>NC_090841.1:54029599-54654599 GCF_028021215.1 Eschrichtius robustus | reverse complement strand
CTTCGTACATTTCTGGTCTCCACCAATTACAAAAGGCATGGTGAATTTGCAGGATGTTCAAAGCAAATCAATACAGATAATTAAAGAGTAGGAAAACAAGGCTGATGGGCAAAGGCAAAAAGAACCACCTTTTTTAGTTCCCTCAGGGCAGTGATTTTGCATCCCATTTAGTTTGCAGCCCTCAGAGCAGTGAGTATTGATACAGTACACCAGGTAAAGTGAGTCCTTGGTAAAAACCTGTTGGTTAACCTAGGAGAAAAATTGAGAAGAGTGACATGAAGCGGTCTTCAGATATGTGAAGGATTGTTATTTCCTAAAAATGGTAACCTCTGTCTCTGCCTCTACCCAGGAGATAGAGCAAAGACAGAAGGCAAAAGCTAGTCGGGATAGGTTAGGGTTTATCAATAGGGTGAGCAACTTGTTCCAGTTTGCCCAGGACTTTCCCACTTTTAACAAGAAAAGTCCCATCCGGGGGAGAAATAAAATGTTGCCTGCCATATCAGTAAACGAAGGATGTTGCAGCCATCAACCATCACATTACAGCCGCCCCAATGGTGAGCCCTGACGGAACTCAGGATGGAAACAAAGAATGCCCGCCGCCTTGCAGTCATCAGACTGCAGTCACCCCCGACAGTACAGCCTGAGGAACCTCAGGATGAGAAAACACAGGGTGCTATCAACCCTAAACTCCCAGCCATCGTATAGAATGGATAAACAACAAAGTCCTACTGTATAGCACAGGGACCTATATTCAATATCCTGGGATAAAGCATAAAGGAAAAGAATATAAAAAAAGAATGTATATATGTGTATAACTGAGTCACTTTGCTGTACAGCAGAAATTAACACAACATTGTAAATCAACTATACTTCAATAAAAAAATAAATTAAAGAAAAAGAAAGACAGAAAACACAGGATACCCGCCCCAGATAGCTGAGGTGCATAACAAAGGAATGATTTCAGTGAGCCCAGATTCTTGCATCTTCCCATATATATAGAAAAGTGCTAAATTCCTTCACTTGACATATCTAGTTTTCTTTAATTAAAAATAATCTTTTGACGTTCCGACTACCTGCCTTTTCTTGGAAAAATTCCTATATATCCTGGCTTCCCCCTCAACTCCTAGGACCAGTTTTCTCAGAGTTATTTGAGATGCTGTCTCCAGGGCTTGAAGTCCTAAGACTGCCCACCTAATAAAACATAACTCTCAACTTTAGGTTGTTCATTTTTTTTAGTGAACACGGGGAAACCCCTTAACCCCTGGGCAAACCAGGCAGTGGGTTATCCGACACTGCAGATGTTTAAAACAGGAGAGATTCTTATCTGAGAATGGAGAAAAAACTAGTGCCTTTTCATGGGGTTTCCCATGCATATGATTCTACCAGTACCATTACTATCACAATTATTAATTATCAGGGCAATCGTGACAGTGATAACAGCAGTTATCGTTTTATTTCTACCTGTCCAAGTAAGTCTGTGCTGACATTAGCTCATCGAAACCCCATGAAATTTGTGTTGTAACCTTGAGCAGAAGAGCTAAGCACACCTCCCAGTCATAAGGAAATAAATACGAACCACAAAAAGGAGTATAATGATTACTTGTAGTTGCATTACAAGCCAGTCTATGCTTGGTCATGCTTGAGGTTGATCAGGCCAAATAAAACATGGCCGAGTGGTTAACAGCAGGCCTTGGAATCATGCAGGTCTGGGTATGAGTGCTTATTAGATGAAATGGCCTTGGACAAACTACAGAACTCTCTAAGCATCTGTTTCCTCATCTATAAAATGGAGATAATGTCATTACCTGGTCATAATAAGAATTTTATAAGACTTTCTTTTAGTGAACCTTCCTTCAAAGTGATGGTGTAATGGAAAACAGGTTTATGAAATAAGAACATAATTGGGCTCAGGAATCGAGGTCTCTGGTTACAATAACTGACATTTTAAATATTTTCTATGTGTCAGAAACTTTCTCAGCACTTAGGCATTACACATCGAATATAACAACGTTATGAGAAGTATTATTCTCAACCTCATTTTATAGATTAGGGAACTGAAATACAGAAAATTTAAGTATTTTGCCTAAGATCACATAGGTAAGAAAGCAGCAGAGTTCATATTCAAACCTCAGCAATGTAACCCCAGAACATGTACTTGTAAACACAACGCTATACTGTCCCTGGTCTATTTTCAAACAACCTGTGAAGGTATGCGTGAACTGCATACTCTTTAAAAAACAATAGGGCTTCCCTGGTGGCGCAGTGGTTGAGAATCTGCCTGCCAATGCAGGGGACACGGGTTCGAGCCCTGGTCTGGGAAGATCCCACATGCCGCGGAGCAACTGGGCCCGTGAGCCACAGTTACTGAGCCTGCGCGTCTGGAGCCTGTGCTCCGCAACAAGAGAGGCCGCGATAATGAGAGGCCCCGCGCACCGCGATGAAGAGTGGCGCCCACTTGCCACAACTAGAGAAAGCCCTCGCACAGAAACGAAGACCCAACACAACCAAAAAATAAATAAATAAATAAGCCTACACATTTAAAAAAAAAAACAATAAATAAATACAATTTCTCTCAGTAAAACTTTTAGTAAGTTTTAGTGGCATAGGGTCAAGGTTAAATCCTCTGACAAGTACCAAAAATATATTTTGTTGATTACAAGAATGAAATAGTCACACCTTCAGAGACAATTTGAAGTGATAAATACATAGTACATCCAATCTAGTTTTCATCTAACTAAAATAGTGCTTTCTATTAGCACTATGTGTTACATACTCCATGTGCTAAATAACTATTTTTTGATCAATTTTTCATATAACCCCTGTTTGAATATTCCAGATTCAGTTGGCTCTCTATTTCATGAAGCAGACTACTCCTAATGATAGGTTAGCTTTAGGAATTAAAAAGATTTTTATGATACAAGTTGATTTGGCTTTCAATAGGGGAGTAGTTTATCCTTCAGAAACATAGATACAAATATCCTTAAGAAAATATTAGCAATGAAATCCCTGAATATGTAAAATGGATAATACATCATGACCAAGTGGGGTTCATCATAGTAATGCAAAGTTGGTTCAACATTCAATATGCAATCACTGTATTTTATTATGTCAACAGACTAGACAAGAAAAACCATACATATAATCTGAAATATATGCAGAGAAAGCATTTGACAAAATTCAAAATCCATTCTTGACAAAAACTCTCAACAACCTAAGAATAGATGGAAACTTTCTCAGTGTGATAAAGGACCTTTTCAGAAAGCCTACAGTTAACATCACAATTAGTGGGGAAATATTGAATGCTTCCCCACCTAAGATTCTGGGGCAAAGGAAAGGAAGAATGTCTGTTCTCACCACTTCTTTTCACCATTGTATTGGAATTCCTATTCAATGTAATAAGGTAAAAAAAAAAAAAAAAAATTAAAAAGAAAACTGCTCCATTCATTGACAATAATTATCTATGTAGAAAATCCTAAGAAATCTACAAAGCATACACTATAACTCATAAGTTTGCCTCTCAGGAGACAAGAACAATAAAAAAAACAGCAATTGCATTTCTCTGTTCTAAAAGCAAATGATTAGAAAATATAAATTTTAAAAGCTATTCTGTTTACAAGCCATTTTTTAAAACATCAAATACTGTACTTAGGAATAAATTTAATAAAACTGTGCAAGACTTAAACACTGAAAACCTAAAAAACATTGTTAAGAGAAATTAGAGAAGACACAAATAAATGAAGGGATAAACCATGTTCACGAATTGGAAAACTCTATTGCTCAGAGGTCAATTTCCCCAAATTGATCTGTACACTTAGGCTCATTCAAATAAAAATTCTGGCAGCCTTTTTAAAGAGCAATTTATAAGCTGATTCAAACTTTGAATGGAAATGCAAAGGCTCTAAAATAGCAAAAATAATTTTCAAACAGAAGAACAAAACTGAAGGATTTACACTACCTAACTTCAAGAACAACTATAAAGCTACAATAATAAAGACTGTAGTTTTGACGTAGGATAAATAAAACAGATCACTGAAACAAAATAGAGGGTTTATAAATAAATCCAGTTATATGGTCAGTTGATTTTCAACAAGATGTCAAGGTAATTCAATGGGGAAAGGATAATCTTCTCAACTGGCTATCCATATGGGAAAAATGAATCTTGACCATCACCTCTTGTACTCTAGTTTCCATTGCTTCCATTAAGAAGTCTTAAGAACACAGAAAGTCTTATTTTTTCTCCTTTGCTCACTGTAAGAGTTGGTAAAATTATCTAGTCAGCCATTACCATGAGTGGAAATTTGTCGTAATTTCAACAATCACATTTTATTTCTGTATTTTGGTCTTTTTAACATTTTAATGTATTCTTATTTCTTATTTTTCCAATTTCATCTTTTATTTATGTAATATGTTAAACATGGTTATATTTCAGAAAATTCCTATATCTGAAGTCCTTGAGGGCATAAATTTATTATTTTTCCTAACTCTTGTCACTTGTTTCCTCTTTTTTGTGGTAGTAATTGATTTGATTTTTAAATTTTAATCTGTGGAACTCTGGGTCTAGGATTCTTTTCTAGAAAGAGGCTTGTGTTTGCTTCTACTGGATGTCAGATTACCTTACGTATCTGGAATGACATTTATTTAGTGTATTAGCTTGGGGTTTGTGAATTACCCTGCTAATATAAACTTGGACTCCAGGTCCACTTGAGAGTAGATAACAAGTTCTAATTTTCCTGAGAGCCTAGATAGAGACAAGCAAGTTTAATTTTTGCTAGAGCAAGCAGATTTTTTTTATGGCCACATTTTCACTGGAGGCATAGTTCCTTCAAGGGGCCCAGGATTATATGAAGGTCTTAAGTTCAGCTGCTCTCCTTAAAGGTCCATTTGGTCTCTCTCATTATCTTGCATTGCCCTCAATATCCTTGACTTTGACGTTTGCTGCCAAGTTAGTCTGAGCTTCTTTTACCCACCACTCTTGTTTCGGATAGTTAATTTACGTTTACTATATTTTACTATACTTTCTTTTCTCTTTTTATGTTCCTTAGAAGGTTCTCTTCCTTTTATGGGATGTAAGCAATACATTAAAAGTGGTTTTGCTCTTGTTGTTGCTTATCCAGCACCTACATATTTTTCAGTGTGAGGATTTTTTAGAATATGTAAGACATCCCTACTGCTGAAAGTAGGAAGCACACACAACATTTCAAGTAACTTTAACACTCCTTTAAATAACACAAATTTTAACCTGGTTCATCTCTTTACACTGATGCTTCAGAAAAGCAATGGAGTGAAGAAAGTCCTGTCTTCAGATTAGATTTCTTCCAAGTGATACCACAAAGGCCTTAACATGAAGTGAGGGAGAGAAAAAGTACCCCCAAAAGATTTTTATGTGAAGATACTCATAGTCCTCCTACAACACCTCAAAACTAGACTATTTTTAGGCTTCCATCTCAGGTTCTTCACAGATGGTGAGGCAATATACACAGATGACTCATTTCAACTTCATGTGTGATATTCTGATGGAGAGAATTTTTCTTTCCATTTGTGAGCCAAATTATACTTTCCTCACTACTAGTATGGACTCCACATGATGTTGATTAGATGTCCATACCATAGTTTCTTTAAATATAAATCCTTGGCATTATTAGTGACCCCTTTAAACACCATTGTCTTTTTTCTATTCCAATTGCCCTTTGTGTTCCTTTCACAGAATCAGTAGTTCACTCAGCTACGTATAACTTACTAAAAGGTATTTCTTTAAGTCACTTCTAAAGACCATAATAATAAGTCTGGCCATGATAACTTCTGTAACTGTTTATTAAGTAGACAAAACCAAATATAAAGTTTATCTTTCTTGTATGTCTATTGCAATGAGACATAAGGAGAATATGCAGACATCTGCTACAGTTAGAGCAAACTGGAAAAGCTCTGGAGATTAACTGTATTGGACACCAACTTGGAAATATATCAGTATTATACATTTAGAAAAATGAAATCCAGAGTTGCTACCCAGGTTTTTTGAGAAAATGTTTTGCCAATTCAAATATAAATACATGTGGTAGTAATCAATGTCTATGGATTTTCTAGGCTACTATTAAAATGAATGCATCTATTTGTAATGGTATACTTAATTTAAAACTTCTATTGTTTAAAATTCTAATTGTTAAAATACAAAGTTTTAGACACTTCAAATAAAGAGTACTAGCAGAATGAAGAGAATAAAGGAGAAGGTGAGAAAAAAGGAAGAGTAAAAATGTGAGAGAAGAAGAAAGAAAAAGAGAAAGCATAGGGAGGGGTGAGATGTGACAGGGTGAGAGAGTGTCATGGACATATATACACTACCAAATGTAAAATAGATAGCTAGTGGGAAGCAGCCGCATAGCACAGGGAGATCAGCTCAGTGCTTTGTGACCGCCTGGGGGGGTGGGATGGGGAGGGTGGGAGGGAGGGAGATGCAGGAGGGAGGAGATATGGGAACGTGTGTATATGTGTAGCTGATTCACTTTGTTATAAAGCAGAAACTAACACACCATTGTGAAGCAATTATACTTCAATAAAGATGTTTAAAAAAAAAAAAAAGAGAAAGCATAAAGTGGAAAAAAAGAATTGGGGGCGGGCAGAGAAGTAGCCTGAGAGTGAGAGAAAGTTGGAGGTTGAGAAGCAATAGACATAGTAAAATTATGCTGAGTGTGTAGTTAGTAACCTGTATGTAAAGCACTACCAAACTTATTTCTAAAACTTATTCCTTTGATCTGAGCTCCAGATTAATGTTTATAATCACTTCCTGCATTCTCCCATTGGATGAATGAGACATCTCAAAAATCAACAGGTTTACATCAAACCACCATCTGTCCCTAACTCACTCTCTTCCCCCAAACATATATATCTAAAACCTGCTGCACCCAATACTTCTCATCAAAGTAACTAGTATCCTCTACTCATCTACCAGGTGAGCTGTGGCAAATCCTTTCTTTTTCTCCTTGCACCTAGATAGAAAATATTTTCCAGCATCTTTTGCAGTTAGGTATGGCCATGTGACTGACTCTACCAAAAGAATGTGGATTAAAATGACATATGCTACTTCCAGATCTTAATCCTTCACACTCTCTCTCCAGTGGAAGACTCAGAAGCTCTAGGATGAAGAGGCACTAAAAGGAAACAGCATAGGTCCCTGAATGACTTAGAATAAAGTCTTCCCCTATGGCAGACTCTTAGCAGACTGATACATGAGCAAGAAATACATCTTCATTGTATTAAGGCATTGAGGTTTGGGAGAATTATAAAGGCTTACCTTCCCAATTAAATTGGTATCTTGAAGTAAGGAACTCAGATAACAAACACCAAAAAAAATACATGGCATTGACCTATCGGTTGGAAACCAAGCAGTAAAGAAGCAGCTGTCATAGGTTCTGAAAAGACGGTACTATATGTTATACAACGGCAAAATATTTAATAAAACTGTTGTCTGTTCTCCACATGACAAAAAATCTCAGCATCTAGGAGAAGGAGCTGGCAAGAATCAGAATGTTGTGTGTTACCTGCTACTGACTTCCTCAGGCAAGGTATTACAAGAAGGAGATGAGCTTTAAAAAGAATTGCCTTGTTTCAAGCAGAAATTAAAAAACAAGAACGTACAGAAGTTTATAAAAGCCCACTGCTACTAGATCACTAGTAATGAAAGCTTGATAAAAGCTTCCAGCAAAAACTGTTCAGTAAAACTTCTCAGTGAAACAAAATAACTCAACCTTGTGGCAAAGACTGAATAAGGGTCCTAACCTCGTCCCCATGTTTATTGTTGCGGAGAGCCTCAGGTTGCCTGTATTATGTTGAGACAGAAATATGAAAAGAACTAGGAAAGAGTGTGGTTATTGGTACATGGAACTGACTGGAAACAGTCAGATCAGGAGCCTACCTACGGCATACCTCGTTTTTTGCACTTTGTAGGTATTGCATTTTTTACAACTTTAAGGTTTGTGGCAACCCTGCTTCCAGCTAGTCTATTGGTGTCATTTTTTTAAACAGTATTTGCTCACTTTGTGTCTCTGTGTCACATTTTGGTAAATCCCACAGTATTTCAAACTTTTCATTATTATTATGTTTATTATGATGATCTGTGATCTTTGATCTTAATATTGTAATTGTTTTGGGCCTCCACAAACCGCGCTCGTATAAGACAGCACACTGAATTGATAAATGTTCATGTGCTCTGGCTGCTCCGCTGACTGGCCCTCCCTCTTTTTGGACCTGCCTATTCCCTGAGACACAACAATATTGAAATTAGGCCAGTTAATAACCCTACAATGTTCTCTAAGTGTTCAGGTGAAACTTGAGCACTGCCTCTCACTTTAAATCAAAAGCTAGAAATGACTAAGCTTCGGAAGGAAGGCATGTCCAAAGCCAAAACAGGCTGAAAGCTAGGCCCCTTTCTCCAAACAGTTAGCCAAGTCAGGAATACAAAGGAAAAGTTCTCGAAGGGAATCAAAAGTGCTACTCAAGTGAACACATGAATGATAAGAAAGCAAAACAGCCTTATTGCTGATACAGAGAAAGTTTTAGTGGTCTGGATGGAAGATCAAACCAGCCACAACATTCCCTTAAGCCAAAGCCTAATCCAGCGCAAGCCCTAACCGTCTTCAATTCTATGAAGGCTGGAGAAGAAAGTTTGAACCTAGCTGAGGTTGGCTCATGAGATTTAAAGGAAAGAAGCTGTCTCTATAATATAAAAATGCAAGGTGAAGCAGCAAGTGTTGATGTAGAAGCTGCAGTGACTTATCCAGAAGATCTAGCTAAGATCATTAATGAAGGTGGCTACACTAAACAACAGATTTTCAGTGTCAATGAAACAACCTTATATCAGAAGAAGATGCCATGTAGGACTTTCATAGCTAGAGGGGAGAAGTCAATGCCTGGCTTCAAAGCTTCCAAGGACAGGCTGACTCTCTTGTTAGGGACGAATGCAGCTGATGACTTGAAGTTGAAGCCAGTGCTCATTTACCTTTCTGAAAATCCTAGGGCCCTTAAGAAATATGCTAAATATACTCTGCCTGTGTTCTCTAAATGGAAAAACAAAGCCTGGATGACAGCACACCTGTTTACAACACGGTTTACCGAATATTTGAAGCCCGCTGTTGAGACCTACTTCTCAGAAAAAATTTCTCTCAAATATTAGTGTTCATTGACAATGCACCCGGTCACCCAAGAGCTCTGATGGACGTGTACAAGGAGATTCACGTTTTCATGTCTGCTAACACAACATCCATTATGCAGCCCATGGATCAAGCAATGCTTTCAATGTTTAAGTCTTATTATTTCAGAGATACATTTTGTAAGGCTATAGGTGCCATAGATAGTGATTCCTCTGATGGATCTGGGAAAAGTTAAGTGAAAAACCTCTGGAATGGATTTTCCATTCTAGACGTAATTAAGAACATTTGTGATTCATGGGAAGAGGTCAAAATAACAACATCCACAGGAATTTGGAAGAAGTCGATTCCAACCCTCATGGATAACTTTGAGGGATTCAAGACTTCAGTGGAGGAGGTAACTGCAGATATGGTACAAGTAGCAGGAGAACTAGAATTAGAAGTGGAGCCTGAAGATGTGCTGAATTGCTGCCATCTCATGATAAAACTTAAATGAACGAAGAGTTGCTTCTTATGGATGAGCAAAGTTTGAGATGGAATCTACTCTTGGAAAAGATGCTGTGAAGATTGTTGAAATGACAACAAAGGATTTAGAATATTACATAAACTTAGTTGATAAAGCAGTGGCAGGGTTTGAGAGGATTAACTTCAATTTTGAAAGAAGTTCTACTGTAGGTCAAATAATATCAAGCAGCATTGCATGTGACAGAGAAATCATTTGTGAAAGGAAGAGTCAATCAATGTGACAAACTTCACTGTTGTCTTATTTTAAGAAATTGCCACAGGCCCCCAACCTTCAGCAGCCACCATAAGTCAGCAGCCATCAATGTCAAGGCAACACCCTCTACCAGCAAAAAATATTAGGACTTGCTGAAGACTCAGATGATGGTTAGCATTTTTTCACAATAAAGTATTTGTTAATGAAGGTAGGTACATGTTTTTAGCCATAATGTTATTGCACAATAGACTGTAGTATACTGTAAGCGTAACTTTTATATTCACTGGAAAACCAAAAAATTTGTGTGACTCGCTTTATAGTGAGATATCCACTTTCTTGCAGTGGTCTGGAACCAAACCCACAATATCTCTGAGATATACCTTATTTTTTGAGACAGTTGTACTGACAAAGAAATTATGAACCTGGTCTAAATACACATGTAAGTGTTCAGGGAGCCTTCAAACATCTCTCAAGCAAGAATGCGCTATGAAAGCTGCGCATCCTTTAAGAAAGGCAAACTCTCCACCATCTACTTAAGATGCGGTCAAGGACGATACGGACAGGCAACAATCTCCCAGAGGACAGAACCAGGGGTCACGAACCAGGGAGCTTCTCTAAGACCACAGAATTGGGACTAACCAAGAAAATTCCCCTACCTCCACGATAAGGGACCTTTCATAATGTCTACCCAGTGAATTTCAGAATTGCTACACACCAGTGACTGAGTGCTACCCATTCTGCCTCTTTCTGAATGGAAGTGTTTGTTTGTGCTTACTTAGGCTCTGCAACACCATTGTATGTGGGTGGAAGGCAGGCAGAAAATCTGTTATTTTACTCTGTAACTCACTGAACTTCGAGGAGCAACGTCTCTCACTATAAATCATCTAGAGATTCTGCAATCTGAGCAGGATGAATGACTAGATGGGACTTTAGGTTGTTTCCCTTGCCAAAAGGATATCTTCTATATGAGAGAGGAATGGTGAAAAATACTCTTGGTTGTTGGAAGGGCAGACTGCGTTTGTGTCTTCAGCAAAGTTTATTTTCTCCTCCTTTTGGACATCCAAAGAGACTACATTTCCCAGGCTCCTTTGCAAGTAGGTGTGGCCATAAGAATAAGTTCAGACCAATGAATGTGGCAGAAGTGATATATACAATCGCCATGAACGGACACAAAGTCTCCCCACAATCCTCCGCGTTCTTTTTCTTTCTGTGTCAACAGCTGGATGGAGGATCAGAGGAGGACTCTGAGGCCCTATAGGATAGCAGAGCCAAGAAATGGAAGGAGTTTGGTTCCCTGAAGGAATGATTTGAAACGGTGACACCCCCACCCACCACTACCAATGTGCACTGGACGGTGCCATGAGAAAAAAAAAGAAATCTTTACTGGGTTAAGTGCACTGAGACTTGGAAGTTGTTACAGCAGTTAGTGTACCTTGACCAATCACTCTCTCAAGCTGAATACTGAAAATTAACCTCAATTTCCCACTCTCTCTCACCTCTTACATATCATTTTTATAATATGTCTATTTTGGTGCCTAAGTATATTTCAAATCCTTCTCTTTCTCACTGTCTCTATTGCCACTGTCTTAATTCAGGTCCTCATACTCTTGCATCAGAATTATTGATACAGTCTTCTAATGAATAGCCCTGTATTCCAGTTCACTGTGTATACTCCTAATTGTCTTGGACACCACTTCCAGCAAATTTTCTAAAATGCAAATCTCCCTACTCAAGATCCCTCAGTGGCTTCTAAGTGCCTTCAGAGAAATTCTAAATGCCTTAGCATGGACTGTAAGAGCTTTCACGATTTTCTCACTGTCTACCTCTTTGGCCTCGTTTTCCCCCCACTCCAGCACGTTGTCTCAGAACATCTTCCATACACGAGTATTCTCTAGGATTTCCAATTAGGCAGCTCCCTTAAGTAACGACCTATAGCCTGGGTGCCTGCTTCGGGTGTGAATAAAAACCAGATTCCTGCTCTCACTAAATTACTCTGGAACCCTCATGTTTTATCCACTGGTACCCTCATCCCTCACTCTTCATCCATGACCCCAACTTCTTTTCCTTATTACTAAATCGTTGGTCCATTTTCTGTCAGTGTCTTAATTTCACACATACTTAGAATAGTGGCAAATCCTATTTCTCCTCACGCTAGTCTGACCCCACTTGACTTCATCCCTCAATGCTGTATTCCTAATAATGGATTTCAGGGTAACACCCTCCACTGTGCCAGCAGCTACCCTTTCTGCTCTTTCCCAAGACAATCAAGCCTTGACATTTCTCCTAGTTTTCCCACAATGGAAACTTTGTCTGTGCTCGCCTCCTACTGGGAGTTGAGAACAAGACTGGAACCTGGGCTTCTTCAAACTTCCATTCCAGTGTCCATCCTCTTTATTTAGAATATGTCCTCCTACTATTTTGCCTGGAAATTCCCAGTCACCTTTAAATCCCTATTCAAACGTTACCTCTTTTGTGAAACTGTCCTTGATCTTCAAAGCAGTTTTACCTTCTTTTCTTCATACTCCCATAGCACTTCTTAATACTCCTATTTGATCACTAATTGATTGTATTTCAACATTTTGTTTCTTGGTCATCTCTCTATAGGGTATACATTGAGGACAGAACATTGTCTTCTTCATTCTTGCTTGCATGGTTCCTAGCAAAAGCAGGTGTGTTTCTTGAATAACTAGACTCATAAAATCACTGATCCCAAAAATGTAGTTGAGGAAGAACAAAAACAGTGGGATTCAGCTTGTCAGCATGGAGTATAAAAAACACTGAGCTGGGTCAAAAGACCTGACTCAGTCACTATCTCCAGGAGCAATGAGCAAAGCATCTTAAACTCCCTAGATCAACTTGAAGGATTTTCCAACTCCAAATTCTAGATACCACCCAGACATATTCCTCCCATACCAAAAGTAGCGGGCGACAGGGACACACACAACAATTTACCATGGACAATACCAGACTCTGTGCAGAATTTTTTTTTGGAGTTTTGTGTGCTCTAACTCTGACCAACTCACTCTTCACACATTAACACTAGTAATACTTTGTTAACCAGAATTTTATTTACTACATCTTCTCCCTCTAGTAAAATTAAAACTTCTTGGTTGCCTTCTCTAAACTCTGTATTTTCATGAACATGCCTTTTTTAATTTTGTCTGTCCAGCTTCCAAATTAGCAAGAGCTTCTTCAAAGGTTTTGCCATTTCACTGTTACTTCTGAATATGTAAACAGAAATACATTGCTTTTAAAAATAATTATTTCTAAGTCAGAAGTTAGCTGCTTCATGAGAAATATCTTACTTGTAGGAGAAAATTGCCAAAGATATTTGGCTTGGTTTAGCCCAACTTGGATAAGGGGTCCAAATCTGTCATAACTGATACTTGCCCAGGCTCATACTCAAAGAGTGAGGAACATATGTATGTTATCAAGCCATTATCTCATTACCGCCATCAGTTCTGCGTGTGTGCTGGGCAGAGACGCATCTGTCTGTTCTAAGCCTGAGAATGAAAGCTTAATGCCAACAGTTATCAGGCTGCTGGGAAAATGGTAAAAGCTAGACTGTGGTAAGATTAAGATTCAACTGTCTACACAAGGAAGTTTAGAAGGCTTGGGGGAAAAATTGGCCTAGTGAGAAAGTTGATTTTATGATCCTTTAACAAATTTAAAAGTCTTAATACACACACATAAATAAAGGTATCAAATTTTCAAAAAGGCCTGACATCTCACACACCTAATAGAAAGAAATTTTTATAGTTCTAACTACTGGTTATAGTTAAAAAGGTATCTCGAAGTTCCCACTATAGTTAGAAATGTGTCTTGAAGTCCTCTTTAAATTAATATATAATTTTAAATGTGTCTTCAAGTTCTGGGAGAGAAACTTCATCTTGTTCCCTTTTTATTTTAGGAAGATTTTAAAAATCAAAACAATGTCAGACATACGTAGAATGGGGATTTTGAATAGTTTTCCTTCTTTCCCACCGGGTCTTAATTATTGGGCAACCTAGATCCTAGTCTCCTATATCAGCATGGAGTTGCAGAAATGACACTAGCCAGACTGTGGGACTGTGGGAACATAGACCAAAGTATGACTTTTCCATGCACTTTTCTCCATTAAGCCAGAGCCATGTAAGACTGTGGAAATTTCTGCTCTTTTTGGCTCCATTTTCCCAAATATACACTATCTGTGGTTTAAGATACAAGTCCTATATTTCTCTGAAATTCAAGAAAAGCCAAACTCCTCATAAAATTCATTAGTCGGTTAAGCAAATATCTAGTGTGTCAGTGCCTAGGAATATTCAGCAACAAATGTGATAATTGCTTCAGATATTTTTAGTGACCCTATTTCCATTCCTTTAAATTTAGTATCAGAGCAAAACCAATGGATACACATGTAAATTTTGATATCTTTAAAAACTCTACAGCAGATAGAGTTTCTGTTGCCTGACTGACTCCTCAAATTCCTAAAACTAAAATTTTTTTCAACACAGCATTGTGACATATTCAAGGAGAGGGGATAAAAGGTAAATCATGCCCGAATACCTTCAGCATGAATAAAATTATAAAACTGAGTCCACAGCCACAACCTCTCAACCCCCAAATTCCTCCTATTGAGCATCACAGTCTAATTCCCCCTCCTTGAACCGGGACTGGCCTTGCTGCACTGATTGATGAGTAGAATAAGGCAGATGGGTTGGGTTTTTTTTGTTTTTTGTTTTTAATTTTATTGCATTTTTATTTATTTATTTATTTATTTATTTTTATTTTTTTAAATTTTTTTTTATATTTATTTTTGGCTGTGTTGGGTCTTCGTTTCTGTGCGAGGGCTTTCTCTAGTTGCGGCAAGTGGGGGTCACTCTTCATTGCAGTGCGTGGGCCTCTCACTATCATGGCCTCTCTTGTTGCGGAGCACAGGCTCCAGACGCGCAGGCTCAGCAGTTGTGGCTCACGGGCCTAGTTGCTCCGCGGCATGTGGGATCTTCCCAGACCAGGGCTCGAACCCGTGTGCCCTGCATTGGCAGGCAGATTCTCAACCACTGCGCCACCAGGGAAGCTCAGGCAGATGGGTTTTTCTGGCACTTCTGAGACTAGGAGATAAGAAGCCTGGCAACTTCTTCCCAGACCTTTGGAACACTCTATGTGGGAGCCCTGAGCCACCACGTAAGAAGTCTGACCACCTTGAGGCCACCATGCTGTGGAAGCTCAGGTCACGTGAAGAGGTGCTGGAGGGTGAGACCCTGCACGGGGAGAGAAAGGCCAAGGAACAATCAAATATGTGGCTGAGGAAGCCGCCTTGTAAGTGGATTCTCTAGCTCTAAATGCCTCAGCTGATGCCACAAATGGATTAGAGACAAACCAGCCACTGAGCCTAGATCAGAAAATCCTGAGCAAAATAAAAGGGCTGTTTGAAGCCATTAGCCTTCGGGATGCTTTTTTATACAGCAATAGATAAAATAGAACAGAGTTTGGTACCTGAATTGGGATGTCATTATAACAAAAACTTCAAACGTGTGACATTGGCTTTTGGACCTCACAGTGAGCAAAAGTTGGAAGGACGTCTTCTCTGGGCTTGAGAGACTGTGAGGAAACGGTGACTGCAGGCTGGAGGGAAAGGCCACCTCTATTTTGTAATGGTAGGAAATTTGGCAACACTATGCCCTTGCGGAATTTACAAAAAAGAAAATATACCTCATGAACTGATGGATTTGTCTAAAGAAATTTCCAGTTAGAATGCTGAAAGTGACAAGCAGCCTCTTACACCTATGTATGAGAATGTACATAAAGAAAGAAATGAATTTTTTAAAAAAGAACTGTTCAGCTTTCAAGCAGAACTGAGAGGAAATATAAAGGAGCCAGAACTTGCTGGATTAAAATTTAAAAAAAAAACTTTTTAAATCCTAGTTTTTCCAATCAGCAAAGGACTCTCAAAATAAGAAATGGCTTCCAGGTAAGTACTAAATTTTGGGCACTACCGGCAAAGCATTGCCGTAAGGTAACTAAATCAAGGATATGGGTAAGAAAGATTAAAGGGTGTGTATACTAGGGCTTCTCAAGATCTTAAGATCCTGCCTCTCAGATCCTTTCTCCCAAACAAAAAATCTTAAGGATATTGTTCCCAAGCATCCTGACTCTCCATCCTAGGTTTAAAAAAAAAAAGGCTGATTTTGGAAAGAAGCATGGTCTGGCTTTGGACTAATGGAGTGGATTATAATTTGATACACACAAATCCACAAAATTTTTAGAGAAATTATGTCAGTTTGAACTACAATTACAAATGAAAAGAAGCCTTTGAAGCCTTGAATTGGGGGGTGAGGGAGGAAGGAAAAAGCAGAATAAGAAAACTAGTCAGCTGGAAATGAGGACCACTCCACGTGGAAAAGGAAGGATTGCTCAGTGGGCAGGTCCCGAAGGCAGAAGAAATAGCCAGGGAGAATCATTCTCAGGGAGCAGGACGGGGCCCTAATCAAGGAAGTGGCAACACATGCCCAGCTGTATTTCATCATTGCTATGACCCAGTGACTGTCTGTATGGCTTCTATTCCCCACCCCCCACCCCTTTTGAACTAAAACGTCTACTGTGGTTCTCCTATGGCAGGGCTACCATTTTATGTTGGGTGTTGCAGAGAGACAGAAAACTCACGTCTCTAGCTCACAGGTCTTCAGACTTGTACTCAAGAAACTTCACCTGAGAAACGTATCCATATCTGGACCTGAATTAGCTGATCAGATCCCAGACTTCCAGCTAATGCTGAAAAAGGATGAGATTGAGAGGCTTGGAGATATGTGAATATATTGTGTGTTTGGGAGGAAGTGTAAATAATTTGTGGCCAAAAGGCAGACTGTGATAGATTAATGTTGACTACAAATTCCTTGCTACTTCTCCTATTGGATCCTGACTGGCCTTAGTGTCTTCTTAACCTACAGAATATAGTATAGGTGACATAGTGGGACTTCTGAGGCTAGATTATAAGAAGGGCTTGCAGCTTCTGCCAGGGTCTACTGGAACACATTCTCTGAGAGCCCTGAGCCATCATGTAAAATATCTGACCATCTTAAAACCACCAAGCTGTGAGAAGCATAAGTCATCCGCGGAGACCCTGTTGGATAAGACACCATATGGAGTGAAAGGCTGAGGAGCACTGAGGTGCCAAATATGTGCATGAAGAGGCCATCTTGGAAGTGGATGCTGCCATCCCTAGCTGCCCTCGATGACATCATATGGAGCCATTCCCAAATTCCTCATCTACATTATTGAGAGGAAAGAAAGAAAAAGAAATGGTTCCTTTAAGCCACTAAATTGTTTGGGTTTTATTTATTTATTTATTTATTTATTTATTTATTTATTTATTTATTTATTTATTTATTTATTTATTTATTTTTGGCTGCATTGGGTCTTTGTTGCTGTGCGCAGACTTTCTCTAGTTGCGGAGAGCGGGGGCTACTCTTCGTTACGGTGCGCGGGCTTCTCATTGCGGTGGCTTCTCTTGTTGCAGAGCAAGGGCTGTAGTAGAACGGGCTTCAGTAGTTGTGGCAAGTGGGGTCATTAGTTGTGGCACGTGGGCTCTAGAGCGCGGGCTCAGTAGTTGTGGTGCACGGGCTTAGTTGCTCCGCAGAACGTGGGATCTTCCCGGACCAGGGCTCGAACCCGTGTCCCCTGCATTAGCAAGAGGATTCTTAACCACTGTGCCACCAGGGAAGTCCCAAGCCACTAAGTTTTGATAGTTTGTTACACACCAATAGAGAACCAGAACATTTTTCTTGCTTATTTCCCTACCATGTTCCTTCCTAATTTAAAATCTATTTTAGAATCTTTCCCATTAGTTTAAGCTTTTGATATAAGACAAAATATAGTACTTCTAGAACTGCCCTAGTAGTAGAACTCATGGTGTTTTTCCTTTCACCTTAGATAAGTGTTTAACTACAAACATGAGTACTCCTTACTATTTTATGCTTTGAAAACATGCAGCCAAAACTGAACTCATAATTCCACAGAGTGCTCTGCTTTTTAACCACAGCATATGTTGACGTTACCCATTAGCTGGTAAATGCCACTTTGTTCCTATCCTTTTTTTGCTAAAAACAGATAAAATTTCTGTACTATCTTACTGTACTGGTCCAGATTATTTTTGTCATTTGGCTTAAACACTACAAGTTTTCTCTTCCATTTGACTATTGCAACTGAAATGCAGCATCTGTGTCGTGAGGAAGCCCAGGTCACATGGAGAAGCCTTGTGCAGATTTTCTAGAGTACTGTCAGGCAGTAAGGAGTTGGCAAGACACATCCAGCTACATGTCAAGATTTCAGTGGACCCCTGCCTACTGTGTGTCTCCCATTTCCACCACCGCTACTACCGTTTTTGAATAAGGATGTCTACAGCAGTTATCCTATGCTTGCCCTTCCATGGCACATTAATTATTGGAGACGGGTAATTGTCTTTTTAGTTCACAGATCTTCTGACCAAGAAGAATGAGACTCAGGGAGCTGTACTTGATGCTCCATACCCACAGAACTCATCAGAACTGGACCCCATTTTGATCGTGAGATTCTGGACCTCAAGCCTGACTGAGTCTGATGCTGAAATGAAGTGAGATTTTAGAAGTCTTAGAAGAAAGGTGAGTATATTTTGATGCAGAGATTGTTATTGTAATAGCCAGAATAGTGACTGTAGACATTTTCCAAAAATGGCTATAGCAATATCTTTAGCCGCACACGCTCTTCTGGAAACGGCTACTCCTCCATCAAGAATTAAGGTCTCTTTCTTTTCCCTTTGAAATTGGACTAGCTTTTACAACTACCTGAACGAATAGAAAGTGCCACAAGTGATGCTGTGTGACCTCCGAAGTTAAGTCATAAAAGGCAATATGGCGCACACACACCCCTCCCTCCTTCTCCCCCGTCTCATCTCTCTTCCAAAGTGCTCTCCCTTGGAACCCAGTCAATATGTTGTAAGGAAGCTTAGGCCACATAAAGAGGCCCACGTGTCTATGACATTTGGCCATAGTTCTGGTCATGGTCTCAGTTAGTCAACAGCCAGCACTAACCATCAGAATGGGGATGGGCACGTCTTCAGATGATTCTAGGCTCCAGACTTCAAGCTGCCCCAGCTGATGTCACATGGGAAAGAGACTATCACCATCGAGTTCTGCCCAAACAGAACTCGATTTATGAACAAAATAAATGTTGTCATTGTTTTAAGTCATTACGTTTTGGGAAATAGACTTTAGAGCCTATCAAGAAGACAATTTTTCTTCCTCCAATACCAGAAACACAAATATCCCTGCCACACCTGTGTTTATCAAAACTATTGCATACTTGGATGAAGAAAAATTGAAATTTTCTGTGAGGATCACCTACTGCAGACAATCTCCCAATCCTTGCCAGAACTGAAAGGAGTATTGCTGTGCTTGAAAACACAGATGCTCCCTGTTTATTATTAAAGGCAACAGGGTTCCTGGTTGGGTTGGAACTGAGACTCAGAATGTCACAGTGTGAGATCAGTCTCACCCTACTCCCCACATGGGCTACAACTCCTCGAATCCTCTCCACAATGGCAAACGTAGGTACTCAGTTCCTCCACGGAATTTTTACTGAGTGCCTGGAGTATGCTAAGGGCTGTTCCATAAGCTGAGCATACATCAATAACAAATAAAATAACATCAAAAAAAAAAAAACAAACCCTGCTCCCCTGGACCTCAAACTTCTCTTCAAGAGAAACAAAATAAACAGGTAAATGAAAGAGTGTGTTAGAGATTATCACGCTGTGGATGAAATGAAGCCAGTAAAAAGGATAGGGCTACCAAGGAGGGAGCAATTTTAAAAACGAAAAGGTGGCATGGAAGCAAAGCCATGAGAGAGGTAAGGGAGTGAGCCCTGTGGCTGTCGGGTCCGGGGGTGGCCTTCCAGAGCAAGGGCCAGGAGGAAGAGGTGTGTGTCTGGTGTCCTCCAGCATCTATGGTAGATGGAGAACCTTAGTGGAAGGCAGAGAGTACCCACGAACCTAAAATAATCATCAGTGAGGGTTTTTCATAGTACAGTAAATCCCCTACACATGAACGAGTTCTGTTCCGAGAGCACGTTCATAAGTCCAATTTGTTCTAAGTCCAACAAAGTTAGCCTAGGTACCCAACTAACACAGTCGGCTATATAGTATTGTACTGTAATAGGTTTATAATACTTTTCACACAAATAATACATAAAAAACAAACACAAAAATTAAAGAAAACATTTTTAGCCTCACAGCACAGTACCTTGAAAAGTACAGTAATACAGTACAACAGCTGGCATGCAGGGGCTGGCATCGAGGGAACAGGCAAGAAGAGTTACTGGCTGGAGGAGGGAGAGGAGGTGGGAGATGGTAGAGCTGAAGAATCGTCAGCAATAGGAGACGGCGGGCAAGCTGCAATTGCACTCGCACCTGTCATTGATGGCACAGGTTCTGGTTACTTGCTGGATTCAATTCTATCTACCCTCTTGAAAAAACGATCTAGTGATGTCTGGGTAGTAGCTACTTTTTTTCTCATCATAGATGACATCCTGGGCTTGAAATAAAGACACTGTACTACTGTACTCTATACAGTACTGTACAGTAAAGTACACAGAAGCACCACCACTTGTAGAGGATGTATGCACATGACAATGTACACCAGACACATGAACTAACTTACGTGATTAGACATGCAAACACATGTTCGCATCTTTGAAAGTTTGCAACTTGAAAATTCGTATGTAGGGGACTTACTGTAGCTCAGACTCAACATCATGGCGGTGAAAAGAACAAAAGCAATGATTCCAGGCCCAAGTGAAGTTGAACTTGAACCTACACTGGCCCAGCCTCCTGGAGTACTGTGCACTATGGGAAGGTGAAAGTTGTGTAGGAAAACTGAAAGTCCTGAGTCTAAGCGACCGTCTTAGGGTCTAAGCGACCCTAAGTCTATGAGACTATCCCCAGGCCAGGAACTGGGTGGTAAAACACAAATATTTAGGAAACAAAAATATTGTTAGGAACGTAAGTCATTCTTCCATATGACATCTCCTTTCCTTTCCTACATAGGACCTGTGCTCTCTACTCCAACCTCATCCTCAGAAAAATACATGATTTTAAGCACTATTTATTTTGAATTAATCAAGCTTACTAAAATGTTGCAAAAATAGCTCAAATCACTTTTTTCCTAAACAACTTGAAAATAATGTGTTAATGGATGCCTCATGACCCTGGCATATATTTGTGTTTATTTCATACAAACAAGGACATTCTCCTACATAACTTCAATAATCACCATCAAAAGTATGAAAAAAACACTGATACTTATCTACATCTAATTCTTAGAACTGATTCAAATTTCACCAATTAATAAATACAATTTATGAAAGAACTGTGTGTTCTTCATTTATTGAGTACCTACTCTTCTTTCCCAGGCAATGCTCTGACCACTATTCTAGGCAGATGCAATGCATCAGTCAGTGAACAAAACAGATAAAGATCCCTGCCCTTGTGGAGCTTATATACCAGTGGGTGGAAAGAGGAACAGACTAAAAAATGATAATAAGTAGATTACAGAATACATTGGATTTATACAAACAACTGCTATGGGGGAAGAAGTAGAAGAGGGTAAAGGGATCAGGGTGGTAGGGAGAGAAGTTTGCAATTTAAAACAGGGCAGCCCTCCCATCGAGCCTCTTAGATAGCCTCAACCACCAGAGGGCAGACAGCAGAAGCAAGAAAAACTACAATCCTGCAGCCTGTGGACCAAAAACCACAGTTACAGAAAGATAGAGAAGATGAAAAGGCAGAGGGCTGTGTACCAGATGAAGGAACAAGAAAAAACCCCAGAAAAACAACTAAATGAAGTGGAGATAGGCAACCTTCCAGAAAAAGAATTCAGAATAATGATAGTGAAGATGATCCAGGACCTCGGAATAAGAATGGAGGCAAAGATTGGGAAGATGCAAGAAATGATTAACAAAGACCTAGAAGAATTAAAGAACAAACAAACAGAGATGACCAATACAATAACTGAAATGAAAACTACACTAGAAGGAATCAATAGCAGAATAACTGAGGCAGAAGAACGGATAAGTGACCTGGAAGACAGAATGGTGGAATTCACTGCTGCGGAACAGACCAAAGAAAAAAGAATGAAAAGAAATGAAGACAGCCTAAGAGACCTCCGGGACAACATTAAACGCAACAACATTCGCATTATAGGGGTCCCAGAAGGAGAAGAGAAAGAGAAAGGGCCAGAGAAAATATTTGAAGAGATTATAGTCGAAAACTTCCCCAACATGGGAAAGGAAATAGCCACCCAAGTCCAGGAAGCGCAGAGAGTCCCATACAGGATAAACCCAAGGAGAAATACGCCGAGACACATAGTAATCAAAGTGGCAAAAATTAAAGACAAAGAAAAATTATTGAAAGCAGAAAGGGAAAAACGACAAATAACATACAAGGGAACTCCCATAAGGTTAACAGCTGATTTCTCAGCAGAAACTCTGCAAGCCAGAAGGGAGTGGCATGATATACTTAAAGTGATGAAAGGGAAGAACCTACAACCAAGATTACTCTACCCGGCAAGGATCTCATTTAGATTTGATGGAGAAATCAAAAGCTTTACAGACAAGCAAAAGCTAAGAGAATTCAGCACCACCAAACCAGCTCTACAACAAATGCTAAAGGAACTTCTCTAAGTGGGAAACACAAGAGAAGTAAAGGACCTACAAAAACAAACCCAAAACAATTAAAAAAATGGTCATAGGAACATACATATCGATAATTACCTTAAACGTGAATGGATTAAATGCCCCAACCAAAAGACATAGACTGGCTGAATGGATACAAAAACAAGACCCATATATATGCTGTCTACAAGAGACCCACTTTAGACCTAGGGACACATACAGACTGAAAGTGAGGGGATGGAAAAAGATATTCCATGCAAATGGAAATCAAAAGAAAGCTGGAGTAGCTATACTCATATCAGATAAAATAGACTTTAAAATAAAGAATGTTACAAGAGACAAGGAAGGACACTACATAATGATCCAGGGATCAATCCAAGAAGAAGATGTAACAATTATAAATATATATGCACCCAACATAGGAGCACCTCAATACATAAGGCAACTGCTAACAGCTATAAAAGAGGAAATCGACAGTAACACAATAATAGTGGGGGACTTTAACACCTCACTTACACCAATGGACAGATCATCCAAAATGAAAATAAATAAGGAAACAGAAGCTTTAAATGACACAATAGACCAGATAGATTTAATTGATATATATAGGACATTCCATCCCAAAACAGCAGATTACACGTTCTTCTCAAGTGCGCACGGAACATTCTCCAGGATACATCACATCTTGGGTCACAAATCAAGCCTCAGTAAATTTAAGAAAACTGAAATCATATCAAGCATCTTTTCTGACCACAACGCAATGAGATTAGAAATGAATTACAGGGAAAAAAACGTAAAAAAGACAAACACATGGAGGCTAAACAATACGTTACTAAATAACCAAGAGATCACTGAAGAAATCAAAGAGGAAATAAAAAAATACCTAGAGACAAATGACAATGAAAACACGACGACCCAAAACCTATGGGATGCAGCAAAAGCAGTTCTAAGAGGGAAGTTTATAGCTATACAAGCCTACCTAAAGAAACAAGAAAAATCTCAAGTAAACAATCTAACCTTACACCTAAAGAAACTAGAGAAAGAAGAACAAACAAAACCCAAAGTTAGCAGAAGGAAAGAAATCATAAAGATCAGAGCAGAAATAAATGAAATAGAAACAAAGAAAACAATAGCAAAGATCAATAAAACTAAAAGTTGGTTCTTTGAGAAGATAAACAAAATTGATAAGCCATTAGCCAGACTCATCAAGAAAAAGAGGGAGAGGACTCAAATCAATAAAATCAGAAATGAAAAAGGAGAAGTTACAACAGACACCGCAGAAATACAAAGCATCCTAAGAGACTACTACAAGCAACTTTATGCCAATAAAATGGACAACCTGGAAGAGATGGACAAATTCTTAGAAAGGTATAACCTTCCAAGACTGAACCAGGAAGAAACAGAAAATATGAACAGACCAATCACAAGTAATAAAATTGAAACTGTGATTAAAAATCTTCCAACAAACAAAAGTCCAGGACCAGATGGCTTCCCAGGTGAATTCTATCAAACATTTAGAGAAGAGCTAACACCCATCCTTCTCAAGCTCTTCCAAAAAATTGCAGAGGAAGGAACACTCCCAAACTCATTCTATGAGGCCACCATCACCCTGATACCAAAACCAGACAAAGACACTACAAAAAAAGAAAATTACAGACCAATATCACTGATGAATATAGATGCAAAAATCCTCAACAAAATACTAGCAAACAGAATCCAACAACACATTAAAAGGATCATACACCACGATCAAGTGGGATTTATCCCAGGGATGCAAGGATTCTTCAATATACGCAAATCAATCAATGTGATACACCATATTAACAAATTGAAGAATAAAAACCATATGATCATCTCAATAGATGCAGAAAAAGCTTTTGACAAAATTCAACACCCATTTCTGATAAAAACTCTCCAGAAAGTGGGCATAGAGGGAACCTACCTCAACATAATAAAGGCCATATATGACAAACCCACAGCAAACATCATTCTCAATGGTGAAAAACTGAAAGCATTTCCTCTAAGATCAGGAACGAGACAAGGATGTCCACTCTCACCACTATTATTCAACATAGTTCTGGAAGTCCTAGCCACGGCAATCAGAGAAGAAAAAGAAATAAAAGGAATACAAATTGGAAAAGAAGAAGTAAAACTGTCACTGTTTGCGGATGACATGATACTATACATAGAGAATCCTAAAACTGCCACCAGAAAACTGCTAGAGCTAATGAATGAATATGGTAAAGTTGCAGGATACAAAATTAATGCACAGAAATCTCTCGCATTCCTATACACTAATGATGAAAAATCTGAAAGAGAAATTATGGAAACACTCCCATTTACCATTGCAACAAAAAGAATAAAATACCTAGGAATAAACCTACCTAGGGAGACAAAAGACCTGTATGCAGAAAACTATAAGACACTGATGAAAGAAATTAAAGATGATACCAACAGATGGAGAGATATACCATGTTCTTGGATTGGAAGAATCAACATTGTGAAAATGAGTATACTACCCAAAGCAATCTACAGATTCAATGCAATCCCTATCAAATTACCAATGGCATTTTTTACGGAGCTAGAACAAATCATCTTAAAATTTGTATGGAGACACAAAAGACCCCGAATAGCCAAAGCAGTCTTGAGGGAAAAAAATGGAGCTGGAGGAATCAGACTCCCTGACTTCAGACTATATTACAAAGCTACAGTAATCAAGACAATATGGTACTGGCACAAAAACAGAAACATAGATCAATGGAACAAGACAGAAAGCCCAGAGATTAACCCACGCACCTATGGTCAACTAATCTATGACAAAGGAGGCAAAGATATACAATGGAGAAAAGACAGTCTCTTCAATAAGTGGTGCTGGGAAAACTGGACAGCTACATGTAAAAGAATGAAATTAGAATACTCCCTAACACCATACACAAAAATAAACTCAAAATGGATTAGAGACCTAAATATAAGACTGGACACTATAAAACTCTTAGAGGAAAACATAGGAAGAACACTCTTTGACATAAATCACAGCAAGATCTTTTTTGATCCACCTCCTAGAGTAATGGAAATAAAAACAAAAATAAACAAGTGGGACCTAATGAAACTTCAAAGCTTTTGCACAGCAAAGGAAACCATAAACAAGACGAAAAGACAACCCTCAGAATGGGAGAAAATATTTGCAAATGAATCAACGGACAAAGGATTAATCTCCAAAATATATAAACAGCTCATTCAGCTCAATATTAAAGAAACAAACACCCCAATCCAAAAATGGGCAGAAGACCTAAATAGACATTTCTCCAAAGAAGACATACAGACGGCCACGAAGCACATGAAAAGATGCTCAACATCACTAATTATTAGAGAAATGCAAATCAAAACTACAACGAGGTATCACCTCACTCCTGTTAGAATGGGCATCATCAGAAAATCTACAAACAACAAATGCTGGAGAGGGTGTGGAGAAAAGGGAAACCTCTTGCACTGTTGGTGGGAATGTAAATTGATACAGCCACTATGGAGAACAATATGGGGGGGGGGAGGTTCCTTAAAAAACTAAAAATAGAATTACCATATGACCCAGCAATCCCACTACTGGGCATATACCCAAAGAAAACCGTAATTCAAAAAGACACATGCACCCAAATGTTCATTGCAGCACTATTTACTTTAGCCAGGTCATGGAAGCAACCTAAATGCCCATCAACAGACGAATGGATAAAGAAGTTGTGGTACATAAATACAATGGAATATTACTCAGCCATAAAAAGAAACGAAATTGAGTCATTTGTTGAGACGTGGATCGATCTAGAGACTGTCATACAGAGTGAGGTAAGTCAGAAAGAGAAAAACAAATATCGTATATTAATGCATGTATGTGGAACCTAGAAAAATGGTAGAGATGAGCCAGTTTGCAGGGCAGAAGTTGAGACACAGATGTAGAGAATGGACATATGGACACCAAGGGGGGAAAACTCTGGTGGCGTGGGGATGGTGGTGTGCTGAATTGGGCGATTGGGATTGACATGTATACACTGATGTGTATAAAATGGATGCCTAATAAGAACCTGCAGTATAAAAAAACAAACAAAACAACTAATACTAAACTTTCATTGGGTTATTTGCATGGAAATATGTTAATATAAATGTTTCAGACATTACATGAAATTTCTAAAAATCTTATATTTGTATTTGTATGGAAATATATATGGAAATATGTTAATATAAATGTTTCAGACATAAAAAAAAAACAAAAAAAAAAAACAGGGCAGCCAAGGTTGGCCTCATTGAGAGGGCGACAGACACTTTTCTCCTAAATCTCCAGAAGTTGTGAAGGAAACCAGGCATTTCACCATGGATGGAGTGTTACAGTACATGCAAGTAAAGTACAGTGAGTGAAGGGTGAGTTGCAGGAGATGAGTTCAGAATAGCAAAGACCTTCAGGTTTTTATAAAGACTTTGCCTTTGATTAAGAGTGAAATCAGGTGAATGGATAAACAAGATGTAATATATATATATATATATATATATACACACACACACACAGACACACACACACACACACACACGATGGAATATTACTCAGCCATAAGAAAAGAATGAAATATTGCTATTTGCAGCAACATGGATGGACCTAGAGTTCATCATACTAAGTGAAGTAAGTCAGACAGAGAAAGGCAAATATCATATCATTTATAGGTGGAATGTAAAATATGATAAAAATGAACTTATTTACAAAAGAGAAACAGACTCATAGAGTAGACACAGAAAACAAACTTATGGTTACCAAAGGGGAAAGCTGGGGTGGGGGAGGGATAAATTAGGGTTTGGGGATTAGCAGACACAAATTACTATACATAAAATAGATAAGTAACAAAGTCCCTGTCCTGTAGCATAAGAAACTATATTCAATACCTTATAGTAAACCATAATGGAGCCTCCCAGGCTTTCTCCCTGCACAGCCTGGGAGTGACAGCCCTTCCCTCGCACCTGACTGAGCCTCTGGGGCGAGGAGGTGCTGCATGAAGGGAAACCTGAGGCACAGAGAAGTTAACTGCCTGGTCCAAGATCACAGAACTAAGCTGTGAGACTTGAGTTGCTGTCCTTCATGCATTACATCTTCCCCATCACTTAAGAAGCCATTGAGATACTTGCATATTTATCTGTCTCCTACCTGCCGTGTGGCTGGCAGGGTCTTGCTGCTCCGGCTGGGTGTCAGGCCTGAGCCTCTGAGGTGGGAGAGCCGAGTTCAGGACATTGGACCACCAGAGACCTCCTGGCCCCACGTAATATCAGTTGTCAAGAGCTCTCCCAGAGATCTCCATCTCAATGCTAAGACTCAGCTCTGCCCAATGGCCAGCCAGCTCCAGTGTGGGATGCCCCATGCCAATCAACTAGCAAGACAGGAACACAACCCCACCCATTAGCATAGAGGCTGCCTAAAAACATAGTAAGTTCACAGACACCCCAAAACACACCACCAGACGTGACCCTCCCCACCAGAAAGACAAGATCCAGCCCCACCCACCAGAACACAGGCACCAGCGCCTTCCACCAGGAAGCCTACACAAGCCACTGAACCAACCTCACCCACTGAGGGCAGACACCAAAAACAACAGGAACTACGAACTTGCAGCCTGCAAAAAGGAGACGTCAAACACAGTAAGTTAAACAAAATGAGAAGACAGAGGAATATGCAGCAGATGAAGGAGCAAGGTAAAAACCCACCAGAGCAAACAAATGAAGAGGATAGGCAGTCTACCTGAAAAAGAATTCAGAGTAATGATAGTAAAGAGGATCCAAAATCTTGGAAATAGAATGAAGAAAATGCAAGAAACGTTTAACAAGGACCTAGAAGAACTAAAGAGCAAACAAACAATGATGAACAACACAATAAATGAAATTAAAAATTCTCTAGAAGGAATCAATAGCAGAATAACTGAGGCAGAAGAATGGATAAGTGACCTGGAAGATAAAATAGTGGAAATAACTACCACAGAGCAGAATAAAGAAAAAAAAGTGAAAAGAACTGAGGACAGTCTCAGAGACCTTGGGGACAATGTGAAACACACCAACATTCGAATTATAGGGGTCCCAGGAGAAGAAGAGAAAAACAAAGTGCCTGAGAAAATATTTGAAGAGATTATAGTTGAAAACTTCCCTACATGGGATAGGAAATAGTCAATCAAGTCCAGGAAGCACAGACAGTCCCATACACGATAAATCCAAGGAGAAACACGCCACGACACATATTAATCAAACTACCAAAAATTAAATACAAAGAAAAAATATTAAAAGCAGCAAGGGAAAAACAACAAATAACATACAAGGGAATCCCCATAAGGTTAACAGCTGATCTTTCAGCAGAAACTCTGCAGGCCAGAAAGGAGTGGCAGGACATAGTTAAAGTGATGAAAGGGAAAAACCTACAACCAAGATTACTCTAACCAGCAAGGATCTCATTCAGATTTGACAGAGAAACTAAAATCTTTACAGGCAAGCAAAAGCTAAGAGAATTCAGCAACAACAAAACAGCTTTACAACAAATGCTAAAGGAACTTCTCTAGGCAAGAAATACAAGAGAAGGAAAAGACCTACAAGAACAAACCCAAAACAATTAAGAAAATGGTAATAGGAACATATATATTGATAACTACCTTAAATGTAAATGGATTAAATGCTCCAACCAAAAAACATAGACTGGTTGAATGGATACAAAAACAAGACCCGTATATATGCTGTCTACAAGAGACCCACTTAAGACCTAGGGACACATACAGACTGAAAGTGAGGGGATGGAAAAAGATATTCCATGCAAATGGAAATCACAAGAAAGCTGGAGTAGCAATTCTCGTATCAGACAAAATAGACTTTAAAATAAAGACTATTACAAGAGACAAAGAAGGACACCACATAATGATCAAGGGATCAATCCAAGAAGAAGATATAACAATTGTAAATATTTATGCACCCAACAGAGGAGCACCTCAAAACATAAGGCAAATGCTAACAGCCATAAAAGGGGAAATCAACAGTAACACAATCATAGTAGGGGACTTTAACACCCCACTTTCACCAATGCACAGATCATCCAAAATGAAAATAAATAAGGAAACACAAGCTTTAAATGATACATTAAACAAGATGGACTTAATTGATATTTACAGGGTATTCCATCCAAGAACAACAGAATACACTTTCTTCTCAAGTGCTCATGGAACATTCTCCAGGATACATCATATCTTGGGTCACACATCAAGGCTTGGTAAATTTAAGAAAATTGAGATCATATCAAGTACCTTTTCTGACCATAACACTATGAGACTAGATATCAATTACAGGAAAAAAACTGTAAAAAATACAAACACATGGAGGCTAAACAATATGCTACTAAATAACCAAGAGATCACTGAAGAAATCAAAGAGGAAATAAAAAAATACCTAGAAAAAAATGACAATGGAACCACGATGACCCAAACCTATGGGATGCAGCAAAAGCAGTTCTAAGAGGGAAGTTTATAGCAATACAATCCTACCTCAAGAAACAAGAAACTTCTCAAATAAACAACCTAAACTTACACCTAAAGCAATTACAGAAAGGAGAACAAAACAACCCCAAAGTTAGCCAAAGGAAAGAAATCATAAAGATCAGATCAGAAATAAATGAAAAAGAAATGAAGGAAACAATAACAAAGATCAATAAAACTAAAAGCTGGTTCTTTGAGAAGATAAACAAAATTGATAAACCACTAGCCAGACTCATCAAGAAAAAAAGGGAGAAGACTCAAATCAACAGAATTAGAAATGAAAAAGGAGAAGTAACAACTGACCCTGCAGAAACACAAAGAATCATGAGAGATTACTAAAAGCAACTCTATGACAATAAAATGGACAACCTGGAAGAAATGGACACATTCTTAGAAAAGCACAGCCTTCCAAGACTGAACCAGGAAGAAATAGAAAATATAAACAGACCAATCACAAGCACTAAAATTGAAACTGTGATTAAAAATCTTCCAACAAACAGAAACCCAGGACCAGATGAGTTCACAGGTGAATTCTATTAAACATTTAGAGAAGCATTAACACTTATCCTTCTCAAACTCTTCCAAAATATAGCAGAGGGAGGAACACTCCCAAACTCATTCTCCAAGGCCACCATAACCCTGATACTAAAACCAGACAAGGATGTCCCAAAAAAGAGAACTACAGGCCAATATCACTGATGAACACAGATGCAAAAATCCTCAACAAAATACTAGCAAACAGAATCCAACAGCACATTAAAAGGATCATACACCATGATCAAGTGGGGTTTATCCCAGGAATGCAAGGATTCTTCAGTATATGCAAATCAATCAATGTGATACACCATAGTAACAAATTGAAGGATGAAAGCCATATGATAACCTCAATAGATGCAGAAAAATCTTTCAACAAAATTCAATACCCATTTATGATAAAAACTCTCCAGAAAGTAGGCATAGAGGGAACCTACCTCAACATAATAAAGGCCATATATGACAAACCCACAGCCAACATTGTTCTCAGTGGTGAAAAACTGAAAGCATTTCCACTAAGATCAGGAACAAGACAAGGTTGCCCACTCTCACCGCTATTATTCAACATTGTTTTGGAAGTTTTAGCCATGGCAATCAGAGAAGAAAAAGAAATAAAAGGAATCCAAATTGGAAAAGAAGAAGTAAAACTGTCACTGTTTGCAGATGACATGATACAATACATAGAGAATCCTAAAGATGCTACCAGAAAACTACTAGAGCTAATCATTGAATTTGGTAAAATAGCAGGACACAAAATTAATGCACAGAAGTCTCTTGCATTCCTATACACTAATGATGAAAAATCTGAAAGAGAAATTAAGGAAACACTCCCATTTACCATTGCAACAAAAAGAATAAAATACCTAGGAATACACCTACCTAAGGAGACAAGAGACCTGTATGCAGAAAACTATAAGACACTGATGAAAGAAATTAAAGCTGATACCAACAGATGGAGAGATATACCATGTTCTTGGATTGGAAGAATCAGTATTGTGAAAATGACTATACTACCCAAAGCAATCTACAGATTCAGTGCAATCCCTATCAAATTACCAGTGGCTTTTTTTTACAGAACTAGAACAAAAAAATCTTAAAATTTGTATGGGGACACAAAAGACCCCGAATAGCCAAAGCAGTCTTGAGGGAAAAAAGCAAAGCTGGAGGAATCAGACTCCCTGACTTCAGACTATACTACAAAGCTACAATAATCAAGACAGTATGGTACTGGCACAAAAATAGAAATATAGATCAGTGGAATAGGATAGAAAGCCCAGAGGTAAACCCACACACATATAGTCACCTTATCTTTCATCTAGGAGGCAATAATATACAATGGAGAAAAGACAGCCTCTTCAATAAGTGGTGCTGGGAAAATTGGACAGCTACATGTAAAAGAATGAAGTTAGAACACTTCCTAACACCATACACAGAAATAAACTCAAAATGGATTAAAGACCTAAATGTAAGGCCAGATACTATAAAACCCTTAGAGGAAAACATAGGCAGAACACTCTATGACATAAATCACAGCAAGATCCTTTTTGACCCACCTCCTAGAGTAATGGAAATAAAAACAAAAATAAACAAATGGGACCTGATGAAACTTAAAAGCTTTTGCACAACAAAGGAAACCATAAACAAGATGAAAAGACAACCCTCAGAATGGGAGAAAATATTTGTAAATGAAGCAGCTGACAAAGGATTAATCTCCGAAATATACAAGCAGCTCATGCAGCTCAATTTCAAAAAAAAAAACAACCCAATCCAAAAATGGGCAGAAGATCTAAATAGACATTTCTCCAAAGAAGATATACAGATTGCCAACAAACACATGAAACAGACATCACTAATCATTAGAGAAATGCAAATCAAAACTACAATGAGGTATCACCTCATATCAGTCAGAATGGCCAACATCAAAAAATCTACAAACAATAAATGCCAGAGAGGGTGTGGAGAAAAGGGAACCATTTTGCACTGTTGGTGGGAATGTAAATTGATACAGCCACTATGGAGAACAGTATGGAGGTTCCTTAAAAAACTAAAATAGAACTACCATAAGACCCAGCAATCCCACTACTGGGCATATACCCTGAGAAAACCATAATTCAAAAAGAGACATGTACCACAATGTTCATTGCAGCACTATTTGCAATAGCCAGGACATGGAAGCAACCTAAGTGTCCATCGACAGATGAATTGATAAAGAAGATGTGGCACATTCCATTCCAATATACAATGGAATATTAGTCAGCCATAAAAAGAAATGAAATTGAGTTATTTGTAGTGAGGTGGATGGACCTAGAGTCTGTCATGCAGAGTGAAATAAGTCAGAAAGAGAAAAACAAATACCGTATGTTAACACATATAAATGGAATCTAAAAAAAAGAAAAAAAAATGGTTCTGACAAACCTAGGGACAGGACAGGAATAAAGACGCAGATGTAGAGAATGGACTTGAGGACACAGGGAGGGGGAAGGGTAAGCTGGGACAAAGTGAGAGAGTGCCATTGACATATATACACTACCAAATGTAAAACAGATAGCTAGTGGGAAACAGCTGCATATAGCACAGGGAGATCAGCTCGGTGCTTTGTGACCACCTAGAGGGGTGGGATAGGGAGCGGGGGAGGGAGACGCAAGAGGGAGGGGATATGGGGATATATGTATACGTATAGCTGATTCACTTTGTTATACAGCAGAAAGTAACACAACATTGTAAAGCAATTATACTCCAATAAAGATGTTAATAAAAAATAAAAAATAAACCATAATGGAAAAGAATATGAAAAAGAATATATAAATATGTATAACTGAATCACTCTAAGGTATACCTGAAACTAATACAACACTGTAAATCAACTATACTTCAATAAAAAATAACTAAAAGAGTGAAATCAGGAGCCATTGCAGAATTTTCAGCTGAGGAATGACAGGAGTGGACAGTCAGAATTACTAGATGCAATGTTGAGAAACAAGCTGTAGGGGGAGATATGGTAGATGCAGGGGGATCTGTTAAGGATAACTACAGTAATCCAGGTAAGAGATTATGGTGACTTGTCAATGGTAGTAGTAGTGGGTAGGTGAAAAATAATCAGACTGAATATTTCCAAGATGTAAGAAGGAAAAGGCACCTGCCTATGGGTCCAATAGAGGGATGAGTCATGAGTGATGGAGAGAGACCTTTAAGGTGGTAGCAGGCAAAAGGCAATGCAGAAAACCGAGGAGGGTCAGTGCCACCACGTGAGTGACCTCAGTGGACACAAAGTGTACAGCATCCCCGTGCAGCAGAGACCTGGAGCAGGTGCTTCAGAATTCTGGGGAGCAGTAACAGAGCAACCAGACTCACACAGATTCTGAGAAGCTTTATCCTAAGTGTCTGTTTACTGAAATTAATCACATAATTTGGAAGGTCTGGCATGATGTTTTTGTCCTGAATTCTATATCAAAACTATTGATTTAGCTTTCCCGGTGGCAAAGCCTCAGAACTTCATTGTGTTTATTGTGGTATTTCGCCTTTTCCACTTTCACTCCAAACCTGTGTAAGTATAAAGAAAAAGAAAAATTAAAGGCCAGAACAAATTACAAGACAGAAATGGAAAACTTCATAATACACATCAGCCCCATAAAGAGTGCTCTTTGTTGCAGTTCAGCTTCTAGCCTCCATTTAGGGGCTTCTTTCTTTACCTTTTAAAAGATTCAGAGGCATTATTGGCTTAACGTCGTAATACACGGGGATCTCCCCTCAGATGCATTTGGCAGGTATTTATGTTTGGGGAAATCTTTAGACTTAATACCCGTCTTATTAATACGGTGAGGTTGTAAGCTCCTTGAAGTAATGTGGACATGGGTATTAACACAAAGATCTCCTGAGGCAACGCCCTCCCTACGACACAATTTTCCACTGACTTGCCCTCCACCCAACCAGAGAGGTAGAGCCAGGGCCTTGTGTCTCCAAACACCTACCATTTCATGAAGGAGGAAAAAATGAGGAGCTAGAGAAAAAGGGCAGATACCAAGTTTGCCTTACTCTGATTTTTTTTTCTCTTCCCCAAGAAAAGAAGCCAGTTGACACTATTCTCCAAAACCTCCAGAAACTGTCAGAGACTGAAATTTCAAATATTCCAAAAAGCCTCTTTTGGTATGTGAACATTTTAAGAGTATCCTCAAATTTTTGATAAATTTTATTAGAATGAGATAGATGACACGTAAAAGGGGAAAAGTGATGGCTAAGTGGATTTATTTCCATTATCAGCATTAACATTCTCCAAGCAGGAAACTTGTTCTCCATTTTTTCCTCCCTCCAAATCCACTCAGTCAAGCAGCCCTGTGTCAACATTTCTATTAACAGTGTCTCTGGAATTCCTTTTCCATGCCTAGTCTCTGCTTTGATACCGCTGCACCCCTTCTTTACTCTAGGATCACAGCAGTGGTCCCCGATCTGACTTTCTACGTCTGTTCTTTCTCCTTCACCCTAGCCTCCAAATTAGTCTTCCTCACACACTTTCATTAGGTAACTCCCCTGCTCTGAAACCTTCCATAATTCCCCAGTGCCTACAGAATGAAGCCCAAAAGCTGTACATAGCTGCCCCCTGGTGGCCACCTGCTGATTCACTGCGCTGGATTCTAGACTCAACCTAGGCTGCAGAGAATAATAGTTTCTCGTGGAAGATGGAACACCTTCTTACGTTCTAAAGAAGGCCAAAAGTGGGAAATTAAGAAGGTAGAAAGAAGGCTTCTCTTTCACCTCTGTAGAAGAAAGCACGCATGACGAATAACCTTATGCTCCCAAGGAGACACTAGTCTTCCCATATGGCTCTTTTAGAAGGAGCTTACATGTTGAGGTGGATCTTCTCCATTGTTTCCACCTTTGAGTACTACACCAACTGTGGAATTTTCTGGACAAAGCATAAATAAGAACTCCCTGATTTACAATTTAATTGGCCCCTTGACCTTCTTTCCTAAAAGCAGAATGCTGTAAATTTAGATTCCATTCTTGGAATGGAACATAAATCCCGAAATTAATCAGAAAATAACTTTTAAAAACACAAAATTTGCTGTTCCACACATTAAGAATGTAAGACCAAACATTTAATGTCATTTCTTAAGCGTTTCTCTGGGGGATATTTTTCTTTTTGTGGTCTGGACAAGCTAACACGTCTTAAAATATAAGTGTAAAGGAGTTTTAACATGGAATAATTTTGGCCTCGGTTTCAGCTGAGGTCTTAATACAAGTAAGTGCCAACTACTCCAACATTCAAAAATATAATCTTTACACAGAATTAGCAAAGTAATGGCTGAAAAAAAAAAAAAAAAACAGTGTGACATTGACCCCTCAGAAAAACCTATACCTTTATATAAAGTATACAAAGGGTATAATTGGAGGGCCAAGAGGAATTGGAAATTGGAGACAGGGTTTCTTTAGAGACAGTGGGAACTGTGCCGCATCTCCATCTCCTGTTTTGAGAGTGAAATGGGAGTGTGATATTGTCTTCTAACCTCAAGCCTAATATAAAGACCTTCAGAAGACCATTCAGAGAGCTCGAAATGTGTCCCCTGAGGTTTGAAGGACAGAGTGAACTGACGTGTCCGATTCACCTATGTAATCCAAGGACAAGAGGCTGGCTGGGCAGCAGAGTACAAGCTGTAGCTTGAGAAAGAGTATCATCCCTCTGGATAGAGAGTCTCACGTGTGCATTTCTCATAACACCAAATGTGGGTCACGAGCAAGCAAGTGGCAGAGAAGTCATCTTAGATCCTGTGCAAGAGGGTCTCCTGGAAGGACAAAGAAACAGCAGAAAGCTGCTGGAGGAACTGCTGGAATTCTCAGGAAATGACAACTGGATCCTGAATGATCGTGACAGAAGATGCACTCATCTACATCAAGGAAACTCATGGATAAGAACCATGAGATGGGGGAGGATGGCGGGATGTCTTCAAAGAACTCAAGCACCCTTCAGATGCTGTCATGGTCAGTGTAAATCCTCATCATGTCAGAGACATTGGAGAAAGATCCCTTCTGTATGGAGCTTTCTCGAAAAACTAAAAATAGACCTACCATATGACCCAGCAATTCCAGTCCTCTGTATATATTGGAAGGAAACAAAAACACTAATTTGAAAAGATACATGCACCCCAATGTTCATAGCAGAATTATTTACAATTGCCTAGGTATGGAAGCAACCCAAGTGTCCATCAACAGATGCATGGATAAAGAAAACGTAGTATATACATACAATGCAATACTACTCACTTATAAAAAGAATGAAATTTTGCCATTTGTAGCAACATGGATAGACTTGGAGGGCATTATGCTAAGTGAAATAAGTCAGGTAGAGAAAGACAAACACTGTATGATATCACTTATATGTGGAATCTAAAAAATACAACAAACTAGTGAATAAAACAAAAAAGAAGCAGATTCATAGAGAACAAACTAGTGGTTACCAGTGAAGAGAGGGAAGGGGGAGAGGCAAATAGGGGTAGGGAGGAAAAAAAGGATTATTATGGGATTTTATGAAATCATGTGTGTGAAATTTTTCAAAATTGTAAAACATTATAGAATTTAAAGACTCTTTCACTCAATAAAAAAAAAACAAAAACAAAAAGATCCCTTGTGCCTCTTCTGTCGCTTCTACCCTTACTAAATTAACTCTAGAGAAGTTAACTTAGTAAGGGTAGCCCAGTGACCGGGAAAGAGGAGTAGAGGCAGTAGGCATGGAAATAGAGAATGAGGTAACCATGCCCTTGGTCCCTGCATTTAACTAGACGTATTTCTCAACTTAGACTCTTAATGACTAAAAGTGACTAGAGGGGTTTGTGTTACTGAAAGTGACAAAAAAAAAATCATGAGCCTACTCTACATTTCATTTGGAAGCAGAAATATAACATTCCAACTGCACTAAAAATTAGAGCAGAATGTCTCGAAATTTGATTGTCAGGGTTTATGAATAGTAGACGCTGGTGGTGGATGGGACAGTTTTCATGTAATTCAATCAAATTTTTCTACTTCAAGAATCCCTTGTTCTTCTGCTGGAGTGAGACCTACCTATTTCAAGAACAAACGTTCTATGGTTGTTTGTTAAGTTATAATTCCAGGTATTTTGTAACACAAAGATTTGTGTGTCATAAAGACAAAATATCCTGGTCAACTAAAAGAAAATTATCTTAATATATGTCAATTATGACTCAAGCAGTGAATTTAAGATTTGGCACTTTATAAAAAGTTGTTTTCTCATTGTTTTTGAATAGCAGGGTTTTTTTCCTGCATGTGTCTGGTCATGCATGCACGAAATCTGCTTGATTTATCTGTATTCTAAGAACATTCGCCTTGAGTCTAGAAGTGTAAACCCCAGATATTGGAACATTGCCACCTTAAGCTCACAGTTAACTGTAGAACTGAGAATAAATCTTGTCTTAATACTGTTATAATACGACTTAATGTGAGTTATGGTCGATTCAACATCCCAACTGTAAGAAACCTCAGTCGCCATTAGGGCTAGAAGGTACCCTTGTATTAACGATACTCAGAGAGCCACAAGGGGGTCTGTGACTACTCCCTTTGCCCCTGCAGTTGGTTTAACATTTAGCAAGCACCTGCTGAATGAGGGGATACGTGGAATACGGTGAGACGGAGGTGCTGGATATTAAAGAGAACTGTGTGAGGACGTTTAGCTTTCACCCAACATCTGTCATTCATCATACCAAGTGAAAAGATAAAATTGGTTTCATTCTACATGTATTTTAAAGGATAAATAGGCACTTTCAAATATGAATACTACCCTGCCTGGAATTTGTGTAGCACTTGTTCATCTACTAGATTATAATATCTGCAAGAGAAAGGGACTGACACTTTTTTTAACCATCCAAAGATATGTGGAATGTTGAGCCTGCTAGGCTGAGTATAAGAGTACATTAAAAATCCAACTAAAATATAATTCAAACCAAAAAATAGTAGGAGATAAAGATAGGTAGATAAAATGTAGCCTAATTATAAAAGTATTGACTTACACTTCTGGTCATCTAACCATGATCGAGTAACAAGGATGCATTTACCCCCCTGCCTTAATTTTAAAAAGAAAAAAAGCAGGCAAAATATGTGAAACAACACTTTTTCAGACTGTGGACAGCAGGTAGTGTAGGACAGTGGTCTCTGAAAGAAGATAAACAGGGGGAGCTCAGAGTGGCCCAGCTCACTCTTGCCTCAAGCCTAGAAAGGGTTTTCCAGCGCAGCTGAGGGAGAGGAGAACCACACAGGGCTTGATAGACCGCTTGAGTAGAGGACACACCTGAAAATCAGGAGACCAGGGCAGCTAGAATGAGCAAGGCACAGTACTGTAGAGGAGAGAGGTCAGAAATCCACAGAGGCTCCCGTGCTTGAGTCCTGAATAGTGAGTGAGGAAACTACTGAAGCCAGAGAAAGAACCACCAGAAAGGAGCAGGAGGAAAAAATCCCTGGAGTTCACACAGGGCTAGGAAGAGCTCCTCTTCCCACCAACCAGAGTGAAAAGACTTCATCCTACAGGGAGCAAGGAAGAGAGCCCTCAGAATGGTACTGCCTCAGCAGTGCTGCCACGTGAGACACAGACTACAGGCTACTCTGCACCTGCCTAAGAAGACCTAAAAGCAAACCTCAGGAGCATCAGACTGATGCCAAGCAACCTAACTGCACCCCAGAGCAAAGCCCAGAAATATTTATAGTACCAGAAAAAAAAAGTCAGCACTCAACATTGTACAATTTACAATATTTGGCATTTAATCAAAAGTTATCAGGCATGCAAAGAAGCAAGAGAATATGACCTGTGACCAAGGGGAAAAAAATAAATATAAAGAATCTTAATCATTTGGGATAGTTTGTTTCCTGAAGGGGAGAGTGTAGGGGTCCAGGGGTGAGGAATAAAAGATTTGAATGAAAGATGTAAAAAAAAGAAGCTCAGTTGAAAGTCTTAGGTAGAAAGTCTGGAAATGAGGTAATAATGTCCTTCTCAAGAGCTACGGCTCTTGAATAAGGGAGATATGATATCTGTTTTAAATGTATGAACCATGGGGCTTGCGTATGGCAAATCATGAAGAAAAAGATGTTTAAAAGCTCCATTGTTTTTTTAATTAATGTAACTTGGAAAAGAATGTGATCATAAGCCAACAAAGGAAAGCTAGAAGGTGATAAGATCAGCCTTGGAGAAGTTGAGTGTGAGGTCACTGTGGGTCACATCCAATTGAAGACCGGCCATAGGAGACAAAAAAAAAAAAGACCGAAAGAGCAGAGTAGATGGTGCCAGCAACTCTGCCACCCGCTCCTCCTGCTTTCTGAGAGTCGGAATCCCCAGGGAGCGTGGCGCTGTGGCTATCCTATACGTTGTTGAGTCATCCAAGTTAAATCCAAAGAGGAAACCCCATTCAACAGCACAACTCTATGGAAAAACTAGACTTGTTTCTGGATAACCTATAATTTTGTGGGGAATTCCCCCTAAAATCGGGCTTCTGGGAAAGCCTGGAAGCTCACGATTTGCATCCTTTGCCTCACCTTGTAGACCCTTGCACTGAAGCTCACTCTTTCTCTCTGGGCCCTGGTCTGCATCTCCCGCTCATCTGTGCCCTCTAGGCCCCTCTGTGAGGGCTCTCTATAGACTAGCTCCGGGCAAGTTCCATCCTGATGGGCCTCATGGCTCCCTTCCTTCTCAGCCTGTGCATAGTGAAATTACTTCCAGTGAGGTGATTACCCTCCCAGGGTATATACCCCGTGCTCTAACCTAGGGACCGCAGCTTGGCTAGGAGTACCAAACCAGTAAGTTGGCATTTACTCTGGACTTCTGTTTCATTAACTGAGCTTCACCTGGTTGCTCGGTCCAGAAGACTCATTGGCATGCTCTTCCCCTAAATGTCAGATGTAGTTTGCTTTAGTCACTGTTCAGTCCATATTGTGGAAATAAAAAGTGCTGTGATCTCCAAAACTTAGTTTCTCCTTCACGATACTTCTGTGCAAAGTCCTTATATTGTCTCTCAGTGATTATCAGCCTGGAATCAGAGGACTGTAGACTGTAACTATTAGTTTCCACAGTAATCCTGTGTATTTTGTTTTGTGCCTATTTAAATATTTTATTCTGAGAAGGGAGCTATAGGTTTCATCAAACTTCCAAAAGCTTCCATGGCACAAGAAAGGTGAAGAAACCCAATGAAAGTAGCTGTCTCATACAGAGCTCTATTCTTGGATTCATTAATATATTTGAAATATGCACTACCTAGTAAGGCATAAGGTAGTTTTGGGGAAGAATGGAAAGCAACAAGATGTGTGAGGCAGAGTCCTGGGCAGTTCACATCTACTTTGGCTGAATAAGCCATATACATGACATCTATGTAAAAGCGGGACAAAATCACTTTCTACCATATTCCCCCGTTCTATTTTCTCCATAGGTCTAATGATAGTTGACATTATCTCATCTGTTTCCACTCTCCTTGCCTGTTATTTATTGTCTATCTCTCCCACTAGAATATGTCTTATTCACTAAATCTCCAGACCTAGAATAGTGCCTGGCACATAAAGGGAACTCAATAAAGATGTGATGGCTGTATACATAAATAAGTAAATAAATGAACAGAAAGACTAGAGCAATTCTAAGACTAAACTACATCCAGCCAGTACCATGCTAAAATAAAACAAAACAAAACCCTTATGACTCTTCATTTCTAGGTATCCATTTCTTTCTCTCTCCAAAAGCCCACACCGAGAGAAGCCACTTATATTCTCCCCTACTCTCTCTCATCCAGGGAGTTCCCTTCACCCCCTGCCGTGTGCCCTGTTTTCTTCCTTTGTCCTCCTGGACCCACCCTGCTCTCTACGAGTGACCGTCCTCACCAGGCGGCCGCTGGAAATGTCACTCTTCTCCCAAGCAGCTGCAGCCTCCAGAATTTCTGGGGGATGAAATTCTCCTTGCCACACATCCTTGAAAGGCTAAATTCATAACGTAACACCAACAAGCGCCTATGACTTCAAAGGAGGGAAGGATCAGTGGGACCTGGGGTTGTCAAGAAAAACTTCAGAGCAGGAGTGCGACCAGAGCTGGTGCTGGAAGGATTAGGTTTCGAGTTCAGACCAATGGCCTGGCCCAGGGCAGGGCCCCATGCAGTACAGATCAGCATCTGTAGCCCTCACTGGCTGACAAGCCAGACTTTGGAGAAGGGAATTGGAGCTACTATTTAAACAGGCCCAGAAGGATCCTCAGCCCTGTAGGTCCATTCACAGCTTTAGTTCAAATAAAACTGAGCTCGAAATTCTCTGAGTAAATTTCATCACCTCTCAGGCACTTATCCCTGCAGCAAACCATGGCATATTCCCTGATTTATGAAATCTTTAGAAGGTGCTAAAGGGCCTGGAGGAGGATATTCAATTGCAAATTCCTCAGTGCCTCTCTCTCTGGGACTCTATCACGGCAGGAATGCTAATATTGGGCATTTGACTAGGACTTTCCATGCAAGGTACCCAGAAACTCTTCACACATATTATCTTATTAGAATTCTTAATTAGAATTTTGCATTTTAAAAATGCTTCAGGAAGGCTTCCTGTCCCTCTAACATTTCCCCAGGTTCTAATCCCAAAAGTACCCACCTACACAACCTCATGATACCTGAGCCTACGACCAACAGAGTCACTCTTTTATTTCCAACAGCCCATGTTTTAAATACCAAGGCATTGTCTGGGATGGGTAACATCACAAACAGATAGAGCACTTTGTCAGGCCCAGCGTGGTCTCTTAAAAAGTAGAGAAGTTCCTAAAGAAAGTGAATAAATTAAGATTGTGGGCGGAGAGTACGAAAAGAGAGGATAAAAGTTTCAGACCATGAAAAGGGGAGAGTGTGAGATGGTTGGGCAATGAGGTAGCTAAATGAAGTCAGGGAAAGCGATGGGATAAATGGCCAAAGAGAAAGAGATGGTCCCCAAGCCCAAGCTGAGCTTATTGGTGTAGGTGGAACCAGCCTAAGTGCTCAGAGCAGCTGTCCAAGAAGTGATGAAACCAGAAGATGCCCTAGAACTCATGTTCTTAGTGATAATTTTAGAAAATATAGAAAAAGAATTTAGCTATAAACAAGACAGAGAGAAAAATTAACCCTGATTCTTCTACCATCTCAACAAAGCTCTGCTATATATACAGTAGAGAGTACAGCAGATTTCCATTCTTCCATAATCTTAGAAATCATTTCCAAGGATAATTCCCATAAGCATGCTCTCTCCAGTTTCCAAACCCCTCTTCCTTCCTTCTGGAAGCCGGTCAGCATCTCACCTTTTAGCTCTTAGCAGCTCAGACCTGCTTCTACCTTCTCCTGTGGTCTCAGCTTGGTCCCCCTGCCCCCCGCCTTCAGTCCCAGCACAGATCCCCATGGCTCTCCTCCTCTCCTGTCCTCCTAAGGAACAGCAGCTGGTTCCCGATATGAAGTTACCATTCCCCTGCGCCCTTCTATCAGCAACTGAGTTGATGGCACTGAAATTCATCATTCTTCCAAATGTGTGTGCTTTAAAATTAATTTTTTAAGCTCTTTTTTAAAATGAACTTTTAATTCCTAAAATCTACCTCTCAGATATAATCTGCACCTCTCTCATATACTCTGTGTCTTTCTCAGTTTAGTAAGTTAAGCTAGACACATTCTGTTCAAAGAACTGTATGAGAGTGATTATTTCCCTATCAAATTATTCTCATTTGTAGCTGTTTTCACTATAAATAAAAGAAATACCCTAAATTCTATCTTTTCCTTTCCACAATATGTACCCCAATTCTGAGCATCTTCTTTTGAAAATAAAATATTAATCTTGGTTCTTCTCTCCAGACTTCTTTTACAGCCGTATGGTTTTAAATTTTCATGAAAATGTAAACAAAAACTACTGCTTCTTTCTAGAACTGAATATTTTCAATAAAGTCACTTGCCTCAAACTGGGAACCCAGAATAATGAAACATGTGTTTGGCCCCCTGTCAAAAGAAATACTGCTTTCCTGTTCCTCTCACTGCAATTCCCTCAGCCAAGCACTCATCCCTGGGGATCTGTGAAGTTTCCACATCTCACTTACTTCAAGAGCTTAAGAGAAGGAATCTTTCTAAATTACCCAGTACTAAGTGATCAATTTAGGTAAAGTGCTGTCATTTCTTCATTAAAATCATTCTCCGGGATGGAATTATTACTCTCTTCCAATCACCTTCATGCTTTTTCAACTTGGATGCAAAGATTAATAGAATAATATGATAAACTGTGAAATAAAACAAACTGCTTTCTTTCTTCTTTCACCAATAAATCTCCTTGTCTTCCTGAGTTACATCTTGTCACTAAAACTAAAGATTCTTTCCTTAGAAATCCATCAAATTAACTATGCCATGCTGTGTAGTGGAAGGCGCATTCGACTAAGTCAAAACACCTTGGTTCTATTCCAGAATCTGCTTCTAATTATGCATTTCTAATTCCACTGGGTCTCAATTTCCACATTAGTAAAATGAGCAAGGCAAGCTATATGATTACCACACTCTTTGCAAGCTTCATTATTCATTCATTCAGTATTTATTGAAAACCTACTGTATGCCATGCACTGTGTTAGGCACTGGGTATATAAGATGCCTCTAGGAGCCCACATAGCGAATGAGATTGAAATATAAACAATATCCACGGAGGAAAGGGAACTTGGAAGATACATACAGAGGAAATCTAAATATTCCTGGAGATGGGAGTGAGGGTAGTGCAAAAGAGATGACTGTTGGACAGGGACTTGTGGGGTAAGAGGTAGTCCAGCAAACAAAAAGGACAGGATGAGGGGCTGAGGATGGGGAGAATGCCAAACATAGAACAGAGAACGGACAACAAGATAATATATTGCTAGCTCTTTAGGCTTTCTGCAAACGCAGACATATGAGAAGGAATGGCATTTTAGGGATGGTAGAGATGCCTGGGTTAGCTGGAACCCGGTGCACGGTGAGGAATGGCAGTAGAGGAGCCACAGAGAAAAGCTGGGACCACACTGTGTAGGAGCCCTGCGTGCAGCAGGGTTTAGGCTTCACCTGGGCAGTGGGCTGCAGCAAAGGCGTTGAAGCTGCAGAGCACGTTGGCAGCAGTGTGGGAATGCACTGGTGATAGCAGGTCTGACAAGATCAGTTGGAACACTCCTGCAAGAATCTAAGGAAGAGAGAAGGGGGACCCAAGATAAGGAGGTGGCAGTGAGGATGCAGAGGAGGGACCGTATAAGACAGAGATCTCTGAGGTATAACTGACTGGCCTTGCTGACAATTAAATGTGGGTGGAGAGTGAGGGGAAGGAACTGAGACGATCTGGATGTTGGTCCCGCTCATTAAGGTGGCGTATGAAGGCGGAGGCGCAGTTATGAAAGGCAAGATAAGATGTTCAGCTGGGGCCGTGTAGCGCATGAAGTTGTCTTGAGGACGTGCAGACGGTGCTATCCATCAGGTAGTTGCACAGTCAGGTCTGGAGTTCAGGAAATGGCTCAAGACTTGAAGGTTAAAGGCCTGTAGTTGCCAAGGGGGAGGGGGTGAAGGAGGGATGGAGTGTGAGTTTGGGGTTAGCAGATGCAAACTAGTATATATAGGATGGATAAACAACAAGGTCCTACTGTATAGAGCAGGGAACTATATTCAATATCCTGTGATAAACCATAATGGAAAAGAATATGAAAAAGAATGAAATGAATGAATGAGAATGAAATGAAAAAGAATGTATATATGTAATATAACTGAATCACCTTGCTGTACAACAGAAATTAACACAACATTGTAAATCAACTATACTTCAATTAAAAAAAAAAAAACTGCCAAAAAACAAAAAGGACTTGGAGGTTAATATGAACATCAATAATAGTATCTAGATGGTAGAGGTGTTTTGACTTTGCTTCTTCTCCTCATAATGTTTTTCTTACATCCCCTGCACAGTGCTGTTAGGATTCGAGGCTTTTTTGGTTGACTGATTGCTTGAGTGGTTGTGGTATTCCAGCTTCTCAGAAAATTCACAGGACAGAAGGCTGCTTTCTCTTGCAATCTGAGGAAGGGACCTGGCCTTACAAATGGAAGAAATTCTTTTCGAAGGGAAGTAATTCCATCTTTAGAATGGAAGTAAATTCTAAACAAAGCATCCTTGTCTAATGACACATCACAAGACCATTTCCTAGGATCCTTAGAGAAAACTATCCATAGTTAACTGTTCAGTGGATAGAGAAAAATGATAGAGCTGTAGGTAGATCCAAAAGAGTGTACCAATGAATGTGTAATCTGAAAGTGGGGATTTCACTCCTCACTCAAACACCAAACTGTGCATTTAAGATTGGTGTCGTTTACTGTATGTGTATGTGGGCAAGTGCTGAGGAAGGTGCAGTGGTTTTCAGCCTCAGTGGGACAGACGTAACTGGTGAAAGGTGATAGATGGAGAGAAAATGGCAAGACAAGGTTGCAGGCTGTCTGTGCCTTCAAGGTGGGAAAGTTTAAGTTTTAAGGTTTAAGGTAGAGGGATAAAGGTAAAAAGGGAAACAAACTTCCATGTCCCCTGTTCATGCTTAGAAAAGGATGGCTTCCTTATCATTCCAAATACATTTAAAACTTTCATATGGCCCATAATTTAGATAATAAAATTTCTATCTGGGATCTTCCAAGTAATCTGTCTGCTGGTAGTTAAAGTCATGAAGCCATGAAAGTAAGTGTTCTCCAAAGAAAATAGATAGAGTGAGAAGGAAAAAGGGTCAAGGATGGAAACAAATAGAACACTAAGACTGGCTCTTAAATTGTTTCAGGTAACAGACCATTAGACAATCTGTTTATAGCTATGGACCATCTCCCCAGGGGGGAAAAAAAAATGTTAACAAATTTTAGCATGGAATTTAATGGGATTCACTTACTCCAGGATTCAAGGATCCCAAGTCAAGGAGAGGGAGGAGGGCTTCCCTGGTGGCAGAGTGGTTAAGAATCCACCTGCCGATGCAGGTGACACGGGTTCGAGCCCTGGTCTGGGAAGATCCCACATGCCACAGAGCAACTAAGCCCGTGAGCCACAACTACTGAGCCTGTGCTCTAGAGCCTGCGAGCCACAACTACTGAAGCCCGTGCACCTAGAGCCCGTACTCCGCAACAAAAGAAGCCACCGCAATGAGAAGCCCACTCACCACAACGAAGACCCAACGCAGGCAAAAATAAATAAATTAATTAATTAAAAAAAAAAAAGAAGCTACTATAGTGTTTCTGTGCATGAAGAGAAAGACACTGAGAATTGGAAAGTGTATGTACAAAATGTTACCTGTCAATTATACCTCAATAAAACAATGTATATATTGTACATTCCTTACATGAGATTCCATGCATACACAATTCCATAACATGGAAAACTATAAAGCAATAAAAATAAGCTACGGATTTATGCTATACCATGGATGAATCTTAAACATACTATGTCAAAGAAGGTACACACAAAACAAGACAATGCATTGTAAGATTCCATTTATATAATGTCCAGAAAAGGCAAATTTAGAGAAACAGAAAGCAGATCAGCAATTGCCTAGGACTGGGAATAGGAGTGGGTCCTCCCTACAAACAGACATGAGGGAATTCAAGTCATTGAGTTGAACATTTATGGGTGAAAATTGTTTGTACAATACACCTTGATAAAGCTCTTTTTAAAAAGATGTCTCTAGAAGCAAATGAGCACCTCAGGATTTTTAAATGGAGCTTGGATATTTGGTAGGCATTGTTTCATGATATTTGGAATTTACATTATAAAATCCTTCTGTATCAAGTTTTGGACAATCAGATTGGTTCTTTTCAAGGAATCCTATTACATCAAGCTGCTGGACTGAAGTTGTAATTGTAAAGGAGATTAGTCTAACAACGTTCTTCCATTAAGTACTCTAGAAATCTTTGCAGTAACTTCCTGTGGTCAGGAGGGAATGTGTGACTGTGTGTGGTTGATAGTCCATGGGAATGACTCCATTGTGCTACTATTCCTTGGATAGTTGAAGTGGTTTGGCTTAATACAAATAATTTTTTGTCCTTGGTAAAAATTTGCTTAAGTAGAACCATCATCATTACACCATTAGGTTGAATTTTAGGACTTAAGCTTGTTTTGCTGGCTTTTGGTCCATTTATATTTGGCTTTCTTAGGAATTAACCACAAGCCATTAGTGAAAACAATACAGAGGCCTGGAGGAAGTCTGGGCAAAAACCGTTGAGGAAGTCCTTAGCAAAGTTTCTCAGACTTTTTCCTTGAGTTCTCCAAATACATTGACAAATTAATGATCTCTATTAAAAAATCATTAAAAAGAGAAAACGTCTGGAACTATTTCCAGAGGATCCTCTGAACTCTCCTTACATTCTCCCCTCCTCCATTCCCTGTTCCAGGACACAACACCCCACTAGATACACGTGGCAAGATGCCAAGACTGTATTAATTTTTAAAAGAAAAACAAAATTAAGTCCTAGCATCTATACAGAAAGAGGAAAGATCTGGAAGCCTCTTTTAAGTATGCCTGAAATCTACTCTGCCACTACCTCCAAGATTCTGATTAGTGCAGTGAGGAGGGATGTAAGAATATTTTGCCAATGGGGTAAGGCTGTCTTTGGAAGAGTCTGACATAACCCTCGGGTGGGAGAGGGAGGACGTGTGGATTCCAGGTGAGGGTGGAGGGTAGCACGTGTTCTTTGAAAAATCTACCTAGATTAGTTTGCTCATAGGAGTTAGATATTTCCTCAATACTCCCACCATATCACTCTGAATATAGCTCCAAAATATAAATATTTTTGTGTTTATCATATTGTATTGTTGTCTTTCTCCCTCTAGAGATACAACTGTAATCTAACACAGGGCTCTCTCCGCAGTTCCTGGCACACTGCCTTTCAAAGGGTGTGTTCTAATGTATCTAATAAAACTGTAGAAAGGTTGTTAGAGAAGGTTTTGTAAATAAAAGTAATTATGAAGTGAAATGAATTTATTGGAACAATGACATTGATTAACAACACATTTTACCTGGAGAAAGAATGTTATCATTAAGATTTTTCCATCAGATTTTGTACTCAGTAGCCACATATTTGTTTTTGTAAGCCAGATGCTTATGTTAATGTGCAGCGTACTATACGCCTTTAGCATCAAAAAGAGTCATGTTCTCGCTAGGAGTTTCTCTAATTAATGTCATGCCAAAGAAACGTTCAAGCATGCCTTCATAATGCTTGAGTAAAATTTCTTCCTGGTCATTATATTATGTCAAGTCTAAATATAGGATTTGCTGTATGTAGTGTTCTTAATTCTTTGCGTTGTGCCTTGTATCTATAGCTGTTGCCACTTGTTTTGCAAACCGGTCAATCTGTTATGGTGGTGTCAATATTTGGAGTTACATAATAGTTTCTCCTTAAAGGTGAAAGGCACCATACCAATATCATAAAATATTTAGATCTGATAGAACACTTTATAATTAGACGCAATGTGCATTTGGAAAAGCCTAATAAAATGTACCCAATAAGAAATATAATAAACCAAGCCTGTAAGACCATCTCTTACTCTGTGTAACGCTTAACTCAACATCATGATTTTCACAGGAAAGTTGAACTCTAATGACTGAAGGGTCACTAGTAAGAGAAGGAAGGGGAATAGATGCAATCACTTCCCAACACTTTTATGAAGCTGATTTCCATTACGCTCAAAGCATATTAAGAGAATGTATTGATTAAATAAGTTACCACTAGTTATTTCATCACACAGTTAAACAACAGGAAAACTAGACCAACTGATACAGATCTGCCCATGAACACATAGCAGAGGAAATGGCCACATTCCACTCACTGCCATTTGGTGACACCTCATTGAAACACAGATAAGGAACAAGAGAAATGGTTGTGAACTTTCTTTATCCCGGATAGTTAAGAGGATGTTTACTTCCACTCACCTTAATGACTACATATCAGAAGTTCCTCTATATCTGACCTAAAGTAAATAGATCTTTTTATGATTTATTTCACTACAATTTCAGCTTTTATGAAGACTCTGTTGAATCTGAAGCCTAGCGAGATGTGAATGGTCCTTAAGCAACAAGGGAGCTCAAATGCCCAAGTAGGTAGATAGCATGGCTCCTTGTTCAAACACATTTTTCCTAAGTGATCCACAGTGATGGCAGGAGAGAAAATGATGTCTCTTAGAAAGTCATGACTTGGCTAAAGTTAAACTAGCCTTAATAAAGAGCCTAAGAGAGAGGAACTCAAAAGAATGTTTGAAAAGCTGTCTTAGAGAAACTCAACGAATTCTACTCATTTGTTAGGTGTCTCAGAAGGAAAAAGTGGGGAAATCTACATTTGGGAGTCTCTTTAAACCTTCTAAAATAAAATGGTGATCACAGGTTGACTACAACTGAAGTGTTTAATTAAAGGACTTCATTTTTAAATCCATATTTCAAGGTATAAGTAATTTATATGCTTCTTTTCCTAATGTACTTTTGGAGAACTATATGATGTGAAAGAGATATGAGACATTTTTTACCAAATCTTTTTCCCTAAGAATTAGTAAGTACTAGGTGTTTTGACTGGTAAAGATGAACCTAAATTTATTCTAAACTCAGAATAAATTCGACTAATGAAAATTAGATTTTGCTCATGGCCAAATGATTAGTTCATTCCTTGAGTTGATATTTTAATTCTCTAAAAATGTTATGTTGTTGTAAATTGCTAGACTTCCATTTGTTCAATGTGCTCTACTTTAGGATAACCCTCTCTCCACCTACCCTAAAACCGAGCGTTGCTGTATGAGGAACGAGCTTGGGGTCTATTAAGCAGACCCGGAGTGGAACCCAGATTTTTGTCACCTACTCATGGCGTGACCTGAGAACAGTGCTTAACTTTTCATAGGCTCAGTTACTTCATCTGTAAGAAGAGGACAATAATAACTGCCCCCAGAAAGTAACTATAAAAATTAAATGAGATAACATATTTAGAGTGTTAGGCACATATTAGATCCTTAATAAATATCATTTTGCTTTCTTCTTCTTCTTGTAACATTGAAAATAATACATTTTAATATATCTAATGGGTTTTTATGTCCAGAATTGTATTGATACTATAGGACACAGTAGACTAAGAGAAAGTACCTATTTGCAAGGGGCTTACACTTCTGTGTAGGTAAGAAGTTGTAAAAAATAAGGCAATGTTTTCCTCTCTCACCACTCCACTTTGTTTCATCCCCTCCACACCTTTGGTAGGAAAAGGAACTTTCATAATAATAATTCATAGAAACTATACTTTGAGAGAATGTTAATATTAGCAAGAGAGAGAAACTTTGGATTTATAATCATCTACTCTACAGAATAAGAAACAAAACAAAAGCCGGCCCTTTAGGAGTACCGTTAGCATCTACAACACAAAATTAGAAGGGATTACAGACTTGTTGGGGGGGGGGGGGAGGGATGGATTGGGAGTTTGGGATTAGCAGATGCAAACTATTATATATAGAATGAGTAAACAACAAGGTCCTACTGGATAGCACAGGGAACTATATTCAATATCCTGTGAGAAACCATAATGGAAAAGAATATGAAAAAGAATGTATATGTATGTAGAACTGAATCACTTTGCTGTACAACAGAAATTAACACAACATTGTAAATCAACTATACTTCAATAAAATTAATTTTTTAAAAAAATTAGAAGGGGGTTTTCTCTCTATTTTTACATGAAAACCAGCGATAGTCTAGCACCCTCCAAGAGTACTGGCTTTGAAAGAATTGGAATGTAACACCTTTGGCATGGACACAGATTCTCATGATGGATTGCACTCACTGCTAAAAAAAAAAGAGATACCTAGAGCCATTTCAATTGCAGAGGACATCCACAAAAGGAAGGCAGAGGGAGAGAGAAAGAATATGGTAGCTGCTACTTGTAGACTGCAGCAAACAGATTGGTTGCTTCCCCTTTGGAGACTTCAGGAATACTTGAGTGCAGAGGGGTTTTCAGGAAGGTCTTCAGTTCTGCAAGTTGCAGCTGAAACAGGTCAAATTTGTAATGATAATACCAAATGCTATCTGCCAGACATCATTCCATATGATTTACTCACATTAACTCGTGTGAACCCCCCAACTACCCTGAGAGGTAGGCACTATTATCATCCGCATCATACAAATCAAGGAACTGAAACTCAGAGTGGTTAAGTGGTTTGACCAAGGGCAGGTAGCTAGTGAGCTGTAGAGCTGGCCCTTGTAGGCAGGCCACAAGGGCTCCAGGGTCCACATTCTTAACCACTGTGCTATACAGCGAAGTTGGTTAAGCTTGAGACTGAAAGTTAGAGATATAGACAATACACCTCCAATTTTGTGAAACTGAATATACAGTATGTAAAGCAAAGATGAAAAAATACAAGCAAATGTTTACAACATTTACCTCTGATGGTGGCTTTACCTAAAGGTGGCTTTTAGATTTTTTCTTTATGTACTTTTTTTGGATATTATTCAACATTCCTGTCAATAAGAATCATTGACATTAGAAGTCATTTTAAAAGGAAACTTTATAATAACTACACTAACTTTTCCTTACACAGTTCTTTTGTTTGCGGTACCTTATTAAGCTAATCCCCAAATCTTAATTTTATAAACGTCATAATGGAGGAAAGTACAGATTCCATTTCATAGACAAAGAAAACAAAGACAGAAATTATTTACTCAACAGTAACTAATGTCCTGATGGACAAATATTTGGAATACGGCCACTAGTGTTTGCCAAATATTTATCAGATTTTTAAACTAAGTACCTGAAAAGAAGAGGCAGAAAGAGTGAAATAAATATCTGAAACACCATGAAGAAACTTAATGCAGAACTCAAAATAAAACCTAAGTTTCATGGGTGCAAAACTAATAATTCTGAGGAATTCTGAACTTACTATGGATTGAAGCCCTAGTGATGCAATGAGGACTCACACTTTCACTGGGATGGTCCTGGATTTCAGTGCACTATGTCGCAGATCCTTAAAGAGACATTGTTCTATATCCTCCTATGGAGGCAGAGTCTGGGGTGTTGTAAGGTATAGCATCACACCACTTGACACCTAGAGCAGAGGTGTCCAATGGAACATTCTATATCTGCCCCGTCCAATACAATAGCCACTAGTCACACGTGGCTATGGAGCACTTGAAATGTGGCTAGTGTGACTGAGAAACTAAACTTTTAAGTGTATTCAGTTGTAACTAACTTAAATAGCCATGTGTGACTGGAGGCTGCCATCTTGGACAGCACAGATCTATAGCTTTCCCACATATTATCAGTTTTTGGCCAGTTTCTCCTATTCATTTTTTATTAAAGTATAGTTGACTCACAATATTGTATGCATTTCAGGTGTACAGCAGAGTGATTCAATTATATATATTCTTTTTCAGATTCTTTTCCATTTTCGATTATTATAAGATATTGAATATAGTTTCCTGTGCTATACAGTAAATCCTTGTTGTTTATTTTATGTATAGAAGTGTGTATCTGTTAATCACCTACTCCTAATTTATCTCTCTCTCCCCTTTCCCTGTTGGTAGCAATAAATTCGTTTTCTGTGTCTGTGAGTCTGTTTCTCTTTTGTAAATAAGTTCATTTGTATCATTTTTTTTAGATTCCACATATAATTGATATCACATGATATTTATCTTTCTCTGACTTACTTCACTTAGTATAATACTCTCTAGGGCTATCCATGTTGCTGCAGATGGCAATATTTTGTTCTTTTTCATGGCTGAGTAATATTCCACTGTATCTATGTACCACATCTTCTTTACCCATTCATCTGTTGATGAACATTTAGGTTGCTTCAATGTCTTGTCTATTGTAAATAGTGCTGCTATGAACATTGGGGTACATGTATCTTTTCAAATTAAAGTTTTTGTCTCTTCCGGATATATGCCCAGGAGTGGGATTGCTGGATCACATAGTAATTCTATTTTTAGTTTTCTGAGGAACCTCCATACTGTTTTCCGTAGTGGCTGCACCAATTTACATTTCCACCAACAATGGAAATCCTATTCCTTTTTCATACATAAATGTATATATAATATCAATTCTACCATATTAATAGCTTCTAATAATTGATGCTCTTTCTCTCTCCCATTTCCTAAGCTACCAAAGTCTAGCCCTTAAAATATATACTTGGGCAAAATTCTCCAAAATCATGCCTTACAGAATGAAGTTTATTAGAGATTCTGAAGTAAGACTGTCAAGTTGATGGAACATGTGCTTACGTTCCTACCTCACAGGAAGATGGTGCTTCACCTTAGCCAAGCTCGAACCAGTGTCTCTTTTTTAATAACAGCTTTTTTGAGATAGAATTCACATACCATAAACTTCACCCCTTCAGAGAATATAGTTCAGTGGTTTTTAGCATATTCACGGTTGTTCAACCATCACCACTAATTTTAGAACATTTTCATCACCCCAAAAAGAATCCCTAAACCCCTTAACAAGGACCCCTCACTCCCCACTACCTCGAGCCCCTGGCAGCCACCGATCTACTTTTGGTCTTGGTACTCTTGTCAAAGCACCACATTCTTTGAGCAACAAATCTCTACCAAGTAATCTTCGTTTTTCTTCTCTCTTCTTCTTTTCCATGTATTTTTAATTTTCTTAACCATTTTAAATTGTTACATTGCCCTGAATTTCTCCTTGCCTATCCAGCTCAGTGACACTCATGTGCCAGGGCTCTTTAATCCACCTACATTCAATGTCTTTTTTTTTTTTTTTTTACTTCTTTTAAGTCTATGGCTCAGAGGCAACGGTTCTTTTATCATCAAAATAGGCCAAGTGAGGAAACGAGTTCATGCGTAAGAGCCTGGGATTTTAAGAGTCTGGGACTGGTGGGGAAAGGACAGGTAGAATGAAAGTGTGTCTCGACTTCACTTTCATAAGCCGTCTGAATGGTGTTATTCCCGCTCCCATCCGCAGCTCCATCTGGTACCGTTCCAGTTCTCAGCATCTGCAACAAGGCCTGGCATATAGCACCTCTGCCATAAATCATCGCTGAGTGAAGGAAGGAATACACGTACTTCTTTATGACATGTTTAGAGGCTTATTCCTCCCATAGAGCTACCCAGCTAGACTATCATTAATTTCCCTTCAAAAATTACCTATTAAATGGCATCCTGATGCCATATGTAATGTACAGAGATAAGTCAACTGGGGTGTGTTTCCTAGATTGCTGAATTCAGTGAATTCTCAGAATTCTTCTCTTTGGTGAGCACCAAATTATAAGGAAGGAAGTCCCCGAAAATAGTGGCTTATATGCTTTTGCCCACAGAACATGAAACTATAAATACCTTCACACATAACTCACGTTGGTTCTCTCATGAATGTTTGTTGGCACCTTTGTCCTAGTTTACCCCCAGACCAGACTTCTTCAGCATGCCTGGCATATAGGATTCCATATAGCAGAGGATTCCAGCCTCTGTGATGTTCTCACCGTGCAGACAGGTGAGGGGAAGGAAGAGAGGTGTTGGGAGGGAGATACAAGTCTCCACACACATCTTCCTTTCAGTTCAAGTATGAAAATGGAGATAAAAAGCCAAACCTGCAGACACACTGAACTCGGCCGGAGCCAAGAGTTACCTTTGAGATCGGCAGTTCCAAAAGGCATCAACAGGCATCCTCCTGGTAATTGCCAGTCGGGAAATGTCATCCCGTTGCTTGTGACAGACACGGAGCAGCTGTGCTTTGCAGAGGGTGAACAGAGGCTGGCCCTGAGCGGTAACGACGGCGGGCCAGCTGCGGCCTGGGCTCCCCTTCCTCCCCACAAGCCTCTCCCGCTCAGTGCTTGCCAAACACCCCGGCGATTAATCACCCTGGAGAAGTGGGTCTAAAACGGCTGAAATTGCCTGTTGAAGATTAACTGAATCTATCAGATTTCCAGCCAGAATTAGGGGGTAGGGGTGCAGCGGGGCTGAAGGGTGTCTTTTCATTGGGGAAAGATTCTCAGCCAGATTCCTTGCAAAGCTCTCAGGCTGGTCATTCCAATCCTGACTGAAATTTAGAGCCTCTTCCAGCCAGAAATCCTTATTCTTGAGGGAGAGACAGAGAAAGGACATACTGTATTTATTTGCATTTATGAATTCCTGGTGTGGAATCGAAGGTGTACAGCTCGAGCTAATACAGGTGGCCCTGTGGCCTCAACCGCCATCTGAAGAGTAACTTGTACGTAGTCTGCCTACTGTTTGTATAAAACAGCTATTCTGCACCAACACTCACCCTTCCCTGGGTGGAGAATTTCAGCCTCTGTCAGGGGTCCTGGGCCGGAAGCCTCACCCTCAGGGGAAGGTGGGCCTCCCAGTTGGGCTTGAAGGGCTAGTCTCGGCCCTCCGAGAAAGACACAGCCTCTAGAGTCACACTGCCTTGGGCAGAGGAACTGCTTAGGCCACACACTGCAAAACCATCGGCTGCCAGGGAGCTGTGTGGTGCTCACTCACCCTACGCCTGAGGCCAAAGGCTTGTGGTGACCCCAGCCCCGGGATGGGGGTGATGGGCAGTAGGCATCTCCTAGGGTACCTCTGATCTCAGGACCCTGAGTGGTGGGTCTTGGGTAACCCCTAGGGTATCTTTATATCCGTACATTGTCATTGTCCTTAAATACCCCAGCTTCAGGCCACCAGGGAAGTCTCCAGAGACTGTCACTTCACAGAGGGAAATGATCGTGTCTTCTTTCTAACCTCAGAATGTCTCATTCGACTCTGTGTCTGCTCATTCCTTTACAAGTGCCATCACGGGGCTTCCCTGGTGGCGCAGTGGTTGAGAATCTGCCTGCCAATGCAGGGGACACGGGTTCGAGCCCTGGTCTGGGAAGATCCCACATGCCGCGGAGCAACTAGGTCCGTGAGCCACAACTACTGAGCTTGCGCGTCTGGAGCCTGTGCTCCGCAACAAGAGAGGCCGCGATAGTGAGAGGCCCGCACACCGCGATGAAGAGTGGCCCCCGCTTGCCGCAACTAGGGGAAGCCCTCGCACAGAAACGAAGACCCAACACAGCCAAAAATAAATAAATAAATAAATAAAAATTTTAAAAAAAAATTGTCACCACGGCATGGTCTACAGGCAAGCTAACTTCTTTCTATTTTAATCTGTTCATTTATGTAACATTGACTTCTGCCAAACATGCTGTTGTTTTTATTTCAAAAGCTATGTTCGCATAAATATCTTCTTAATAACATACGTATTTCTAAATAACACCTAAGGCATATATGGACCACCCTTAAAATAGAATAGCCCTTTATGTTTTTATGTGGGGAAAGAAACCCCATATATATTAGAAGGCGAAAAAGCGAAAACAGAATGTTCTGAATGAGCTCATTTCCTGAAAGATAGTCACACATAGAGAGAAAATAATTGGGAAGAATATGCATTAAGTTGTTGACAGCAGCTGTTTCTATGAGGAAAGATTATTGAGAACTTTTACTTCCTACATTTTTAATGCCTGTAATATCTGAAGTGTTTTTAGCAGATCTTGGTAGTTGGAAAAACAATTAAGATAAAAGTAACTGCCAGGCAAAGCCCATCATTAGCTGTGATTTAAGAACAGAGAAAGCTTAAGGCCCTAGGGCCTCACCACTCAGAATGTGGCCCCCAGGATACAAACAGCAGGTCACCTTGGCGCTTCTTAGAAATCCTGAATCTTAGGCCCCTTTTTACGTTTATATTCATATCTACATTTAAGTGGAAGAAAGCATGGTCTGCCCATATTAACTATTACCTCCTTCACCTGAGGCATGTGATTCCTTTTTATAATAATAAAGATAATTTTCAGAACTTAGAAAAATATCTACAGCTATTTTATTTTATAACTTGTACTAAGAGATAAACATATTTTTGTTAGAATAGATCTTCAACCATTCAATGACAATGGGCTAGGCTCCCACTGAGAGGGAGGCACTGCTCTCTTCACTGAGAAGAGCAAGACTGAATCCATGTCCTCCAAGTAAAAGAGACAGGAATAAGCAGTCGGATGGAAAATGTGTAAAAATGGTATAAATAGGACCGCCCTGGTGGCGCAGTGGTTAAGAATCCGCCTGCCAATGCAGGGGACACGGGTTCCAGCCCTGGTCCGGGAAGATCCCACATGCCACGGAGCAACTAAGACCGTGTGCCACAACTACTGAGCACATGTGCCACAACCACTGAAGCCCACGCACCTAGAGCCCGTGCTCTGCAACAAGAGAAGTCACTACAATGAGAAGCCCATGCACCGCAATGAAGAGTAGCCCCCGCTCGCCGCAACTAGAGAAAGCCCACGCCCAGCAACGAAGACCCAATGCAGCCAAAAATAAATAAATAAAACTAAATTTTTTTTAAAATGGTATAAATACAAGGTAAAAAGTGATAAAGAGCCACAGCTAATCAAAAGGCTGTTGTGCTATTTGGCTGAATAAAGAATATCCAATAGTATCTTTGCTAATCTTGCTGACTTTCCACCACTCAGAAGTAGAGGAAGGATATTGATTGGAGTAACAAATTCTGGAGTTAATTGTGACCATCAAGGAAGGATAAGTTGGTGATATAAAACTAAAGAGGAATTGGGGGTGGGAAAGTAACAATGTCATCTTGAGCTTATCATATTCACAACAAAAGAACAATGGGTACAGCTAGATTTTAGACAAGCCACATTGATCTGAGCATCTAAGATGAATACAGTTCAATTAGAGGCAAATGTCCTGAAAATGAATCATTCGGTCTATACATCTGCCCATTGTCGAGACTGGAGGAGAAACACTTGTAAAAAAATGTAAATGGCTCTAACAAGAACTCTCTGGTGATTTAAAATTTTAGAAGGTCACTTACACACAATAAATGGGTGTGTAGATGAGCTAGGGTTTATGACACGCCCCTTCAACATACTTGTATTTGATTTTGGGCCCATGTGAATGTGGAAATGATATTTACAATTTTACTCCTAAGTCCAATTCATAGGAGCTTAGACTGGTGAGTTGAAGATGTAAAGTCTTTGGGAGAGGTTGATCTGTGTGCTCCCTTGGGAACTGGAGACTTGTAGACTGCCAATAAGAGAAAATGACAGACTATGCTGGTCATTTTCTGAAGGAGGAAAATAAAAGGCTGGATAAAAAAGGTGCTTTGAAGTACCATTACACGCATGACTTTGGTGGACAGCCCTGGAGGCTGGGGCAAGAGAGGATGCACTGATCATTTAAGAAGCAGGGGCTATTCGCGCCTACAAGCCTAGAGTCTGCCACACATCTGGAACATTTCAATAGAGGCCTCGCAGATAAGATTGACAGCTTCATGTCAGACACAATTAGAGGGACCAGGGTTTCAATCCCTGATATGTAAGATGAAAGGAAAGTAGGACAAAAGCAGAAATAATAGCAACTCTTTAGATAAAAGTGAATAGGTCAGAGATGTTTGTGAAATAAATAAGAGAGATCCACCCAAGTCACCCTCCTTTGAACCCAGCAATGTCTTGACAACCCTCACTGACATTCCAACACTTGAGCCTAAAGAAATATTTCAGCAGAATCATCCATCCAGGATCCTAGTTCTCATTATTACCTGGCATTTCTAAAGAGTAATATCAGAGCTTGTTAGTTGATCTCTATAATACTTAAATGGAAATATACCGAGATCGTGTTTAACCCATGTTCCTCACACATAGCTCTTCTCCCCAACCCTCCACAAAAAAGATAGAAAGAGCCTCTGATTTAATGGATAAAAGATGCTGCATCATTCGAATTATTTAACATGTGGTCTATTTCACTTGGATTTAACGCTCAGTTAAAAAACCTTCAAAGTTTTGAAACCAGTGCTGTCAGACTAAAACAATGGAATTAAAGGCATTGGTTTATACTGTTACCTCGCTCAAGTAAAGATTTGAGGTGACTTACAGCCAAAAGCATGTGTAATAAAATTAATAGTATAGAAATTTAAAGAAAAATTAGAACCCAGGAGAAGGAAAACAAAAAAATATGACCACTCTGTGCTTTACGGTTTGCAAGATTGCTGTGCATGAGTTGTAAAACCCTGCCCTGGTCTTTCTGGTAGAGAATAATTGTTCTCATTGTCATGAAAAACTATGAAATCTCTACCTATGAAATGACGTAGAAAAAGCACGTGTTGGGACTTTGCTGGTGGCACAGTGGTTAAGAATCCGCCTGCCAGTGCAGGGGACAGGGGTTGGAGCCCTGATCCAGGAAGATCCCACATGCCTCAGAGCAACTAAGCCCGTGCACCACAACTACTGAGCCTGTGCTCTAGAGCCCGCGAGTCACAGCTACTGAGCCCATGCGCCGCAATCACTGAAGCCCACGCGCCTAGAGCCCGCGCTCTGCAATAAGAGAAGCCACCGCGATGAGAAGCCCGCCCACCGCAGCGAAGAGCAGCCCCCACTCGCCGCAACTAGAGAAAGCCCACGCGCAGCAACAAAGACCCAACGCAGCCAAAAATAAATAAATAAATGTAAGAAAAAGCACACGATTGCTTTCTTTCTTTTGTTAATATATGGACAAGGTGGGGTCAACACTGATCTCTGGCTTTTTGGAAATCCTGCAGCATCGACTGTGCTACTCAAAGTGTATTCTCAGGACCAGCGGCGACAGCATCACCTGGGGGCTCGTTAGACGTGCAGACTCTCAGCCCCAGCCCAGACCGGCCAAATCAGGAGCCGCATTTCCTTTTTAGCATTTATAAAATTCATTTTATTTTGTTTTTAATTTTTATCGAAATATAATTGATTTACAATGTTTGTTAGTTTCAGGTACACAGCAAAGTGATTCAGATATATATATATAATATCTGTATGTCCATATATTATATAATATATATGAATAGTCGCCCCTAGGGATGCTTCTAAGTATAATATATATATATATATATATATATATATATATATATATATATATATATATATATATATATATATATATATATATATATATATTCTTTTTTGGATTATTTTCTGTTATAGGTTATTATAAGATATTGTAATATATAGTCAGGAGCTGCTTTTTAACAAGATCCCCAAGTGATCCACATGCACATTAAAGCTTCAGAAGCACAGATCAGTGACATTAATGATCACATACTGTCTTGTTTTTACATAAATGTTTAGTATGTGTCTACCTAATCTTGTAGCAAACTATCAATTGCTCAGGGTAGAAACCAGCTTATTCCTTTTTTTCTTCCATGACACCAAGCACACCGAGAACACTGTAGCAGAAATAAAATAATTTTTCAATGAATAAATAATCATAAAGGGAAAAAAATTAGACCAAGAGGATCAAAATCAATTTATACAAGATAAAACTATAGTATGTATTATACACCTTAATAACTTGATATTATTTTAAATAACATTAATAATGACTAATATTTATTACTTATTTGTGGCAGGTGCTAATAAGCACATTTTATTATCTTCTTCACAGCACTATAAAGTAGTACTATTACCCTCGTTTTATAAATGGGAAAATTGAGATTTGAGATTAAACAAAGTGTCCAAATCAACTGCTCAAATGTAGCAGAACTATAGTTTAAACATAGGGTGTCTGATTACACAAACCATATTTTTAGCCACAATTGTCTAATGAGAGCATCTTGTGCCTGGGTTTCTGAGTGATATAAAACCCCAGGACCAAGTAATGAGATTAGAAGGTAGGAAAGCTCATAATGGATCAAGTGATTGGATCTGATCCAAGTTGATAAGTGAGTAGCTCACATTTTTAAACAATGATAGCATGCTTATATTTTTGTGACTGTGTAAAATCACAGGCCTGCTTTTACGAATTTGAAAAGTATATTCTAATATCAATGCAGATGAGACATAGGCAAATGAACTGGGTAATAAGTCACAGTAAGAAATCTTATACATTACAATGCTCCAAACTACAAAATATTTAATGAATATTCATCCCTAGGGATGCTTCTAAGTATAAACTATCTATGTTTCCCTAGACAATAGTTGCCAAAGATAATTTATCCTTTCTACAGCTAGGGAAACTGAGGCTCCAACAGGTCAGCATGAATCAGAGGTCCCTTTGGGTGACATGTGTGTTAAGTTATCCATGTTTGTCATGATCCACTACATTTTCTCTCTCTTATTGATGGAAACCATAAAGAAAGAAGATAGCAGGTGTGTGTATCTATTTACATGGGTGTGAAATATGTATATAAGGAATGTCGGACTTCCCTGATGGCGCAGCGGTTAAGAATCCGCCTGCCAATGCAGGGGACACAGGTTCCATTCCTGGTCCGGGAAGATCCCACATGCCGCGGTGCACCTAAGCCTGTGCACCACAACTACTGAGCCTGTGCTCTAGAGCCCGCGAGCCATAACTAATGAGCCCGCGTGCCACAACTAATGAGCCCGCGTGCCACAACTACTGAAGCCCACGCGCCTAGAACCCGTGCTCTACGGCAAGAGAAGCCACCGCAATGAGAAACCCGAGCACCGCAACGAAGAGTAGCCCCCGCTCACAGCAACCAGAGGAAACCCGTGTGCAGCAACGAAGACCCAACACAGCCAAAATTTAAAATAAATAAATAAAATTTTTTTAAAAAAAGGAATGTCATCACAGGTGAAGGTGAATGTGTAGGTGGAAAGATACATGAAAGGTGAGGGTTGTGACCTGCAAGGAAGATGATACATTCCTCCTAAAGGCTGGAGTTTTCTTTTATTCCCCTTAACATCCCCAGTACCTAGCACTATATTTAGTACTTAGAAGGTAAGTTTTATTGTATGAGTACCTACTGTGTGCTTAGCTAGTAGGTACTCAAGAATTACCTGTTGAAACTTTACAATCACATATCTAGTTTTGAGTACCAGCCTGACTAGTACAATGATTTTAAGTTGTTTCACCCATCTATGCCTCAATTTCCTCATCTGTACAATGGGCACATGAGGTTAACTTCATTAAGTTATGAGGATCAAGTAAGATAACGTAGGTAAATTGCTTAGCATGGCCCATGTCACACTAAGTGTCCAATAAATGTAGCTAGAAATATGAACCTTCCAGTGAGGTTACATTCAACCTCAGTTTTTACCCATGACATCTTAGCCCAGCTTATGATTTTTTCAGATGTGTAGACCAGAAAGAAACATGAACTGACTGCCTTTGAGTGGCAGAGCCAGGACCATGACAGGCCTTTGACCAGGTCTACTCTTCCTTAGTCACCATTCACAGGAAAAGGTTTTTCCTTAAGATATTGAGTTGTCTGGGTATCTCTCCATTAGAAAGTCTCTCTTCCAGGCTCTTACACAGCCCCAATGAGCAAATGGGTTTCCCACTTAAACAACAAGGAAGATCCTACAGTGGAGTTGCAGCCACAAAGGTCAAATTTGTCATCTTCATTTACGAAGAGGAACTGTATACACCACTTCTGCTGCAGAAGTAGGTTGCTCATGGTTTTGTACTGCAGGAGATCACTCATTCAACTACCCCCAAATCCAGATTTCCTTGAAACTTGGTGCCTTTGGGTTCTTTATATTCCTTTATCTGGGCCCTAAAAGGACATATCTGGTGACAAATCACCTGGAAACTCAGGCCTTATGCTGCATACTTTCATGAATGATGAAAACAGGAGGAAATGAATCCAATGTGTCATAAAGGAAGAATTAAGCCCTGGAGGATGGCAGAGTTTCTGAGGTCATTCAGACTGTGACCATTATGATCATGTTGACCAGAGGCAGTGTAGTGAAGTGGTTAGAACAGTTTTAACTACAATATGGTATCCTGGAGGGAATCCTGGTACAGTAAAAGGACATTAGGCAAAAACTAAGAAAAACTAAATAAATCATGGACTTCGGCTGATATTAACATCAATATTGGTTCATTTTTAAAATTTATTTATTTATTTTTGGCTGCACTGGGTCTCCATTGCAGCACGCGGGCTTCTCATTGCAGTGGCTTCTCTTGTGGCGGGGCACCGGCTCTAGGCACGCAGCCTCAGTAGTTGTGGTGCACAGGCTCAGTAGTTGTGGCTCGCAGGCTCTAGAGTGCAGGCTCAGTAGTTGTGGCGCACGGGCTTAGTTGCTCCGCAGCATGTGGGATCTTCCCGGACCAGGGCTCGAACCCGTGTCCCTGCATTGGCAGGCGGACTCCCAACCACTGCACCACCAGGGAAGCCCCCAGGTAACACTTTAACAAGCTGCATGATTTCTATGTGCCACCAAGAAGACTCACTGTTTCACCCTGCCGTTATTAGTGTAGCTTCCAAGGGAAAAAGCCAGTTTCTTGCCAGGGGCCTCAGTAACATGTAGAATTCTCAGAAACACTGAATTCTAATGCTGATGTTAATCCTCGGCGATTTTTTTTTGAAACTCTGCATGGTTTAGCTTCACCTACAAAAGACCTAACAGAGATTTTCTACAGAACAAACATCAGCAGAGACAATAATTGTAAGGCCTTTTACAAAAACAACTGTTAGGACTATTCAGAGACAGCCAGCAACGTACAAACCTGTCCCCACTTGCTGAGAAACCCAGAAGCTGTTCTGTTGAACCAGCCTAACTCACCCAGTAGACAAGCCTCCCAGCCTAGCTCATGACGGGTCTTGTCATAATTCAGCTGGAGCCACTGGTAAATATCCACCTGTCTATTACTCATTAATAGAGACAGGATGTCAGCTGTTTCCGTGACTTGGAGAAACACAGGCTTTTACCACCTTCTGGCTTACTCTCAAAGTAATATTAGAAACAATAAGGCAGACAAAGAAAAAAAGGACAGGAAGATGCAATGTCAAAAATAAAAATAAATCATCATTGTCTGATGGATATAAAGATTACAGCCTTTAACTTGCTTTACAGGTTTTCGTAATTCAGCTTCAGCAGTTTGGTCACCTTCTTAGGAGATGGAGAAAAATAAAAGTCTCCAAACTGATTTATATATTAGCACATTTTATTCTGCTAAGGCTGACAGGTATTTTGATCTTGGGAAGTTATTAACCCCCATTGGTGATCTTTCGATTACATAACTGGTGCTGACATCCGTTTGGGCAGTAAATAATTTGTCATAAAATGTTTAGTTATGACATGATTAGAGACCTTCTAATTTGAATATTAAACAGAATTGCTTCCTGTCTTCAATTTTAATCTCAGGATGTACTTTCTGTGTCAGTTACCACACTGGTGGTTGTAACAAATAAGTGTGCAAATTCAATGGTTCAACCCAACACAAGTTTATTTCTCACTCATCTAGCAGTCCAGGGTGTGTGTTCTGGGACAGCAATGAGCTTTCCATCACACGAGGAGTCAAGGACCCAGGCTCTGCCCGGGCCATGGCTCTCCCCTTCTCCCTTTCCTTAGAACCATTTCATCATCTGCATTCAGCAGTGGGAAGGGATAGGAAGCATGAAGAAGGCACAGCCCTGATCAGATGCCTTGGCGTTGAAGCGACACACATCACACATGGGCAAGGGAACTAGAGTCAAGGGGACTCTCACGTGCAGTCCTTACTGGGAAGCCACTTCCATGGCGTCTACACCTTGGAAGGAGGAACACAAATTCTAAGAGACAGTGAGCGCCCCCCTCTGCCGCAAGCACAAACCGAAAGGGATGAGACACACAAAGCGAATTATTCCCAAATGCCTCTCCAATTCATTGGGCAATGCCTGAAATTTTACAAAGTCTTTTATTTAGGTTCAGACTGTGACCACCTGTTACAAGGTAAACGTGCTTCCAGCTGTTCAGTTATTTACATCGTGAACGACTCTCTACTCCTTTCTTTAGAGAAGATATTGGTAGCATGAAAGAGGCATGAGAAGAGGAGAGCCTGAGTATATGGAGGGGAAAAAAGGGACCAGGAGGATGGCTGTAGAATTCCTTCCTCTGAGTTCTTCTCAAACCTATAGCCAGAGCCCTGGGACCCGCAGAGATACTTTCATCCTCAGCGAAACTGCAGACAAATTCTGACCCTGACAATGACAACTGAGGATCCTGAATTCAGTAGCTCTGGAAACTCAAGGTCAGTCACACCTGCAGCCAGTCAGGCTCTGGTCCTATAACCAGGACTAGTGTTTGGCCTTCGGTCAGCTGCCGTGACAAAGTCCCTGCCTTAAACAATTCCTATAACTGGCTCTTTGCCTCCATATCTGAGTAATGACTTAACTTTGCGTGGCAATTTCATGAGCATCAGTCTTATATAATCTTTGCAATAATTAATGCGTAGAGGAGGCATTACTATTCCCTTCATTAAAATGAAGTAGCAGAATCATAGGCAGGTTAAGTACTCATTCAATTAATGCAGCTATTACATGGCAGAGCCAAGACCTGAAATCAGACCTCTCATTCCCCATCCAATATTCCTTCCACTAGGAAATACTGTCTTACTGAATATGCTTCTTCCTCTAGGCCTCAGGTTTTGGGCCCATTTGCTGGCACAGTCCCCTAGCCCTCTCTGTGTCTAGAGTTCTGTTCCTTTGATGCCTTTTTCCCATAGATAATTAATTATGTATCATTACTATCTGCCAAGCACTTCCAAACCAAACAGGCTGCTTCTCCTTATAGAGGTTAGTCTATTCACCAACAAGTAAGTGTATACTTTCACATAATAAGTGCTACAAAGGAAACAAATGGTAAAATATAAGAAATGCAAGTGGCAGATGTAGAGACATGGGAAGAGGAAACCCACTTGGACGGGACTGTCAGGAAAGCCTCTCTAAGGTGTTATTTAAGCCAGACCTGAGAAATGCTGGGTCAGCAGTGAGAAAAAAGTGGCAGTATCTGTGGGTGGGAGTCTCTGGGCCAAGAAAGAGACAGACAGGAACAAGGAAGGGGAAGGGAACCCATGGAAATGAAGCAGGGTGGGGGAGAGGAGCAAAGTTGTGTTTGGAGAAGTAACAAGGTCCAATCATGGAGGACTTTGGATTCTACTTGATTCGCAGTTGGGATCCACTGAAAGGTTTTTTAAACAGGAAAGTGATGTGATCACATGTATTAAAAGATTAGTCTCCCTGTGCTAAGGAGAACAGAAGGGGAAAGGGAACAGATGAAGGCACAGAGGCATTCAGTGGCCCAAGGATGAGAGGATGGTGTCTTGGAATATGATCGTGGCAGACAGATGGAGCTCAGAGCAGAGCTGAGACGTACTTTGGAGGTAGATTGACAGGACTTGCTGATGGAATGGCTTTGAGCACCAAGAGAAAGGGAAGAATTAAGTTTCTCTTTTCCAGCCTTTGGCTTTTGCAACAGGTTTCTAAAGGTAGTATCTTTCTTTTTTTGATATAACTTTATTTTTAAAATTTTTATTGGAGTATAGTTGATTTACAACATTGTGTTAGTTTCAGGTGTACAGCAAAGTGAATCAGTTATACATATACATATATCCACACTTTTTTTTTAGATTCTTTTCCCATATAGGCCATTACAGAGTATTGAGTAGACTTCCCTGTGCTATACAGCAGGTTCTCATTAGTTATCTATTTTATACACAGTGGTGTGTATATATCAGTCCCAGTCTCCCAATTTATCCCTCCCCCTCATCCCCTGGTAACCGTAAGTTTTCTTCTACATCTGTGACTCTACTTCTGTTTTGTAAATAAGTTCATTTGTACACTTTTCTTAAGATTCCACGTGTAAGCAATATCATATGATATCTGTCTTTCTGTGTCTGACTTACTTCACTCAGTATGACAACCTCTAGGTTCATCCATGTTGCTGCAAATGGCATTATTTTGTTCTTTTTTATGGCTGAGTAATATTCCATTGTATATATGTACCACATCTTCTTTATCCATTCCTCTGTTGATGGACATTTAGGTTGCTTTGATGTCATGGCTATTGTAAATAATGCTGCAATGAACATGGGGGTGCATGTATCTTTTTGAATCATGGTTTTCTCTAGGCATATGTCCAGGAGTGGGATTGCTGGGTCATATGGTAGCTCTATTTTTAGTTTTTTAAGGAACCTCCATACTGTTCTCCATAGTGACTGTACCAATTTACATTCCCACCAACACTGTAGGAGGGTTCCCTTTTCTCCACACCCTCTCCAGTATCTATTGTTTGTAGATTTTTTGATGGCGGCCATTCTGACCTGTGTGAGGGGATACCTCACTGTAGTTTTTATTTGGATTTGCATTTCTCTAATAATTAGTGATGTTGAGCATCACTTTTATGTGCTTTTTGGCCATCTGTATGTCTTCTTTGGAGAAATGTCTATTTAGATCTTCAGGCAGTATCTTCTTCAAGTGCTCACTCACCCTGATGGTAAAACTTGGTTAAGCTTTTGGATTGGGGAGGGATGGGACTTGGCTCATTTTACAGTGACTGTATTTCTCAATTCTAAGATGCATTTTTTCCATATTTTAATGCGTCTTAACATTGATATCAAAGGAAAGCTCCAGAGCAGTAAGCTGTAACAACACTGTCGTCGCTTGTAAATATGTGAACTTAGCCTAGAGTAGAAGCTATCTGCTCAGATTGTCAAGTCACCTAGGTTATTCACACCAATTGCACAACAAATGGTGCATTTTAACATCTTATTTAACATGTTTGCATAGAGATTACACTATAAAGCTGTCTTGAAACAATAAGGTATTGTGCAGAAGAATAAGAAATAAATAAAATAAAGAAGGAAGACACAAATTTACCATAAGTGAACCACATATTTGACTCTGGAAAACTGTTCATTTTAACATCAAACAATGAGCTAGTGTTTTCCAGGCTCTAAAACCAAAAAAGAGCCCAAGAAGATAAACTGGGGCTGAGAGGGTGGGGAATGCCTGGAAGAGCTGTCATTGAGAAATGTATAAATGTATTGTCTGTCACATGGCAGGTAATGTATTAAAGACAGTATAAGTTGCTCAATCCATGCATTTTGTGATTTCATCATAGAATTTTCAACGCTAGTAAAGGTTAATTTGAGCCGTTCAAGTACCGAACATCTATCTGACTAAAACATTAAGCTGACTTTCAAAGAAGCTACTTGAATTCCAGTGAGATGAAATTCAATTTATTGTAGGAAGATGATATGCCAGACATTTTACTTGGAAAGTAAGTCCCCTACATACGAACCTTCAAGTTGCAAACTTTCAAAGATGCGACTGTACAATCGCCTGTCCAATCACGTAAGTTAGCTCACATGTCTGGGGTACATTGTCACGTGCCTGCATCCTCTACAAGTGGTTGTGCTTTTGTGTACTTTACTGTACAGTAGTACAGTAGCTTTATTTTGGAGGCACAGGACCCAAACGTAGAACGGTACACAAAGGTTGTAACAGCCGTTCAGAATGCAATCCAGTGCTACCGTGTCATCTATGACGAGAAAAAAAGAGCTACTACCCAGACATCACTAGATCGTTTTTTCAAGAGGGTAGACAGAATTGAATCCAGCAAGGAACCAGAACCTGTGCCATCCACGTCAGGCGTGAGTGCAATTGCAGCTTGCCCGCCGTCTCCTATTGCTAACGATCCTTCAGCTCTACCACCTCCCACCTCCTCTCCCTCCTCCTGTCAGTAACTCTTCTTGCCTGTTCCCTCGATGCCAGCCCCTGTATGCCAGCTGTTGTACTGTATTACAGTACTTTTCAAGGTACTGTACTGTGAGACTAAAAATGTTTTCTGTATTTTTTGTGTTTGTTTTTTATGTATTATTTGTGTGAAAAGAATTATAAACCTATTACAGTACAGTACTATATAGCCGATTGTGTTAGTTGGGTACCTAGGCTAACTTTGTTGGACTTACGCACGTGCTCTCAGAACAGGACTCGTTCATATGTAGGGGACTTACTGTACTTTGACTTTCTCTGCTTTAGCAAGTAAGAAATGATTTTGATTGCCTTGTTGCGGGGAGGAACATCTTCACCCAGGAAAGCTAAACAGACATTGGGTGTCTAATGTCTAAACCCTACCCAATAGGCTATCATGCATGACAGTGAGAGAAAGAACCATTTGTATTCAGAGGGTTAATGCAGCCTGATCTCTACGTGGCTGACCAGAGAGAATAAGGGGCAACCAGCTGCATACAGTAGCTCTGGGCTGAGGGGGCAACGCCTCAGCACTGATGCAACGACCAACCTTGACAAACCATGCTGACCCATGCCAGGAGCTAGGTGTGAAAATAAACAAATATCAACGATGGCCTCACACGCGGTGTTCTTGGACACACCCATGGTTCTTAATTAAGGTAGCATGGAATTATATACATGCTTCACTGTAAGAAAAGCAATTACAAAAATCCCAATTCAGGAAATAAAAATGGCATCAATATTATGATATTAATGTAAAGTACCAACAAGCATCAGATATGCAGATAATGCCGATGGGATTAAGGATTTCCTTGAGGAAGGATCTATTGCTCTTTAACATTGTGTTTTAGTTGAGGACCACATCAATGAAAAATAATTTTGTTAACCCATTTTTGATAATTATTTGAAGATGCCCAGCAATTGGTCTGGGTTGACATCTCAGGTACCAATACTGCATTCATTGTTTGCCTATTCTGAGCAAGACACGGTCAGTGTCATTCATTCTTCCTTAAATATCAGAATTCTGTTACGACCACTGTGTTAGCTCAGGAAATGTTTTCTAATAAATGTCAGAACCGCCCCCACACAAAAGATTTTATTCCCATTTTACTGGTATGAAAACTGAGGCTTAGAGAGGCTTTGAGACTAAAGTCACCCAACTAATAAGCACGAGAGCCAGACTCAAACAGTTTTTTCTCCTTCTTCAAAACTCTTCCTATTCTTGTTTCCATGTGGCAATCTTCCTGAGAGGTGGAAATATTTGAATGGGATTCTTATCAGCTATACCAGAACATATGGTATTGTGCTTGAAAGTATACTTCAGGGGGCTAGTTAGCCCCTAACCACCAGTTTCAACTTAGAACTCTTTCCTGGAAACTGCCTTCAGAGCCTGTTTACAAACTGCAGAAGATAACGAGTCTGAAGTTTATAATCATCTCTCATAAAGAGAATAAGTAGCTGCCTCCTCTGTGTGAGTTTAGGGGCATGAAAAATGCCTCAATGTCTTCCCCAGATAACTCTCTCACCCACTGGGTGAAGCCTGAAATCCCCCCAATAAGAGCTTAATCCCTTTAATGTAAAAGTTTGATCCCGTGTTAAAATGGAAAACCCTGCAAGAAGAGTAACAAAGGATCTAAAAGCAAAGTGCCAAGCTGGCTCATTCTCGCTGCAATTATTCTAATTCTCTCTTATCCTATTGTGAATGCTCACTTATTCACGTTTTTTTTTTCTCACTTTTGCTCCTGAGTTTGAGAAACAAACTCATGCTGGAATGCTAATATCTATGTTTGTAATTAATGTCTTATTTGCCCAAAGTAATTTGCATATTTTAATAGCAGTTTTCTGGAAATACATTCTTTTTTTTTTTTTTGGAAATACATTCTGATTGGTAAAATTTTCAAGCCAATAGAAACTATTTTTGCTGATGTATCATCCCATGCTGATAATCATTTTTCAATCTCTTAAATTCCATTTCTTCTAATTAGAATATGGTTTTGGAGAATCAATCAGATTTCATATGGAAACTTGTTTTACAGTCAAAAATTCCTAGGAAATTTCAGTCTATCCCAATTGTTTTCTACAAGAAGAAAAGTAGAATTACTGTGACTCTTTGTTTGGCATGAGTAGAGGTCTTTCAAAAAATAATTGATACAATGCATTTGCTATTCCTTTTAGAAACCATGCAGAATTATTTATTTTACTACCTATAACTGAAATACTGTAAAAAATCTTATTTCCAAACCACAGAATGACATTTTAGAATTTAGAACATGGATGTTTTTATCCTGTTACACGACCAAACAGAAAGTAGTAAGTCCAAGCATTCAATTTAGTAGTGCATAAAAAATCTTAAATACTCATCAAATATCGCCTTCACTTTGTGCTGCATAGAAATGCATGCAGGTATGAATAGAAGAAACACAGCCACATCTGTGTTTGTGAGAACAGGACCTCATACATCAAAACAGACCATATTACATTCCCATTTTCTTGTTTCCTCAAGTTCTGTCACTCATTTAACATTGACTTAATACTTACAAAAGATAATTGACAGAAAGTCTTTCCATCGGAAAGGCACAATTTAGGTCACATATTTTGCTTACTCTGTTTCTAAATCTTGACGCAAGTGGCAGTGAAAAAAGTTATTCTCACACCCAGCCTGCGGTGATCAGTATGTGAAACAAAAGGGAAAAACAAATCTATAACCACCCCACTTAATCTTTAACCTTGACTTTGTCCCTATCCAATTCTTATAACTAAGAATATTCAGAGGAATTTTTTTAGATTGGAAGGAATAAAGCAAGGACAGAGAAAGAGAAAGAGGAAAGAAAATAAAATCGGTATTCTAGAGAGAGTTACACCTACTTACAGTAAAGCAAAATAATTAAAGACAGACCCTCTTTGCTTTCCCTCCCTCAAGCACACGGTTAAATAATTTGCAGAATGCTGGGGCAAAGAATTTTTGCTTTCTTCTTGCATTCTCCGCTTTCAATGTCTCAATACCTTCAGCAAGTTTTTTGGTTCATCAAATCCCCTCCTCCTATTCTATTTAAATGACATTAACATTTGCCCACTGGGAATAGGACTGATATTATCAACTTACTTGTAACAAAAGCTATGAAATTTGAAACAGACTGTGGGAAAATGTTGGCTCAATGGATAGTACTATATTTCTGTTTCTCTTTTCTGGGCCAGAATGTCAAAGAGATAAGTCTCTGAATTCACACAAGTTACTTTCCCTGCCCTGGTTGCACATTGCATGGCAGATGGCCGAGTGTGGACTAATGTTCTTTAGTAACTTAAGTGTGGGATGGAACCAAAGCCAAGTTATTATCTTCACTTTTTTTTTTTTCTCTTGATCAGAGAAACAGCTTCAAAACTCATGACCCCATTCTTAAACAGTGAAATGTCACAAAGCTACAAGAGCAAGAGGTTTTTAATAAATAGCTATTTTCCAGGCAATATTTTTCTTTCATTGAAAAATGTTTTTATAATATACCTACCAAATAGTATATAAAACATTCTTTTGTATACATTTTATATAGAATGTATATAGAGAAATAGATGTTACCAATATAGCACACGACTCCTGGGTGCCCCTCCTTGAACACCTCTCCCTTCCCTCCAAGGGCAATCACCACCCTGAATTTATTAATCGTTCCTTTCCTTTTATAGTTTTACTTTGTACATGTGGATCACGAAACAATTTGTTAGTTTTGTCAGCTTTGAGCTTTACATAAATAAAACCACGAAGTATGCATGCTTACATGATTTGCTTCTTCCACATAATATATTTTAAGATTCATCTATGTTAACATTGTAGCTTTCATTCATTTATATATACTGCTATATAGTATAAATACACCAGAATTTATTTATACATTCTATAGTTGGTGAACATTTAGGTTTTTTTTTCTTCTGGTTCTTAACTCCTCAGAATCATGCTACTATGAACATTCTTGTACATGTCTGATAATGTTGCCGTGCAGGAATTCTTCCAGGAGTTTTATCAAAGGGTCCTAAACACAAATTCTACCTTTACTGGATAGAGCTAAACTCTTTTGCAAAGAGACTCTACCAGTTAACACTCCCACCAGCAGTGGATGAGGTTTCCATTGATCCATATCCTTTCCAGCACTTGGTACTAACTTTTAATTTTTGCCAGTTTGATAAGTATTATATGGTATTTCACTGGAGTTTCATGCTTCATTTTAGTGATTACTAATAAAAGTAAACATTTTCATATGTTTATCAGCCAGTCAAGTATCTTTTTCTATAAAAGACAAGTCTATTCATGTCTTACCTACTTTACTATTGAGGAAATTTGTGTATGTCTCTCTTCTTTATTAGTAGGAACTCTTTATATATTTATAGTACTAATCCTTTGTAGTTGTAGATGTTCATAATATCTTCTCCCAGCTTTTTGCTCATCTTTTCATTTTCTTTGTAGTTATCAAAAGTTGTTCATTTTAATGTGGTAATTCATCAATTATTCTATGTATGGTTTGAATGTTTAATGTCTTAAAAAATCCTTTCTTGCACAAAGACTATAAAATCATATGAAATAAGTGATGTTCTTATTTCCTTTACAGTTCTTTTCCTCCCTTCCTCTTCTGTCTGCCACCTAGCCCATGCTAGGACCACTTTCTTGATTATAGCCCAGTCTAGTCCTACTCCCTGGGAATAATTCTCTATAATTCTCCTGGCTGTGTGCTCTTGGTTCTACCCTCTGAGTCATCCTTCCTTTTCCGTAAAAATAGCCCAAGGTTACAGCAGAGTAGAATTCTAAGCTTGTTCCTGTTAGCAGTAAGTTGGAAATCCAAAGTCCTCTTTTCACTTTGTGCTGGCTCTGTGCTCTTCATTCTAAGCTAGTATAAACAGATATTTAACTTACCAATATAAGATGCTAAGACAGATAGCAATAAATTAAAAGTATACTCAACACTTATATAAAGAGATAATTAAGAAAATAAGCAGTTTTAATCTCTGATGCCAGGCAGACTTTGGTCAAACACAATCGACCACTTGCTAGCTCTGTAAACATGGGCTCACGTAAGTTCTCTTTATTTCAGTTCTATTATCCTAAAATGTGGATAAGGAATGTAAATGAGTCAACATTTAAAATACTTTCAGGACCTGCTACACGGTGAAAACTAAATACATTTTGGTTATTGAAAAATGGTTCTTATTCCTTCCCACATAGCCTTTATGTTCAGATTAACAAGAAAAAGTTGACAGTAAGCAAAGAAGAATCACAAGCTATTTAGCCATTTTAACCAAGATTTTTAAAAATATAATAAGTAGTGGTAGAATTGTTTTTGCAGTTTTATATTGTTTCATTTTATTTATTTATTTATTTATTTGTGGGGGGTAAAAGCAGTATTGTTTAATGAAAAAAAGCACTGAACAGAGTTAGAAGTCTTGGCTTTTCATACAAGCTCCTCCTCTGACCAATAGCTATTTGATGTGAGTAACTCACAACCCTCTTGAGGCTTAGTTTTTACATCTGCAGAATAGGAATTCTACCCCTGCTCTGTTTTCTCTCCGTGGTTATTGTCACTATCAAATCATACAATGAGGCTGTCCAAAGGAGACAGAACCATCACTGAGTTCTGTGATGTATGGTCTCCCTTTTAGACCTCTCAAATACCCTGATTTTGAGCAACACACATATAATGAAACAGACTAAGAAAGTTTAAGTAACTTGTTTCGGCTTACTTGCTAAATAGTGGAGCTGGATTTGAATCGAGATGTGTCTCCAGCCCACACACTTTCTCATGACACTGCACTTGGAAAACGATCATCCTTTTGGCATTACGTCCTGGATCGCGTTAACCAGGATGAATGAGGCGGACTCAGGAAGACAGACCTGGAAGCAGGTGTGTTCACTGAGGCGAAGGTGGGGAGTGAGTGGGGCAAAGCCAGTGCTGGAAGGAGAGTCAGGGAGCCAGAGCCTAGGTGGGTAGCAGCAGCGCGGTCGGATAGATGTAGGAAATCTAAAAAGAGGGAATGAAACACCTGGCTAGAATGGCAGCCATAAGGGACCCACAGGTGAAGAGCCTTGCAATCAAGACAGATAAATTAGCTTCAGCATAAGGACGCCAGCAGCAGACAGGGGAACCTCTGAGTTAGAGATCACGGGGAGGGAGAGATTTTTATCTGTTTTGCTCACTGCTGTACTCCCTATGCCTGGTAGATAGTAGGTGCTCAATAAGTAATTGTTGGATAAATTTGGGGGCTCTAAGAAGAAGACAACAGAGTTCCAGAAAGTTACTGAGACAGTGAAGCTCAGTTATCAGAACTAAAAGATCACTGCCCCCTAATCAGCAGGAATGACTTACTGCCAAGTCAAGAAACCCTGTCCTGCAGAGACCTCTGATTGAAAGTCAAAAATAAACCTTGGAATTCAGGTAAGGTTAGGCCAGCAGGTGGGAGTCAAATGACTTGACTACAGGGTGGGAGAAAGGACTAGGGGAGAAAAATCAAGCCCATCTCCTTCTCAATCTTACCTCACGTTGCTTCGTGAAAATCCTGCCTGTCCTAACCCCATTCCAGCTGCCACCTCCTCCCTGGACCAGTGAGCGTGGGCATCCCGGTACATTTGTACCTGGGCTCTGAAAACATTTTCTTCAGGTAGCCAGATCCTGGTTCTCACTCAAAGCTCTCTTTGGAGGAAGAACCCTAGCTCTCAATTCCAGCTGGTTCCTGCAGAATTCAGTCTGTGTTTCTGTGGCCACAATTCTCTGGTGGCCCTTTCGTTGATACGAAACGCAAATTCATAATGCGATTGTCTTTTGATACAGAGCATTGCCATCACTGAAAAGGAACTATCAGAATGTACCTTTAACTCTCCCTGGCAGAGGAGAACGTCCATACTGACCCCTCCCTAGAACCGGACCCAAGTCTGTCCTTGATGTGTGAACTTATGGGAAAGGACTGTGCTTCACACAGGCCCATCCTCAGTTTTCACCTTCTCCCCTCCATCCCCTCCATGTCAGTGATCTCTCTCTCCTCACTCCATCCCTAGAGCTTAGCAGGAATTGCCATCTTGTTTCATGGCCAGAACTGACTTTATGATGTGCAGGTGGTATCCTTATCTTGCTAACTGTTCCCAAATATGAGTTCTGGAAAGCTGCTATATTTTCAGAACCTCTTAACTCAGGATAAGGTATGGGTCCTACAGACTGTTAGAAAGCTTTGGACTTCGGTTTAAGGAAACTACTCATAATCTGCTCCAGTTATTGAAAATAGCAAAATAAAGGTCCCTGTGGTCTTTTAGTGTATCGGTCTCCAAATACCGAGAAAATAGTGTATCAGCTGAGTTGGACAAATGAGTTGTTTAACAATGTTCTGAAAGGAGATAACCCTTAACCAACATCATCCTCTGTGCAGTAGAAAAAGAAGGGCCATAATTAGCACAGAGGATTTACATTTATCTTTCTGTTATGATCTGAGCTTAATCAAAATATACACTGGTCATATTTATGTCTATCCAACACAAAATAATTGAGTAGAAGCAATCATTATCTATCTTTATTTTAACTCCTGATACAGATGCAAATACTCCTAGAATGTCTACTGAAGCTTAACAATCAAATTAATCGTAGCAATTTCCCACAGCAGAATATTTAATTATATTCTAAAATGTGGATAAAGGGAAACAGTAAAAACATTGATTTGGAGACAGCATAAAAGGCAGGTGTCATCAGCAAGATTACACTTGGGATTTTATTTAATGTAGGGCAAAAAAGAAAAAAAATGCTTTTCTCCCAACTATATTTTTTCATAGAGGACACTGGCACTTTTTGTCCTTCAGAAAATTACTGAATGGAGGAATACAAATGCTAATAAAAACCTTTTGGCTTCTTTTCAGTTCCTGACACATACTCTAGAGTTCACGCTATGGTTATCAGGAGAAATCTATGGAAAATAAAGCTGAACAGAACTGCAGATCATCAACTGGCTTAACCTTGTCAAGTAGGGATGAGACCGGAAGTGCCAGGTGACACTGACTGACAGAAATGAAAACCCGTGAAGAAAACACACTGAGGAAAGGATAGTGAAAAACTTAATGAGATCTGTACCCTACCATGGCCAAGATCAGAGAAAAGTGATATACGCATTATGTGTTCTAGCAAACCGGCAAGTTCCAGCAGCCTTTTTTAGCCTTTCCACAACCCTCTTTACACAGTCTTGATGATGGGCAGAGGGTCATTTGGAGAGGTAATATTTCTAATTGTATAAATTATATTCCTGATGTCCTAATACCAAGGTTATTACAGTTCAAAAATCATGCAGTGAATTATGCAAGTTCATAAATTAAAGAAAAAAGATTTGGAAACCACAGGCATTTTTAATTTCCTAGGATTTTTTATTATATTCTTTTTTTTTAATTGTGGTAAAATATGCATAATATAAACTGTACCATTTTAACTATTTTTAAATGTGCAGTTCAGTAGTATTAAGTATAGTCACACTGATGCACAACCAATCTCCAGAACTCTTTTAATCTTGCAGAAAACTGAAACTCTATTTCTATACCCACTAAACAACAACTCCCTCCCCCAGCCCCTGACAAACACCATTCTACTCTCTATCTCCATTAATTTGACTTCTCTAGGTATTTCATATAAGTAGAATCATACAGTATTTGTCTTTTTGTGTCGGGCTTATTTCACCTAGCATAATGTCCTCAGTGTTCATCCATGTTGCATGTGTGTCAGAATTCCCTTCCTTTTTAAGGCTGAATAATATTCAGTTGTAGCATGTATCACATTTATCCATTCATCCATCGTTGGACACTTGGGCTGCTTCCACCTTTTGGCTGTTGTGAACAATACTGCTACAAACTAGTCTTTCCACTTTAAGCCTGTGTTTGTGCCTCAGACCTGCAATCATGAAAAACTGCCATATCAAGTCCCTCACATTCCTGCTGAATGGGAAGACTGACCACAAAAACGTGATGGGTCTCCTACTAAGATACTGAATTCTATTAAAGAAAGGCAGAGTTCCCAAACATATTGCACGCTCACAAATTTCTTGTTCTGTGCTATTGAGTGGGTGGGATATCAAAATGAGTAGGATAACACTATGTCCTCTGAGACTTTTTTGAACCTATATAACCCTGCCCCATCTTTCCTCCCTTCTGATGTTTTAATGTGTACCTATAAGACACTTACAAAAACCTTAGGGAAGAGGCATAACATATGAACTTTGAAAAATTATATCCCACCCGGGGAGAAGGAGGTATGTCAGAATCTGGGGCAAGGGGCCAATGTGTATGACTTGAAAAATCCTGTACTTTATCCTGACACACATAATGTCTTGAGACCTACACCAATGGGTCCCTGGCTTTAAGATTTCACTGCCCAGTTAAATGTAAAAAACATATTCCTTAAAGAAAAACATTCAAAATTAAGCAGTTTGGAATTTAAGGAAATTCCTTAACTGTAAAAGATTTAACTCAATGAAAAATTCACTTCTTTGCTAGAACAAATAAAAACTATCTCAAGCCCATCCCACAGGAACCGTTTCACCCATATGGTCTGTAACATGCAATTAGCACCTCACTAGTTACAAGTCAAGTTCCTCCCTTCCTGCCACATGACCTTCACCAGGCCCAAGAGAAAGAGGAGGAGCTGTTCGATCCGTTTCGGGGGTAAGAAAACTCATGCGCTGGGTGGGGGTAAATGAGCTGCCATAGGCAACACGATCAGGAAATGGCAAAAATCAAACGTAGAACCCTAGACTGTTCTGTGGAACACAGAAGTGAGAGTGTTTAGAAACCTTTATAGCAATTTACAAAGTACATTCTGTCTGTTGAATCTAAAAAATAAATTAGGGTTTGTACTTTATGTCCTGGGAGTTTTCATCTCATTTCTCATAATTAATTTCACTGTATTCTAAAAAGTATATCAGCCCACAAAATTTTGAGGGTTAAAGAAACTAATCCTTCACCACAAAGAGTTTGAGAAACTCTGTTGGACTCAAATTCCTCTCAAAAGCAAATCAGCCCCTAATGGATGTAGGTGAAAATAAGCATGTATCAGGAATTCTATACACCATCTCAAAATACTTTATAAGTAATAGTTAAGAAATGCAAATATTCACAAAATATGAGACTTTTCTAACCAGCTTATCCAAAACAGCATACAAGGCACAAAGAGGTAAAGACTGCCCTTTAAAATAGCAGATGTCAAGGACAGAATCTGAAAGTGAAGGTTAAACGTTACCGTCAAGGACAGAAGATGGCTTGACAAGGCATAGTTCCTTCTTCATGGCACATAGAAGAAACCACAGCCCAGCGCAACCACTGCCCCGTTGCTGACCTTTCCAGGGGTCTCTGGTTGTCAAGCATTCCTTAGGTCACCGAACCTCCCTGCTGGAGAGAACTCCAGTGTCTTCTCGTCACCTAGGGTCACTCCACAGGTCGGGAATAAATGGCAAAAGGGGTGTCTTTGGCACCCAGCTAAATAACCACATCATCTGCTTCGTGCAATCCTGTAGTGTTTTCTTTTTTTCTTTTAGATAATAGTTAAATTCAGGTTCAATACAATTTATAGCATTAAAACCAGATTCTTTTTTGAGGTAATAAACTATGTTCTACAGTTTCTCTCTCTGGTAAATTGGTCCTTTAAAGCCACGAAGTTTATGATAGGTCTGCCATGAACACTCTTGTAAACATGAATTGTTTCATATTCAGGTTTCTTTTCGTTGCCTTAATTTTCAGGTAATTATACTCCTTTGTTCCACCCCAAGCAGCACTTTACCTTCCTTGGTATTTATACATCCAAATAATTACAGATGGTTATCAAAGCCTATCTTTGCTGTCGCTAAGCCAAGATGAACCTATTTAATTCCCTTACCTGTCCTCTTAAGTCAGTCCCTCCAGCCCCCTCAGTCATCTTCCTGACTCCTTGTCTGAACGTTTTCCAAGAAAATGTCTACATCTTTCCTGGTCTCAGGCCCCCAGAACAAATGTGGTTTTCAGGTGCCATTTCATCAGGATCACTTCCCTACCCCGGGGTAAATCTCTTGAATTCTTCACATCCCTTTGGTCTTTTTCCCCCTTCCTATATCCAGTGTGGGTCCAAGGTATTTTGCTGCCCAAGGCAAAATGAGGCTTCTTTTCTTTTATGCCATGTAATTGGATTCATTTCAGAAAGTTTCACATTCTCTCCTTCACTCTTCCCACTCCTCCTCCTGCTCCTGAATTATAGATACACTGCTAAATTATCTGGCTGCAAAAGACCATAAACAAGTCCAAAGCCTTGTAGTACTTGGAAAGGTCAAAGGCTCTAGGAAGCAAAAGCGTGGATCTGATCATTCATTTCTAAAAGCCTCAGGGTCCCCATCTTTAAAACTGGGCAATGACAAAAATAAGAAATTGTTTGTAAAAATAAGAAAGAATATGCAAAATTATTTGTAACAGGTAAGGAATTATATAAAGTAAGTTTTTTGTTCTTTTTTATAATAATTCAGGCTTGGTGGGCTTCCCTGGTGGCGCAGTGGTTGAGAATCTGCCTGCCAATGCAGGGGACACGGGTTCAAGCCCTGGTCTGGGAAGATCCCACATGCCGCGGAGCAACTAGGCCCGTGAGCCACAACTACTGAGCCTGCGCGCCTGGAGCCTGTGCTCCGCAACAAGAGAGGCCGCGATAGTGAGAGGCCCACGCACCGCGATGAAGAGTGGCCCCCGCTTGCCGCAACTAGAGAAAGCCCTCGCACAGAAACGAAGACCCAACACAGCCAAAAATTAATTAATTAATTAATTAATTAAAAAATAATAATAATAATTCAGGCTTTGTTAGAAATAATGTCACAAAATGACTTAGCAAAAGTAAATACTGCATGTGGAAGAAATGCTACCAGTAATCCAGACTTCACGCTTTCTCTCTCAAAAGTCTTCAAAGTCATGAAAGGTCTGTTGCATAAATATTATCCTGTATATTTAAGGACTATAAATATAGTCCTATCCGGGAAGGGATTTTGTGTAAGGATGAACAGTTGGCCTGCTGGACATAAAGACTGCCTCACTGGGAGTAGGGGCAGCACAGAAAGCCCCTCCCACAGGTAGCAGTGCAATTGTTAAAACTTTCCCAAGTGGAGATCTGGGCCTCTGTACCATGCAAGGGAATGCATGCGCTGATGCCATATATCAGACATTTGGATGCATGTTGCTGGGATCAATAGATGCTTCGGGGAAAGACCATAAACTCCTGAGAGTGACTGATCACCAATTAAAGTATAATTGTTCACGCCAGGGGCCTCCTTAAGCTGTACACAAAGAGACTCTCATCTTTTACAACCAGAAGGCAAGAAAAATTTAGGATCCAACCCCAGAATTAATTTAAGAGCAGCAGAGCTCCAGGAGAGGTTGTATTCTCAACCTTGACCCATTCACTACTCCAAGGTCAGGACTCTGATTCTGAAGTGGTGGGAACATAAGATATGGGGTGAAGATATCTGAGTTGATACATTAAAAAAATCTTAAATGCTAAGATTTTCCTGAGCCTTCTGGGCCTGCAGAAGTGGTCCACTCCTCCCTGTTAAAGGCTAGTGTCAATGCAAATTGTCACTAAACAATCTATGATAAGGAGTAGAAGAGAGTTTTGTTCGAGCCAAGTTGAGGACTATAGCCAGGGAGACAGAGATTCGAGAAGCACTCGAATTGTGTTCCACTGGACTACAAAGCAGAGGAGGCTCATCTAGGCAAAAACTGCAAAATTGCACAAACTGTTTGTCAAGAACTAGGATTGGAGCTGGCAAGAAGTAAGGGTGCTTGTTAAACAAGGATTGGTCACATAGTGACAAGGGGAGACCTCAAGACCATAAGGTTGCAGCTAGGAGCTGGTAGCAGATAACTGTTTTGAGAATAGCTGGTGGTATCCTTGAATTTGATACAGTTCAGAAAATTCAAGTTCTCAGTGATGCAGAAGCATGTCTGAAACCACATCCATTATGGCCACTGGGCTCCATTTTGGATGCCTGAGCCACAGTTACTCCATTTGATTTTTAAACGATTTTAAATATGTCATCACTAGTGACAGACCTCCCTTTCTTAAAAATTATGAAGGAACTTCTGCCTTACAAGATCACACACACACACACACACACACACACACACACACACACACACACAGCATTCTTGATGTACTCCCACTTCCTGGCCACCAGACAATAATTAAGACTAAGTCAAGATAAAATCCTGCTGAAGAAGTATTGGATCTGCTAACAAAGCAAAGAGATTATACCTTAATATTGCCTCAGGGCCCCAAGATGTACCAGCAGAAACTGGAGGAGTACAAGACAGAATTCTGAGTACCACATCAATAGGAGCAGAACATACAACTGGACTAGAAAGAGTTTCTAGGATGGCAGCTCTCTTCTGTGATACAGAACTTCACATAGTGGCAAGGATCCAGGGAGATAACACTAATACATTGCTAGGATGGCTCTGGGAAGCTTGGAGAAAGTGATAGCACTCACTAAATGAGTAGAAATGCCACAACTATCATGGTGAATAGTAAAGAAGGGGTCAAAAGACTCAGAGACGTGGGCATGCTAGAGTGGAATTTAAATGGTAAAAATGAATGCGTAAATGAATAAATATCCTCCCTTACCTTGGAAAGACACATTTATACATTGCTGCAGGAATTTTCTTTCTAAAACTCAAATCTGATCACATTACTCTTCATTCTCACATACCAAACAAAATTTAATTGTTTTAGATTTATTATTTTTATTATCTGTGCCTGGTATGTATTTGCCATATCAAAAAATACTTGTTGAATAAATGAAAGGACCTGCTAAGCTCTCAAGACTCAGTTCCTCCCACTACCTTCTCTTCTAAATACCTCTCATTTGAAAGGACAGACACGATGTCTTTCTCACCACTCCCCAAATACAACAACCGTTCACAGCCTGTGCCTTTATATAAGCTGATCACTCTGCCTCAAATGCTATCTCAACCTTCTTTCATCCATTCACCCAACAAATATTTACTGAGTGCTACACACACCCTCCCTGCCAACTCCAATTCACTCTTTATGACATCCTCTCTGAGAAGGGATTCCTGTCTTCCCCAAGATAAGCGGGCTTCTCTGGGCCATGGCACCTCGAACCTTCCCCTCTAGACACCTCCCCTTTGAACTGCTATTTGTCAGTTTACGTCTTTCTCTCCACTGAGTGCACTCAAAGCAGGAAGACCACCCTCTAGCTCGGACCCCAGTGAACAGGAAGATGTGTTGCAGATACCTATTTCTTTCGTCTGCCTGGTCTCATTTTCAACGTTCTTGTAGCGACACTCCTGCTTCTTTGGGGAACTACTGCACTCTCCCCCTGCCCCCCACTCTGTGTGGCTCCAACAGCTAATCCCAGTTCACCAGTCATGGGTATCACACATGCCCTTAGTCACAGAGGTGGGCATGTGACCCAAGCAGGGACCTGTGTGGTCCCTGCACAGGAAGGAGCTCCCTCTTCCCAAGGGGTGGGGGGTTCACTAACTTAAAGCAGCCTGTGGCCATGACCTCCTGCTCTCAACCACATGAAATAGGGAGAATGTGGCCAACGAGCAGAGAGAAGTAGAGCGGGGAGAGCAGACCTAACATTATTTTAGTCTCTGAAGCCCCTGAGGCCAGATGCACCCCTAGTCATTCAGGTAAATCATCCCCCAAAATTGTTGAATGAGCACAAATGAAATTTTTAAAAATGCTTTCAAAACAGTGTTCATAGTCAAAACTCAATTCAAACATATTAAATTATTCCATAAATTATTATCGAGCCTCTACTGTGGGCTGGGCATTCTTTTAGATGTTAGGCTGGCACCAGCAACTTACTCTTTTCATAATATAATGCTATTTGAAATTAGCACTTACCTCAGAAAAAAGAAACAAGCCCTTAGAATTTTATTAAATATTTGTATTTTAGAGTGATAAGCCCAGTCTTTTTTATTGTATCTATTCTTGGTTATTGGGATAATTTATGTTCTAACGTGAAAGCAGATAATAGCCCTCCAAAATGGTATAGATATTGGATCAGTCATGCGAAAGTCAGCTAAACAGTAAACATAACATATCAAATGAGGTCAGGAATAAAAATGTATATTTTACCCACAAATGTATATATTTACCCACAAAAATTAAGGTTGATTTGATTCTCAATAAGGCAAGAATGATAATGTAAGAATCGTATTACTTGTTAATGATCTAACTAACTTGCCACCTAAACGCGCTGACACATATCCCCTGAAATAGAGTGGCATGGAGTGGAGGTACCAGACGGCATAGTCAAGAGGTCAGTGTTCCTCTTGAAAAGCATGCAGCCTGAAACTTAACATCCCTAAAGATGTGATCTATCCCAAACAGAATACAGGATTCCTACCACCTGGTACTGTGAATCCTGACTGTAGAACTTTGGCATTCAAGGATTAAATACATGAGGTATAAACTCTTAGAGAATAACTCCAAACAGTGACATGTATTTTTCCCAAGGCACCAAATAACAAGGCTGGTAATTTCAAGCAAATCTCTTAGCTAGACCTATGTGTGTTTCCCAAATCTGGCTATGTCTCAGAATTACAGCTTTTTAAAACTAAAGCTATCTGGGTACGTACCTACCAGTCAGATTCTGAATCGATGGATCGAAGATAAAGTCTGAGCACCAGTATTTTTTTTTCAGTCCCCAAGATCAAAGCGATGTGAAGCCAGATTTGAGATCTAGGAAACAGCCCAGCACTCCTATCTGAATAAATCTTTCTTTTTCTCTACCAGTCATCATGCACACTCAACTTTTTTTTGATGTCCATTAAGTGAGATATAAAATTTCATCTAATATTGAAGAGATGGTTAACTTGTGTCATGAAGCTATACTTAGGAAATGTGATGTTTTTCCATATCCAATAATTGGGGAATTCATGAAGATCTTAGAACACAACCTTCCTGAATATCAAGAGTCTACTATATCTTATAAATTTTAAGATTACAATGGCAGCTACATTATATTTAAAATCTTGAATTTTAGAACTCACATAGACTTGGGAACTCATTCAGTCTAACTCCCTCATTTTACAGACGAGAAATCAGAGCTATTGATGTTAATGTATTAACATCATTAATGGATTTCATTCAGATGGCAAATGAACTCTGAAATGTATATTTTAGTGTAAATTTTTCAAATTCTGCTTTGGTGAACACAGCAATCTCCCAAATCACAAAAGCCTTCCAAAATACTGAAACTGATCTGTGGAGTCCATTGTGCCATTGGGTCAGCAAATTGGGAGCTGATTCCATCTGTAAAAACCTCTCAGTTGGCAACCATGACTACCTTCCACCTATTCAAATGGTCAGTTGACCTGATCATTTATAAAGCCTCTAATTTGAAAAACAAGGAAATTTCTATAAATCAAGCTGAAACAAATGTTGACAAAGTATTGTGTTCTCAGATGGAGCATACTCTAAAATAGGGTGGATCATAACAGGTTTGTGGCTCAGGGTTACCTCCAGGAAACACTCAAGGCTTCTGAAGTTTGATTAGTGAATCTAAGCAGACCATGTAACTTTCTAATCATAACAAACATAATGTTCAAAAAGAATACTACTTATTGGTTTTCAAGAGAATTCTACCTCAAGTGAAACTGATACAACATTTCTTGTAGACAGGCACAAATTGGTTCATTTGTATACAGCGCCAGCTTTTATAACATTGAGAATAAATACACTACAAAGTTCTCAAAAGTTATCTGTAGCTGTTTAATACCTGTATAATTGAGGAGATTTGTGGCTTTAGGTGACTTATAGTATGTCACCATTTTATATAGCAACACTCCAAAGAAATCTGTCAAGTTTACACTAAGTTTGTACAAGGCAAGACTCAGTGTGAAACCTATCTCAGATCACTTCAGACATTTTTAGCACACATATGAAGCTGGCCAGAGACAGAATGCCCACACCAGATCTACCGCAAGTCTGTAGCATATGTCATTGGCCAACTATGCTTCAGATCGTGGGGGAAATATTCCTGAGATGTAGGCGATTTTCTAATTTGTAACGAACGGAGACATAGAACCAGGCCCAAAAGGGTCAGAGCTTGAAGGGGGATTACTTCTTTTGTTCATTAATTTGTTTATGCAATAATCCCATGTTAGGCACATTCATTACAAATACAAACTAGCAACTTAGATCTGGAACTTTCCATTGATAAGGTAACAGGTTATATAGTATAACCTTGTCTGTTTGAGATTTACTGAACTGGAAAAAGAAAATTTATTATTCCAGTCTAAAAATTGACTTAGAGAAAGAAAAATACATACTCTCAACTAGTTATTCATACTGTAGAAATTATTGAAACTATTATTTAGGAACTCTCGCAAGACTGTGCTCTAAGATTTTCCCAATAAGGAAAATAAATCCTCCCCTGAGTCTCAAATCAAAACCAATAAGTTCAAGTACAAAGTCAACAAGTAAGGTCATCCCATCTGTGAAGATTTCTTTAAATAGTGACATAATACAAGGTGGATCCCTCCTATTACTTATTTAGTAATTTCATCTTAGCACATCTGAAATTTTAAGAAACAGTAATTTTTTTCTATGCCATCAAGTTTACTGGTTATTCATTCACGAATAATATCAGAGGTAATAGATGCTACATTTAGGAAAAACAATGTCACATGCTATACCAGGACGTTTTTAAAAGACAAGAATGGTTTGGAAAAAATAGAACTCAACATCATATTAAAGAAATTTTTATTCTAAATATATTAGAGGAAGTATTTGGAGGGCATGGGCTCATATTTCTAGTTCAGAACTTCCTTTCAACTCTTTCTACTCAGTCAACAAGTTTCTCATTCCAAAAACACCTCTAACCTCACCTAGGCTGTATAATTTTTCTAAAAGCACTCAGTTCTCAAAATGGCCAGTATCCCAAACCTTCCTATTTGAAAAAAAAAAGGGCAAAAGACAAAGAAGAACTCAGTCTAATGATCTGAATTTCTCTTTTTTCCTATTCAAGAATGAGAAGTATTTCAAAGTAAAATGTTAGTGACATGTAGAAAAATCCTTGTGCCATAATGCACAGTATAGAAAATACTTAGGACACTTATAATACAATATTGTGTTACCTTAAAATGTTTTATTTAAGTCCCTCATCTTTCTCAAAAATAAAAAAGCTTGGAAGAACCCAACAGAAAAAGACATCTTAACAATGATTAAGAAATGAAATTATAAAATGAAAACTTAAGTATTGAGGAGAAAGCAAATATTCTAAAAACATAATTGAGAGTGAAATTTATCTGTGATCATCCTGAGAGGTAGGGATAAAATAAGAAACACAATCACCTATGTTGATCCTTTGGATGTAGAAGTGGAAGCACATCAATTTCTTGACTAAAATAGTATTATTAATATCATCTAGGATTTTATATTGTGTGGCTCAATAGCTAATGTTCTTGACAACGGTTTTCCAACAAATACAGAAGTCCTCTTTAAATGACTCTTTCTTCTATAACCCCCAGCTTTCCAGAGAACACATCCTGGAGATAAAAATAGGGTCATGAGAAGAGTATTCTCCAATTCTATGCCAATTGAGAAAGTGTAACCCATGGTAAATTCCTCAACAAATGAAAAGTCCCCAAGAAGGGCCTTCTTGGCTACAATTTGGCATCCACAGTTTTCTTTCTCTCCTGTTCTATAGTGACAGCTCTGTCACTGCTGAGGCCAAAAATGGGGGCTACATCACTGAAGTGGCCATCACCAATGGTTGGCAAGGACATTAACATTGTTGCTAAGAGTTGATGTCTGTCCTGAGACTGCCACCTTCCATTTGAATACACTCAGCTTGACTTTACCTTAGGGGCTTGCCCTGGCTATTCCTCTGCCTGGGAAGCTTTTTCCTCATGTCTTCATGTGGCCAACTCCCTCAGGAGCCCACGTCTCTGCTCAGATAGCCTCTGTTTCCCTGAACATGCTACCTAAAATTATCATTATCCCCTAGTCCCTCTCTATCCCATAACCCTGTTTTATTCTGGACTTGGACCAAGTCACCAAAACAATCAATCACTCCTTCTTTCTGATTCTTCCTAGAGGACCAAAACACAAAACCAATCAAATCAAAACAAACAAACAACAAGAAAAACACTTAAAGTTGGCCAAGTTAATGGGCAGATAGTGGGATGAGTTCCTCAAAGTTGTGCAGCATCAAATAAATAAAAAGCAGTCAGTGCCCTCCTTCTATCTGGTTTTGAAATTCAGGTTTACTTCCGATGGGCCCTGATTGGACCTTGTGCAGCAATATAGCAAAATGTTAAAAGGTAGCAAATATATTTCAGGTTTTTCCCAAATTAAATATCTGCACAAGGGACTTCCCTGGTGGTCCAGTGGTAAAGAATCCGCCTTGCAATGCAAGGGATGCAGGTTCGATCCCTGGTCAGGGAACTAAGACCCCACACACCATGGGGCGACTAAGCCCGCAGTGCCTCAACTACTGAGCTCACGCACCTCAACTAGAGAGCCCACGTGCCGCAAACTACAGAGCCCACACGCTCTGGAACCCGCACGTCACAACTAGAGAGAAGCTCGCGCACCGCAACGAAGAGCCCACGTGCCCCAGCGAAAGATCTCACAGACCTCAATGAAGATCCCACGTGCCGCAACTAAGAGCCAACACAGCCAAAAATAAATAAATAATTAAAATAAATAAATAATAATTCTTTCAAAAAAATCTGCACAAATTAATAAGGTTAATGTACTACTAACCTCAAGTTTTCCATTTGTCCCCAAAGTACAATCAATTAAACATATTTTTTTAAAAGAAAAAGTGCTGATCTCTAGAACAGAGGTGTTGGCACATGTGGTACAAATAGGAAGAATTTCGACTGAAACAAGTACATCTCTGAGAAACAGGCACTCTAAAACTTAGAGCAGTGAGGAATCCACAAAGTTTGGTTAGGTGTGAGAGGAAGTTCTTTACTTAATGGCAAGCCAGAGCATGCGAAGATGGCAGAACTATTTCATAAGATTGCACAGTGGCTCGTTACAAACTGAAAGGATTATTTAGCCATAATCTCCGTACTTCCCAAAACAATGACACTGTGATTACAGCGCATGCCCAACACTGATAAGAATAGTCTTATTACTCACCAGGTTGACTTCAAAAAGGTTCAGGATTCATTTGCAGAATTTAAGACAAGATTTAAACAAGTAAATAAGTATTTGTTTAGGTTGTCCTTTTTGAATGTTGGCATGAAATTGAGGCTGGTTATGAAATGTTAATATGCCGACTGCCATGGTGTTACCTGAACTGGATAGCCTGGCATTGCTATTGAAGTCTCAAGGCCACAACAAGGTATATTAAACTTGAGGAAATACAGCCACAGGACACACCAGCAGAACTTGCAAAACTCTGCTGTGATATCGCAAGGACTGTTTAGTTAGTATTTATAGTTGATGTTTCCCAGCCAAGTCTCTTAGGACAAAAAAGTAGACTTGTCATTGCAAGGACTCATCTACCCACTTAGACTTCCAGGACCAAGTATTCACGAGACTTTATGAGAGTAAACTTAATTTTTTTCCATTATAATGTCTGTTACAAAATTGGTGAGTGACTTCAGGAAAATATTTTGACCAAATCTAAAGATAATAAACAAAAAAAAAGTTGGGGGGGGATTCATATTACACTTTTTCCTATTTCCTAAAGACAAATTTGTCCTGAGAAGTAGAATCAAACATCTTTAGTTTAAAAGTAAAAACTAGGTTTAAAAAAAGAAAGGAAAGATACACCACGCTCTTTGATAGAAAAGCAAAAATATCAACTTGGATTTTTCCTAAATTAGTATGTAAATTTAGCGTAATTCTAATAATCATGCACATGGATTTTTTAAATTAGATAAACTAAATGAAAAAGAAAATAAAAACTTAGAAATAAAACAGCAAAAATAACCACAAAATGTGATGAAATAACAATAGAATATTTCTATATGGTAAAAAAAAAATATGTGTATATATATATATATATATATATATATATATATATATATATATATATATATATATATATCTCTTAAATCAAGTCAAAATGCTAAAAACAAACTGGAAATATTATTTGCAATTCATGTACACAATGGGGAAAGGACAGTCTCTTTAACAAATTGTGTTGGGGAAACTGGACAGCCACATGCAAAGGAATGTAACTGGACCACTATCTTACATTATACACAAAAATTAACTGAAAATGGATTAAAAACTTGAACCTAAGACCTGTATCCACAAAACTTGCGAAAGAAAACATAGTCAGGAAGCTCCTTGACACAGGTTTGGATGATGATTTTCTGAATCTGACACCAAAAGCTAAAGCAACAAAAGCAGAAACGAACAAGGGGGACTACATCAAGCTAAAGAGCTTCTGCACGGCAAAGGAAACCACCAACAAAATGAAAAGGCAACCTACTGAACAAATGAATGTATTTGCAATTCATATATCTGATAAGAGGTTAATATCCAAAATATATAAAGAACTCATACAACGTTACAGGAAAAACAATTTTTTAAAGAGCAGAAGATCTGAAAAGACATTTTTCCAAAGAAGACATACAGATGGCCAACAGGCACATGAAAACATGTTCATCATTAATCATCAGGGAGATGCAAATCAAAACCACAATGCGATATCACCTCACACCTGTTAGAATGGATATTATCAAAAAGACAATAAATAACACGTTGGTGAGAATGTGGAGAAAAAGGGACTCTTGTGCACTACTGATGGGAAAGTAAATTGGTACAGCTGCAGTGGAAAACAGTATGAAGTTTCCTTAAAACATTAAAAATAGATCTACTGTATGATCCAGCAATTCCACTTCTGGGTATTTGTCTGAAGAAAATGAAAAGAGTAACTCAAAAAGATATATGTACCCTTGTGTTTATTGCAGCATTATTTACAATAGCCAAGATAACCTAAGTGTCCATCAAATGGATAACTAGATAAATAAAATGTGAGATATAAAATAAATATATATACACACACACATCACACATGCGTGCGCATGCACACACACACATGTGCACACAATGGAATATTACTCAGCCATAAAAAAGAAGGAAATCTTGCCATTTGCAACAACATGTATGAACCTTGAGGGCATTATACTAAGTGAAATAAGTCATTCAGAAAATAGAAATACCATATGATTTCCTGTATATGTGTAATCCAAAAACAAAACAAACAAACAAAAAAACCCCACAAAAAACAAACTCATAAATGCAAAGAACAAATTGGTGGCTGCAAGAGCAGGAACAGGGGATGGGGAATGGGTGAAATGAGTGAAGGGGTCATTAAGTAATTTTTTTAAAAAAAGAAAAGTGGCATTCTTGGAATAGGCTGCATAGTCACAAGAAGTAGAGAGATAAAAACACTAGATATACTTATTTATTATGTGATGTGATACAAAATGGTTTGTGGAAAATGCTTTTGCGACACCATATCTATGGTGGTAAGGAACTAATTTTGGATCTAATCATCATTCTTTAAAAAAATTGTAATCTGAGTTAGAGTTAAATAAATAAATAACCTTAAAACAAAACTTTTTAAAACTCAGTATGAAACCTTACGTTATAGAAACACAACTGAGATTTTATGGATGTGGGTGGTTAAACATATGTGGGCCACTGAAAATTTAATCTGAAAACTTTCAGAATATATTTCCTTATATGTATTTGTCCATAGTAGGGTTAAAGCTTTTAATCTGCAGTCTGTCTAGTGATCAGAGAGGTAATAGTTAAGGGAAAAAAAGAAAGAAAGAAAATGCCCAAAACAAACTGAGAATAATTTGCAATTCGTGTCCAAAAAAGTCTAATTTCTCTAATACCAGGAGCTTCTAAATATCAATAAGACCAACAAAAAGCAAGCAAAGTTTAGAAGCAGATTAGTCACTGAAGAGTAAATACAAATGTCTTCTAAAAATATGAAAAGATCTTCAATAAAGAGTAATTTTAAAATGCTAAACTCTACTGAAATTCCATTTTTCACCCACCAGGTTAGCAAAGTTCAAAAAGTTTGATGAGGTACAGTGATGGCAAGTATATAGTGAACCAGGAATTAAATTGCTGCTGGTGTGTAAATGAGTCCAAACCTCATGGAAAGCAATTGGCAATATCTATCAAAATTTACATGCCCATACTTATGGAATTTCCGCCTCTAGGAATTCATCCAGTGGAAATACTTGCCCATGTGCAAAACAATATTTACATAAAGATCTTCACCGTAACATAGTTTGTATTAGCAAAAGTTTGGAAATTGCCATCAGTAGGGCATTGCTTAAATAAGTGACAAGTCATCTAAACCATGGCAGCACTCTTGCTTTTCTATATGATGATCATTCTCCAACATCTGTTTTGCTAACAGGCCGTATTTCGCTAATCCTCTCCCCAGCCCTAGGAGATTAGTCTTGAAGAGTGTAAATCGATCATGGTCATTCCATTCTCCCTGTTGGAATACAATAAAACCTCCAGACCACTGTCTCTGGAGGAAACCAGTGGCTGGGGGATAGGAACTGAAAGGAGATTTACTTTTCTCTAAATGCCTCTTTGAACTCTCTGAATTTTTCAACAAGGACAAGTATCTATGAAAAAAAATACATAAAATTTGTAAATAATGTCATCTTCCATTTTTAATTAAGAAACTGAGGCCTAAAAATTATATTTTTGAAGGTTTTGAAAGTAGTAGCAGAAATGAAACCTAAGTCTATGTACTCTAGCTGTAAAGTGAGTCCCAGCAAGGCCCAGCCTATCTGGATATAAGGTCTGTTGTTATTTGCTTTAATATCATCTCTTTTCCCTGGTGAATATGCAGAATGGTTTAAAAACTGATACCCGTAAATTCAGGCAAAAGAGTTCAAATTCTGTCTCTGCCACTCCTTGAGAGCTGTATGAGTTTAAGCAGGTCATGTACTTATTTGCACCTCTTATTCATCATCAAACAGGATAACAATGAAACCTCAGGGCTGTGAGTGTTCAGTTACAGTTGACCCTTGAGCAACACAGGTTTGAACTGCAGGGGTCCATTTGTACGCGGATTTTTTTCAATAAATACGACAGTACTACTTACCCCTCCTTGGTTGAGTCTGCGCACGCAGAATCGTGGATGGGCCCACCTTGGGACTTAAGTAGCAGTGGCTTTTGATATCCATCGCGGGTCCTGGAACCAATCCCCCAAGATACCAAGGAAGGACTGTGGTTTAAATGAGATAAATTAGAAAAAGCTGTTAGCCTTGTGCTGGGCTTTAATGAGTGCTCTAGTGGACACTGGTTGTTGTAACGTGCTCACTTAATGAAAGTAGATTCAAATGAAGTTTTGGTTCAATATTTTGGGAATTTCTCAGCCCTTCTTAAAATAATCTGAAATACCGCATCAGGGATCATAAAACTAAGATTGGGATAACTCCTTTTAAATCAGCTAAAAGAGTATTCTGGGCAGTGTTTCTCACACTTAAGCTTTGCCTGAACATTGGAATTACTTGAAGAGTTTCTTAAACTCCTGATGCCTGAGTCCTACCTTCAGCGACTCTGATTTAATTGGTTTGGGCTGCAGTCTGGGCAGCAGAATTTTTAAAGGTCTAATGTGCAGCCAAGGTTGAGAACCACTGGCAGAGACTCTTCATAAATCATCTGCTCTTAAGTTATAGCTATTCTCATGGTGTTGGTAGAGGTTTTGAGGGCTTATGTATTTCCCTCAAAGATTAGAAGTTTCACCAGGACAAGAATTATCTCTTTCTTTCTTTCTAATTCTTTTTCTTTTCAACCTCTGCTTTCTATCTTTCCTTTCATCTCATTAAGTGCCCAGTTGAATCTCTATCTTCTTCTGTTGATTGATTGGCTATTAAAGATTGCACACTCTGACAGCAGCTGGAAGCCTCCCTCCTTAAGAGTTTTCCTCCTCAGGTGGTTACCTGCTTAGTGAGAATCACACCAGGTGGGGCATATCTGCCACACTGCTAGGGCTCCTTCTACAGGCAAATATTTCAGAAATGGGTCTGGTTCCCAGCCAAAGCAGTCAAGTTCCCTGTTGTTTTTCCTTTCCTCCCATTTGTTTTCAACTTTTACTGAATTAAATAATGATGCACATGAAACCGTGCCCGGAAGTAACTAACTATTTTGGTTCTTGCTTTCAGGCATTTAGGGAAGGAGTGTGATACAGCAGAAGAGCACTGGATTTGAAGTCAGGGTGTGGGTTCAAGTCCTGGTCTACCACTTACGCTGGACAATCACTTTGCATCATTGTTAGGCCTCAAATTCCTAATGCGTGAGATGGGTAATAATAATATAGGGTTGTTAGGATAATGAGATTAGGTGTCTGGAAAGCACTTTATAAAATATAAAGCATGTTTCAAATAATAATTATTATGATTGTGAAAGGAATAAGTGAAAACCTTAGGCAAATGATTAAATCGGTTCCATATAACAATCATTTAGCATCCCTCATTTAAAAGAGAAATAATTTCCCTTAAGTCTTTCCCTGTTTGCCAAATCTATCAGATCCTACATCCCTGTCTAAAATTTAACGTGGTTACCCTTATTCCCAACCCTGTAAAATTTGTCATCTAAACACAAAGCAAGTATGTCATTGTTGAGATATTCCATTTCCCAGAGAACTCTTAGAAGGAAGATATGATGTAAAAAGCAAAGGGAAGGCAGCTAGTAGGCATTCGCTCATTTATTCATTCCGCAGGTGTGTACTGAGAACCTGCCAGGTGTCTTGAGAGCCTGCCGGGTGGCCAGAGCTATGTGAGGAACTGTGGTGAAGTGCCAACCAGGACCAGCGGGGGAAAAGTGATAAATGTTACAACTAGGAAAGATGGCGATCATCAGCAGGAGACCTCACGGAGTCAAAAACTATAGAAGTGAAGCTTGAATTCACCGTCCAAATGGGGCTGGGCAGGGTTGGTGCCCAGGCATGGAGAACAGGAAGGTCTGGGCGAGAGAGAGCACGGTTCGTTAGAATAACTGAAAGAAACTGAGTATACCTGGAGTGTGTGAGAGGGAAAGTGGTGAGAGAAGAGGCTGGAAAGGTAAACAGGAACCCTAAACCTTGGAACCCCTGTCAAGGGATTTGGATTGTATCCTAGGGGCATTGGGAAATCATTAGAAGATTTGAAACAAGAGTGGGAGCCTCAGATTTCTAGGGGTTTTTTTTGTGGGTTTTGCTCTGTTTGGTTGCAGTTTGGAGCATGCTTTTGAGAGGAGAAGGAACGAGGCAAGGAAACTGGTTGTAATACTCCAGGGGGAAAATGCTTGTGATCTAGTCTTGTGACAAATGGAATCAGAGAAAGGAAGGGAGCATTCTTCCTAAAACTCAAATCTGATGATGTCACTCCCACACTTGAAACTCTTCAAACTTTTCCCATTGTTCTTAGGATAAAATTTCAAAAACTCTTAAGACGGCTTAAAGGGCTCTTCACATTCTGGAACCCCCTTCCTCCCCGCTTACACACCGACCCTCTCTGCTCCTTGTATGTACTAAGCTCTTTGGACCTTGAGGTCTATTACACATAAGCCGCCTAGAAGCTTCATAAACTGTTTGGTTTACTGAGGAATAAATGAATGAAGTGAATGATTTAAGAGATATGTATCAGTTAGGCTTGTAATTGATAAAACTTGGAGGGGAGAAGGACATCAAGGATGAAACAAATGTTTCTGGCTTGAGCAACTTGTTGGTTTAGGGAACCTCTGAAGAAGAGGCAGAGAAGATGTTTCAATTTGGCTTGTATTGAGCTTGAGATGGCTGCAAGTTATCCAAGAGGCGATCCTAAACAGGCTATTGGACCTCAGTACTTAACATACACCTGATTCTGTGCCAGGCACTTTCTCATCTATTATCTCCTGTAATTAACTAAAGCCAAATGTAGATGAAAAACAATTAACTATATGATCTAATTTTAAAACAGGCGCTGCACTAATTATGTTCATCCGGACTATGAGTAGCCCACATCTATTCATCTGCGGAAATGAGAAATTTATCCCTGGAGGAGTTTTAAACTATTGATTTCAATCACTTCATTTCCAAAGTATCCCTATGGCACAATTATGGGAAGACTTCAAAAACAAAAACAAGCATAGATGGGTTGGCGAATAATTTTATTCCCATGGAGCCATTTTAGCCTGTCCCCGTCTTTTGCATGAGTAATCCTGCGGCCCAGCTCATTTTAAATAAGCCCAACAGAGGTAAAGAGGAAAATGCCCTACCACCTTCAGCTCAGCCAACATTCTGCATTCCATACCACCCTCAACACCAGTCCCTGCAAGGGTTCTCCCTTCCTACTTTTGGCAAAGTATTAAAAGCCAGACCTGTGAAATATTTCTTCTACATGGTTTATATATTTTATGTATCTTTGTTTCATCTCCAGGTACACATCAGCATTCCAGAATACATTTCTATTGCATCCTTCAAACCTGCGGACTCTTAAGTTCCCCAGCAATAGAACCAAGTTCCTTGCTCCATAATATTTTAAAACAATGTTTCTCAAAATATGATCTACAGCTCAGCACACTGGAATCAACAGGGCTGATTTCTTAAAACACAGACTTGGGTCCTTACCCCCAGATCTACTAAATCATCATTTCTCAAGACAGGACCCAGGAATCTGCATTAGTAAAAAGCTACCCAGGTGTCATATATTCACACTAAAGTTTAAGAATTCGGATAATTTTTCTTAAGTAAGGTAGACAATTCTTACTACACATCTTGCTATCAGAAATAGTTATGCCTTCTCACAGAGAAGTAATACACCAGAACAATAAATACATTCAATAAGTTAATAAAAATTTGAATCCACAAGTAAAAACAAGAGACTGTTTGAACACTCTGAATTGGACTCCTTGAAAGAAAATTTTAGAAGATTTTACCCACCTACTGCTGCCACTAGAATAATTGCTGGAGAACAAATATTTTACACAGAACTACTAAATACCAGGTAAGTGTTCGCTGATTACAAAAAAATAAGCTAATTAAAGGGGGTACTTTATTTTTTTTTTGAATTTTTATTTCATTTTTTTTATACAGCACGTTCTTATTAGTTATCTATTTTATACATGTTGGTGTATATATGTCAATCCCAATCTCCCAATTCATCCCACTAAAGAGGGTACTTTATAATTAAGGTATCTTGTTGAGAGTAGGGAAGATTCACGTTACAGAGTAATTCCTGTGTTATGAGGGTTTTGTTTTTAGATTTTGTTTTGTTTTGTGCCTCTTTGTTTGGTTTTTGGTAAGTGCTTTTCAAAGACGTTTTCTAAAAGGAATGGCAGAATTAACTCACTGAATTAAACCCTCAACTACTGCCCACAAACCTTCATTCAATGTCTGTATCTTTCCCATAGAAAGATTGTGTGCGTGTGTGTTTATATATATATTTAATACTCAACCTAAATACAGATATTTCAGTGTGTTTAAAACTCTTGTTTTCCGAGACAAATAAATACTGTTATTTGAGAGATGCTGGACAAACAGAGATATGTGAGACTTAATCTCTGTGTTTCTCTGCATTTTTTAAATTTGAAAAAGAGAAGACAAAATCACTTTTGTGAACATTTTCATTCACAAAGCTGCAGTCTTTTTTTTATTATTCAGATACTGAAAGGTTAATTTTTAAGTACTTTTCGTTTGCGAAATAAATAGAAAATTCTATTATCCATCAATTAAACATAGGTAAGAAGTAACAGACTTTGAACAGAGGAGAGATACATATTATGCATGCAAGGAAAATTAAAACTCGAGATGCTGCCGGGGTGCAGGGCACGTGCTTTGATGTACAAAAGAACCATTGTTCGTGTGGGACAAAACCTCCCCAGTATGGAACAGAGATAAAAAGGCGGGAGTTTCTACCAGATCAAGGTCAACTGAGATCTATGAATAACATAAATGCTATTAATCTAGTACCAAATGAATCACGGGAGTTCAGCAGGGTATGGTTATGTGGCAGAGTTCGTGGCAGGAGTGTTTTATGTCACTTTTGTATTAGATAATGAGCATATTCATCCAGATTCCTAAATACCATCCAAACTGGCACAGAAGAAGCCTTAAGGAGCTTGAGAGAACAAATCAAAGAACTAGATCTGAAGCTCAGAAAGGTAATAGGGATGTTCAAACAGTGAGGCAAGTTACGTTTGCAGGCATCCGTACAATCTCACCCTGCAGGAAATAGCGTGAGAAAGGATTTCTTAGTTGATGGCTAGCAGCTTATTATGTGTAATGTCGCCTCCCTCATTATGTCCTAGTTTAATACTTAGAAACGACGCAACGACGCAGACAGTAATACCTTAAAAGACTGGATGCTGGAAAACATGGAATTCTTTTCCTCTGATGACTAATTTAAAAATACAAAATGAGCTACTTCTTTATTCAGGGAAACATTATAAAATCAGTAAGTATCATTCTCTTTTTTTCAGATTAGAATCTACCTAAACATTTGGGATTCCTTTCATCTAAGTATTATTGAAATATATATTTATTTTATATATATATATGTTTATTTGTTTATTTATTTATTTACATTCCACACCCATTTATATCTTTTTATTTTTTAGTCTTTATTGGAGCATAGTTGATTTACAATGTTGTGTTAGTTTCTGCTGTACAGCAAAGTGAATCAGCCATACATATACATATATCCACTCTAACTTGGACTCTCTTCCCATATAGGTTATCACAGAGTATTGAGTAGAGTTCCCTGTGCTATACAGTAGGTCCTTATTAGTTACCTATTTACATATAGTAGTGTGCATGTCATATATATGTGTATACATATACATATATACAGTAGTGTGTATATGTCAGTGTGTATATGTATATTTTAAAAGCACAATTAAAGGAGTTGAGAAAAGGAAAAAAAGAGTTGAAAAGGAAGGAGAACTGGGCAGAAAACAGAGGACTTCTAACTGGTGCTAGTAAACTAATCCAACAGAAAATAGGAAGGAAACAAAAGAAAGAGAAATAAGAATAAAAGAAAGTAAAAGTAAGGAAATAATATAAAGATGAATTTTTTTTAAGTAGACTGCAAAGTAGTACACTTTTCACTAAGAGACTGCATTTCCATCCACCCAGTGGAGCATAAAACCTTATAGAAATACATTAAAAACTCACAAAAAGCAAGCACCATAGAAGATTGGCCCATGATGACATCTTAATTTGAACACAGCTGGCCACATGTACTGAGCTCCTACCGCTTAGACCCTGTTTCCACTTTATTCATTCTTTTATTCAATAACTATTAAATGCCTTGAATTGGGCATTGAGGATACTGCGGTGAACAAGACATACATAATTCCTGCCTCATAAAGCTTGTTGCTTTAAGATTGATTTCGGTGGTTAAAGAGGGTTGACTAGTGCTCTCCAAAAATTCACATCTATCCAGAATCTCAGAATGTGACCAATTGGAAATAGGGTCTTTGTTAGGATTTTGAGATTAAGTCAACCTGGATTCAGAGTAGGCCCTAAGTCCAAGGACTGGTGTCCTTATAAGAGGAGCAGATGTAGAGACACAGAGAAGGTGGCAGAGGGAAGGTGGAGGCAGAGATTGAAGAGATGCATCTATAAGGCAGGGAAAGTCGAGAACTGCCAGCTGCCCCCAGGAGCTAAGAGGGCAGCACGGGATTGTTCTCCCTCAGCTTGCAGAAGGAACCAGCCCTGCTGACTCCTTGACTTCAGACTTCCTGGCCTCCAGAACTGTGAGAGAATGAATTTCTGTTGTTTTAAGCCACCCAATCTGTGGTCATTTGTGATGGTAGCCCTAAGAAACTCAGATAGTGATGCACAGAATTAATGCGGACGTCAAAACCCAGACTACAGTACCACTGAACATGTGAGCAGCCAGAGGAAACAAAAATGCAGACATCAACAAAATCTTAATAAAGGAACCAAAGAATGAAGGTGGGCTCACCAACAGAAGGGACTTTAAGATCATCTGGCATCATCCTATTCATTTTAGAGCTGAAGAAACTGAAGGAGATCTGTCCTTTGGCTTCCTTTCTCCTTTGTCTCAAGTGAGATGTAGATGGTCTCTTCTGTGTCAGGCAGGAAATCTCTGTCTGGCTGACACCCCGAATGATTAAGCTGGATTCCCAGGGAGTGGGAAGTTCTCACCAGTAAGATGGTAACTATAAAATGCTTTTACTCTAGAGTACTTAACCTGTAGGTCACAATGGGAGAAGCAAGAAATATGGACTCCTGTCCTTTAGAAACACGTCCACAATCCCAAAGATGAGACCTGTTACATTTAAGCTATAAGTAAAGTCAAACAAGTATATTTTTGGTTCCTTGGGTTAAAACTAAAGGCTTAAAACAAGGCAGAAGAAAGGGAACGTGTAGAATGTTTCCACCAGTGGCATTTAAAACAAGGGCAGGATGTTGCTATCTGGCTGATAGCAGACCAGTTCTATCAAACCAGAAAAGCCGGACAACACATACACACACACACACACACACACACACACACACACACACACACCGTATTTAATTATGTTGAAGGACTACGAAAGTAGCCAAAAGCTTGAGGGGGTCAAGATCCTTGGCAGAAGGAAAGTTAATTGAGAAGCTGGGGAGAAAGTGGCTGCTGAGATACAAAGAAACTGAGCACAACCGTGAACAGTCTCATGGGACAGGAGAGTCAACAACGGGAGCTCGAGACCATCAGGAGACCCGAGATGTGAGGAGCCAAGATCCTAGAGAGAAGGGAAACACGGGAAAATAAGCCGCTTTTTCTCCTGAGACGCTCCCCCGTTCGTCTGTGGTGCAGGCCAAGAGATGAGGAAGCAGATCCAGAAGGCGCTTTGCTAAGCGGCTGAAACACTGAGCAGAGCTATTGGCAGTCCTGCTGCACTGGGAGATTAAAAAAAAAAAGAAAAAGAGTATGGGGGCTGCCAACGTGGAGGTGCCCAGGCAAACATTTCAGGGTTTCAAGTGAGATTTCCTACACCTTCAAGTAAGGGCAAACCCCAAGTAGAGACGCCTTAAAGATTGGAACTCGGCCCCAAATCAGCTTGTTCCCTAACTGGTTTAAGGTGATCTGCTTGTCTACCACCTGCCTTCCAGAATCTACAGAAATTCTCTCTGAAGAAAGAGAACATCTTCGAGCCCTTCTACAGTTTTTCACATGTGAGGTCGGTCCAGCCTTCCCTGGAAAATGAGCAGATACACTCGAGAGAGAGAACTAGAAGGAAAAAAGCCATCATGGAACCAGACCCAGCTGTGATTCGGATATGGAAATGATCAGACCCAAACTTTAGAACCAGAGCAGGTTTGCACATCCCTTTACCACAGACGGTTCATAAAGCATCACAGACAAACTTGTAGTGCATGAAACTAGAGTGGGACCTGGCTAAGCACCTTGGTGACTCAGAAACTTCTCCTCTGAAGGCTGTTGTTCTGAGGAGGAGGAGGGAACTCTGACCATTGCCCCAGAGGCTCAGTCCTGTACCCCCTTAGTGGCTGAAGCCAGTATTTCCCAAAATACTGCCAACCTGGCAGTCTGCATAAGGGATATGCAGACCAAGTCCTGGCACAGGGATATCCTTGAGGTAACAGCTTCTGGGACCAAGACAAGCAGGGGGAAAGGAAAGTGAGGGGGCCCCTGGCTTTCCCCACTGGCAGCATCGGACAGGCTCCGAACGGAGAGAGGAGCTCTGACGCCGACAGGTGCCAACCTGGGAGGGAACCACTGGCTCCACGGTGCCAGGACAGGCGACGGGCTTTGCCCTGGTCACTCACGGCTGTGCTCTGGGTGTCTTTCAGGCTAAAAACCAAGGACAGGGGTTTTGCCCTCTCTCTCCCTTCCCCTAATGACTTTTAGTGGTGAAGCAGTTAAGGCAGTATTCCTCCTCTTGGCTGGGACTTTGCATTTTTTATTGGCACCGTCTTATCCCCGGAGACAATAGCAGATTGTGTGCCGTGTTCGCAGAGGGATCTTGTCCTGGCAGGCAGGCTTCCAGTCAACACGCTTCACATCCTCTGCAGAGACCGTGCCGCGTGCCTTGTTCCAACCTGACTTTCAAGTGTCTTTTATAAAGACAATCATCCTAATCACAGCGGGCAACTGCGTGAGGAACTTGCACAGAACTGAAACCAAATATACTCCTAAGAGAGTCTGAGGGAGAAGCAAAGACAGAGAGGATGCCCCGAAGAGTAGTAGGGAAGGGGACCTCGACTGAAATCCTGGGACCAAAATGCTCCTGACCTCCTGCCTGTTCCCTGATTAGAAAAAGCCCTTCTCTTCCTCATACCTCGGACCTGGTTAACAGCCCTAAACAGCTTTCTGTTGGGTAATTTTAACCACAGCCATCACCCAGGTGCGGAGCTTTCCTGGCAGAAAGGTGAGAAATTTCAAGATATGCAGAACTGCCAACCAGGGCCCGAGGGTCTGTGTCCCTGACCAGCAGCCACGCCCCGAAACCACAGTTCCTCCCCAACAGCCGGGGGAAAGCAGCCCACAGGTCGCCTCCAGGAAAGGCTCTCTCGGGCGACGAGAAATATGAACTAAGAGAAACAACGACTAAAGCCCTCATATAGTAACAGTTCAGAAAGCACAAAGCATTCTGGACTTCCATATTTCAAAAACTTATGTGAAGAAGACAGAGTTTAAACATAAGGAGACAAATTCATCAAGGTAAAGCAGCTTGCCAGAGGTCATGTGGCTGGCAAATGACAAAGCTGGTTATTCAAAGAAACTTTCTGGCGGAGAAAAGACAAACCCGTCATGCAGAAAAATTCCCAAATAATTTACGGAGCTGCTCTGCCCTCAAGGAGGTGGCACATACTGCCCACTCCATACGTGTGGGCTGAGCACCACGACGACCTTCCAGGAGCACGGCGTGGGATCGTGAGGGTAAGTTCACCGTGGAGAAACCTGACACAACCTCAGCCATCAGATGGTCAATGTCAACATCAACACTGATAATTCACATGGATAGTATGTCCCCCTTGATTGGATGTGATGAGAATGGCACTTTACCTCTGTGGTCTGCCTCCCAAAAACCCATCAACCCAGTCCAATCGTGAGAAAAACAGCGGACAAATTCCAACTGAGGGACTTTCTACAAACACCTGACCATTCTACAGACACCTGACCAAACACCTGACCACCACCTTCTCAAAACTGTCGAGGTCAGCAAAGACATGGAACGTCTAAGAAACTGTCTCAGCCTAGAGGAACCTAAGGAGACATGATGATTAAATGTACTGTGGTATTCTAGACAAAATCTAGATGGGAAAAGGTCATGAGGTGAAAACTAAGGAAATCTGAATAAATTATGGACTTCAGTTAATGATAATGTATCAATAGTGGTGCATGAATGGTAACAAATATACCATGCTAATGTAACATGTTAACAATAGGAGGAACTGTGTGCCAGGTAGATAAGAATGCTCAGTAGTATCATCTCAACTTTTCTATAAATCTAAAACTGTTCAAAAATTAAAATTTCACTTGACTAAAATGCCCGAATATCTCTGCCTAACATCTTTCTACAACAGCACACAGTTCTGTCTCTTATTAAGCAAGCATTTTCTTGGTATGTAACTTTGTTAATTAAGTCTGGCTCCCTGACCAGACACTAGATTCTGAGAAAGCAGGGACCACGCCTGGTTTTGCTGAGCGTTTGACCCCTACCACTTTGCACAGTGGCTGGCACATAGTAGGTGCTCAATAATGCTGAATGAATGAAACTAGTTCCAAGGGTGTTTAGAACAGCTTTCTCTAAACGCATTAAATTCAAACATTCAAAGCTAGGTCAGAAAGGATGCTAAAATATTTAAAGTATCAAAACAAGAAAAAAGGATCCCAGCACTGATTTCAATTAAGGTATTAATTCTGATGGTGGGGATTAACATGGACATTTAAGAACAAAGCACAAACCATATGATCCAGCAATCCCATTCCTGGGCATACATCCTGAGTAGATGAAAACTCTAATTCAAAAAGATACATGCACCCCGATGTTCATAGCAGCACTGTTCACCGTAGCCAAGACACAGAGACAGCCCAAGTGCCTTTTGATAGATGATTGGTTTAGGATGTGGTGTATATATATATACATATATATAATGGAATATTACTCAGTCATAAAAACAAATGAAATATTGCCATTTGCAGCAACATAGATGGACCTAGAGAATATCATACTAAGTGAAGTCAGACAGAGAAAGACAAATATCATATGATATCACTTATATGTAGAATCTAAAAAATAATACAAACAAATCTACATACAAAACAGAAGTAGATTCACAGAAATAGAAAACAAACTTATGGTTACCAAAGGAAAAAGGGAGGAGGAGAGGGATAAACCAGGAGTATAGGATTACCAAATTCAAACTACTGTACACAAAGTAGATAAGCAACAAGGATTTACACAGGGAACTATTCAATATCTTATAATAACCTATAATGGAAAATAATCTGAAAAAATATATATATGTATAACTGAATCACTTTGCTGTATACCTGAAACGAATACAATATTGTAAATCAATGATATTTCAATAAAAAATAAAAAATTTTAAAAAGAACAAAGCACAAACTAGAGCAAGGTTACAAGCATGAGTTGGAACCCACATTACAAAGAAGATGAATCAAAGAGTCAATGAACTTCAAGATACGTACAAACAATGTGGTATCACATTAAAAGTCAGTGTTATCCATGTGTACTCACAGAAATACAGCATTTGTAGGCCTGAAAGTTATCCTTTCACTTTCTTGGCTTCTTGGCTTTATTCAAAATTCTGTGTACAGTCTGAGTTTCCCTACAGAAAGAAGACAAAATATTTAAATGGTTACAGAATAGATAATCATCCCATGAGGAAAAGTTAAGAAGTTGAGAAAGGTTAGCCAGAAAAGGAAAAAGCTAATAAGTGATCAATAAAAACGACTTAATGTGTAACAAGTGTCTGTAAGGAGAGACCTGACTACTTTTGTGGCTTCACAGAAACCACATAGGAGAAAAATTAGCTTAAATTGCCATGAGCCTTTTTCATCAGAAGCTTCCTCTCATATCTTGGATAGCTTTAAAATTAGAATGGCCAGCCATCTGGTTGACATGGCCCTACCAAGAAAGAAGGGTGGCCTTCAGGAAAGTCTTTTAGATCCTTATCAATCTATGATTCTATTATTTGACTCTGTCTTGACTCTGCACATACATAAAATGACGGCCACAAGGCTTTCTTCCATCACCAGCCAGACCACAATCTTCACATGGGCAGAAACCATTTCTGTTTTGTTCACCTCTCTCCTCAGCACCTAACCTTAGTGCCTGGCTTTTTGGTGTTCAATCAATACTTGTTGAACATGCACATTAATAAGTAAATCAAACTTGAATCATGAAAAAGATGGCCAATTATTTTCTGCTTTTTTAGACTTACGAGAACTCAAACTAGAAGAACAAGAGCAAAAGAATGTTGCTCTCATTGATTTCTATTCAATCATCTAAAAGAACTTAAGTAGATATTCTACAGAAAAGCCTAGGAAAAGGCATTAACACAGTGCCTGACCCACTGTAGTCACTATGGCAAATGTAATTTACAAAGATGGCCACGTTTAATGTATAACCCATCCCACTCCTCTTACAAAGTGACACTGACACACCTCCACTAGGGTTCACATTCCCTTTCCTTGAACCCAGGCACACCTTGTAACTGTCCTAAATGTTACAAAAATGATGCAATGTTATTTCTGAGTCTAAGCTATACAAGGCAATATATGGCTTTCTCTCTTTCCTTTGGAATGTTTACCCTTGTAACCCAGCTACCATGTTGGGGAGAAGCCTAGGCCACATGGGAAGGCCACAGGTGGTGACCCAACATCAAGCACTAAACATGTGAGTGAATGAGACTTCAGAAGATTCCAGCCCCCAGCCTTCAAGCCTTCCCCCTGGGGCCCCAGTCACCATGGAGCCATCTCTCCTGTGCTATGCCTGAATTTTGGACACACCAAAATCATAAAAGTTAATATATGATTATTTTTATCTTAAACAACTGAGTTTCAGGTAATTTGTTACACAGCAATAGATAAGTAATACAGGGGTTACTCGATGTTAGTTCAATTGGTTTAACTGGCTTGAATATCCCCAGATCAGCTGAACAAATTTGCTGAATGCCTACTCTTATATGTCTGGCACAGTTTTAGGCGCTAGGAATACATACACTTGAGTCAGGCCCCTCCCTTCTACTAGCTTCCTGTAAGGGGAATAAACACAAAGTAAAAAGTTAATTTCAGAATAATATGATCTGTCTTTCTATTACTAGTGGATCCTTCCTGGCTCAAACTTGGATCCTGAAATGGGGAGCTGGTGACCCCTGTGGGCACCTCTTAAACTGATTGGCATGTGATCTCCTGGCTTTTCTTGTGATGGCGGGGACAAAAAGTAGCTTAAGAAGGAGGTGGAGGTTATATTTGCAGTGGGCTGGGGCTCCTGAGGAGAGGGAGAGATACAGAGCAAGGACTGGCATCGTTTGCACAACCCAGGCCTGATTCTGAGTCTCTTTGAGAGGGGAGTCAATTGAGAAGTGAAGAGAGTTAAGTTTTTGAAAGATCTTGTGACACCCTCAGTGCAGTCAGGGCTGTTTCAGGGGCCCAAGTGGTAAAGGCAGAGTCTGCAAGACATCAATACTGTGTTACTGTGTTGGTTATTTCTTATTAAATTAATACATTCATGGTCTGGGGTTTTTTTAAATTGTGATAAAATATATATACCATAAAATTTACCATTTTGGCCATTTTGAAGAGTACAGTTCAATGGCATTAAGTATATTCACAATATTGTGCAACCATCACCACCATTTGTCTCCAGAACTTCTTCACCGTCCCAAACTCAAACTGAAGCTCCACATCCATAATAACTCCCCGCTCTCCCTCCTGCCAGCCCCTGGTAGCTTCCATTCTACTTTCTGGCTCTACAGACTTGACTATCCTAGGTACTGGTTCACAAACTCAGGAGCAGCCCAGTGAAATCTGAGACCGGCGCCTTACATGGAGGTGCAGGGAGGGACAGAGAAAGAGGCAGCCCACTCCAGGGTGGTAGGTGGCAGTTTTAACAAGCAAGGGAACTTACTTATGAGGCTTGTCTTTAAGGGCCGCAGGATGAGTGTCTGTCCGCCCTGCCCGCCAGCATCTTAACTGTTTATACAGACGCCTTAAGGGGGTTCAGTCACATACGCACCCAGCTGGTCTCAACACCACACTGCTCCCTCCAGCCTGCGTTCTTGAAAATGTCTCCTAGTGTGGGAATGGTGAGTGAAATATACATTCACGGCACGGGGGCGGGGGTGAGGAGCCTCCCATTGCCCGGGTCCAGTTCACGGGTGAACCAGCGGTCATGCCCTCTCGATGACCTCCTCCAACCCGCTACCCCTCACAACCTGCTCTTACAATTTTACACGCCCCTCGTTTTTTGCAACGTGCCCTGAGCGGTCAGCAAAGGGGTGTCACTAGCGTGGAGCTAGTTCATTTGGTGGCCCTCTGGCTGCACTGGAGGCCGATACCACAGCAGTGATATAGGCACGTGCAAGAGAAAAGACAGATTAAGAAAATGATTCCCCAAATAAGTAAGAATTTTTCCATCCAGAGTTCCATCATCCAAACTTTTTTTTTTTTTTGGAAAAAAGGTTTATTATTCAAAGGTTCTGGAAATTACACAGCACACCTCGGGCTGCACAGTGAAGTCAGGGGTAGAGAAAGAGAGGCAGCAGGCCTAGGGTTCTGCTTTTATTGGGCTCAAGTATGGGGACCTAGGGTTTCAAGGGCCTTCTTTTTATTGGTGAATTTAAAACACAGAATGAGAATTTAAAACGTAGGAAGAGGATAAACAAGCAGCCCAAATGGCCAGTTATTGAAATCAATCAAGATCTCTGAAACCAGCTGTCACATCCTCTCAATGACCTCCTCCAACGGTTAAGATGGATATAAAAGAGTATTTTGGTATTATGGAATAGTTCTTTATCTGATTGTGGCAGTGTCTGTTACAATTCATAGAAATGTATATTCCCCCAAAAAAGTCAGTTTTATTATATAATAATTTTTAATGAAAAATGAAGTGCAGGCTTTGCAGACAGACTTCCTAGGTTTGAATCACGTACTAGCTCTTTATCTTGAGATATGTTACTTAATCTCCCTATTTCCTAATTTTCTCATAAAAATAATGGGAATAATAGTGACAGCACCCTCATAGGTTTGAAGTGAACATTAAATGGGGTAAAACATATAAGCATTTAGAACAACCCCTGGTATATAGTAAGTGCTCAGTAAATATTAGCAATCATTATTAGTACACATATACATTATGTGGGATTGTTTTATGCTGTGTAATTTTAAAAGAGTATTTTCAGCAATTCAGGTGGTCCTTATTTGATGAGTAGATAAACAAATGTGGTCTAGCAATACAATGAAATAGTATTCAGAAGTAAAACGGAAGTAAATACTGACCCATGCTGCAATATGGGCAAACCTTGAAAACATTATGCTAAGTGAAAGAAGCCAGACACGAAAGGTCACATATTGTACATCATCCAAACTTTTGATTTTTTAAGTCCCCTAGGCCAGGGGTCAGATCATTCAGAGTGTTCACGAGTGTCCTCATGTGATTTAATAAAGATGACACATGAGAAGACTCATCAGGTATGAACACACGACAGTCTGTTTGGATAATGACACAGGTGCCTCCTGCGAGGCAGCAATAATGTCCAAGGCCATCCTGCTCTGGAGGACAGCTTTTCTCATTAGAGATTTCAGTATTCAGTAATGACAGGCTTTGCCAGGTATTACTTAAGTCTTGTTCCAGGCCAACGGGAGGGACGAAGATCGTGGCCAAATGATTGTACCAGTGGAAAAGGGAACATGCGCACCTGGCCTTGAGGAGAGGTGGGTTGGCAATGTTTGTTACTACGGGGTGGATTCTCTCCTGTGCCCAGGGAAAACCCAGGGCGCAGCTGCCCGGTCTCCCAGGTGGCAGCCGCAGCCACAGATGTGTACCATGTAACCACTGGGTCCCACTGGGGGTGACGCAATAAATACATGGGCGTGAGCGGTGCAACAAGTCAATGCCACACCGGTCACTATCCTTTAATGTGACAGAATGACTGCACAGTTCCAGTGATATCCATCCCTTATTCCTGGTACAATTGTGTTGGTTCTATTTAAAGTGATTTTTCTATTCCCAACATAGGGGTGCCCAGGTGCTCAAATGTCTATTACCTGGGTGAGGGACATGAACCCACCCCAAGTCTGAGTATAGCTACCCATCGGTCTGGTGATGGAATTTTTAGGGCCCTGTCGGTCAGTAGGTTGATGCCTGCCTATGTAGTTTGATTGACAGAAAAAGAATACCCATGCATATTGATAGCATGTGTCACGGGCCAGGTGTCCGGGTGAGTATGGGTGATATCAGATGAATTAAGAGTGCTAGTCCTAGCTTGTTCTTCCTTCATGTACTGATTTAGGGCCTTCCAATCCCCTTCCTGGGGTGGTGATGCCCACCATGGCAATCCTGACAAGCTAGAGAGGGGCAGCTGCCCACATACCCAATAGCTGGATTGGTTCCTTTGCCAGGCATTCAAGTGGGCCCGCTGAAGAAAAATATTTCCATCAGGTGCCCATTCTGTGACCGAACACCGTAAGAGCAGCAGAAGTCAAATGTTGAAAAGCCAGATATTTAGTAGGAACTTGTATGGGAAGGTCTTCCCCTTCTACAAGAATTACGCTTGTGGCCTGACCCTTAGATGTTAAAGGGGCTGCAGCTTTAGACGTCTGACCCAGTTGTGCAGACCCTCCATGCTGGCCTGGGGAGGCAGCTCTGGGAGGAGATGGCAGACGAGGACCTGCACCTTCTCCCCTCTCTCAGTGCTGCACGTGCCATTCCAGGTAGAGTGCATTTCAGCAGGTCCGGTTTGCAGCAAGACAACAGGATCCCAGTAAAAACTGAGGGCTTCCCCCTCAGCCAGGGTGCAAAGTAATCCATCCCTCCCAGTGGGACATCACATTGCAAATTCCAGTGGATAACGCCTTTCCCAGGCATGATGGGACCTGGTGTTCTCTGCAGCTTAGCACGTTGATCCAAGGTAAGAATCAGGACGATGGTTGTTTCCCGTGACTTCCATAACTTTATAGTGTTGGGTGTTTCAGCAGGGGTCCCCAGGGCATACACGGCAACGCTGTACTGGTTGCTCATGCGAATGTATAAAGGCTGGGATAGTACTTTAGTCCACTAGGCCAAGGTGGCTTTTCCTGTTAGCCATTTAAGCTGCTGCTTTAATATTCCTTTCTTCCTTTTCTACCAACCTTGCTGCTTGCAGGTCATAGGGGAGATGGAACCTCCCTTCAGCGTCATGTTCTTTTACTCAGTCTTGCACGTCATGACCTTTGAAATGTGACCCTCGATCACTATCAGTTTGATGAGGTTATCTGTATGTGGTATTCAGCTTCTCTAATCCCCTAATGGTGGCAGTCTGGTTTCCGTGGCAGCAGGGGAAAGCTTGGGTTAGGCCAGATGCACTGTCCACACAAAACAGGGCATATTTAGAGCCCTCACTCAGAGAGGGAGGGGGCCAACATTATCAATTTGCCAATCTGTCCCTGGTTGGAAACTCCAGTGAACGGCTTCAGACTCCTGTGGCAGTTGCCATGGGTGTTGTTTAGAATACACAGAACGTGCTGTTACCAAATTAACCAAATCACTGTCTATCAAGGGCAAGCCGGCATCCTTGGCAATATGCCATCCCGCCCAGGTGCTATGGTTGCCACTTTCTCTAAGTCCCTAAGCTGCTGTCTCTACTGAAGGATCAGTTGCTAGGGTTCATGCCCAGGCGAGGGCAGCAGCTTCCTGATTGCCAGGGGGTGTCAGCACCTTATGAGCCAGGACGAGGAAGACAGTGAGGGTGTCTTTCCACACCTCCTGACCCCACAAGGACTTATTCATGATCATCCACCCCTCGGCTTCCCACTGTCCAAGCCACAGGGTTAACCCCTTTAAAACAGCCCAACTATTAGTGCAAAGGGTTAACGTCCAGGGCTTCTGAGTGAGAACCAGCCAGACTGCCCTGTTCAGCCCACTGGCTGCTGCAGTTCGTTCCTGTTCCGTCCAGATGGTGTCAGTGTTGGGCTAATAGAGACTGCAGTCCGTGTGGACAGATGGCCCCAACTAGACCATCTGCACGCCAGACATCAGTGGGAGTTTCCCCCCCTCCCTCTCTAAGGGCTGCAGGGGCCGCCACAGCTATAGGGCGGGGAGGGGCATCTGGAGGATCCACATACTCCACAGGGCCTGGAAGCACCCCCGTTTCTAGAGACAGTGGGCTGGCGGGCAGGGTGCTCCTGTGCTACAAACGGGTGTGTCATTTCATCAACGTGGGAGTTTAAGCCATGACAGAGGTAGGTCAACAGAACATATTTTTAACCCACCGCTTGATAGGAAGGGAAGTTCTTACCAGGATATATTGTTCCTTCACGGGAGGCTGTACCTAGAGGAGCTCTTTGTACACTGCAAGGAGCTAGTGCCCACATCAGGTTTCTGCCCTCTTCCAGAACTGAGACCAAAATCCTAGGGGTGCTCTCTCTTTCTGTTGTCTCTGCCTCACTGCCCAACCCATACCTTCCAGAGTCACACATGCCTCTAATTCAAATGGTAGCCTGCTTGGGAGATGCCCAGAGCTTTCATCTGCTTCACTAGTTCATTTCTGCCTGCTTGAAGGGAGCTTGCTGTTCTGATTCCCAGGCCCACACGTGCCCTTTCTTTACCAGGCGGTATAAGGGACAGAGGCACTGTGCCAGGTGGGAAAGTCCTCCCAAACCCCAGAATCCCTACAAAGGCTTGCACTTCTTTCACCTTCTTAGGGGTTAGACAGGCTTGCGTCTTATCAATCATAGCTTATGGGATACTGTGGGTCTTGCCCAACTAAACGACTCCCAAAAACTTTACAGTGGTGCCTGGGCCTTGAGTTTTCTGTGGGTTTGCCGCCCATCCTCTCCCTCACAGATGTTCCAGTAAAGTCTGCAGAAGGTCCTGCAGCAGAGGCAAGACTTCATATGTTAACATTATATCATCAATGTAACAGGCCATTTTTCTGATGTGGGAAAGAAGAACAGGGCCAGATCTTGGGCTACCATCCCGTGACATACATGGGATGTCAGGTAGCCTTGGGGAAGCACTTGTTGCCCCTCCCACACGAAAGCAAATGGATCTTATGACTAGGTGGCCAGCGGTGTACTGAAAAAAGCACTTGCGAAGTCTAGTACAGCATGGTACATTCCTAGGACAGCAGCCAAGATATCTAAGATGGTGGCAACGTTGAGCACAGCCCCATGGGTGGGAGCATTACCTTGCTCAGTTCTCAGTGGTCCACGATCATCTGCCATGAGCCATCTGGCTTTTTTACCAGCCATACTGGGCTGTTGAGAGCACTAAGGGCAGGACATAAAATACCCAGTTCTTGGATGGTTTCTTTTATTTCCTTATGCCCCCAGGCAGTTAACATTGACAATTGCCACTCTTCCCCAGGGGCAGTAGATTTACTGGTTCCCATTTGGCATACCCCCCAGCACTGGTTTGATTACCCTAGCCTGGAGGCAGAATTCACTGACAGAGGTTTGCAGAGTTTGATTTTGTAGAATATCAGTGCCCAATCTGTTCTCTGGTATTGGAGAGATAAAAACCTCATATTCTCGTGGGGGAGAACACGCAACTTGCAGTGTCAAAGGGACCTTCGCCCTCCATAACCATTGATGGCACTAAAGGGACCAGAAAACTTCAAAGGGTGACCATGTATTAGAGTACATTTGGCTCCAGTCAACCAGAACTGTCACCTTTTGTTTATTTCTGGGGGAGTCAGTGAATAGTGAACTCAACAGGATGCCTCCGATAGCCTCCAATGGCCCTCACCTGGAGGTGATCTTGGCCTGCATCCTATACCCGGGGCATGGTGGCAGGGGGCACCTTGAATAGGACTGTATCCCTGAGGCCTCTGCTGGAGCAGGCAGGGCATCGGGGATGGTAGGGGCAGATGGGCAGGTCTGCACTGTTCAGGTTTTAAGGGTTTCCACAGGAGACCAACACTGTGTTTCAGGTGGGTCCTGGCAGCAATCAGGTCAAACCACATTTGCTTCCGCGTTACTTTTACGAGATTCTTTACAGCCGTTTGGGATAGCCTTTTGGGTTTTTGAGCTCCCTTTCTATCTTGGGTCTCTCCCGTAGCCCGTACCCGTTCCAAGGATTTGTCAGCTTCCCTCCAGATCAGCAGTGGATTGCCTAGCATCACAGATGTCTTGCCCACCAAGGGGCTCAGCATGGATATCAGTGTCCAAGCTGGGTGCTGGTGGCGGACTGGAGTATTTTAGCCTTCATTCCTGCAGTGAATGTGGCCTGATCGGGGCTTTCAAAAACAGGGGTGTGGTTGGTCTGTCTCATTCCCAGCTCCCTAAGAACTTATCGCACCTCCTCTATAGATTTCCAGGGTCCCACGTGCCTAGCGAGGCCCCGCTCATTGGGCCAAGCCTCCCCACGGGCTAGAATAATCCGACCTGTAACGGAGTGAGGACATACTGTGACCCCGCCCAGGGGACCACGCAGGCACCACCGAAGGGCAGGGTGTGTGGCTATGTTGCTCATTTTCTCTGCCTCTTACCCAGTCATGAAAATGCCACTGTTCCCACAGCTACACTAACTTTGCCAGTTTACTTTCCCTCCCTTTCGCTGGAACTTGGCAGCTATACCAATAAGCTCAGTGGGAGAAACTTTTCTCATCATGGATGTGTCCTGACTTGGGGGCTGCCCTGTTGACTGGGGTTGTCGCTGTGCTTTTGCTTTCCTTTCTATCGGGGTCCCATGGCACCTGTGTCTTAGGGGGCATTTCATCCGTTTCACTGTCAGTCACAGCATCCTCCCCTTCACTCTCCTCGCTTTCCCAGGGATTCCAGCTCTTAGCCTCCCGATCAGCCTCTGTCACCAGCTCTCGGACCTTCATCTGTGGCAGGTTGCACCCTCCTAGGGTTTTAAAACCACACCTAAGGCCTCCAACCTCGCATCCTGCTCTCCACCATGCCTGCCTGCCCTGAGCTAGTCCTTCTCTAACCTCAGCTCTTCTTCCCGCTTTCTAACTCCAGCTTCAGCCTCTAGTTGGGCATCGGTGGCCACCCAGCAGTCCGGCAGAAGACTCCCGCCATGCAGCCATTCGCTTCCTTCCAGCCCGCGGTGCGCCCTGCGCAGCTCCTCAAACCAGCGCGGGAAGCCAGCCGGCGCTCTCGGCTTCCCCAGACGCGCGCGGTGGTCCACGGGCATCTAAACCCAGGCCACCCCTCCCCACACGGAGGTCAACGGCCAACCTGGGATTTTCCCTACAGATGCCTCTTTCCCAAGATCCATTTCTTCCGTCTCCTGGCTGGTTCACCAACTGCGGAATCGCAAACTCCGGAGCTTCCCAGATGAAATCTAAAACTAGCCCCCATACCCAGAGGGCAAGGAGAAGCCAAAGAAAGAGGCAGCCCACTCCGGATTGGTAGGTGGCAGTTTTAACAAGCAAGGGAATTTACTTACAAGGCTTGACTTGGCGGCCGCAAGACAAGTAGCTGTCCGCCCCTGCCCGCCAGCATCTTAACAGTGTGTATAGAATCCTTAACGGGGTTTAGTCAGGTATGCATCTGAATAAGCTCAACACCACATTGTCCTCAAGCCTGCATCCTTGAAAACTGCTCCCACTGTGTGAACAGTGGGTGAAATATACACTCAAAGGACAGGGGAGGGTGTGAAGAGCCTCCAATTGCCCTGGTCCAGCTATTGGGTCAACCAGCGGCCGCAACCTCTCAATGACCTCCTCCAACGCCAGATACATCATGTAAGTGAATGATACAGTATTTGTTTTGTGTGTGTCTGGCTTACTTCACTTAACATAATGTTTCCAAGTTTCATCCATGCTGTAGCATATGTTAGAATTTCATTCATTTTTAAAGCTGAATTAATATTCTATTGTATGTATATACCACATTTTGTTTGTCCACTCATCCATGGATGGACACTGGATTCCTTCCACCTTTGGCTGTTGTGAATAATGCAGCTATGCACGTGGGTGTCCCTGCTTTCAGGTCTTTGGGGTATATACCCGGAAATGGAATTGCACTACATGGTGGGTCACTGGGATCCCTTTCTCAGAGTTTATCTCAATTCCCCTGCGTCTTCAATCTTTGCTCAAAGCCTCCCAAGCAAAACCCCATCCTGGGATGCATGCTGCCTTCACTGTCCTTGCTGCAGGTGCCTGGGCTGCTGGAACAACTCGTACAGCCACACAGATTGGCTGGAGTACGGGGCCCACAACACTGCCCATCAACTCTTCCATTGCTCTAGAACTCCATAGCCCATCCCCGCAGTGGCTATTCCAAGCCTTTACCACACTCCTCCAGCCCCACACCTTCCTGGGTTCTCTCCGCTCAACACCTTACTTCACCTCTTAAAGCGAGGTTCCCCAACCTCCTTCATTCACATTGCACCTTTGTGATTTTTGCTCTAATCATTTACCCTGGAACTATCATTTAGTATGTCTCTTTAAATCATTTAAATCATTTAATTTTTAATTATTTATTTATTGGCAATAACAGCCGGAAGGGTCCCAGTTGTGCTATACAAGATTTTTTTTTTTTTTTTTTTTTTTTTTTTTTTTTTTTTTTTTTGGCTGCGTTGGGTCTTCGTTGCTGCGCGGGCTTTTCTCTAGTTGCGGCGAGCGGGGGCTACTCTTCGTTGCGGTGCGCGGGCTTCTCATTGCGGTGGCTTCTCTTGTTGCGGAGCACGGGCTCTAGGCAAGCAGGCTTCAGTAGTTATAGTACGCGGGCTCAATAGTTGTAGCTCATGGGCTCCAGAGCGCAGGCTCAGTAGTTGTGGCGCACGTGCTTCGTTGCTCCGCGGCATGTTGGATCTTCCCGGACCAGGGCTCGAACCCGTGTCCCCTGCATTGGCAGGCGGATTCTTAACCACTGTGCCACCAGGGAAGTCCCCAAGATATTTTTTCTATAACACAGCTATTCAAAATGTTCATTCAGACACCACTTACAATTATTACCATCAGTAAGTATACCGTAATTTGGAAAACTGTCTTCTGTGAATGAGATGAATGGCATTGAGAGCATACCTGTTCACCCTCTACAAGCTCTCCTACATCCACACCCAGGAGATCCCACCATCTGGAATCTTAACTCCATCACCCGTTGTCCTATTAGGAAACTTGATCCATCAGGAGCCTCCTCTCTCCTCCCATATTTTGACCTCTTTCAGCTCTTCTGGTTCCCATCTCTTGTGCTAGGACTTCATCACCTGTCCCACTTAAGTCTCCACGCTCTTCTTTCATCATACCCTACCTCTCACTTCTTGCACAGAAACACTAAACTGCTTGAGTTTTTAGCACATATTGTTTTCTCTCACCTTCTTACCATTGCCCAGGGTCTTTTCTCCGTCTATAATTCCTTTCTCTACCTCCCCTCCTCATTTGAAAAAAAAGATAAGAATCTATGGACTGAAAGAGGATAAGAGGTTTGATTTCTTTCTTTTTATGATCTCTATTTTAAATGGACACAGCATATGGACAAGTTATATACGTTTGCTCAGTTTTACCACCATCCCTCATTCCCAGCCACCATTCTTTTATAAAACTCTATTATAAAATTTTTAACATTTTTTCCATTCTTTACTCTGGCATCAAAAGACCTTGTGGATGTATAATACTGACAATAACCCTACCAAGTCCACAAGTTCAGCTCTGAGTACAAAGTAAAAGAAATGTGTCTAAAATGTCTTTTGCCACAATATAAAAAGTCACTCTCGGCAGATATAACATATTTTTCTATGTAACATAAATTAAATCTTTAAACCATATCTTGTTGCTAAAATAAAAGTGCTCTCTAATTTTATCTAGATATCAGACAATATAAATATTTAGAAAGTTTGTTATACTTAATATAATGATCTTTCTATTACCAATTGATAATTATAGAATTACTATGTATAATATAATGCTTTTGATTTGCTCAAATTATTTGACCAAGGTAATCTTTCCTAGAAGACTTCAAATGGATGAATTTTGTCATCAAGATTTTTGTTCATGTTAATATTTGTAGGAAAAAAAAAAATCTAAAGTCAAATTTTTAAAATAATTCGACAGTGTTTATAGGAAAAATACCCCCTTATAGAGACCTAAGCCTCTTGAAGATCTTATGAAATTTCTTCCTAAGTTTTATTTCTCCAAGGTCACAGGAGGAACAGAAATTTTAGTTTGCCACCTCAGTTTCCAAGTCTAATACCTGCAAATTTTTATTGCAACAGTAAAGCAGCAGAAATTACAAGAACTTTCTTTCTCGCTACAGACTCCCCATAAATCCTACATTCCACTGGATTCTGGACAGTGGGTACCAGATGAGGCACATTTCAAATGCCAGGTTTTTATAGAACATGTCTACAAAAAGATTAATCCTTTTAATGTTGTTCATAGTTATCCTTGAAACCTGGTACGCTAGTAGTTAGAAAATATCCTATGTTTTACGCTTCAAAGTTCTCAACCTATAAGAACATTTTTTGTTCTTTCACATATCTCACATCATTTCATCTCAACCATAATCTTGGTTGTGTGGCAAGTGCCCTCTTTTCTTATTCCACTTCCTTCTGAGAGAGAATTGCCTTAGTCTGCATTTGGGGAAGCCATATGCTTCAGGGGAAGCTGGGTAATTCTGCCTCTGCTGTGATAATGAGATTGCCTTTGTCAGTGACTGGTTTGCGAATGACAAAGGAATGTGAGGGCAAATCTCTGAGGGACCTCTAGAGAGGTTTTAAAGCACACCAGGGGAACCCCTTCCTTTTCCTGCCTCTGGAAGCTGAAGCCACAGAGGAAGAAAGTGAGCCCATGAGAGGCTGTAGGCCTAAGGCCCAGGCATTAAAGGGAGTGGATGGGAGGAGACAGAGGGCAAAATACTTATGAACAATAGACAATATATATAAACGTAAAATAAATATATATAAAATATAGAAAAGTGTACAATGGCACGCTGACATAGATCCTTAATGCAACCAAAACTCCAAAGCAGTAGCACACCTCAACAAAAGAGAGACTGATGCAAAAATCATCAAGGGATGAACTACAACTACATGTATCCCCTCACCATGCATCCTCTCTTATCGACTCTCTTCATCGCCCCCAACTGTAGCAACTTTATCTAGTCTTGGGGCTGGGGCGTTACCTGGATCTGTCCAATATTCTTCTATGCCTCTTGTTTGTGTCACAGGGTTATTATACTTGGGTCCTTCAGAGTTCTGATTTTTGACACTGATTTTCTTACAACTCAAAATCTTTTTATCTTCAACTACTGTCCCTGCCATGAATGTCATATGTGCATTTGAGAACATGAAACTAAAATTGACTTTTCTTTTATTAGTCAAGACCCTTACTTGATAGTCCTGGCATTGCTGTTCTAATAAGCAGGCGCTGAGAACACTTAGTACTACCTTCCCTGCTGCCTGGCTAGAGAACACATGGTATGACTCACAGGCAGATCAAGGAAAGAAGTATAGATTAATATTTTAGGTTATCATCTCATTACACTAAGGAAAAGTTTGCAATTATTTTGATGTCTTATTTCAAAATAAGTATGGCAAAATGTAAGACATTTTCCTTTAACTTATCCTAAATAAGTGAAATAGAACGTTTATTGATGATGTATTGATGAACAGCAAACCTATTCATGAAAACCCTGATTCATTTTTATTTTCAGCTTAATTTTGACATATTGTGAGGGTTCTTTGTTAAAGATATGATGTTAAGTTAAAACATTTCTTAAGTATATTTCCAATGGGACAACGTTATCCAACAAAAATCCAGCGTTCCAATTTGCCCAGCCAATTTGATGTAGTCCTGCTGTGGAGGTAGATCAGGACTGCCACAGTATCACGGGCATCGGTCACAACCTTGGCTCTTTCTGCTGAAGAACATTTCCAGTTTGCACTGGGAGCTGAATATTTTGCTCTATATGGGAACAGCCCTACCCAGGCTGCCTGCATCCAGGGTTTCAATGCAGTTTAATCCAGCCCCTCCACACAATGTCTTTTCCTATCAGGTTATTTTCTCCTATCCTGGATTTCAGAGCCAGGTGACCTAGGTCAGCTCAGCACAATAGTGCTTCCTTATATAAGAGCTTGATGGGAAAGAATAAAGTCTACAACTTGTCAACTCATTTCTGCTTGTAGCACTGCCAAATTTGGGGGCGAATTTCGCTTCTGTTTTGCTCTACAGGCCAATGAATGGTTGGGCCATCCTTGGGGCTCCCTTATTCGTTAGTCTTCTCCTCCCATTCTGTCTGTCAAGTGAAGTTCTTTGTTCGAGACATAACACAGAAGGCACTGCCGTAAGATTACTCAGCCTGCTGTGACAGTCAGCTTGACCATTAGGGTCCCTGGAGCTGACCAAAGAACCATGATCAGAATCTTCATCCTTTTGGCTACTGTTGGAAAAAGCACTGATGTCATATTCCATACAGTTTATAGGCTGTGATTTACCACTGCCGGACAATGATTGTATTCATCATTTAATTATTACATATAAAGCTGTCATGAACGTCTTTATAAAGAATTTTTTCTTCAGTTGAATTTTTGCCACGTGATAAATTCCCATAAATGAGATTATTAAAACTATTACAAATGATAATTATGACAATTGTATAGAAATAAAATTTAGGGTAAAACCTTTTTTAGAAAAAAAGAGAACACGACTTGCCTGAAAATTCGTGGCAACTCTGCGTGGAGTCAGGACCTGGGAGGAAAGTGTCAAAATGAAAATTGTATTAAGGTCATGAGATTAGGAGTGATTTTTTTTTCCAAAAATTTATAAAATGATGTTAAATTTTGCTGGAATTTTTTAAAAGAGCATTGAAGTTTTCTAATTATAGGGGACATGAGTTTCTCATTGAAAAAGTATTTATTCTTATTCTCTAAAGAGTATGTGGGAAAAGAGTGGGTTTTCTTCAGAACATTACAGCTTTTAATGACATAGTCAAACTAAACTGGTATTGTTTGCTGGGGTTTCAATAGTTGAAAAGTATCTAAACAACAGTAACAACAACAAAAAGAATCTCAGAAAGTACCCTGTTTTTATTGTGCTGCTCTCTCTCATAAACATGCACATTTGGGGAGTTGTAATAATGACTGATCTACTAATTCAACATAATTGAATAATCATTTTTTCATATTTTAGTCTTCATTCATTCAGATTTGAATTTAGTTTACATCTTGTATGTAGATTCCAGAGGAAAGACAAAGCAAACAATGAGAAGGAAAAAACACTGAGGGTTGGGTGGATTTGCTTTGTGTGAACAAGTAATAAAACATTTCCTCTATTTGTAAAATTGTCTTAAAAGATGGAGAGTAGCATTGATGCATTCTAGTAGCTTACTTTAAATAAACATTTAAACTTAAGTCTTTATTCCTTTTGCTTCTAAGTATCATTATGTATCACTTTGTCCTTACTTGGACAATTAGGTGATCTCTAGCATTTAATAGGAAACTTTTGTTTTATGTCTAGAATGCCCACGTTCGCTAAAGTAGATACTATTTTTAAAAATTAATGTGCCTCATTCATTTCATTCTGAAATCACAGTACAAAAGTGCTGTAGACTGCTGCTGTGAATGCTGGGTGGTTTTTTTTTTTTTTTTTTTTGGAGGGGGGAGGTTGTGTGTTTTGGTTTTGGTTTGGTTTGGCTTTTTGCTTAAGATTTTATGCTGTATGGTGCGTGTGTGTGTGTGTGTGTGTGTGTGTGATTCCCACCTTGGTAAGGTTCAGCAGGGGAAATACAAGGAAAAAGAAGTTTCAAGAAGAAAGTTTCTATCAACTCGTATTTGCCAATCTGGAAGAGAGTTTTGCAAATAGGTCACTCATTAAAAGTTATATGGTAAATTCAGGAAGGCTCATCTCGGGGAGAACAAGCGTGAAGGTTTGATAGAGCGTTCTGGGTGGGCAGAAGCGTCTGCAGAAACCACAGCTTACGTAAACCATTGCTCTTTCAAATACCCCTCTATAGAGCCCCTCCATGAACATTCAGCTACTCCTTACCCTTAAGTAAACACACTCAGGAATCAAAGGAAGACAAACTCGGTTACACAATTAAACAAACTATTCATTCCTCACGCCCCTTTTACAGATATGTGAATGCTAAAGAATGCTGGACCTGCAGGAGAAGAGGGATGTACAATAAATTACTTAAGGAATTAGCAGTACTTTTTATTTTCTTTACTTAAGAATGTCATCTTTTCCATTTTTAAAGATTTTCAAAAGTCACCCCCAACTCTGTGGCATGATCAACAACAATATACACTAGAGATGGAAACATCTAAGATCTTTTAAAGCAGTTTTAATTTCTATGGACATGGGCAACTAAATAGATGATCTGCTTCTTTAGGAAAGCATAAAACACTTCCCCAGTAAAAGCTAAACATGATTCCTACCTCCAAGAATCTTGCTAGCTTTATTTCCCAGGTATTTTTAGAAAAATTTCAGTTTATGGGCTCCATTGTAACTCTGGACTCTTTAGTCTCATAATTCAAGGTCACTACTTCATAGTTCTCTGGGTAACCTTGTTCCTAGAATTCTCCTTCCAAGCTCCCATCACCAGGGCTCTGGCTCTTATGCTTTCCACACAGCATCAAGTTCAGGGCTTAATAATCATAAGGCTTTATCTGCTTCTATTAGCATTCTTGAGATACATTAAAATAAATAGCCAATGACTAAAATTGCTTGGATTTTTCTCCACTCTAAATGACTTATAAGATTACATACTTACTTGAACAGTCACATGAGAATTTCTTGACATTACTTTTCCTGGTTTAGATTTTTAGTAACTACACAATTGAAATCCCTGTTATATGACAAGAGATTTTTGAATGAAACCTGGACGTTTCACATTATGTTTTGAGACTGGATCTTAATGAATACCTTCTGTTTTAGAGGGCTTTCTCTGGCCAGGAAAAGGAGTTGCTGCCTTGTTACTGCAGGCAGAGTAGAAGCCCAGGTCTCCCACTCGGCCTGCACTGACACCCAAGGAGGGGGCCCCCTCATTACTGCTGAGGAGGGAAGGGTGTTCCAGCTCCTCACATGGTGTCCACTAACCCTGAGGAGGGGTGGCCTTGTTATCACTGGATGGCGAAAGTCCTGACTCCCCTCTAGGCCTCTTCTGACACCCAAGTGCAAGCTCCCTACTTGGCCTTCTCAGCCCAGTGGAGGGAGGGTGCCTCGTTACAGCCTGGCAAGCATGGAAGTCTAGGCTCCCCACTTTGTTGGTGAAGGTAGCAATGAAACCATGTTTATTTTCTGTGTGTTTGGCTGCAGCAGAGTGGCTATTGTCTAACAGTTTTCTGTCTTGTTAGGTTGGCCCTTTCCTGGTCCTTCTTAGAGAGATCAGAGTTTTGCTGGGGGCTGTTTGTGTCTGTGGCCTTTAGTGTTTCCGGGTTGCTGGCTTCTTTGGCTCAATGTCTGGGGTATACAAAGCAAGGAAAACTCAGGGAACTCACCCCCATGTTGTCTCCTTGGTCCCAAGGTTCCTAGCTGGTCTGCCTTCTTCCCTCCACCTAGATACAAGTCTAGCAAAATATGTGCAAGATCTATTTGTGAAAAATTACAAAACTCTGACTAATGAAATCAAAGAAGAACTGAATAAATGGAGAGAGTTTCCATGTTCATGGATAGGTAGACTCAATATTATCAAGATGTCAGTTCTTCCCAACTAGATCTATATAGATTTAATGCAATCCTACCTAGGATAGACTTTCACATATTTGGTCAGAACTGTTTTGAAATCAAAATATTTGGGCTTTGAAGTTAAATGGAATTTGAGTGTAAATTGTGGTCATCTCATAATGGTACAGTTTCTTCAGATTTTGTTCTAGATAAAATAAAACTGGCTAAAAGATTTCAGCTGAGGAGTCCAGCTTCTAGGAAGATGGAGTAAACATACTTTCCCTATTCCTCCCACTAAATACAACTAAAAATCCTGCTTTCACTACATCTGCATCAGAATTTTGCTACAGATTTTGATAACTTGTGTTTTCATTTTCATTTAATTCAAAATATTTTTAAATTTCTCCTGAGATTTCTTCTTTGACCCCCATGTGTTATTTAGACGTGTGTTGTTTAATCTCTACATAGTTTAGGATTTTCCTGTTATCTTTCTGTTACTGATTTCTGGTTTAATTCCACTGTGGTCTGAGAACAAACATGGTATGATTTTTATCCTTTTAGATTTTTGAGGTGTACTTTGTGGCCCAGAATGTGGTCTATCTTGGTGAATGTTCCATGTGAACTTGAGAAGAATGTGTGTATTCTGCTGTTGTGGATGAAGTAGTCTATGATATCAATCATATCCAGTTGATTGGTGGTGGTGCTGAGTTCAGCTCTGTTCTTACTGATTTTCTGCCTGCTGGATCTGTCCAAAAATCCTGCCCTAAAAGACTTCAAATATAAGAATTCAGATAGTCTTGCGTTTGAGGCATGTGTATTGAAGACAGCTAATGGGACATCTAGTCAACAGCAGATCTAATGGGATGTATATTGTGAGTTTCTGAGGAACCCCAGATTTGGGCAGAATTGGGCAGAGGTACTCTCCCCAGGTAGTACTGGACCGTGGTTGGCTTCCCTGGGCAGGGGTGGAGCAGAGCATCCCTGGAGAACAGAGCACAACTGGAACTCCTGTGAACCACTAGCTGCAGAGAGGAAGAAGACAAGTTGAGCAGAGCATACCCAGGTATTTACATTTCAAATTTACCCATGAAATAAATTATTCCCCTGGGGAAGAGCTAATAAAGAGGTAGAAGAGGTCAGGAGTTACACCAATTACATTCCTTCCACACAGATGAAACATCAAAAGTGGTGACCTCCCACCCCTTCCAAGGGTACACATTAAATCTTAAAAAACAAAAAAAACAAAAAAAAAACCTCACAAACATGGAAGATATTAGCATTATTGGAAACATTTTCCCAGAATTTGAGGACCCAGAGATTTGCCACCTGTAGATGAATGGCTGAAGTTAATACACAGGATGAAGCTCACATGACAAGTTAATTTCTCTTGCAGAATATTTTATATTCAGCCTTTACTCTTGCCTTCAGACAATGATAAACTAGGTTTGTGTTAGCCAAGAAATGGTGAGAGAGAGAGGAGGGGGAAAGGAAGAAAGGGCAGGAAGTCAGGGAGGTAAGAACAAAGAAGAGACAGGGGGAGGGAAAGGAAGGGAAGAGGTCATCATTGTTAACAAGGAGGTGTGAGCAGTCCCAGGGTTTTTCTACCCAGAGTTGAGAGTGTGGTCAGTTTCAGAATCTGGACCCTGAGCAGGCAACAGGTATCTGTCTCTGTAGGGCTTCTTTATATCTTATTGCTTTAACTTTTCTCTGGTAAAAATTATTTTTGTCTGGGGAAGAGAATTTGGGGTGGGGAAAAATGTATTTCTGATTAATATTAAGGGGGAGCATGAGGCAGCACTCAAAGCCGCAGTAATCACCGCAAACCCACTATGAGGAGGCATCTGTGCAAGGCTTTCCTGGTGTGGACAACCCGTGTAGCTCAGGGTCCTTCACCTCGCACGAGACCGGAGGGCAGAACCAGGGCAGGTGAGAGTGGAGACTGTGGGTTTTCTTTAGGCCTGTATGAGCAGCAGGGTCTTTACCTAGAACCCTCCTGACTCAAAAGAAGAATCAGACTTAGTTTCATTTCTAAAAATAAAAACCAAGATCACGCATTTGGGAGTGGGATCACTGTGAAGGGGAGTGCCTATTTCAGCTGGCCATTTCCATTTGCTGTTTTACCGAGCAGAGATTTGAAAATGGCACCCGCTTCCCCTGGCAAGGTTTTGTTGATGGACAGTGTGGGTAGCATTGAAAGATCTTTGAGACAGTGGTTAAATTGTTGCTGTTGACATTTCCACGAAGCCCAGCTCTAGAAGCGATTGTTGAGAAGTTCGTCACTCTGTGGGGCTCCCAGCTGGAAAATGAAGAGAATGAAGGGGCAGAGTAAAGCAGATGTAAACCCACTGCTTTCACACTGCTGTTGCAATGACTTGATTGACAATCAATAAACCAGGGGCAAGGAGCTTGGATGGTCAGTAACCCTGTGGGCATGCAAGACTTGTAACTTCTTTTTCACGTTGGTGGCTTCTGATGGCCTGAGCAGTTCTCCTGTCAATTTTGGGGAAACAGATAGTTATGCCTGTGTATCTGTTTGAATTGCTCTTAAGTATCAGTAGTAAAAAACTTGACTAATAACAACCAAGCAAATAATTTATTTTTCTCATTGAGCAAAAAGTTGGAAGGTAGGTAGGTCCAGGGCTGGTGCAATGTTCGATGATGTCAGGGAACCTCACGGCTCCTCCTTCCTTACCACTCTTCATACTTAGTCTACCAACTGTTGCCTCAATGGCACAAGATAGCTGCTTAAGCTCCAGATGTCACACTTGAGCCCAAGGCAGGAAAAATTTGGGAAAAGGAAAGGAGGGGCTTTAAATATCTGTTGCTTTAGCCAGAGAACCCTGGGACACAATTTTGGTACTGAAGCAAGGAAAATTATCTTTAAACCCAGAATCATTTTGTTCTTCTCTAAACCTACCCAGGCTGGTTATCCACATCAACCCCAACCCCTTTCCACCTAATAACCTGGTTCCAGAGAATGTCTCACCAAAACAGCTGTAAGAGATCATAAGACAGGACATTTAAATGCTGCAAATACCTGATCCTGGAGCAGCCCAGCTCCCAAAGGCCTTGAAGCCACAAGTCACCCTTCATCTAGAGACTAAAGGACCACGGAAATAAGCCTTGGTTTCTCAGGAATAAACTACATTCACAGGAAGAAATAATACTCTCCCCCGAGAGCTGCCTCCTGGAATACAGAGGAAAAGGCATGTTCTCTCCAACACTGTGCCCGGTAACATCTCACCTTGATGAAACCAGAAGTCATGCTGACATCACAGAACACAGGGCCATTCTAGTAAAATAATGTATGTGGAAAACATCTGTGAGAGTATATGATAGTTAACAGTGGTTACTTCTGGAGAGGGAGAGGGAGTTGGGAGGTATGTGAAAAGGAGATATCACAATTGATTCCATATATTTCTTGTACCCGTATATTTGGAGAAGAGGGTGCTTATACTATTGCTGGCTTCTGAAGTTAGTAATATGTCAAGTGGTAAAGTGAATGGCTCCAACGACAGGTGGAGAATCTCGGACTTGATTTTTTAAAGGTGTAACTGTGTGCTGGGCACACTGGACTATGAAGTCACACTGGGCCTGGATCCTACCCTCAGCGGAAGTGGCCAGGCGTGACTGCAAATTACTCCGACCTAGAGTAGAAGAGGTTCAGGTGCAGTATCATGGGAACTGGAAAGAGAATTAGTTCCTTTTGAGAAGTAGCAAAGAAGGAAGGGCATCATGTAAGAGATGGTAAAATATGAAATGTTTAAACATACTTGCACACTTCCATCTTTTCAAGATCTAGTTCCAGTGTCATCTCTGCAGTGAAGGGTGCCCTGGTTCTCTCAGAGATCAATTACTCAGACCCATGATGTTTGTTCCTATCTATCTCACGTTAGCACCTTTTTCTGTTTATAAATCTGCTTCCATTAGACTCTGAGCTAAAGGGCAGAAAGCATCTTACATATCCAGGGACACACACAGATCCCGGCCCTAGCAGCTATGCCATCCATCCATTCATTCAATTTGTCAAGATCTGTGCTAGGTGCTGGGGAGGCAAGCAAAGCTGAATAAGATAAAATATCCACCGCTGGGGACAGAAACACAAAAATCAACAGTGACGGCGCAGTGTCATAAATGCCTTGACGGGAATCATAGAGGGGTCTAAGAACCAAGAGGACCAGAGTCAGGGCAGGACGATGAGAAAGGCTTCCCCAAAGAGAGAGAATTTAAGCTCGTTTTGAAGAAGGTGGGAAGAGGAATAAGGTAGGAGACGGATTTCATGTGGCGGCAACAGCGTCATCCCTTCAAGAACCATGAACCGGCACTCAAAAATATCTGACCCCAATTACCATCACGGTGGAGTCCAAGGGACTTAACTCCAATCTACGTGTTTCCCTTTCAAAGTCATAGACAAAAGAATAAATAAATCCAAGACTAAGAACCCATCATTCATAAGAGAAAGCTGGTGAAGTAATTTATCCTGGAATCAGAAACCACCTGCCCACCAACCTATTTTCTGTTCACTTCCCAACCAGGATTTCAGTGCACTGGCTCCCTGAGCGAAAGCAATGAGTCACCAGTGATAGAGTGACAGCATCTCATCAACTCACAGCGGAACTCCGAGGGACTGGCCTGCAGGCTTCCGAGCTTCAGCCCGGAGACCGTGTGTGCACTTCCTCTGCCCCACCAGCTGGAGCGCTTCCACTCTTTGCATAACTGGGCCCCTTAAAATCAATGGTCATCTAGGCAACGGTCGCTTTCATTCCACTTGCCACAGAGGAGATACAGGGAGCCAGCACTCGATCAGCGTGATGCTACTATAATCACCCTTTCCAAAGGGACTGGCAGATAAAATGCCCACGTCAGGCAAGGGCTTACTTCAGGTCCTGGAGGCATCTGCTAACACCAACTGGCAGCCCAGTCAGCACACACACTGAGCCGAAAGATGTAATAATAATGTCTACCTTTTTCTTTGGCATAAATCTCACCTAATCCTCAGGTACATATTGTGCTTCCCAACAGATGGGGAAACTGAGGTGTGTCGGTTAAGCAAATTGCCTGAGCTTGCATGAGAGCTGATATTTGAGTCCGGGGGTAATCTGGCTCCAAAAGCCAGTCTTTCTGTTACACGAAGCTCCCTCTCTTAATCATCCACAGGTTCCTCAAGGACAGAGAAGGGACGAGACTAGTGGAAAAACATTATATTTTTTTGAGGCGAGAAAAATCAACTATATGGTAATTAATCCAATTCTGCTCGCTTTACGGGATTATGGAGAAAGTAACTGCCTTCTCAGCACAAGCAGTTCTATTCTGTCCCAACGCTCCTACGCTGCCCTGCAGATACAGCCCTGCGGAGAGCCATGCTGTGTGTTTAAAGGCAGGAAGACCAGAAGGCTCTCAGTGAGAGAGGTCATGAAGCAAGAACTCCAGAAATGCTCATTAACCGTTTGAGATCTGTATTACGTGCCTTTTCCTTGCCCTGCGAAGTCTGACTTACGTGTTGATCCTAACACTTGTAACTTTCTATCACTTGTACACAAGGAGATAGATATAGAGAGAAACACATGATAAGAGAGGGATCACCAGGACTACTAGACCAAAATCCCACAACTTCAAACTATGGGAAGGAAATGTGCTGTCACGGGGCAGATGTATTGCACTGGAACCTCTGGAAATTGAGGCTGGGATGTTAATTCCCCCCAAATTCCCAGCTGACTATAATGCGCCATATTGAATAACAATCACAGCTCTAGAGAGGTATTCAAAGAATCATTCAATCAAAAATTCATCTCTGGAGATCCTGCAGAATTAGAGAATTAGAGAAATGTACGACCCAGCTGTCTCTTAAAAGTTCATAACTCTTCAGCTGAAAATGATATTTAAGGTGAGGGTTTCAGCCATTTGGCGAGTTTTTCTGGGTCTTTCCCACGTATACCTGTTATTAAACTTTTGTTTGATTTTATCCCGTTTGAAAAAAAAAGGTTCATAAATCTCAGTGAACTGACGCTTTCCATAGTCTCATCATTTAAAAAATCTGGATTTAGGAAGTGATATTTCACACTTTACTATATTAGGATGAGTGGTCACCAATGCTTGCTAGCAATTAAGGGTCTTTAGGTCTTCTCTCTGAATGAATAAGATGGGAATTAAAGGTTTATGGCCCAAATGCCATAGTTAGTCAAACCAAATCACTATGCAGGAATTTACATGGCTGAGAAAACTAAGTTTGATGGAAAAGAAATAACATATTTTCACACTAGGGATTTATGCACAAGTACAGTTCTTATACCTCTGAAGAGTTCATCTTTCCAACAAGGTTATTTGTTACTTTTCACATTCTGAGTCCTCCAGATTTCTTCTGAGCTTTGGGCAAACTTTTGTTGTACTTGCTGATCTCACTATGCTTCTGGTAAAGCTAAAAGAAGAAAAGAAACTGCTTTAAGGAAGGATGGCCTGTGGCCCTTCTCGCTGTCACTAAAGGTAAAGCACTGATTTAATTAAAACAAACACGAAGGAGTAGGAAAGTAATAAAGTGGGTTTGTTTGTTCTTTTTGTTTTGCAAGCTTGAGAGGAAAACCACCTCCAAGATTATGTGAACCAGTGTGTGATCTGGGCTTGCTATAACCTCAGCTGTTAAAGGGGCAATAACCCTATCTCTTCCCTATTTAGCTGTTAAATTTTTTTTTAATGGTTTCCATGAAAACTAAGTGGGTTTTTTAGAAGCAGGTAGCTTAATCTCTCAAAACAAAAACAAACAAAAAAAGAAAGCTAAGTTGAAAACATCAAGAAAGAAAAGTGAAAACAAGCAAACATGTTGAGTTCAAAATAAACATTTTCTTTTTAACTGCTTAACTTTTATGAAGTATGGAATGAGCTTTTTCTGTTTTTCTAAATAACTTTAGGGAAGGTTGCATTTTAGGTCATATGTCCCAAATAAGAATATGCACCCGGGCTTCCCTGGTGGCGCAGTGGTTGAGAATCTGCCTGCCAATGCAGGGGACACGGGTTCGAGCCCTGGTCTGGGAAGATCCCACATGCCGCGGAGCAACTACGCCTGTGCTCCACGACTACTGAGCCTGTGCTCTAGAGCCCGTGAGCCACAACTACTGAGCCTGCACGTCTGGAGCCTGTGCTCCACAACAAGAGAGGCCGCGATAGTGAGAGGCCCGCGCACCGCGATGAAGAATGGCCCCCGCTCGCCGCGACTAGAGAAAGCCCTCGCACAGAAACGAAGACCCAACACAGGCAAAAATAAATAAATTAATTAATTAATTTTAAAAAAAAAAGAATACACACCCATAAGCAGGTCTGATCTATGGTGACGACTAATCTTTTGCAAAGTAGAAAGAAACATAAATTATCTTCATAAAGCTGATGCTTTTGCATTTATTAAAATTAAACTGCAATCTATCTCCCAACATACAAATTACTGTGACAAGTTAAATGATGTTCCCACACTCCAACCTAATTCCATGCCAGTTGTTTTCATGTAACATAAGTTTGATCATATAAACATTTTGTGAGGCCAAGGTGGTGATAATATATTGTATCAAACTGATTTTCAAAAACATGCATGACAGGTTCACATTTCCACATTTACTGAACTTTATTAACACATATAAAACATGTTTTATATATGGGCAAGGACATTCAATAATAAATGGCACATTATCATCTAACAGTTGAACTTTATCAAGAATGAGGTTTTAGAACATAATACACTAATATTTCATGACTATTTGAAGAATTAAATAGCAAACAATTAAAATAACAATTAACAGCAGTTTAAACATACAAAAAGCTCACTGTTTACTATTTACCGTAAGCAGAATCACTCCAATACAACTTCTATTTAAAAAAAAAAAAAAAAAAAAGGAAAAAAAATATAGTACTATGTGTGTTCTACAGGCCAAAAAAACGGGTGTCTAGGCAGGGTGACTCCTGCCCTAATACTGCAGTTCCTTCTCTCAAAGGGCAGTGGGTTTAGGCAGTCACTTCTCAGCACAGTGTAGAGTTATACACAGGGTGATCATATAATTTCTCCTCCAAATTAGGACACTTATGAGAGAGGAGGCACTATATAAGGTGAGGAAATAGGAATAACCAGATCTGTTATGAGCAAACTCAGGATATATATGTCACTCTAGTTAAATACAGTATCAGATGCACTATCATTACCTTTGTGCTTTTGGGGACAGTATAGACCAGTTGAAAAAAATTATATTAAATTAAGAAACCCTGAATTTTTCTCCAACTGGACTTTCTGAACTCCACTTTTCCTGTCATCAGAGGTTTTGCTGGAAATATTAGTGATTATTGTCTTAACAGGTTAAAATTTATGAACTTCAAAGGCATGGGATATAGCTTATAGACTCAATAAAAGGCTAGAGATTAGTATTTTTTTCTATTAAAAAGAGATTTTCATTTTAACCAACCATAATAGAATTTGTCTTTTCATTTTAAATTCCTAAGATGTATCCTGAACACACTATATAGAAAATGTATTTTTGCCTTAAATTCAGTTTATTTCATAAAAACATAAAAATGGATTTTTCTGGCCATAACTAGCTTATTCAAACATAATAGAAATTATAATATATTTTTTGTATTTAACTTCCGAGCTCCAGTTCACACTCATTCAAAAATTGTTTATAGATACCCTAACAAGGATTTTGATTTTCAATCTTTAAGGCAGAGTGCCAAGGCAATTAAGTATCTCCAAAACACAACAGCAGCTATTCTGTCCAAGCTCACAGGAAATGAAGGGAAGTATGCAGGATTTGATAAATCCAGAAGAGAATGTTGTTTTTTAAAATAATATTCTGATTCTCCTGATTGGATGATGAGATTTAAGACTACCAATGAACTGTACCAATTAAAGAGGATCAGGTAACATCACACTTGAATCTTACAGATTTGGGGGGAAAAAAATCAAAACAAAAAGTGAAGTTTTGACATTGGGTCAACATCCACATGCAGAAACTAAGTATTAACGCCACAGAAACAAAAATAAAATTTTAATAAATTGACGTATGATAGATGATCTAGATATTTTAACTTACTATGTATCATAGCTTAATTTCATTAAAAACTATTACAAAGAACAAAGTACAGGTCTACAGGAAAATTAATGTGCAATAAAGAGATCTAGCACGAGTTCACATTTCTTCTAAGTAAATTTTAACTTTAATTAATTTCCAAATCAGGCAACTAAATCAAATATTTTGTTTCTTTACCCCAGGCTATTGTTTTACTTCAATGGGAGTAACAGGTACTTTAACCAACAATAAAAATTCTAGCAGGGGAGGAGAATAAATGAGGGAAAACAAGAAAATAGGAGGCTCAATTAGCAAAACGAAACATGTTTTATTTATCAAAGACAATGAAATAAATCAGAAAATACAGAGAAATACAAAAAAAGTTATAAAGCATAATAAATTTTATTTTTTCAGAAATGGAAAAATGACCCTGAATAGTTTTAGATGTATCTTTTAGTAGTCAGTGTCTAATAATAAACAAGCAATCAATTTTATATGTTCTATATAGCTGTATCAACTGATTGTTAAGTTTAAAAGATAATTCCAATCATTTTTAATGTTGCATTTCAAAAGCAAAGATATAACTGAAGAGAAAACAGATGAGACATAAAATGATTTGTAAAATGTAGTAGCTTATGAATGTAAAATAGATTCCAGTTGTGATAATATTCACACACACTCTCGCAACACACTCACACCCCATATTCCACAGACACATTTCCATAACTTGAAAACAGATATTTCACATATCTCAATTCAGGAAATGATTTTTACAAGTTAATCCTACAACCGGAAAGCAAGAAGCTATTAAAAGCACAAGTTTTTATTTGCTAAATTAAACTAAACATCTAAAGGAAAAAATATTACAATGATATTGAAAGATACTTTTTATTGGCTTTTTAAAAGACAAAATGCAAATGAGAATATCTTATTCAGAAAATTAATTTTCAAAAATGTCTTAAATGAAATAAATATAATATCTAATACAATCTCTTCCTGCAAGAATCTCTAAGATGAACAATGCTAAAAACCAAGCTTCTCATTTGAGAAACCTTAAAAGTGTCATGTCCCTTTAAAAAAAAAAAAGATTTTCTTATAAAGGACATGTGGCATACCCACATTTTCTTAAAATTTGTCCTAAGACTATCTTTAACACCCAAATTTTCTATGTATATTAAGTTCACTTAATTTAAAATTAATGAAGAGATATCTAGACACAATTTCTAATAAAACAATGCAGAAAGTAATTTATGCATGGTTATTTACAGAAAGTTTTGCTAAATAATGATGTAAATATTGGTTCAACAATCTGACAAAGCCTAATAATCAGCACTGCAGGTTTCAAAAAACTTTATATACAACAAAGGATGTTTCATGTGTAGAGTTACTAGATAAATCTAAGAGCCAGAAACTAAAGTATTTGACATGGTTAATAATTTCATTTTTATTACATTAAATGTCAGGTCAGAAGTCAATGGCATTTACATGCTGGAAGACTGTTTATCACTCAGCTCTTTCAATTATATCAAACACTGATTAATCAAATGTGCCTGCACTTTACTGCTACAACTTTATGGTTTCTTTCAAGTATACCCAAATCTTTTAAATGGGCACATATGCAACCGTGCAAAACAAATGAAATATAAATATTTAAGAGAATGAACAGAAACGGCTTTTAAGCATAAACCACTCTGCCATTCAGTTTTGAAGCTCTACCTTTTCTTCATTAATTTGTCTTCTGTTTTTAGTAGTCTTCTATCTTATTAAAGTTGCAGGTTTACAGACGATCTGGAAATTTCACATTGATATAAGAAAGGAATGTCTGGTCGAAGCAGTCTAGGGACAAAAAGAATTAGCCTTAAAATGTATTAAGTTGCAATTATCTAAACAACAGCATAATGAAAACCCATCTTATAGTAGTATTACATCAAGTATATAATATCCTTTTGGTAAGAATGACATAAGGCAGCATATATCAAAATATATTCTAAAGTTTAGGTTTCTAACCATCTAGAAAATGTTTACATTATAGTTTAAACTCTTGAAAATGCAAACAAGGTAATCACACTGAATATTCACAGAATATCATTTAAATTAGTAAAATTACTTTGCCTTTTATCTTACAGGTAATACCGACAAACTCTTAAGGTCACTGCTTGTAAAGACATTTTACCAGTTAAAGAGAAAATGTGACATCTTCTAGGGGGAAGAAGAAACCTTAGTGGAACATTTAAAGTGATATTTAAATATAATCCAGAAATGCAATTGTAATCATTGTTCTCTTCAGCAGAAATAAGTAAATCATGTTCGCTTATGTAAAACTCATATATAAGCATAAAATTTAAGCAACCAAATCACAAACCATACAATTTATTTATACTTAAGTCATAGCAACTTGAAACATTTTGTACTTAAAGATACATCCAGAAGTTAAGTGTTTTAGTAGACATTTTGCTTATGCAGTTCAACTACTTTAAAAGTTCAAATCAATGAAGTGTATGATACTTGCTTTAAAAGTATCAATAGTATAGGAGTAGAGATATGAGGTCTCTTCATGTGAAGATCTACTAGCTGCACAATAAATAAATGCCTTTACTATAGACACAGCCTCCAGAAACTCACTGGATAACCAGTAAGACAACCTCTGCTCATTTCTTTATATTCCCATTTATTCAAGTTGCAGCCTTCGTTGTTGATACAAACTGGCACACATTAAGAAAATAGTAACAAAGCTCCTATTTTCTTCACACAACTTTTATTCATTGATTCAGTTTGTTAAGATCAGTGCATGGCAAATTGTTTTTCAATCACAGATTTGTTTTTTTGTTTGTTTGTTTTATCCACCAGATATCTATGTGAATTTCACACTGTTTTATGCAAAATGCCCATTCTCTCTGTGTAAGTGCTTTGTCATATTTTGTTTTCCAAGCTTTCAAATGCTGTGCTGGTGGTTACTTCACATACATCCTGTGGTCAAGCTTTAAAAAGAAATTTAAAAGTCTGATTTAAAGTTTCAGTTTACTCATAATACATTTTTAAAAATTAAAATGTATGAAATTCAATTTTAAAAATGGAAGTTATCTTAAAAGTTCACAACTTCTTAACTTTCAGTAAGTGACTGTTAACAGTATAAAAATCTATTAAATACGCTAAATTTGAGTAAACAACATGAGTACACATGAAGCATTTAATATGCATCTGGTGAATTTGAATACAAAAGGAATAAACAGTTAATATATTAATATTTCTTACCTCTATAATAAGAAGAAATATCTTGTTCTATGAGCAGCTGCCATGCTTTCAGACATGTTTCTGACTTTTAGATAATTAACAAATCCTCTGAAGAAAAGAAGCAGGCCTGAGAAGGTTGAAATAATACAGATATGTTATGTTCTTACACAGAAAGGGGACACAATAAATTTTAGATAGACAATTATAAACAAGATCCTCTTGGTCTAAGGAATTTAACATGTAGGATTACAGTCATTCCATAATATATTTTACATTATAATGACAACTCTATTGTAAGGAAATATAATAAAATTTTACTGCCACCCCCAAATTCTTTCAATTTGTTACACCTAGATGTATCTAAAGTAAAGTAAATCCAGCCATGAAAATCGAAAATTACACAAAAATACACACTTACTAAATTACTTCTTAAAAAGCAAAGCTACCTAATGCATTTAAACTGATTCAACTCATAGAAATCCCATTTTATACCAAACTTTTTAATTACTATAACTACTAAGCAAACTAAGACATATTTACTGATATAAAATATTCAAGAGAGAACATATGCACGTAATTGCTAACAAATGTGGGATAAAATCAATAAGCCTGTCTAGCAAGATCAGGTGCCTGCATCTGCAAGATCTGTATTTAGTGATATGTGCATTATGTAAATAATTTACTTATTAGCTATTATTTTCAAGTAATAATAAAAGACTAATTTATAATAAAAATTAAGTTGAGAAAAATCAAGAAAGAAGACTTTGGAAGCAGCCACTCTAGTGATTTCTTAAATGATTTGAGATCTATCTTCTATCTATCTCAGTGTTCTCCTCTGTAAAACAGTATTTTTAAATAATAAACATTTACATTAATAATCATTTATAATAATCACAGGTATCTTTAGTAATCAATAAAACAAAGCCTGTGAAATGCTTCAAAGTTACAGATGAAAAATATTAGCTAAGTATAAAAAGCATTACCATTATTAGTAGAGTTAAGTCTTTGATATACTTAAGCATACAATTCTAAGGGCAACATTTATTAACTCCAGTAAATTTTTAACTAGGTAATGGTGGGCGGGAGGGCAGGGACCAAAAGATATGTACGCATGCAACTTTCCTCACCAGGAGGAAGAGTCTGTCAATTTAAAATGTAAAGTCTCAACTGAAATTTGTAACCCAATTCTAAGACAATAATCGAAGCACTAAAATAAGAAGCATGGTTATAATAAATTAGAAAGGAAAGATAGAAGAGATATACAAATAATGACTTAAACAAGTGGTATAAGTTTCACCTAAATCTGATCCCATCTGCTTCCCATATCCTCTTTCTACTTGTGACTCCCACACTGAATTCTACCCTCATGCCCTTCCAGATGCTGTTCAAAGATAATGATATTGTGATCCAAACGTAAAAGTATTACTGAAAAATATAAACCAAAATTATTTGTGAAATCCCTTCTTTTGTCTATGAAGCTGCTGATTCTAAGACATATTTTGTTCTGCTCGGGCATTTTCCAAAATAAGCCAATTCACATCTAGAAACCGATCACTCAGCAGCTATTGTTTCTCAGCATTCTATGATGTGCTCAACACTCTTCTGAGTATTATGTGAGAGCAACATTTTGATCATGAATTAAGTTTTCACATTCCCCTAAATGCTAGATTATGGCTCTGATATGGAACTGGGGCTGTCCTCTGCATTCTACTCTGTCTCACAGTTGCCTTCCGAAGACTCCTCAATCCGCTAATAATATTTATAAGCAAGTATCTCGTTCAGTGTGCTTAAATACCTAAAAGACTTCATCAATTTTTTCAGTTTTAATGAAGAAACTCAATAATGAGCACAGAATCAGTCAGAAAACAATTAACAATACAAAAAACTGGCTAAACTTTTGTACAAGTCTGACTCCCCAACAAAATCACAACTTTAGAATAATTTCATTGTAATTATTAGAGAAACAATCTAGGATTTTTAGTGACCTTAACCGACCACTAAGATTTTGTTTCCCCAAAGATCCAAAAGATGCAACAGCAGGACTAAATAAAAACTCAAGGAGAACACTGCCACCTACTGAAATGCTATCTTCTGGTATAATTTATGTTACTAGAGAAATGTGGGCTCTTAAACCTAAATAGAAACAAAATGTATTCTTCATGTCAGTAAATAAACTTGAAATGTGGATTAAAGGTATAATGTGATTTTAAGATTAACTTAATTATCGTATATCTAAAGAGGAAAACACAAGGGATCAAAAATCGGAAATCCATAAAATTCATCAATATTAATAAACGACATGCCTTGTAAGAAGAAAACTCAACAGAAGTACTGTGATCATTAGGCATGAAGCCCTTCCTTATGCCTGACTGATTAATGATTAATGCAGGGTACACTTCAAAAGTGTAAAGAATGTTTCAATGATCCAAAAATAAAAGAATGGACAGAATATCCAACTATCCTCCTCTCAACACCTCCTACGATCATTAAAAGAAAATTATGCATGTATATTTTCCAAAATAAATGCTGAAGGCAACTATTTTTTAATCATTTTAGGATTTTCAAGTTTTGTAGGATTGACTTATCATTCAACCACTGATTCTGTAAATTGACAGGCTCTGAATTTTAAATCAGAAATCCAGAGTGCTACACAGAATTATCTGAATAGCCAAGATGATATAAGTGTTTGGATATGAGAATTTTACAACAGGAAAAATTTTTTCCACATAAATTACAAAACAGTATATTTACATCTCACATTTTTAGGAAACATCAAAGTTAAACTAAATGCAAATTAGTCATACTGAAATGCGTTAAGAATAAACTTACCAAGTACAAGAAATATCCACCAAAGCCAATACTGTCCATTGAAATATCCAGTAAAATAATCAGAAAACTGTGGAGTGAACATAAATATATTAACCGTACTTGTGTACCTAAATTTGAAAATCATAAGTCTTAGTTTCAGAATGATTTACCTCAAATAATCTTTAGCACTTAAAACAGCACAAAAAGAGAAACAGAAAAGAAAAAAAATACTTAATGACATACACATATAATTATTTGAGAAAAAATAACAGCAAACAAACTTATGCAAAATATTTTCGGAACAAAAAATAGTTTCAAACTGCTTGTAGAGAAGAAAGATAAGTGCTATATATCTGAATCCAACATTTTCTCATTAAGGAGTTCACATGTCAGTTCTTTTTTCATAATCTCTCAAAGCCACAACTACCATCCCAAACACACTACAGCATCCTGCTGCTTTAGATATTAACACCAAAAGCCACATTAGTTTAATCTTATCAGATGGGGATGTTCTGCTGACCTCTAAAAAGAAGAGCTTTTGACCTTCTGTACACCCCCTACTGTTAATCACTGCCAAGAATACTAGGCACATAAAGACCCCCAACTCATTAGAGTCTTTTTATTTTCAAACTAGATGCTCCAGCATTCATTTCCCAACAGTGAGCTGAGAACAGCTAAATGAACCTTGAAGCGGCATTTCAACAGTTCCTATTTGTGGCCGTGGTAGACAGTTTACATTCTCTGTGAAGCGAGGATATGAACAGGCAGATGGAAGGCAGGGTTTGATGATACTGGACACAGGTATCTTTTCCTTGATTAGACTCGGGACATGATGATTTATTATCTTCGAAAAGTTTTCTTTTTAAATCAGTCTAATTTTCCTGCTTATTTAATCTACTCTGTTTCCATTGGTCTCTGAACCGAATCTGATTTAACTAAAAATGAGTTTGTTAAATGCAGATTTGTCCTCAGATGTATCTATCTCCAACTTTATAGGTAATTATTTCCAACTATTCATTGGTAATTTCCATAAAAGCTTAAAAATCTTACAGGTTTGGTAATAACAAAAATGCTTACAAATTGTAATGTTACTAGTGAGGAAGCATATCCACTAAAGGTTATCTAAATCTGTTTTTAAAAGCTTTTAAATTATTCTCACAGGAAGTATTTACAATATATGAACCATGATCTAAGTTCTCAGCTTAGAGTTTTAGAAATTACAAAGATTAGAGATTTCAAAGTACCATCATAGATGCAAATCCCACATACTCCTACACCTTTAAAATATGTACAATAAAGGGAGAACTAGAAAATTGTGGAAATATAGCTTGTAAAGTAGGAAAGCACTACACTACTTTTTAATCAAATGATTAATAATTAGAAATAAAAGGTTTTCATACAGGTTTTAGAGATTATAAGAACAAAAGGAATAAAGAACCAAAGCAATACATTTTTAACTTTCTAATTTTTAAATATATTTAAAAATACATATTTCTAATATTTAAAATATATTTAATACATAATATTACCCGACAAGAGGCAACCAGAAAAGAACAATGTCATTCTTCACCAAAAGTACTAACCTGCAGCTATTCTTTATTTATTCCCAAGTGAAGAATAGAATTACTTTCACTTTGAAGTCAAAGAGAAAAACTCACCATGTAAAAAGGATAAACTAATAAGCTTTGGGGCTCATTACTAAGTTATCAAGTGTTTCAAAATACTAAAAGTCATAGGGCTGAGCCAAGGTGTGTTTTTGGTTTTTTTAAAATAAGTAAATAACTCATGTTGACTGGTCAACCGCAGGCTGCAGAAATCAAATTTTGGAAAATAAATTAACCAACAATAAGAATTTACCTGATTTAAATTTGAAAAAAAAGAATTCATCTGATTTTATTTTATTAATATGACACCAGTATTTTATTGTTTACATCCTGTCTACTTTCTAAAAGACTTGTCAGTTTTTAATAAAATATATATGCCTTTTAAAACAAATAATAGAAACATCAAAAGCCTTAGAAATAATATCAGAATCTTGGGCTAAAGATATTTACACTAAATATGAGGTTCACAGCAGCTCAGAAACAAAAAGAAAAGCAGCAGTTAATTTATAAATTGCTTATTATCTAATAAAAGGAAACACCAGGCTTTCAGGAGAAAACCTTTCTCTCAGCACTGAACTACAAGGGAAATTTATTGCCTTGAGCATTATAATAAAAGTCAAAGTACAGTGTTACAGAGGCAGTACAGAATTAGGAGAACAGGCACTGAACTGAAATCAAGCTAGATTTAAATCCACATGCAAACTGTGGGACACTGAGCAAGTTATTAGACTTTTTATTCTTAGTTTCATCATCAATAAAATGGCTGGCTTGTCTCCAGCATCACTGATACCGACAGGGTTAAAGAGTATAGTGCCTGTAATGAATTATGCCTAGAACATAGTAAGTACTCACTGAATGGTGGCTATTGTTATTTTATAACAAAAGATTTTTTTTTTTTTTTTTTTTTTTTTAATTTATGGCTGTGTTGGGTCTTCGTTTCTGTGCGAAGGCTTTCTCCAGTTGCAGCAAGTGGGGGCCATTCTTCATCGCGGTGCGCGGGCCTCTCACTATCGCGGCCTCTCTTGTTGCGGAGCACAGGCTCCAGACGCACAGGCTCAGTAATTGTGGCTCACGGGCCCAGTCGCTCCGCGGCATGTGGGATCTTCCCAGACCAGGGCTCGAACCCGTGTCCCCTGCATTGGCAGGCAGATTCTCAACCACTGCGCCACCAGGGAAGCCCCAAAAGATTTTTAAAAATCCTTCTCTTATATCAATTCTCAATATACAATACAGGTATAATATTAACCTTAACTCAGTAAAGGTATTTTAAAAGGCAACTAAATAGTCCCGGTGATTAAACTTGACGCTCTTATATACCTTACAAAACTTTGAGAAACTCCAGTCTTTGAATTTAAGGTCCCCATCTTTATCACACTGACTGGAGTTGATTACTAGACAATCTAACCCCTTCTCAACCTGGGATTCTAAGAGAGAATTAGGCCCTAATATCCTAGAGGCAAAGGTTGCATATAATGCACTTATTTCTTTTTTATGAATGTAGAATGATACTAGCAATTCAATAACTTTAGGAGAATTGAGAAAATCAAATCATTTTCTGTGTTCTGTGACTTAGACAAGAAATCTCATTTGAATAATAGTAATTAATTCTATTACTAACATAACCAATGTTGGACATTACCTAGTTCCAACTCTTTTGAGATTTTCTAGCAATAACTTCTGCAAAGGCAGGGACTGTCTCTCTATCTCTGCATGCCCCATAACACCTAACAGATTTATGCTAATGGTGGGAACCCACTCTACATTTTTTAAATGAAATTAAAACAAGTAATTGCCAGGGGGGCAGTTCTTACAATGGCTCAGGTTTTAATCACCTTAGAAGAAGCCAGTCCACAGGTCCCACCAAGAATCAACTGTTTAATAACCAAATCCTATAATCTAGTCTGAACAGAGACAGGGTCTGAGAAGATTACTGAAACCCTGGGAAGTAATAAAATAAGTTTTAAAATAATGAAGAAACACATAAAATTCAAAGTTTTAATATTTTTTATAATGGGTAATTTTTTAATCTATTTGACAATGTAGGTGCATAATTGAAGTGTCTGAAGCACTTAATAAAAGCCGACATATTAGTATATGATTCTACTGCAAATTCCTCAGGAGGACTTGACTCATTCAACTAGAAATCAATGTTTAAATATATATGATTTGTAGAAAGTATATATTTTATTAGTTGTATATAGCATTTAAATGTGTGGGGAACTTTTAAGAAGAGTTATTAATTAACAAAGCCACTTTCCTAGCCTTACCTAAAGAAATCAGGAGAAAAGCTTTGTAAAAAGGAGCCAAAAGGGGCCTTCAAGAGGCAAAGGAAAAGAGCTGGGGGAAGATTATGTGAACAATACTACTGCCTGTACAATGCGTACAAAAAATTATTCGGGGGCTAGAAAAGCTGTTGAGATAGGAGAAAGAAAAGGACTTCTTGTTATCTCCCTACATACTACCTTGTAAATGATACGAGATAGACAGAGGGTGATTTCCAGGAACAACAGGAAAATGAGAAGAAAGGCTTAGAAGGAATGTAAAGGAAAAAAAGATGAGTTCTCATAACCACCTCAAAGGCCTGTACTGTAATTTTTAGCTCTTAATGTTACCAAAAACGAAAAAAAGAAGAAGAAAAAGAAAAAAGAAACAGTGAGAAGATATTTAAGTCCATGATAATTTCACTAACCAATGGAAATTTTTATGTTTTAAAACTGATTTTAGGCAGACCTACGCTATATCACAATAGTGGCAGCCATGATTTACTGAGCACATATACTTGTGCAGCAACTGAGCAAGGTACTCTAAATGTGTCATGTTCATGCCTCACAAAAATACTGAATGGCAGCTATTATCAGCTTACCATGAAGAAACTAATGCTCAGAACAATTTAAAAACTTAAAGTTAGAACACTGATGTACAAAAAGATGAGATTCAAACTAAGATTTATCTGATTTCAAAGTTCTTTCCACTTACTGAGACTTCCCTGGTGGTGCAGTGGTTAAGAATCCACCTGCCAATGCAGGGGACGCGGGTTCGAGCCCTGGTCCGGGAAGATCCCACATGCCGCGGAGCAACTAAGCCCGTGCGCCACAACTACTGAGCCTGCGCTCTAGAGCCCGCGAGCCACAACTACTGAAGCCGGTGCGCCTAGAGCCCGTGTTCTGCCACAAGAGAAGCCACCGCAAGGAGAAGCCCACGCACCACAACGAAGAGTAGCCCCCGCTCACCACAACTAGAGAAAGCCCTCAGGCAGCAACGAAGACCCAACACAGCCAAAAATAAATAAATTAATTAATTAAAAACAAACAAACAAAAAGTTCTTTCCACATACTAACAAGCGCTCATATAATACAGTCATAAAATGTCCACACCACAGAGATCACTATGATAGTTAAGTATAGAAGTTAGAATAAGTCTCAAAATAATTGAGCTCATATACACAAAATGAACATTTGTGAACTACATAGGAAATTTTATGTATTTTAATTTTAGAGACAAAAGTGATAGAGGCTATCAAGACACTCACCCTGGGGAGGGGTAAGATGTGACAGGGTGAGAGAGTGGCATGGACATATATACACTACCAAATGTAAAATAGATAGCTAGTGGGAAGCAGCCGCATAGCACAGGGAGATCAGCTCAGTGCTTTGTGACCACCTAGAGGGGTGGGATAGGGAGGGTGGGAGGGAGGGAGACGCAAGAGGGAAGATATGGGAACATATGTATATGTATAACTGATTCACTTTGTTATCAAGCAGAAACTAACACACCATTGTAAAGCAATTATACTCCAATAAAGATGTTTAAAAAAAAAAAAGACACTCACCCTGACAATAAGGATCCATTTGATCAAGGAAAGGCCAAATCCACAGATGGCACCATACCTTCCAGCTATGGTATTGGTGATACAGAAGGATAAACAAAATCCAAGCCAGTTGAAAATAAATGCCACTGAAAGCAAGAGAAATAATTCTTTAAAAGACCACACTTAGGAAACAAATTAACAGAGACATAATATAAACATCAATAATACTTCATGACTCAATGGAAATAGCAGTTCTTTCTCTTAATTCTGTACTAATTAAGTCTTCTTTAGAGACTATAGTTTACCTTTTGCAAATGTATTAGTTATTTACTATACATTAACAAGTGGGTAAGCTTGGTTTCTTGTCAGTTTGGTCAACAAGAATCAATACCTTACAGCTTATCACCAAAAGGTGAAACTGCATTTTTTTTTTCTTTTATACATACATTTGTTATTGAAACTAAATTTTTAAACCGGTTAAAAATTAGGTCACAATGTAGCTCCCATGTGATCCTACCCAAAAAGTCTAGTCTAAGCCATCATCAGCCAGCCAAATTAAAAAGCAATATTAAAGATGAGCCAAATAAATTATAAATTACTGTTCCCAGAGCAGATACTGTTCACTGCCTTCTCTTCTTACCTAACAAAACCTGTTGTTCCCCTTCCCAGGAACCCACCAACCTCTAGAGCCTGTATTTTTAGGAAAGGCTGGACCCCATACTTAGCCCCCAAAGGTGAGTCCTGTCTGGGAAAATCACAGAAGGCCCAAATCCCTTGCCAGTGAATTTTTTTTTAAATAGGACTTCTGAAAAACATTCTTAAAAACACAGCAAGGAGGGCTTCCCTGGTGGCGCAGTGGTTGAGAATCTGCCTGCCAATGCAGGGGACACGGGTTCGAGCCCTGGTCTGGGAAGATTCCCACATGCCGCGGAGCAATTGGGCCCGTGAGCCACAATTACTGAGCCTGCGCGTCTGGAGCCTGTGCTCCGCAACAAGAGAGGCCGCGACAGAGAGGCCCGCGCACTGCGATGAAGAGTGGCCCCCACTTGCCGCAACTAGAGAAAGCCCTCGCACAGAAACGAAGACCCAACACAGCCATAAATAAATAAATAAAAAATAAAACTACGTTTAAAAAAAAAAAAAAAAAGAGTGGAAGAGCCTCCTGGGATGCCAGTTCATTCTCTATGACTCCACACTTTCTTTAAAAAAACAAAAAACAAAAAAAACACAGCAAGGAGAGGGAAGATGGAATATAGGTAAAACAACAGTGGTTTTAAATTGATCATTGTTGAAGCTGGGTGATGGATACACACATGTTTATTACACTCTTGTCTAGTTTGAGAATTTCTACAACGAAAGTTTTTTAAAAAGAAAAGAAGAAAAGGCCCTTCTTCCACTGGGTATCACGTTTAACTGTAATACCTGGAACTGCTGCAGGGAGCCTGCTATCAGCCTGAGGATTCAACCATCACTCCAAATAGTGGGGGAGTGAAGAAAACCGAAGCAAAGCAAAGCAGAGCCACAGCACTGATACGGTCTGTGCCTGAGGTCTGCTCATCCAGGGACTTCTTGTTTTGTGAGATAATCTCCTAACTATTTAAAACAGTTGAGTAAGCGTTTTCTATTTCTCATAGCAGAAACCATTCTGACATAGGTCCTTGAGATATAATCAGAGTACCTTATTTACGTCCAAGATAGCAACATCACCAAAATAATAATAGTAATAATAATAAAACTAAAGATCAATTTGAACCTAAATCTTGTTCAGTGCCCAGCCTCTTACCCTAAATATCTCCAACCAAGCCTCAGGGAGAATAAAGCAAATTACCTAGAGAAATTCTAGTTTTTCAGAATTCTAAAGACAAAGAGGAAACATTTTAGGATAAGTTTAAATGAAATGGCTATTTCTTCGAAGTAATGCCCCTACTCCTGTAATTTCTTCCTTCCTAATACTTTCTAGTCGCAGCTTTTTTGATCATTTATGGGAAACTGTACTATATGGTGTGACAGTCAGAAAAATCAATTTTGAAATAAGAGACTCGTGTTTGAGTCACACCGTACTCACTCACTAGATATATGACCTTGGACTCACTGCTGACTTCTGTTGAGCCACAGTCCTCTGATCTTTAAGTACCTACTTCACAAGATTGATAAGAGGATTAAGTGAGAATGTAAAGAGCTTAAGCGTAGGACAGAACCTGGCACGTGGTGACCGCTAAAAAAACGCTAGCCGTCATCACTACCCATGCAAAATGATCTCTTCACATTACAGACTAGGTCCCATCTTTCCTGCAAAAAAAGTTCAAGAGACACTACTATAAATGAAGCTTGTTTACGCTCTACCGTACTGTACAACAGAGATAGGATATTTCCATCACTGTAGAATAATCTATTGCACATAGCCACTCTGTATCAAACTGGCTAATATTTGTGTTAGTTGTAGGGAAAGTACATAACAAAAAATAATTTTATATCTATTTAGAGTAAAGAATTTATATTACCAAACAGCAGTAGAGATTCCCAACTGGTTGCTACCTATGTGTTAATGACAGGCTGAGATATTTCTCTCCTCAGCCCTTAGGGCAGGCAGGTGAGGTCTGGGGCAGAGGACAGACTGCCACCAGTCCTGAGCACCTCACTCCTTTATCTCAGTGTGCTATAAACATTCTATCATTTTGCCAGCATGTCATGTTGTTGAAACATAGGAGGCACTGATGGAGAAAATCCAAAACAGCAAAACATTCCAAAAGTGTATTTTCACCTTTGAGTATGTGTAGGTTTAGCTTTGGGGAAAAAATAATTTAAACACTGTCCAATTTCTTCAAAATCAGATTTACCGATATCTATTATATGTATCATTGTACCCAAACGAGAAATAAGATTCAAAAGAACAAAAAAGTAGTTAATGAGCCACCATGTTTTCTTTATGCTCTCCGCCAGCAGTATGAATTCCTATAAATTGTGCTCATGTGATATAATTTGTTATAGACTGAACTCTGTCCCCTCACAATTCATAGATTAAAGCCCTGACCTCCAGTGTGACTGTGTTTAGAGATAGTGCCTTTAGGCAGGTAGCTAAAATTAAATAAGGTTATAAGGGTGAAGCCCTAATACAATAGGATTGGTGTCCTTATAGGAAGAGGAATAGACACGAGAAAGCTCTCTCTCTCTGCACACACGTAGAGAAGAGGCCATGTGAGGACACCACAAGAAGACAGCCCACTGCAGGTCCAAAGAGAACCCTCACCAGAAACCAAATTTTCTGGAAACTTCATCTTGGATTTCTACCCTCCAGAACTGTGAGAAAATAAATTCTCATTGTTTAAGCCACCCAGACCGTGGTTTTTCGTTATGGCAGCCTGAACAGACAAATGCATAACTTAATCATCTTTAATTGGTTTAAGCACTAGGAAAACAGAGAAGTTGTGACTACTGAAGCATAAATAGATTCACTTTTTATGGCCCTTGGCCTATAAAATAGAAGTAAAGCTGAATAGGTCTTTAAGGTACAGAAAGAGCAAAGCATTCAATTCTGGATCCTCTGTGACATGTCTGTCTCAGTTGTCAAAAAAGAGAATTCAATAAATTGTACACTAAACCTTAAGTACGTAAAATCCATAAAAGAAATAATGTGTAGTAGAGGCAGGTGAACATATACATGCCTAAGAAAGAAGACAAGAACAGGACAAGTTAAGACTTAGAACAGTTGGGCTCCACACAAAGTCACAAGGCAAGTAAGAAGCATAGCTGGGACTGGAGCATCCAAGTCTTTTATGCCTATATCCAGTGATCTTTTTATTACATATACCTCCCACCTACCCAAGGAGGTTAGCAGAATAATCTAGAAAGCAACATTGTACACTGTAGTTTATCCATTAACTAGTAAGGCTACACTTTCAAATTTTCAATAGCCACAAGATACTTACTAATAATAAAGGGGAAAAGAGTAACTTCATAGTGAAGAAAGCTGGCGGACACTACCTTAACCTGATGAGAGTTAACATCACTAGCAATAAGACATATCTAGATCATTGCTTCTAATTTGATGTACTGGAAAGAACACATCATTTCTGTGGTATTCTTGAGGGGGAAAAAGAAAAAAAGGAAAGAAATGCAAAACTTGAATCTAATCATGAGGAAACATGAGCTAAATCCAAATTGAAAGACATTCTACAAAGTAACTGACCAGTATTCTTCAGAAGAATCCAAGTTGTTATGAAACAAAGAAAGACTAAGAAGCTGTTCCAGGTTGAGGCAGACTAAGGAAACACAGAAACTAATATAATGTGTAATCCTGAAACAGATGCTAGATCAAGAAAAGGACATCAGTGGGACAACTGGCAAAATTTGAATAAGGTCTACAAACTAGTTCGTAGTCTTTCGTAATGTTAATTTCCTAATGTTGATGATTGGACTGAAGTTACATACATTAACACTTGGAAAAGCTGGATGAAAGTTATATGGCAATTGTACTATTTTTGCAATGATTTCCTAAATTTAAAATTATTTCAAAATGAAAAGTTTAAAAAGTTTTAAATTAAAAAAATTTTGATACTTGCTTTGAAAATAAACAAATGAATATCATAAATGAATGAATACCAATATACTAACATTAAGCACTTATTAATTTTTTTATCACAGAAAAATCCTCATTATATATAAATGCACCAGGTTTCAAACACAGTAAGTTCCCAGACAAAGAATAATCAGTTTCACTATACTTGATTCTGAACTGCATAAAGGCAAATTCCTGTCTTATCCTCATGCAATTCTCTTTGTTTAAACTATCAGCCATTGAGAAAAACATGAAGCTAACAATTTATTAATTTTAAGACATTTCCACTAAATTATAAGCAATGAAATGACAAAATTATTTTTCTTATAAACAGAACAAATTCAATAAAATGTTCACAAATATTATGAGTTTCTTAATGTGTAGTTATAATTCTTAGATGTCCCCCCTTTCTGGATTCACTTATAATATGTGACCTCTTCTAAAAGCTATAGAAAAACAGAGCTTTACATGAACAGAATAAGTCATCAATGCATTGTTTTTCAATGTGTAGTGCCCAGATAACCCCTTTAAGAACTGTCACTTTTATGACTCATCCATGGTAGGTACTTGAAAGAATTTACTGAATAAAGATGCTCAATATCACTAATCGTTGGGGAAATGCAAATTAAACCACAAAGAGATACTACCACACAACTATTAGATTTCTAAAATTTTTAAAACTGTTAATACTAAATGCTGATGAGGATCAGAGCATTCACTGCTGGTAGGAATGCAGAACGGAACTGAAAGACAGTTTGGCAATTTCTTACAAATCAGAATTCACGTTTCAAAACACCTTTCTAATTCTTTTTAAAGTTACGTACAAGTAACTTAGTATCTTTTTAATTATGTTTCCCTCAAGTCTAAAATGGGAATAATGCTGGTGATTAATTATTACTATAGCATGCTGACGTGAAGAGTCACACACAGTACGAAAGGCTAAACCTTAGAAAAGTTTTCTAAACAGAATCCATTACATTTTTAAGCATTAGAGTTCAAGGTCATTTCCACAGAATGTCAATTATCCAACGAACCAAACCTTAATTTCTAGCTTTTAACTAACATATAACTGACTTCTATTCCATTCTTTTAGAGACAAAATCTCTTAAAAGTATGCTCAGATACAAGCACATAAGGCACATATAAGGCATTTTTCAGTGACATTTCAAGGGATTAGGAGAAGCAAAACATTATCAGGGGATACACACATTTCGTTCTTTACATTTTCTGAACATGGGCAAGCAATTATCTTACCAAATTTACGCGTAAACTTTTTTTAGGGTTACATGTGGTAAGAGACTGAATTGTAGACATTGAAAACAGAGAAGGAAAGAATTAAACCAACAAAAGGTTTTAATTGAAATATTCTTATTGATAATCGCTGCAGTTTTATTTGCACAACTTGTATAACCTGAAATGCTTAAATTATAAACCACGTTAAAGAAAATCTATTTCCAGACCTTAGAAATAGACAATAGAACAGAACCTAGACAATAGCTACTGGATAGTTTAGAGTTTGGAAAATATAGCAAGTTGCAATTTGTAGAACAGCCACTAGATGGTAGTGACTACAAATAAATCTATGCTCATTAAAGCAAATAAACTGAAGTACTGGCCTACAGCCTACCCAAAGAAATGTTATCAGGAAATGAAGATGAAAAATAATTTATAATCTTACTCTTATAATACTGGTGCAGTATTTGTAGAATAGGAAGCATAAAGATATAAACTGTAGAAACATAATTTAGTAAAAATGTAATAAAAGGCAGGTAATTTACATTAATATATTAAATGTAAATATTTATATTCATATTAATTAATGTACCACCAGTGGCCAAAAATAAGGTCAACCAAGTGCCTAGGTTACTGTGCACTTACAACACTGGTGTATCAGTGAAATGTTGTCAGATCTAAAAAATAAAGATTGATAAGAAGATAGCATGGTTAAGTGAAATACAGAAATGGAGAGATAATAACTAAGCTCTGAGTCAAGTAATTAGATGGTGTCAAATAACATGTTTTTACTCCTAAGAAACAGGTATTTACACTAACTACAAATAACTACAATAAATTTAAATTCTTTCTTTTTCCAATGAAGATTTCTTAAAAGACATAACCATGAAAGGAATTAATGTTTACGCTACTCTTTTTGTAAAGAAAATATGTGGGAAGCCTGTTATTAATATAAAGGGTTACCAGGTTGAACTTAAACTAAGAAAAAAATTAAAGTTCACTAGACTAACAGTACAAAACAGAGTTATCTGTAGCCAAAGTGTTCATTTCCTTTTCATCATACTTAACATCATATCTAACTACAAATTATAACTAAAACCACAAGACATAAATATTGCATATACATTAGCTGATTGCCAACCTGAATATAATTTAGTAAATCTGAAGAGAAAAATGTAACTGCCTGCCCATCCACCCACGCATTTCTGAGCGGTTTAACTACTTCTATTCTTCAGTAGATGAAACGAAATAAAGAAAGGAAGCAAGAACCATTTCAAAATGCACGAAAAGGTAAGGGAATTTTCAGACTCAAAAGTAACTCAACTTAGGAAGTATGTATTTTCTATTTTGTCTATTATTAAAGTTGAATGTGGTACTTTACATAGGTAAAACATTCCTCAGTTCTATCATCAAAATTAACTCCACAGCTGAAATAAATTAAGTCAGCATTCTATCAAAGAAGGTATGAAAGCTTGGTCATTGAACCAGGTTGAGGGCAGAAATTAACCCTATCATAATCTAATAAATGTACTTAGTTGAATACTGGGTTTCCAAAAATTATTTTATCAATTTAAACAGTTTGAGTGTCATAATATTATTTACTGAATGTACTATGTGCCATTCCTGAGATAGGAACTGAAATAATGAAGGCTATAATGAATTCTTTCCACAAGTAGCTTAAGTCTACTTTATAAAGTCAAATGTTAAATTAAGAATGTTGCAAAAGGTTAAAAATTTACGGTTTCTGGTCTTCTAATTACTCGCCATTCCGCACAAATAAGACAAACCTTCATACTCCTGTGTCTCAAATCACATTGTTCCAGTTCCCCAGAATATCTCCTTTTCCAACCCTTCCTCCTGTTTAAAGACACTCAAGTGGAAGTCCTCTGCTCCAAAAGCAGAATTTATCATTTCATTATACACGCTCCTATAGCCCCAAATGGACATGCAGCATTTCACATATAAAAACATATTTAGCTTTAAATATGCTTATATATATATATCTCTATACAGTCAGCATCTAGCATAATAACTGCAACACAAAGTTACCTGATAAGTGTTTAACAAATTCTAGGATTTGTATCATGTGATCACAGTTAGTTAAATGTCAGGAGCAATTTACATTTTAAACAAGGTAAGACACACACTGACAGTATCTGCCTTCCCTCACTGTCTATGTTACTTTAAATACATACACAACTAATATATGCAAAAAAATAGTTTGGAAATAGTTTCAGTTTTCACTTACTGAAAAACGCCAGCATGAAAATCCCATCATTACCCACTCTGAGCTGGTCTGCATCACTGAAGTCATCTCTTGTTGGACACTCTTCCTCTTGAATCTGTAAAACATAAACTATTAGAATAGCTCACTAAACTGCTGATAATTACAACTTTATTATCTTAAGTGTAAAGATAAAAATTTAAATAAAATCTAATGTCCTCAATGTATTGTATAGGCAAAATGAGATAATGAGTACAGTATCCGATACATAATAAGTACTCAAAAAACATTAGCAAGTATTAATTTTTCATGGACACCCCTGAAAAGAGTAACTTTAAAAGTAAACACAAAAAAGATAAAAATTGAATAACATCGAATTAATGAAAATGACATCACAAAAGATCGATGTGACACTGCTGCATCACTGTCAAATGGAAAGAGGATTTTTCATCATCAGTGGTGAACTCTAAATTGGTACAAACTCTATGGTTGGCAATTTGGCAATATTTATCAAAAATTAAAACGTACACATCCTTTGACACAGTAATTCCAGCTCATGAAATATAAGAAATTATGTATTACAGATAATTCACTGCAGCAATGTTAATAAGGGCAAAAAATTAGACACAATCTAAATGCCCATCAATAGTGGGCAACTGTCAGGAGATAATTCTCTGTGAGTCTTTCATGTTTCTATATGTCTCCCAGGTAGAGGCATTGGCTACCTTTTTCCTGTATTATCTTTTCAAGGATGTTTATATAGTGGATGGCTTTGGGAGAGAGAAATAGTATCTCTCTCCAGAGCAGAGATGTAGGCACGCTTATCGGCCATTAGAAAATACTGGGTTCCCCTGAACTCAGGGTTCCACACTGCGAGCAGAGGCATCGCTTGGCCCCCCTGAGTTGCCCTGCAGGAACTGAGGCTCAGGAAACTGCCGTGGGAAAATGCTAATACCCTGGCTACTACTATTGCTGCGAATAATAAAGTTTCTGTCTCTGACCCAGCAGTCCTGTGCCTTCTGGGAGCATCCACAAAACTGTGACAAGCTAATCAGTTAGCTTGCAAGTAGGCTAAAATCTCAGACCGTTTATAATTCTTGAGATCAATGAAACAAATTATTGTACATCTAAAACAATGAAATTCAAAAAGCAATGTAAAGATTTAGAAATAAAGTATAATCTCCAAAATATATTAAGTGAAAATCATTTATATAGTACAATACTTCTGTGTACAAAAATAATACACAAACACATTACTGTAGTTGCTTATAAATGTCGAGAAACTTCTCTGAAAGCACGTACAAAGTCTGTTATCACTAATTGCCTCCAATATTCAACAAATGTTGATAGAATACCCATTCTACATAAGACTTTGCTTCCTGGTACTTGGGATATATGAATGTACGTAAAACAAAGATGCTTGCCTTTCTGAAGCCTATATCCCAGTGAGGGGAGCCGGATAATAAATAAGTTACTTATACAAAAGGTATAAATGCTCTGCAAAAAAACAAAAAAAAGTAAGGAAAGGATGTTTAGGAAAAAAAAATGGAAGGATGTTTAGAATGTTTAGTAAGGGCTACAGTTTTCAATATGGTGGTCGCATAAGCCTCATTAAGGTGACACTGAGCAAAGAATTAAAGGAGAGCTAAGAGTCAGCCATGCAGATATCTCATAGAGGAGTGTTTTAGGCAGAGGGATAAGCCAGTGCCAAGTTCCTAAGAGAGAATCAGACCTGGCATGTTACAGAAATAGCAAGGAGGCTAACGTGGTTGAAACCACAGTGAATAAGAGAGAAAACAGGAAGAAATAAAGCCAGAGTCCACTAAAGGACCCTGGATTTTACTGAGTGAACTGGGAGGTCTTACAGAGTTTTGATCAAATGATTGACATGACCTGATTTACAAACTCACTATCTCCATGCTACATATACATAACCTCAGTTGGGTGTTAATTTTCAATTTTGTGTTAGTACACACAGAGGCTCAGAGAAGCTCAGTGCCTTGCCCAAGATCACATAATTAGTTAGGTCAAGGCAGGACTTAAATCCAGGATACTAATGTTCTTTCCATGCAGTCATGGTAGTCTCACTACATATATTGCTTTTCTGAAAGAAAAAGACTTTCAAAACCATATTGCTCATTATTTAGGCAAAAAGATCCCTTAAACTCTGCAATCATATATCCTTATGGTCTTATGGTCAATTTAATAATTGGCAATGATTAAATACATATTAATGAATTTTTATATCATTTCAAGCTAATTCAAGAAATAAACATTAAAGCACAGTAGAAGGCCAAAAAAACACTGTCAATATGATGGCAAGAATATAAAATTTCATACTCTTTTTGAAACACCAGTCCAAGAGATTTTATCATAGGACATCATTTTTTTTTTCTTTTTTTAAAATTTATTTATTTATTTATTTATTTTTGGCTGCGTTAGGTCTTTGTTGCTGTGCGCAGGCTTTTCTCTAGTTGCGGCGAGCAAGGCTACTCTTTGTTGCAGTGCGCAGGCTTCTCATTGGGTGGCTTCTCTTGTTGCAGAGCACGGGCTCTAGGTGCGCAGGCTTCTAGTAGTTGTGGCACTCAGGCTCAGCAGTTGTGGCTCGTGGGCTCTAGAGCGCAGGCTCAGTAGTTGTGGCGCACAGGCTTAGTTGCTCCATGGCATGTGGGATCTTCCTGGACCAGGGCTCGAACCCGTGTCCACTGCACTGGCAGGCGGACTCCCAACCACTGTGCCACCAGGGAAGCCCAGGACATAATTTTTAAAAAGATAGAAGACATATGCACAAAGATGTCCTTTACAACATTAACACTGGAAAACACAAACACTCTTGAAAAGAATCTAATTGTTCACTAGAGAGGAATGGCCACTATATTATAGTATACTGATTCCATGGAATTTCACTCAACCATTAACATAACAGAAAAATATTTACATAAAATGCTTAAAAAATAAAAGATAGTAGCTATGCAATAATTTCAATTACATTAAACATTGACTTATAAACCCTAAAATTGGTAAAAAAAAAAAAAAAAAAATTAAAACGAAGAGCTGTAATAGGACAACAGTCGTATTTTTCTTTCTGATTTCCCACATTGGCTAATTTAAAGAAAGCATTCATTAACTTAATTAACTGTTATTTATTAAACACCAAGGATGTGCCAGATAATAGCTAGGTGCTAGAAATGTGAACACAAGGTCGTCCTGGAGTTGTTCACAATTTATCAAGTGCTAGCTTTTACATCAAAAGACAAGTTACTGACACACAATTTTAAACAAGGTACAAAAAAATGAACCCTATCCACTACATATGGTCATAATATGAGACTAAGTGACAAGCCATGTTCTAAAAGTTTTATCACGTGAATCATGTGAAACAAATATTTTTCAGAGAAATATTAAAAATGGGCAATACACTTCAGTAAATCAGTGAGTCATCACATAATCATACCTGCAACCCTACTCATGAGAAATAAGAAATAGTAGAAAACAGTATTGTTTCCAAGTCTCCAGGCTACCTACATTCCCCCAATGAGACTGGATTTAAGAAATAAACTTTCAGCTCATCCAGCTGAGATTCATTTACAACTGAATGTACTCAAGTGCTAATCAGACCAGTTTTTTATCTGAATCAGGTATAGAAATTCATACTGAATGATACTTTGCAGAAAGAGGGTGCTGCAGCACTGGGATAGAAACTGACGAATTTGAAAGATTTTTTTTACAAGGACCTAAGTTATAAGTTAGTCTCTTTGTACAACTCTTGTTTTTGCTTTCCATAAAATTTTCCACAATTCTCACAAGCTAGAGTTACAATGGTATCGGAAATGGGTAAAAACAGAAAACTTTTCTTTACGGACATACTCCAGTTCAGGCTGGGAATCACATTACTTTCTAAAAGCAAGACACTGGAAATGATGAAGGGTTTTTAATAGTAACACTTCAGAGTTTTCTTTCCAAAAGGTAAAATCACCTTTATGCTTACTTCAAAGCACAGAGAACAAGACTTAATGCTTTCTACTTTCTCTTTAGAGTTCTATCCAACTGTGTAGAAGTTAGGGCAATAGAGGACCCAAGGTCCTAAACATCCTTTAAGGACATTAACTGTTTCCAAAGTCCCTAGGAAAACACTCCCTGAGAAAAGGAGTTACTGTCCTACTTCACTGAGAGTGTGTGCATGTAAATATAATGCATGTACAAACACACATGCACTAAGAAAAACTCCACACTTTAATAGATCTATCCTCCTTCTCTATAATTCTGCCCTCCCAACATCAAAAATCCTTATTGACTGAGCTATATTTATGCCACAGTCTTAAAAGAAACTTACTTCCCCCTCAGAAGGAAAAGAAATCAATAATAGGGGCTTCCCTGGTGGTGCAGTGGTTAAGAATCCACCTGCCAATGCAGGAGACATGGGTTTGAGCCCTGGTCCGGGAAGATCCCACATGCTGCGAAGCAACTAAGCCTGTGTGCCACAACTACTGAGCCTCAGCTCTAGAGCCCACGAGCCACAACTACTGAGCCCGTGTGCCACAACTACTGAAATCCACACGTCTAGAGCCCGTGCTCCGCAACAAGAGAAGCCGGCGCACCGCAATGAAGAGTGGCCCCCGCTCGCCACAACTAGGGAGAAGCCCACGTGCAGCAACAAAGACCCAACACAGCCAAAAGTAAAACAATTAATTAATTAATTAATTTTTAAAAAATCAATAATAAATTTGAGGTTTACTATCTTTACTTATGTGCCCAAAACTATTTATGATGACGTTTAACTCTGTGTGTGTTGGAGGATGAGAGTGGGAGCAGGCCTGAAGAGGGTTGTGGCTGATGAAAGAAACCTGTCCAGGAAAAATGCTTACCCATCAAATAATCTACGCGCTGGGCTCTGGCCTGATGGCAGCAGGACAGGAATGCTATACATACAAGCACCTTCTTCTCCCTTTTCCCCTCACCTAATTCTAGCTTTCCTGTGTCATGTGATATTTCTGTGTCTTTTTCCTGAACAAAATGGGGTTAACCCAGAATTTTACATCTCTAAAGACTAAAGCAAGAAAAAAAGGTAACAAACTCTAGTCCTGCTTGCAGCCACGTTAAAATGTAAATAATTTCTACCTTTTACCTGACTGAAGAATAGCATACATACATCTCATTGATTCTCCATTACTGAGACAGCCACTCCTTTTACCAGAACAGGAAATAACACACATGTATATCACTGACTCTATTACTAAGACAGGGAGATGAGGGAGAAAAAAGGGCGGTGGACTCTTTGACCATCATTCCCAAATTCTAGGGTGGCATGTGTTCAAAGGACAAAAAAAAAAAATAAAAAAAGTGAATTGACAAACATAATTTTGTAGGCCTGGTAACTTCCTTCTTTGTGTCTTTAACCTACCTTGAGTTCATTCATAGAGTCACGAAACTGGCTATGCTAATATATAAAAAATGAAGTTGAGACACAGATGTAGAGAACAAACGTATGGACACCAAGGGGGGAAGACTGCGGTGGGGTGGGGATGGTGGTGTGCTGAATTGGGCGATTGGGATTGACATGTATACAGTGATGTGTGTAAAACTGATGACTGATTAAAAAAAAAAAATGAATAGAAAAAAACGATCTATAATTATAGTTATGGACCACAGAATCTAAACTATATACGAAGGGAAATAAGGACACTAAAGACACTTCATTGACAGTGAAGAGGTCAATGGGGTGGGGGTAACTTGAATGAGGGAGTTGGAAGTATGGGGGGTGAAGGTTAGTGCATGAGATGCCTGAAATCAAGACTTAGGAAATGATAAATTATTGGTAAAGATTCCACCTAGGATGACCACAAGTGAAGACAGGGTGCAGGAGAAGACCAATAGAAATCGAAATCGAAATGAGAAGGTCAAGGAATGCAGAAGGTAAATTTAAATAGGAGAGTGCCAAAAAATGATGACACAAATAAGTAGTAGTAAATACTAACAAAACTACAAGCACAAAGAACTATTTTTGATATTACTGAATATACATATCAATTAACACAAATAATATTCTCAGAAGGAAATGGTAACATTGTCTTACTCTTTGAGATGTTTCTGCTGCTGCAGCTGCCATTGCAGCCGCTTTGGCCTTCTCAGCTTCATCATACGTAGGAAGAGAGGTAGCAACACTGTAAGGAGGTGGCACAGGATAAAACTCACTGTAAACGTCTGTATCTGAAGAAAAGGATTTTTAAAAAAGATAACCATTAAAACAAACTAATATTATGTTTATAGCCAGAACATAATTTAATAAGTTACAGAATGCCACTAAAGACTATCACTGCTATTTGTAGTCCTATGTTATAAGCTATATAACATATAAATTACTACTACATCGTATATATTATTTTAGTCCTATATTTATTATCAAGAGAAAGAACTGATAAATACCATCTAACGGCTGATATACCAAACAAGAACATCAAGAATGAGACTCTGAAAATGTGGGCAACACAAGGAGGTAAGAAACTCACCATATATGAGCATCCTCTATGTTCCTACTGCTATGCTCAAAGACTTTATTTGCCCATAATCTCACAGCCAAAAAGTAAAAATATCAGGAATAATGGTAACAAACACTGAAACAGCACTAGCCATTTACTATAACACTGCTAAATACATTAACCTTAGCAACTCTGAGGTTCAGTTAAGCGATTTGCCCAGTATCACACAATCAAGAAGTGGCAGAAGCCAGGGATTTCCTGACTCCAAATACTTTATTATTTATTATTATTTATTATTTATTTATTCTCATATTTACTTGATAATATATAAGACGTTAATTTTTCTACACAGGTCAATTTTAACAACTCCTAAGAAAACTCAGTATTTCTCTTTGCTAAAAGATTGATGATTTTTAACTCTTTTTTTACTCTTGTCCCTTCTCCCATTTTCCCCCCATCTACCTAGTTCTTCAGGTTTTCTTTTTTAGAAGAATTTCTCCCTCCCCAGTTTTTAAGCTATTTTTGAAATATGATCTCCAGAACTATATTACAATATTAAATATAGACTGCTAATTTTTTTTAAAAACTGCATCATTTATTGCCAACTTTGGTATAAGTAAAATCATACACACAGGTCAATCAATTGATTAGACTTATGCTAGAATCACTGACATAAAAAGCAGGTAGATTCTAAAAGTAGTACATACCACAATGTTTGACATCACCTCTGTGGTCTCCTCTATCATAACTACAGCATTTTTACATCTTCTACATTGTTTACAATTTTACCTATCTTTATCAGATTTTCTTGCATTTTCCACATGAAAAAACACTGCACTCCAGCAATATTTTTCCTGTTGTGTTTTAATGTACATAGGTTTTAAAATAAGTATTTTTAATGCTATCAATAAGAGCTAAGGATCTGAAGTTAGGCAATTTTCAATCTAATAACAGGAAGTGGTTAGTGGGAGTATAATACTGAATGTTATCCACCAAAAGTCACAAGAGTCATAAATTCTTAGAAAAGACTTATTATTAGGATGTAAAAACACCATACACCGTCAGGTAAATAGATTTCTTTAATTCTGAAGACTAGAGTAGAAGCAAAATTTAAGTAAAAACCATGATTATGAATTTAAGCAATAACATTAAAACTATACATTTTTAAAACTGGAACAATGGCATATATTATCCAAGGACATTAAAAATAGATATGTAAGTTTCTGAAAAGTTTTAAGACCCAAGGTAGAAAAAATATCTCCACCAATAACAAGTGAAAGTTGGGAAGGAGCACCTTTAATTTTCACTTGTTAATTTTACTTACTTTTCTTCTACCCTTTAAGGCAGTGGTTGGTTCTCAACCACAGAATTTAAAGTCTGGGGAGCTCCAATCCCAGCTCCTCTTCTTAGAAGTTATGTGACCTCAAGCAAATCACTTAAGCACTGTGAAGTTCCACTTTCTCATCCATAAAACTGACCCAGCGAGGCTATTACTGGCTATTCTGGGATGAAATAGAAGAGTATTCAAGAGGACTCTGTAAACTGTGAAGCATTACGCAAATGTCACCTTTTATAACTCATGTTGCTCAGATCTACAAAAGCAGCCATAAAGCGACCTACTGAAGAACATAATCTCCACAGAAAACTGGCACTGCCCATGCCTAGAATATAACGACACTGACTAAGAAGCTGAAGAAAAATAATATCAACAGTTTTCATTAAACAGAAACCCAAAATTCTAGAATTACTCAGTTCTTGTGCTCAATTATAGTCAGGAATGGCCTTTTAGCACAGGTGAAAAAATTAAAAAGACCAGAAATCACAGAGGAGACTGTGAGAATAACTGAACTTCTAGGTACCAGGCTCCACTTGTTTCACAGTTGAAATTTATCTAACCTTTAAAAATGTCATGCTACATTATCAAAACTATTCCAGATCATAGAAAAATGAGAAGCTTCTCAATTCACTTTATGTTGCTTCCATAATATTAATACCCAAACCAAAAAGACAGCACATAAAGTTATAGATCATACTAATAAAGCCGCAAAAACTCTAAATAAAATATTAACAAATTTAAATCCAGGAAAGATTAGAACATGATGACAAAAAGAATTTATTCTAAGAATATAGGGATGGATTAGCTTAAAGAAGAAATCTGTTAATAACACATTTCATTACAACAAAAATTGAAGGAGAAAACCCATGTAATTTTACAATAAGGTACCAAAAAGATGACTCCCAGGTTTCTGGCCTGCTGGAGCCATTTACTGAAATGGGGAAGACTGTCAAAGGAGAAGCTCTGGTGGTAGAGGGAAGCGGCTGTACACAGCTGTGGTGGTGATACTCCTTGAAACCCTTCCCATGAAGAGGTGGAGACTAATTCCTCAATAATCTTGAATAGAGACTAAGTGACTCACTTCTAACAGCCTGAATGTGGCAGATGTGACACTGTGACTTTTGAGGCAATGTCACAGATTCCATTTGGCTTTCTCTCAGAATGCTTGTTCTTAGAAGCCAGCCTCCATTCAGTGAAGAGCCCAGGCCACAACAAGAGGCCACAAACAGTTGTTCTGGCCAACAGCCTCAGCTGAGGCCCTAGGATCAGCCAGCAAACGTGTGAGTAAGGAAGCCTGCAATTACCTCCAGTCCCAGAGTCACCATCAGACACAATCACATGAGACCCTAGGAGAGAACTTCATAATGGAGCCCAGTTCCCCCCAGACCATGAGAATTAACAAGAATAAATGGTTGTTATTTTACTCCATTAGGTTTGAGGTAGTCTGTTAAACAGCAATAGCAATAGTAGCCACAACAAAGGGATTGCAATTTCACTCTCAGCATCTTCCATCATAGAATGATTAACTTAGCATTACTGGGAAAATACAAATTGTGACCAGAGAAATAGATGAGGGTAGTTCTTGAGAATGACCTGCAAGGATGAGAGGAACAGTAGCAAGCAGTAATCACTGTCTTGTATTCAGGAAATATTACCATGTGTAGGGGGGACATTATGTGTACGCTTCACCTCCATTCACATGTACTTACCACATTCTCACTCACATTCATCATTAATAATACCTTGTTTATGACTATATAAGTAAACACACACACATATGGGTATGTTTATATATTCATGTGTGTATGCATCATATGTGTGCATGAATATATATGTATATATGGTTATTTCTTCCAAAAGTTATATGGCTAGTCCACTGGGAAGGGATTCTAATAAGCATAAGAAAGTTTAACAAGCTACACTTTTAAATTAATTTTTAAAACAATGAGACAGGTAATCTATGAAATATTTTATAAACTATCTTTAGAAAAACCTTTTTTAAAAAAAATCATTTAAAAAAAACTGAAGAAGCCCATTAACAGACTTGATAATTACACAAAACCATACTGGTAAAAACAAAACAAAAAATCGAGCTATTAAAAACATTACTAGTTGTTTCATACTGAAAACAACAATACCTGCAGTTGTAGGTACTTCCACAGTAATACTGCTGTAAGGTGGAGGAGAAGAGTCAGTCTCAAGTCCAGATGCTGAAGGAGCAGCCTGCACATTCTGTGGTGTTGGGTTTGAAGTTGACGGCTGCTCTACAGCAGATGATTCTGAATTATCCTCTTCATTGTGAAGCTAAGAGAACAAAGGAAAATGAAAACATTAATGTGCATCAAATTTAAAAAAAAAAAATTTTAAAGATCGTTTCAGGCAAAGAATCATTTTTTAGCTAAAAACAAGGTAAAATAGCATTTAAAAAGATGAACAAAACTTTTAAGAGACATAATCAGTCATTAAGAAGTTTAGAATTTGTATAGTTTCTTTACAATAAGGATGAAGTTCAAACTGTTAGGATTTATAGAGGAAAAAAGTCATGATTACAAATAGATTCAAGTTCTCTCAATCCTACAATAAATATTGTCTACCACGTATCAATCACTGTGTACTGCAAAGAAAACTCCTAACACAACCACAATACCATATCTATTACACTAGTATCTAAAATAACTGGAAATGTAAAATGTATTAATGAAATAGAATAACAATATATATACATTCCAAAAATGTGGAATACTGTGAGGAGGTTTTCCCAAGTACCAAAAGAATTACTAATAAAGCAAAATAAGTCAGTGTGCACATAAAATTCTGGAAAACATCCATTACAACAAATTTATTGAAAGTTCAATAAATGCTAGATAATATATTGAGATCTCTATCACTTAACTCATTCAATCCTCACAACACCTGTAAGATAGACTATTAGACTGTTATCCCCATCTGACAGATTAAAAGAAAAAAAGAAAAAAAAAACCAAACCAAACCAAACCAAAACCACCCCAGACGTGTAGAGACTTAGAGTAACTTGCCAAACATCACAACAGCTAGGAAGGGTAAAGCCACGAATCACACCCAAGCAGTAGGGCTGCACACCTCTTACTTCATTTATATGGAAGGAAGGCAGGCAGGCAGGCAGGCAGGCAGGCAGGCAGGCAGGCAGGCAGGCAGGAAGGAAGGAAGGAAGGAAGGAAGGAAGGAAGGGAGGGAGGGAGGGAGGGAGGAAGGGAGGGAGGAAGGAAGGGAGGGAAGGAGGGAGGGAGGGAGGGAGGGAGGGAAAGAAATTTTGTCACAGAGCAAATCTGTGTGTTGTGATATAATGCATTTTTGGATTTTAGAAAGAATAGGTGAATTATTACTCCACTTTCTAGTAGCTTTGATAAACTTATCTTCTCTGTACCTCAGTGTCTCCATAGGTAAGTTCTGAATGCAACCAAAATCCTCAAAGAATTGTAAAATAATATTTGAAAATCATCTAGCATAATGCCTAACACACAGAAGGCATTTAACAAATACTAGTTCCACCCTTCTTCCCTTTTATTTAATATACTTTATTTTATAAACTCAAAACCAGAAATTATGTGGTACTCTGTCAGTCCAATAAGTAGTCACTCGCTTGCCTCTAAAGAATTTTTTTAAATATGCCAAGTAAAACAGGAGGTCAATTTACTTCACTGCTGTTTGCATGTGTCTTGGTAAAGCGATTACACTAGCAAAACACTTTTGGGGGTTCATAAAGGTATTATAACTTTTAACAAAACAGTATAAACAAACCTAAAATCATCTCAAGTTTAAGAAGACAACTTTTTCTGTAACACTATGGACAAAAAATGTTGCCTGCCATTCCAGTAAACAATGAATGTTGCCCACCATCAAATCATCAGCCACTGCAGCCAGCCCCACACAGTGCACCCTGAGGGGAACTCAGGATGGAGAAAAACAGGATACTGGCCCTAGATAGTTAAGAAGCATATCTAAAGAACAATTTCAATAAGCCCAGACTCTTGCATCTCCGCATACATAGAAAAGCCCTGAAATCATTAACTTAAGATGTCTGTTTTGTGTGATCAGCAGTAATCTTCTCATGTCCTACTACTTCCCCCTACCACCCCAGCAAAAACTCCAGCGTATCCCTGTCCTCTTTGCAACAGCACCTCAGAGCTTATCTGAGAGGCTGTCTCCTGGGCTATAATCCTCAGTACGGTCCTCAAATAAAACATGTCGCAATTTTTAGGTTATGCGTTTTTCTTCAGTCGACGGCACCAAAGTTTATACAATGACATCCACTCACAGAAACTGAATTCTAAGGTCAAATAAGCATAAAGTCAACTCTGTATGAGCTTTTACATTTATTTACTTGCAGCACTTTTCCAAGTAGGCACTAAATGAGCATCCTCTTGACTAGCAACACTCTGCCCTGGTGTCACAAAGTATCTCCTATGTTTCCCATTACAAGGCACCCAGGAGAATTCCCAGTGTAGTCATCTTTGACCACACTTTTAAGAGCAAAAATGTCAGATGAACAAGTTAAGGCAAATAAAGTACAGATAAATGCTTAGTATATACTTAGTAATTTAGAATATATTAGTATATTTAGTATATATAGTAATTAGTATTACTAAACAAATAATAATGAAGGTGTCAAAAAAGAGGAAGCCACTTTTCCATATTTACTATTAATACCGCAAATGTAGATGGAATGTACTGAAGAGAAAATCCTACGTGACAAACAACTCTCCTCTAGTTCCTCACAAGAAACACCCCTACCACATCAAATATACAAATATGCTCCCCAGAATGACCAACTCTCTTCTTAAACCTGTCAAAATATATTCAAATAACTACAATAAAAAGAATAACTACAGATACTTTTACGTATGATCTCAGAAGTAAAGCTTTGGAACTTATAAAACACACCAATTTATTTCAACTGCCTTACCTAACACCTCCAGTTTTGTTTTTACAAAATTATAATATAGGGGACTTCCCTGACAGTCCAGTGGTTAAGACTCCGTGCTCCCAATGCAGGGGGTACGGGTTCGATCCCTGGTCAGGGAACTAAGATCGGGCATGCCACACAGCACAGCCAAAACATATATATATGTGTATATATATATATATTACAGTGAACAGTTGCTCTGTGTTAACAGTAAAACCCAATAACTCAGTCAACAATCTCTACCCACTGTAGCATAGAACTTCCAATTTACTTTAAATGCAACACTGTATTTTGATATCTTTGGTGTCTCCATTAATTAACCGACTGTGTGATGAGACAAATTTATTTTTAAGGAAGGACAAGAAAAATTTTAACAAAAAAATTTTTCTGCCATTTGAGGCACTACCCCCTCCCCTTTAGTGTGTATTGTGCATCTGCACTATACGTTAACTAGATCTCCTTAGAAGACGCAGGAATGCCTGCTCACTCAAAAAAATTAATTTCCATCTGGTGCCAGCAAGGTAACTCCTTAGGAGATAACATTCCTTTCTCAATTCTGTAACGAGTCACAATGACCCCACTACTCACCTTGTTGGACTATGTAAACTGTCAATATGTTACTTTGTCTCAAAAACTTATATAACTGTGCTTTGACCTCTGACCCGCAACAGCCCTAGGAGCTTTCTGAAAGACTGTCTCCCGGTTATAATCCTCAGACTGGCTCCAATAAAAATTTCCATTTTGTTCTTAGATTGACTATTGTTTAATTTTTTCGACATTTGATTGCCTTTTAACTAAGTTCTTACAAGGGTTCAAATTAAGTTACATGTTTATCAAATTAGACAATGCCAATTTGTAGAAATTTTTCCTTAATCATGCTGCTATGTTGTTAAATGGTTCTATTTTACATTCTATAACAATTACCTAAACAGCAAAAAAAAAAAGGGGGGGGGGGAGGAGTGGGGTGGGACCTACATATATTCAGTAATGAACCAGGCTCTGTGTCCCATCCACACATCACCTCAAAAGTTATCTTCCCAGGGAATTGCCTGGCGGTTTCACTGCAGCGGGAGCAGGGTTCCATCCCTGGTCGGGGAACTAGGATCCCGAAAGCCAAAAAAAAAAAAAGAAAGTTATCCTCCCAGCTTGTCCTATCTACGAGCCTCCTGGAAAAAAATGTGGGCAATAGCATGTGAAAATTAAAATATCTTTCATCTAGTGACCAGGGTGATGAAAAGTTGCACACTAAACCATAGTTTTTTAGTCCGAAGGGTAAAAGGATGACAAGAGGGCTTTGTTAAATGTATCTAGCTATCTCTAGTTTTTATAGATGTATATTAAGTATTTTTAATGATAAGGAAACTGTAATCATTATGATTAGCTAGCTGGAGGTCTAGCCTTCCTGTATATAAACTATAGTTTCTTTTACTTTAATTGGCGTGTTTCCTATACATATCCCTTTATTCTATTTTAAGGTGATAAAATATTAATGTAATAACTAGAAACTTTATTTTTGAGAAGCTAGAGATCTCACTGAATGTTTTCTAAACATACCAAGATGAGAATTACGGACGTGCAATCAAGTGTTGTTTAGTGAACAGTGCCCTGTACCAGGGCCTGGTAGGTTAGCCAGTTGTATGGTCTTTTTTTCACCTTTCTTCTCATTTCTTTTCTCTTCTTTTCTGTTTCAATTTGGGCACAGAAATTGAACTACAGGGCAGAACTGTAAGATTTTGGGGAAATAAAAAACGAGCTATCTCTAAAGTTGTTTTTTTAAAAAAGTTTCTAAAGAACTAATATATGTTGTATACTGCCATATTCTGACTACATTTATTACCAAAGGGCAAAACTGGGGAGAAGAGTTAGTAGTTGCAAGGAGATAAATTTTAGCTCAATAAAAAAAGTTAAAAATTTTTAGTTAGAACTTTTTAATTTTTAGAGTACTAGCTTTTCTGTGGGGCAACAAATCCTTTCAGGCAGATTTTGGATGACTATCTGGCAAGACTGTTTTATAACTAGGATGACCATACAGCTGTTTTCCCCAGGACAGTCCCACTTTACACCTGTTGTGTCACAGCCCCATTCAATTTAGCATTTTCTCCACCCCGTTCATTCTCAAAAAAATTGTACGGTCGGTCAACTGACATATAATGGGATTCTTGCCCTTTGTACAAAATTAGTAGATGACAAAGGTTCCTTCTGACTCTAAGATAACACGATTCTAGAAAAAAACCTCTGGTAGCCTCTATCATTCAATGTTGCCTTATCTAACACCTGATTTAGAGAAGCAAACAGATATGTGTTGCAGTAAAATCAATCTGTAGAGTCAAGTTACTCATTTTAGTCACCCAAGAAGAAAGTAAGCTACCTTATCTATGCTCCTAGGGATAAGGTGCTAAGAAATTTCTACAAACAGCCCAAGTGTTAAAACCAATAGCTCAGAAGATAGAGTTCCACAAAACAGTGCTGCTTAGCAAAGGGAGCTAGATTTTCTACCATCAACACTGAATTACAGCAGTCGTCCTCATACACACACATACCATTAAGCAAATGAACAGAATCTTCTTAATTTGAGGTTTACTCCCCACCAAATTTTTTCCACTAAACTTTTGCTGTCTCTGGATACCTTTCTTCTAATGAGAACTAGCCTATGATAAAGCAATGATTAGCAAATGATTCGAAAATGATACAAATGATTAGGAAAGAGTGCATAAGCAACAAGTAAACATTAAAGGAAAAATATTTACCGTGCCTAATTTTCAGCTTCTTCTTTTGAAAGTACAGAAGTTTGGTTACAGTTTTATATTTCATAATATAATACAGGCATATTTCTGCTGGTAAAAACCTTTCTTGTTAGTACGAGAGAATATCATTATTTCATGGTGTTCTACAAAGAGCACAGTGGGCTTCAGATGCTCTGTCACCTGAAGAAGTCTGCAAAACAACTGTTAAAAACCAAGTATCATCAGATATTTTATCAAGACACAACGAAGTGTCTTTTAAACAAAAAGGATTCTTACTTCATTTTTAAACTGTTACTGTCTGCTCATGATACGTCAACTGAAAGAAAGGTGTAAAAGACTATGTACAGTATAACTTGAGTTTTTTTAAATAATAAGAGAGAGATAAACACAACACTGTAGATCAACTATACTTCAATAAAACTTTCTTTTAAAAAAGCTATTTCCTACAAATTCCAAAAAAAAAAAAAATAAATAAGAGATTATTTGTGTAGTACATATAGGCAATCAAAATTTCTGGAAGGATACACTAGAAACAGCAAAGAGCTGCAGGTGGGGAAGAGACTTCATCATTCTCTACTATTTGATTTTTCACCCTAAACATAGTATCACTTTGAATTTTTAAATTTTTAATAAATAAAACCAAAATGCAAAAGTCCTCTAATTTCTGGTTTGGCATGTCTCACAGGCAACAATGTTAAGGTAAACACTATATCCTATGATTAAAAAGCTTTTTCCACATAAAATGTAATATCATTATAATCGCTTCCCTGGGTTTATGTATATACAACTTTCTATTAAAAATGACACAATCTGAAACTGTAACCACAGGAAAAATATATGTGAAGAACGCAAATGAGGAACTGTATCTGTTTTTTTAAAGGAAAAATTGAGAGGGATAATTAATGGGGCAACAGAGTGATTAAAGAACATAAGACCAAATTTATATTGGCACCCTAGACAGTTCTTCTGAGCTTCTGACCTAGATATGCACTCATTAATTCATTTCTTAAAACAACATTAAACATAATCACATACTAAAAAGGGGCTCTAGGCTCTTTATGTACAATTCTTTTCCTCCCATACGGCACTGCCTAGTTGACTTCTACACACAGTTCAGGTCTTAGCTTAAAATCAAGTTCTCGGACTTCCCTGGTGGCGCAGTGATTAAGAATCCGCCTGTCAACGCAGGGGACACAGGTTCGAGCCCTGGTCTGGGAAGATCCCACATGCCACGGAGCAACTAAGCCTGTGCACCACAACTACTGAGCCTGAGCTCTAGAGCCCGCGAGCGACAACTACTGAGCCCGTGTGCCACAACTACTGAAATCCGCACGTCTAGAGCCCAAGCTCCGCAACAAGAGAAGCCCCCGCTCGCCGCGACTAGAGAAAGCCCGCGCAGCAACGAAGACCCAACGCAGACATACATACATACATACATTTTTTTAAAAAAATCAAGTTCTCCAGAAAATCTTGCCTATCTCTCAAAAGTAGATTAGGATACAATCTTAAAGCACCCTGTTCTTTAGCACACTTATTACAATAGCAATTATTTATGTGATCATTCATTTACAATCTGTTTTCCCAGCTAAAGTAAGAGCTCTACAAAACTGGAGGTTATGTCTGTCTTGTTGAACACTACAAAAATAAGCTCCAAAGTATTTGGAATCAACTTTGGTTAAAATTAAAAGAACATGCAATATAGGTCACCAGTCACAACAGTATAAAATGGCAAGACTGGAGAAATAACCTAGCTATAACCCAAGTACTTTGAAGTCTCTAACAGCTAGTTATTACCTTAGTAAGTTAAAGGAGAAAGAGTTAGAGTATATTTACGTCCCAATGACCTCCAAGGAACAAAGAAACCAAACAGATGGGATAAAGATCTTATATAAATTGCTATCCTCAGAAGAATTCAGCCTCCAGTTAAATTCCTTTTTATATGCTAAAACTGCAATGTAAATCGGCTAGATCCTAAGAGTCTCTCTTTGAATACAAAGTGCTCTATATGGTACACTCATTAGTCGTGTTCATAGTCCTTTAATTAAATGACAAATACTTGATCTTATTCTTAAATGTTTATATCAACAGAAAGATACACTTTTCAAAATTCTATTTAGCTTACTCAGATCTTACCTAAGAAAATACATATTTACAAATCTGCCCTCTAATTATGCCTCTTTAGCAATAGGTCAATAAGATCTCAACACAGATTATCATAGTCCAAGGGAAAAAATGAGAGAAAAGAAAAAAAAGAAAGGAGAAAAAAATATTTGAGTGCTGGGCTGGCAGTTTCTCATACTTTCGTTCATCTAAGGCTGTCTGTCTACAGGGCACTGCTCCCTGTCAGCCCCCATTTACCTCCTCGGTCTCCCCCTAATTTCTCAATCTAGCACACATGAATTGAGCATGAAAAGACCATCATGTATGCCATAACGGTTCATATATTTCATCATAGGAAGATGTTCTGCTTCAGCCTCACCTTTCGTGGTTTTATACCAAAATACGTGTGTTGCATAACATATTTTACGTTTACTTTTAAAAGACTGCATTCTTCAAATCTGGCCAGTACTTGGGTTTTTGTCCTCTACAACTCAAGCAGCTTTTTGAGGTGTATTTATTGATGATTACGCTGTGGTCTTAAGCAATTAAGTTATCTGTGGCAGACATGTGATTGTCTCCCTCAAATCCCGTCCATCCCTCTTTCATTACAGATTCACAGTACTGTGGGTGGGACTGCACCCACCCTGCTATCTACGCTGGTCAGGATCATTTTCTCCTTTGGCACTGCAACTGCTTCCCAGCCAGCCTGGCCCTCCTCCTGGGCTGGGTGCCTGTGTCAAAGGCGGGCAATAAAATAAGCTAAGACTGTCCACTTAGAGGACATAGAACACTGCTGTGGAAATAATGATACAGAGCAATTCCAGGGTTTAAGATTTCCTTAATTGGTTTGGGGACCATAATTTAGAAACCCCGAGGGAGAAGGTGCCCCCACGCATTTTTTATAAGCAGAAGGAAATTTTAATGATAATGTTTGAATCTACAAAACTATTCAAACCCTGAGTTTTCAAAATAGCTCAATGTTCTGATTTTTATAAGCTAACATACTGGTATTTGTAAAGAAATAAATGTTCCCTGCCATTCCAGTTCTACAAGGATAAAGCCATTAGCTACTGCCGTGGCCCAGGGACAGCGCACCCTGAGGGGGGATTCAGGATGGTGAAAAGCAGGAAACATTCTGTGCTTTGGATATACTGGCCCTTAGATAGTTAAGATACATATCTAAGAAAACATTTCAAATGACCTCAGATTCTTGCATCTTCCCATACACAGAAAAGCACCAAAATCATTCACTTCAGATGTCTTCTTTGTGCTTAGCAGTAATCTTTTTATCTTGACTACATGGTTTTCCCAGCAAACAAAGTTCATAGGCATCCTGGCTCCTCCCTTACCTCTTTGGAGCAGTTCCTCGGAGCTGAGAGGCTATCTCTCAGGCCATAGTCCTCAGTAAGGTCCCTGAATAAAACTGAACTCACAACATTTATGTCGTGTGTCTTTATTTCAGTCAACATATCCTATCCAACATAAGCAATGATAAATATAATGACAATGGCAACTTGTAACGAAAGGTTCTTTTCTGTTTCCATAATCAAATCAAATAAGAACCCTTTGACAGATTCTCCAGAAAGTTTTTTACCTGCATGCACCAAAATAAGTCAGGAAATGTCATAACTGGTAAAGTTTAAAAAGCAAAATTGGCTGAAGAGTATACTTCATAATAGAGAAGTGAATCTCAGATATTAAAGTATAGTAATAATATTAAAATAAGCCCCCTTCTAGCAATCAAAATCTGAACATTCAAGAGGTTTTAAAAGCAAAACTATTCAGGCACCAGAATAAAAAACAAGAACTAGTAAACTCTAATTGCAACCATTTCCTTCCAGGAAACTGTCAGTTCCAAGTTTGTGCTGTACTTCATGAGGCCCTAGAAGCTTAGAGACCCTTTAATTAGATCTGGGAATATTATTACCTTCCTAGTCAGATCATATGCATGTGAAATTTAGGAAGTATGCTTTATTCATCGTGGTATCCCCTAAAACAGGTAGCAGAGTTTAGGACACAGAATAAGCTTCACATTAAATATGCAGTCCCCTAAGCCTCCCAGAGTTTTTCTTCTACCAAAAGGCAAGAGACAGCTTGGTCAAGTAATGGATGCACTGAACATCTCAAGATCAATAATCACAACTCATATATTCTATGATTCCCATGGTGTTTTTACACATAGTAGAAACCTAAAATATTTAGTCATTCAACTTTTGCAGGCAATCACCATAACTTAATAAGTAAATATTTGTCCCCCAAAGCTTACTGAATTAAACTAACGGTGTTTTCCAAAAACCATAGATAACTGAATTAATACATGCTAAAGAAGAATATAAATTCCATCCCCACATCACCCAAGTTTTTAAAGTAACTACTCTAGAGACATTCTTACCACAGCTAGACAAGACAGTCAATAGTAAAGAAAGTCACAAAAATCACAAAGAGCTGTCCCCTCCTATCACAAAATCAAAGAGCTGGCAAGGCTAGGTCAATGCATAAACTACCTGAGACTCTTTACACACTGAAGAAAGAAGCATCAGTGACTTTGAGCACAGAACAGTAATAAATGTTCATACAAAGGACTTTTATCCGTCAAAAAGTAGTTTACTATTAAAGAATATAGATACAAAAACCAAAAACAGGTCACAACAGGGGTGACCTTTTGATATAAGTTAATAATAATGAAGACTCTAGGAAAAACAGATTTTATTAGACAAAAGAAATGAAACAACAGCACACAGGAAGAACATAAATTATTAATTTAAAAAGTAAATATTTCTAATAATTAAAGAAGCAAAAACGGTGTGTTAGAAGCCGAACTACTGCTAGTAAGAATATATATTCATTCAACCACCTCGAAGAGCAATTTGGCAATTCCTAGTAAGGCTGAAGGTGTGTAGGACCCAATAATTCCACTTGCAAGCGTCAATACTAGAAAACACTTGCACATAAAGAGGCACATACAAGAATGCTCGTGGTAGTACTATTTGCAATAGTGAGACACTGATAACAACTGTCTGGTCAGCACAAAATGAATAAATATTATTCCACGATTGTAACACAATTCATTTTAAACTTATGAATTAGACCTACATGAGCCATCATAGGTAAATCTTTAAAACACGGTAAGTGAATAAAGCAAGCTGAAAAAGTATAAAATAGTAAAATACTGTAACAAATACATGCTAACGTCTGTTATCGCCACAGTGGATATAGAACTATCTTTTACATCATTTTCTATACTTTCCTTTATGCTTGAAATGTTTCATAGTTTTAATATTTACATTAAAAAAAAAAAAGCTGGCTAGCCAAGTTGTCTTCCACGTATAAAGTATACATAGCATCCATGAGTCCTTGGGAAAAACTACTCCATGATGAAAACCAGGCAATCAGAAAATTAAGCAAATAAAAAGTAAATAAGGAGAAAAGCAATGAGAAAAGATATGGTGGTTAGCACTGAGTCCTTTCAAAGATAGAACTAATGCTAAACATTGAGCTAAAGACTAAATAAACAGCCGCTGGCAAACAGACAGCAAACCTGAAAAAGCAAAAATATAAGCAACATAAAAATCAGGAACTGGGGAAAGAAAACATGAGAGAAAGTATTAGTACCACTCACCTCATCTTTCATAGCAGGGATTTAATCTCTAATATCTAAAATCAAAACATGAGGTCTTAAAAATTACTCCAATTTCTTACTGATTTTTATACTCTTAATTTTAGTGAAATCCTACAGAACCTAACAACTCTGTGGTAAAGAAAGCTTTATCTAGAATTCAGCAGCTCTTTAAGGATTTTTTCCTTGCTGTTAAATTCAAACAAAATCGTATTTTGTATTCTCATTAAAAAAAATTGAATAGTGGGACTTCCCTGGCAGTCCAGTGGTTAAGACTCCACGCTTCCACTGCAGGGGGCATGGGCTCAATCCCTGGTCTGGGATCTGATCCCGTATGCCATGTAGTGCAGACAAAAAAAAAAAAAGAGAGAGAGAAAAAAAAACGAGTATTATCCCTTTCTTATTATATTATTCCTGTCCATAAGCACAAATGGAAATGTGTTCACCAAATGTCAACATAATTTATTTCTGGTTGGTAAGATTTGGGTGCCTAGATTGCTTCTTTTTGTACTTACACTGCCTGTATTTAAAAAAATAAGTATATATCACTTTTTATAAAAATATACTTTAGCCTAGTAATTCTCATTTTAAGACTACATCCAAAGAAACTAATCAGAAACTTAAAATAGGATTTCTTTGTAAAGCTGTTCATCGCAGTGTTATAAAAATGGAAAACTGGAAACAATCTATTCATCCAAAATAAAATAAACACACTGTATCAATATAATAGAATCCTATACAGCCATTTAAGATGGTGTTTCCAAAGGATACTTAATGAAATAGGAAATGCTCATGATACAGTGTTAAAGAAGTAACAAAATTGTGTGTGTGTGTAAATCATATATTATTCATATTATTTTAAATAAGATGAACTGTTAGCAGTTTCAAAATGACTGTTAACAGACAAATGGGTAGCATGGGTGCTTGAAAACTGTATTTTGTTGGGATTTTTTTTTAACTTTTCTGTATTTTTTCTAAGTTCTCTAGAACAGAGATGAAAGAAAGTACGAAACAATCTTTTTTTCTTCTTAATGTAGGACATGTGATAAAGAGATTTCCATCTATGTTTATAGGAATAAGTTTCTACAAGTTAGAAAACTGACATTTATAAAATTGCTCAATGACACTAAAAATGAAAGAAAATCACCACAGACTTTATATCCATTCAATAACCTTTTATAATCATTCTTGTCTTTACAAGAAAAGAAAGGTACATAAACCCAGATAGATGATGCTTGTTATTTTCCATCAACCAGTTAACAGTACTAACACATAAAGTAATACCAGCATGTAACCATTTGAGTGTGATCATATTCTAGTGAAACCCATTTGGAGGTCAAAATGATTCATAAAGGCTTTTTCTTTGTCTCTTTCCCACCTATAACAAGAGTTTTCTTCATGGTGCCCTTCTGCCTTAACTAGTTGTTAATCACATTATATATGTGTCTACATAATCTATTTTCACAGTCAGTAATATTATCTATTCCTTAGAACTTCAATGAGGATGGCACACCAACATTGTGAGCAACACACCACCAATGTTCCAACTGCTTTATTCTATGCCCAGCTGATAAAAAACCTCCACAAACTTTCCACAAACAACTCTGAGAAAATGCTCATTAAGCACTCAGCAGAGCAGCAGTAAGCTACTGTGGCAGTAACTGTTGTATCGGTCACCATTCTTCCACTGCAGCCCTACATATAAAGCATAGACAGTGCTTCCTCTATCCAAACTAAACTTCAGAAAGCAGATACATTCACATTACCTAACTGCTATATGGCAGGAAAGTGCAAAAATGATAGGGACTTGTCACAAGGACATACGAGCAGAGAGTCAAATCTGGGATGATGTGAACCTCAAAATGATGACAGTATGAGATTATAATCAATAGAATAAAATTAAAATCCAGGAATTCATACTAATATAAATGAATAAATAAACTGGAGGCTACAGGAGTTCTTCCTTATAGAATCCTACATAATAAATGCAGAAGAAATGACAGAATTAGGAAATCACCATTTGACAACCATCGTTATAACCCTTTCAGGTAATCATAAACAGTGAGTTCTAAAACCAATGGGTGAAAGTATAATTTTTTAAAGGAACTTTGTGGGGTATACTATAAAATAACTGATATGAATCTTTCCAAAACATTAATATAATCCATGACAAATAAGATTAAAGAATTGTTCCAGATTAAGGGAGACAAAAAGACACTAACTAAGCACAATAGCTAATCATGGACTAGATCCTAATCTAAAAATAAGTTTTTTCTTTTGCTATAAAAGACACTAGTAGGGAAACTGGTAAAATATGTTTATAGATTACAGTATTGCATAAATGTCATTGATTTTGATAACTGCACAATAGTTTGTAAAAGTATGTCGTTTTTAGAAAATATACACTGAAATATTTAGATGTAAAGGGATAACATGTCTGCCACTCATTTTCAAATGCTTCAGAAAAAAATATAGCGTATGTGTATATATACACATATATACAAAGAAAATATCACAAAGTATATGTGATAAAACGTCAACATTTGAGGAAACTGGGTGAATGGTGTACAGGAAATCTTTGTACTATTTTTTCCACACTTTTCTGTAAGTCTAAAATTAAAATTATTTTAAAATAAAGTTAAAAAAACAAAATGCTATATGGCAAGAAAATAGAAAAAAAAATATGTTGTATTAACAAACAGATTAACTTAAAACTCTACAATCCCAGCTTCTAACTTCCACTCTATCACTAGAGACCTATATGATCATTAAAAACCTCTACACCGTCAGTCAGTTTACAGAATGACTTCTCTACATTCAGTCAAAATCCTAGTTTCCCTGGATGGCACTACATCCCTCAAAAGCCTCTCAAACGCGAAATGTTAATCCTCACACCATCCCCCCTTATCTGGAAACAAGAAGACAAAGAAAATGTTCTTGGATACAGCCAATGCTAGATCAAGAGCCTTTCTTGAAATTCACACTGTCTATACAGCCTGCCAGACTTTCTCTCATCCTGTTCTTAGTATTTACAAGGTCTAAATCATTCCCCAGTGAGTAAAACTTACAAGCCAGCCACCTACCTCCAGTATCATCTCCTCTACCTTAATTCCTACTATAATACAAGACAGCTAAACCAACTTAACACTTCAGCTATGAAACAGGAAGCAATAATATGCGAAGTTGAATGGTCTAGTAACTCCATCGGTTCTCTACTTCTCTGACCTGAGAGTCATCTAGAACTGCTTCTACTAGAAACTATTAGATTTCTACCTCTTAATTCCTGGTCACAACCTCCTGGCCTCTTTCACTCCCTTACTTCCACTAAGTCTATTCCTTGGGCCCCCCATTTGCTGCCACCTGGTTTACTTTCTATCCTACGTAGCCTGGACTATAAAGTGAAAAACTTGCATGACACTCACCCTCAATTTCCTAGTTCTCATATCCTCTGCCACAGCTACCCCACCGACACCCAATTTGGGATGAGCCTAACTGTCTACTATCTCCTGGTAGAAGGAGAGAAGCAAATCCCGTAACTGTATACACGGGCGCCAAGTACAAATTTAGTTTCCAATTCCAGCAGGGCCATCAGAACGAGTCATCACCATGGCAGGCGCTTCAGCTCCACCACTCTTCTAGCCCCCGCTTCCAACCATGGAACTCTCAGTCCAAATCTTTGCCTCCTACTTCTCAGAGGAAAACAGGATTTCAAGCAAAAACTCCTTCAGTTTCTCTCCCCTGGAGCTCTAAATTTAGCATACGGCTTCCATTTATATTCTTCACTCCTAAATGCCAGATAACTGTACAGAGAAGATCCTGCCTCCCAAAGGATTATTTGTTGGTTTTTTCTTTATGATATGTCTCTCCTTTCTTTTCTCCACTAACTTCTTTCTCTCTGCCCACATGTATACTTTATTCACACCATACTTAGAAAAAACCTGCCCCCAGCTAAAATTTAAATTTTTATCTTGTGCTTTTTGAACTATTTCCATCTCGTCCTTCTTTTCCTTCAATGACAAACATCCTAGAAGAAGAAAAAAAAAAATCTGTGCACTTCTAATTCCCATTTCCTACCCAATCCATTACCATCTGGCTTTCACTCAAACAGCTCTTAACTAAGAAAAATGACCTTCTTTCTAATTGTTAGATCCAAAAACCTATTCATCCTATCAAAAATCTTGAATACAGTCATCCCCAGATATCCTGGTATTTATTCCAGGACCCTCCATTCCCACCCTGCAGATACTGAAGGCCCAAAGGTGCTCAGATCCCTATATAATGTGGCATAGTACAGTCTGTCCTCCATATCCACAGATTTCAGAACCCAAGAATGCAGAGGGTATGGTGCATATTCAACACAGTTGAGTGTAGTTCTAACTGGTTTTTCTTTAGCTGCCAGCGAAGTATTCCCTCTGGTTTTCCTCCTACTTTTTTTTTTTTTTAAGATTTATTTTATTATTTATTTATTTAATTTATTTTTGGCTGCGTCAGGTCGTAGTTGCGGCACACAGGATCTTCGTTGCAGTGCGCGGGCTTCTCTCTAGTTGTGGCATGAGGGTTTTCTCTCTCTAGTGGCGTGCGGGCTCCAGAGCGTGTGGGCTCTGTAGTTTGTGGCACGCAGGCTCTCTAGTTGAGGCACGCAAGCTCAGTAGTTGTGGCGCGCAGGCTTAGTTGTCCCGCGGCATGGGGGATCTTAGTTCCCTGACCAGGAACCAAAACCGCGTCCCCTACATTGTAAGGAGGATTCTTTATACCACTGGACCACCAAGGAAGTCCCTGGTTTTCCTCCTACCTTTGACTATTCATTGTTTCTTTTGTAGGGGTCCTTACTTTCCTCTGCCAACTTTAAAGAGTCTTAGCAAAAACTGAATCCAGAGCTGTGGGTACTGCCTCTTACACAGAGAGTAGACTGAAGCTCCAGTCTGTGTCATTAATTAGTTTGATTTAGTTTCATTTGCAAGGGCATAAGGCAACTAATCCCATGTAATACTGTTAAAGTTACTATCACAAGCATTCATTTGTCATTTAAAAAATTGCTATAGTGTACTGTCTAGTTTGATTTCACATTCTTTTAGATAATCAAGTAGTTGCTAAATGAACAGAAGATAGTTTGATGCCAAAAAATCTAAATTTAAGTTATAGATATACCACCTCCTGTATAACCCTGACTGAGTCTTCGAGCCTCATCTTCTTTCTGCGATTCATTCATTTTCATTCAGTCAGCCGGTTATCAGTCGCTCAACCAAATGCCTAATACAGTATGGGTGCAGGAAATAGGTGCAAATCCCAACCCATCAGTCCCTAGAACTTCTAAATTCTAACAACTAGGAGTTCTGAGGCAAGGGCATAATACAGTACGACTAGAGCAGCAACAGGGGGAATAAAGAAAATAAAAGTTTGCATATTGTATCACAGGTAAACCAGGGAGCCAACACCAGCAAGGACCAGGCCTGAAATACCAACTTTCTTCAGAGTTAGTTTTGTCCTTTCCTCAGCAAACACAGAGACGCTAAGAACAGAATCCTCAAGCAAAACTAAATACAGTAATATCAATTACCAAGACATGCTGTTGTTGATTAGTCACCCAGGAAGCACAGAAAATGCCAAGATGCCATTGGCGGCAATAGTTAAAGGGTTCATCCATCAAAGTGTTACATGCCAAAGCAAACCCTCAAAAATTGGCTGATAAAAGTAAATACATAATCTGAATAATTTCATAATATCAAAAGCTAAATACACATACAAATACACACACACTCTCTCTCTCTCAAAAAGTTGACATTTATGTGCCCCTAAACTGATTTCTTTATTTCTGTATAAATACTTATTCTCATGTTACAATGACCACTATAATGCCATATTTCTAAAGGTACTTATCAATAAAAAAAAGAAAAAAAACACTGTTACACCAAGATTTTCCACAACACTTGACACGACTGACATTTTCTAGTAAAAATTTACACACACGTGAATTCATTACTGCATGGATTTGCACTAGGAGCAAAGATGCACAAGACAAAAATATGTTATAACTTGTGCCTCTGAAGAAACCAGAGCGAAAATACTATCCAGAGAGAAACTGGATAGGTGGTTCTTTATGGTACTCAAATTCCAACTGTCAGCAAACCCATCTCAGCACACATAATAAAACGAATTTACCAAATACTTTTGGAGGGGGAGAAACTCTGGTAAACTAAGTTTTTAACTTTACCTTTTGAAAGATTGGATTTTCCTTTAAAGAGAAGCCTTAAATGTTTTAGCATACTAAACATTGATAAAGGCGGACTTAAAAATATTTCATTATATACTACAGAAATTTTGCTTTTAATTAATAAGTCAGTGAAAAGCACTATGTAGGAATATATCATGTACCAATAAGCAAACTAACAAAATACTGGCACGAACAGTTCTGAGACTATCCTCAACCACCTACGTTGGACTAAGGATATGAAGCATACTGGTTAAGTACAAAGGCTTTGGAATCAACTTTTTAAGACTCAAATCTAGACTCCCGCACTTAACCAACTCTGTGACCTGCTTGGACCTCATTTTTATCATCTACAAAATGGAGTCTATTTTCTGACAGGGCTTTCACAAGGATTACAAAAAATAACACCTGTAAATACTTAGAATAATGCCTGACATAGTAAAGGCCCAATAAATGTTACTTTAAAAAAACAAAAAGACAGCTTTTCATACACTTAATTCTCACAATAGTTCTATGAGGGAAGTACCTATACTATCCTTACTTTATAGGTGAGGAAGCTATGGCAGAGAGAGGTTCAGTAATCAGCCCAAGGTTACAGTGCTTGTAAGTGAGAAGCCAAGATTTGAAACTACAGGCTCATCCTACACCATCCTTGCTCTTCATGTCTGGCATCGCCGTCAATAAAAGAAAGTTAACTATAATGAAAGTTCTGTTTCCCAGGATCTTCTAACTCAGCTGACATGTTTACAAGTAATAGAATAAAATTTGTCCTCCAAGCTTTGCTGCATAACCTTAAGCAGAACCTCCCTCAGGCAGTCTTCTGTAAAATGAGATGGTTGAAGAAAATGATCACTAACTACTTCCACAATATCTGGAAACAATTTATTTTCCTTTTTCCATAAGTAAACCAAATAACCTACTCATGGTTCACTATCTGGCAAATGCAAGTCACCAGTCAGATGAGGAATTATGTAAAACTACCAGAATTCATCTAAACAGGTTTCTCGGCACTATTCTAAAAGCAAAGTACATACCCTAATTATGGACATGCAGAATATCAACACTGTATGGGCTGGGCAACATATTGTTACTTTTACATAAGAGAACTCTGGAAAACCGTTCACTTTATAAATATATCAGTAACCGCATGGATACACTTGAAATCATTCAGAAACGGCATTCATTTACTTCTTCAGTAAGTAATTACAAGGCACTATATAATGGGCCCAGAACTACACTGTATACTATTATAAACAAGACAGACCTAAGCCCTACCTCCCATTGAGTCCACAAAATACAAACCATGGAAGAAGGACTATGATAGGGATGAGTGCACAGTGTTAAAAGAATACACTGAACTTGGTAAAAAAGGGAGGAAATGGAGACGGTGAGGGAAGGTTTTCTGGAGAAAAGAACATCTGAACAGATTTGAATAAAGAATAGAAATTCATCCTGGAGGAAGCAGAACGAAAAGAAAAGAGGGCAATCATATGTTCAAAAGCCAGAAGAGTCAGAAGGCAAGGGAGAGCATGGTCTGGAGTGGCGCCTGGAGAGGAGCAGGGAAAAGAGAACAAAAGTATTACAGTTCAAAACACCGCACGTGTGCAGGGCAGTAACAAAGTAAGCAAGGTGAGGTTAGCAGAGGCTCATGTTGTTCTCTAAGGTTACAAACAAAAACTTAAAAGGGTCTCAAGTGTTATTTCAAGCGTTAATCCTTCCCCTTGTGGGAAAATCACACAAAAAGTCATGCTGATATAAATGAATGCTCTACCCAAATGAGAACAAATGTTCTCTAAAAACTATTGCATTTCTTCAGTCTAACATCCAACAGGCTACAAGTCCTACGAGCCTCAAAATTAGTAAAGAAGTAAAACTATCCAGTTTATTTCCTTACTCTCAAAGCCTCTGCCAAATAGCACAATTTCTTTACATAATGTAACGGGTAAGTCTGGAGAAACATCACAGACAAACTAAACCACAGCACATTTCTAAACTTTTAAAATACTAAATCGCTGATATTCAAATCTTAAAAGTCAAAACCTTGAAATAATCTGATAGTAAATCTTAGACTACTTGCAGTATTTCCCAACTTGCACTTGGCATGTCTTTAACAAGAATTTTACCTACACCTTAATTCCAGCTAAGTGATCAAACTTTTGGAAGAAACCATAACAACAACATGGCATGAAAACAGAGGATGATTTATAACCAAGTGGTAGATAGGCGAGCCTTAATTACAAGGACCTTTTGAGTAAATTTACATTTAATAAGGTCAGCAGAATGTACTCCATAGTTATTTAAATTTACGTCAGGCCTACACATGTAGAATATGTATAAAATTCTAAAAAAATATATTATTAATACACATATAACCAGACAGTGTTTTAGCATGTAGGTGTGATATTAAGGAAAGAATAAAAAGAAAATAGTCTCTAAGTAGTCAATATAAAGCAGATGAGAAAAATCAAAGCAGTACCCACAACTCCACAGTCAATGAAGGTACTAAGCAGGACCACTGCACATGGCTTCATGGGTTCCTTACTGAACAACCCTATGGGGCCAATCATATATCACAAACAACCTGAGAGAGCCCAAGTCTCAGTAGCAAAAAAAAAAAAGAATTCTTATAAAAATGTGTGTGTGTGTGTGTGTGTGTGTGTGTGGAGAGGGAGAGGGAGAAGGGGAGAAGGAAGGAGGAGACAGACACAGACACTAAGCAACATACATTAAGCTGTAAGGTAATGCAAAACACGCACACAAACACACACACACACACACACACAATCTGAGAGAGCCCAAGTCTCAGTAGCAAAAAAAAAAAAGAATTCTTATAAAAATAAGAGAATAAAAATAACATAAGCAAGGTTTTGAGTCTATGGAATTGCTCTTGAGCTAGCACCACTCATTCAGTCATTCTTATCAAATACTTCCTAAGTGCCTACCATATGCCAGATACTGGAACATATAGCAGTGAACAAAACATACCTGTCCTCATGAAGCTTACACTCAGGGGAAAGAAGAAGGTAGGAATTAAACACATAACATACTTGAAAATATCAGGTGGTGATAAGTACTATAGAAAAAAATGAAGCAGGAAATGGGGCTAGGGAGTACTGTGAAGGGGGTATTGTGATTTTAAATGGCCTCAATGAGGTGACCACTCCAACAGAATGAAGATTCCATCAGACATGAGAAACTTGTCTTTGCTGTTCTCATCGGAAATTTTATACTCTAACTGGGGTCTCCACACCAATTCTAGTGATAGACCAAGTGCCTGCCTGATTACCAGGTACAAAAAGTAAGTGATGCAAAACAACCTTTACCACGTTCCTAAGGGTTTATTTCAAGACTGAGTGAAACAAAAATTTATCAGAAGCATCCTGCAACAGGCCCAAACTTAAGGCCTTTATGAGGTGCATTCCTCTTTCATCTACACCAGGGGTGGGCAAATTACAGCTAGCAGGCCAAATCCAGCCCACCATCTGTTTCTGTAAATGAAGTTTTATTAGAACACAGCCATGTTAACTTGTTTACATATTAAGTATGGATACTTTTGCACTAAAGCAGCAGATCTGGCACACAGCTGTGACACAGACCACATGACCTGGAAAGCCTAAAATATTTACTACCTGGTCCTTTACCAGAAAGTTTGCTGACCCCTGGTCTAGATCATCACCACCACCACTACCACCATCATAGTGAGATTCCTTTCAGGGCCCTCTTCACGAACACATGACCAGTGCAGTCACACGGAACCTTGCTGCAGGAAGGCCTCATGCTTGAGGTTTAATGCTCTATGGTCACCTTTAAATTCTTAATAATTTTATCTTTGAATCCAAGTTTTATAAGTGAACTCCAATGGGACAAAAGAGCATGTGCCAGGGACTTGGTGCCTCAGCTCACAGGCAGTCTGCCTCCCCAGGAAAGATTCTCAGTCAGCTGAACGCCCTGGCTCAGCTCAACTCACCACCTCATGACTAGGAGTACAGCAAGGTGGTAGCTATCCCCATCCCAGGCTGGCGTCACAATGATACATTCACGAGCAAAGCAGTATCTAGCAAGTCCTGGCATGGAGGCTGCAATCCCTTGCGGGTGCTGTGGGCTAAGACAGCAGGCCCGTCGGAAGTGGAGACTGGCTTTCCTCCCCAAGGCCAGGACCCCACGTTTTCACCTGGCAATGCACCTTGCAAGGTATGTAACCGGACTTGACTGCTTTCAACAAAACTTACAAACGAGAGTTCCATTCTTCTATCAAATCTAGTGTAAAATTGATTTCTTTGTTTTGTCCCATTCCACTGAGCCATCCCCCTTCACCTTGCTCTAGGCACACAGTTCTCTTATTTCTTAAACCAACAAGTTCATTTGCTCCACGGGCCCTTATCACACCTGAAATACTCATCAGCTAGAACATTTCCATCAAGTCTTGGCCTGAGTGTCACACCTGCAGAGTGGACAGAGTTCCCTAATAATCCTGATTCCAATCCACTGAGGAGTCAAACCCACTGGTGTGGCATACCATCTCCAAAGAGGCCACCATCAATTTTTTGCCTCCATGTATGTGCACTGCCTCTCCTTCATTGGGAAATGGAGTTTATTTCCCCTCCTTATGAACCTGGGCTGGATTTATGGCTGCTTTAACCAACAGAATGCAGCAGAAATGACATTCTGGAGTTCTAAGCTGAAGCCTTAAGAGGAATGGCAGCTTCCTCTTCCTTCTGTGATGTGAAAGGCCAAGGTCACACTGAGAGGGCACATGAAGAGGACACACAGAGGAGAACTGAAATGATCAACATTCAACAGTACCAGCTGAGCTTCCAGTCAACAGTCATCAACAGCTGCTAGCGAAGGGAATGAGTCATCTTGGAGGTTCCAACCCAATCAAGCCCCCAAATGGTTGGAGCCCCAGCTAACATCACATGGAACAGAAGGACCGCTCTGCTGATCAGAGCCAAACCAAGGAATCTTGAAACATAATAAAATGCTTGTGTTTTGAGTAGTTTGTTACAAAGCAATATAAAACTAAAACACCAAGATTTGAATACCAGATCCATCACACCTAGATCCACACACATGCCTGTACATATTTAACCTCTTTATGTCTCATTTTTTTCATCTGCAAAATGAAGATCATAACATTATTTATTTCACAGAATTGTTCTAAGGAATAAATATGCTCATGTGTGTAAAGCACATAGCAGAGTTCTCAGCATATTCCTGACATAATGCAAGAAGATATTATTATTCTATTATTGCTATTTTATTATTGATAAAATGTATTATTTATACCATCATCCTGCTTTACCTTCTTTAAACCATCTATTACTATCTGAAATTATGCTCACTTATTTATCTGCCTCCCCTCCACCAAAGTATGAGCCATGAGACGAGAACTTAACTGTCTTGTTCACCAGCACCTAAAACAGAATTTGACTGACAGAGATACTTTATAAATTAATATTGAATAAATGAGTTATAGGACCTCAGTTTCACAGTTAATCAATAATGATATCTAAAAACTGCTCCCATACCTTATCTTAAGTATAAATCTGACAAGAGACATTCAAAACACAAGATACACACATAAACTATCTATAATATGTTATTTTCAGGATATAATTCCAATGCATTTACTTGTTACTGCACAAATATTACACCATTATTGGATCATGTACTGCTCAAATATGCCTAAGTGATGGCTAGCATCTGACTCAGCACCGTTCAGGTGTTCTAAAGTAGCTTACTCGTTTGTATATTTTTTTTTAAATGAACTGTACTCAATCAAACTAATGACACACTCTCAGTTACTATTGCTACATGCACAGAAACAGCCAGAGAAACTTCCACCTGGGGTCCATTCAAAACCAAATTACCCTGGCAACACAAATTAACATAATACTAATCTTCAAGCTATGGAAACTTGGTTTTAAACACATCTGAGAGTGAATTTCCTCAGTTACAGTATTTTAAAAGTTTAAAATCTATATTAAAGATGAAATAAAAATCAGACATTCACAGAACCCTGAAGCACCTCTGAGGAAAAGCAGCAGTCTAGAAGGTACACAAAGATACACAAAAACACAATTCAGTATAACAAGTTCTCTAATACCGTGATTCTCAACTTTTCCTCTGCCATGATGTAGAGATGACAGATGCAAGAAACTCATCCTGCCTCCCTCTTCCAATTATAATTTCGTAGGAGTTTTTACATCTAGGAACAGGATTTCATAAGGCAAACAAACCACAGGGGTGTGGTACAGAACTTTAGATGAGAAATAAACACATGTAAAGTCAGGGAAGTAAGTAAGAGAGAAGACATTATGGGTGAAGGTAATAGTAAGTATGTCCTGCTGAACTCCATCAGTGCATAAAAATTAAGGCGGGCAGGGGGGCGGGGAGGAGGGGGGCGGGATTGCTAAGATGTGGCATTGTATAGGTATGGAAAGGTCCATTCAAGGAACTTGTATGTTAAGAACAGAAATTTATACTTCAAAATCCAATAAGCCTGGGCTTCCCTGGTGGCGCAGTGGTTAAGAATCTGCCTGCCAATGCAGGAGACACGGGTTCAAGCCCTGGTCCGGGAAGATCCCACATGCCTCGGAGCAACTAAGCCTGTGAGCCACAACTACTGAGCCCGTGTGCCACAACTACTGAAGCCCGTGCACCTAGAGCCCATGCTCTGCAACAAAAGAAGCCACCGCAATGAGAGGCCCGCGCACTACAACGAAGAGTAGCCTCCGCTCACCACAACTAGAGAAAGCCCGTGCGCAGCAACAAAGACCCAACACAGCCAAAAATAAATTTATTAAAAAAGAAAAAAAAATCCAATAAGCCCACCAGAATGGCTAAAATTAAAAAGTCTGAAACACCAAACTTTTGGCAAGGTGGTGAGGCAGCCAAAGCTTCCATACATTGTTGGTCTAAGTGTAAAATGGTACACTTGGAAATGGTACACAGACTTGGAAAAAAGTCTGGTGGTTTCTCATAAAATTAAGCATACGCCTACCCTATTACCCAGTAATTCCACCAAAGAGAAATGAAGACGTACGCCTACAAAAAGATATGCACAAGAATATTCCTAACCACTTTGTCCGTAATAGCCGAAAACCGGAAACAACCCAAATGTCTATCAACAGAGCAATGGATAAACAAACTGTCCTATATTTGTACAATTTATACAATGAAATACTATTCAACAATAAAAAGGGATGCACTACTGATACACACAATAACAGGATCAATCTCCTAAACTTCTTGCAGAGTGAAAGAAGCTTTGTAGACTATATGCTGTATGATTCTAGAATAGGCAAAGCTCATTCGAAGTGAAAAACAAAAACAAAAACAAAACAGTATAACGATCACCTGGTGGGTAGGAATGAACAGGGAAGGGTCATGAGTGAACTTTCTAGGGTGACAGTAACGTTCTATCCCGGTGGTCAGGAAACTTTCTCTGTAAAGGGCAGAATAGCAAACATTTCAGGCTTTCTGGGCTCTGCCTCAAATACCCAATTCTGCCACTGTAAATGAATGGCATGGCTGTGCTACCATAAGACTTTATTTACAAAACAAGAGTTAGAATGTAGTTTGTTGATCCCTGCACTATATTTCAAAAGTGGTTTGGGTTACACAGATGTATGTACTTGTCAAAACTCATCTAATTGGCCATGGAAGATTTGTTCATTTCACTATATGTCAATTTTATCCTAAAGGAAAAAAAACATAAAGAAATATTGAACTCTAGGCTAATGATAAGCATGTGGTTTGCAGTGAGGTACACTGATATCTGCAACTTATTCTGAAAGCTCAAAAAATAAGATGGATTGACAGATATACGATAACACAAATGCAACAAAATGTTGGGAATTGTAGACCCTACAACTGGTATATGGTATATGGAAGTTAACTGTGCAATTCTTTCAACTTTTGTATATATTTGAAAGTTTTTTGTTTTGTTTTGTTTTTGGCTACGTTGTGCGGCTTGTGGGATCTTAATTCCCAGACCAGGGATCGAACCCGTGCTCCCTGTGGTGGAAGTGCAGAGTCCTAACCACTGGACCACCAGTGAATTCCCCAAAAGTTTTAATGTTAAAGGGGGGGGGGATATTCAGTAAGAGGCCACTGAACATTTTTAAGCAAAGAAATGAAAATCAAATTTATATTCTACAAATACATTTTATGCAGTGCAAACAATACGCAGAAGGATGGTCAGATGAAGGAAGAAAGCACTAAGCAAGCTATAACAATAGTCCATGCCATAGAAAGTATCAACATTTGAGGAGTAAGTACAAAGTGAGTTCATGCAGAGAAGGAAAAGTCAGGGGAGTAAAGAGCAGAAAGCTCCTTCATTTCAGGAATGAGGAAGGAGTTTCAAGGAGAAAGTTCACAATGTCAACATAAAGGAACTTAAGCAAGAAGAGAACTGAAAAGTACCTATTAGATTAAGCAACGGGACCCTGATGATGTAAAAGAGGTGTGGTAAGAATGTAAACCAGATAAAGGATATTGATAAGTTCAAAGGAAACAAGCAAGTGATGATCAAAGGAATCTAGCTGGGCAAAGAGAGGAAGGGAAAACTAGAGAGCAACGTAAAGTAAAAGACTGAAATACTTCTTTAAAATGGAAAACAAAAGTCAACGACTGCACCTAAAAATCACCATATATTATCTCATCCAGAAAATGTACTCTCTTGGGTAAGGCAGCCTGCTATGGGCCTGAGTGTCCCTGCACATTCTTGCTGAGTGTGAAAGAAGGTCAAGGTTACCACAGCACTTAACTGCCTCTCAGGGAGAGGTGAACTAGCTTGTTTGTTCTTTGCTACAATGTTTGCAGCTTGCTAAAAAAAAAAAAAAAACAAAACGGCTAGACCCTGGGTCCTGAGTTCCTTAGCCTTGATCCACTCTGTGCTTCCATCTAGACCCATCACCCTCATGGGACCTGGTTACAAGGAAAACCAGCACAAATATGCTGATGTTCATGAGTCTGCAGGGCTGTGAGTAATAACGTCATTTGTTTCTGACCTGGGAGTCTCCTGTTTTTCTGCCAGCAACCATGAAACATTAACAGACTATCAGCTTGTAAACATGGTAAAATCAGATCTTAAGACTTTTCACTGCTCTTGACATGGGACAACAAAGAACTAGTTGATATTCACGTTGCTAAATAAAACAAGAGACAAAAACACAGTCACCAGCAAAAACGGAAATATATACACTATTTTATAGTTTATTTACCTTACATTATTCATAATATTTATCATGTACCAGTCTCTACACTATATTTTTTACTTATACTACATTATATAATTCTCATAATAATCCTAATGAGGTAGGTACTAATATGAGGAAACTGAGGCTTCAAGATGCTAGGTAACTAAGCCAAGGGCTCACAAATTGTCATCAGCACAACCTAAATATAAGCCCAGATAACTTTAAAAGATGTGAGGGTTTTTGTTAACTATTAATAGTCAACCTCCTTCCCAGCTGATTTATCAAGGCCAACTCTAATTCATATATAAGAGCAAAGTATCTATATCATCACAGTATGGATAGTTCATTATTTTTATAGAAAACTAACATTTTGGAAATGTTAATATAATCAAAGTTTTCTCTAAAAATCTGTGGTCAAGGTTTAGGAAGAGCTAGGTTAAACAAATCCAAATCACTGTCTTTACGGCAGAAGCTCTCATGGTTTAAATATGCAAATGTACGTCTTTATATGCTAATATATATTATAAATCTTCTAAGACCATCTATTATCATCATTCTGAATGATACAGTTTGGGAAACTACCGCTACAATCCACAGTGCCAATTTAACTTATACACAGAATACCTCTGAAAGCTTAGTAGTCAGCTTGGTGGTTCACATACACAAATCCTTTAAAATGGAGAACATCAAAGTTAGAATGTGGCATAACAGCTCCAAGCCAAGTCACCTACTTCATAGTTTGGCAACACTGCCCATTTCCTACCAGACAAAATTGAATTTCCCACCAGACAAAATTGAATTTCCCATAACACAATGGAACTACCTGGCTTTTTCTGAAATTAGAAGGGTAACAAGTCAAGGCTTTTTGTATTTGTAGCTCTGTACATTGTTATCACTTAACAAAATTTGGACACTTTTAACAATGGAGGAGAGATCACAGAAAAAGTAGTTTCCACATAAAGCTTGTGAATTGGTTAATGGTAGTAAGTCATTCTGATGGTCCTAGGCATCACCGTTAACTTACCAATACGGAAAGCTAAAATTTAACTCTATGAATAAGTGGAAAATTAATATCATATACCATTTCACTGCCAAGCATGTTTTCCTATCTCCTACTTAGTCAGCTCTAAACATTCAACAACTGAACCTGTTTATTGCTCCATTGTTATTAACCATTCCAGAGTTTTTTAAAAAAACCAAAACTGAGCTAAAGTCAGCCACACAGCAGTTGTGTTCATTATACAAGCCAGAGCTGTAAGCTGTAGATTGGTCCCTAGCTTACTGCAAACCAACTCAGATGCCTTTTTTTTCCTTTTGCCCTCTGCTCTGAAGGAAGTCCTTCACCCATTCAAAGTCTATGTAGGACACATCTCCAGTAGTTTGGGGTGGGGGGGGGGCATATACCTAGGTAAAGTTACTCATCAGGCCATTCTCAAGAAAACCAAGAGTTATTCTAGACAGATGAAATTACCATGTAATTACACAGGAATTGGAATCAAAATCTGAATGTAAACTGTACTAAGATTTTCAAACACTTCACCTTACAAGGAAAACAAATTGATGTCCTACCTACTTTAAGCAAGAAGTATCTTTGGAAGGACAGATTTTTGCCCTCTGCTCTGAAGGAATGCCTCCACCCATCCGAAGTCTCTGTGGGACACATCTCCAGTTTGGGGGGGGGGGGGGGAAGGCAATAAAATATGATACTGTCGGGACTTCCCTGGTGGCGCAGTGGTTAAGAATCTGCCTGCCAATGCAGGGGACAAGGGTTCGAGCCCTGGTCCGGGAAGATCCCACATGCTGCGGAGCAACTAAGCCGGTGCGCCACAGCTACTGAGCCCACGCTTTAGAGCCGGTGAGCCACAACTACTGAAGCCCACGCGCCTAGAGCCCACGCTCTGCAACAAGAGAAGCCACTGCAATGAGAAGCCCGCGCACCGCAACAAAGAACCCCGCTCGCCGCAACTAGAGAAAGCCTGCATGCAGGAACGAAGACCCAACACAGCCAAAAATAAATAAATAAATTTATTAAAAAAAGAAGAAAAAAATGATACTGTCCACTTATTTTGAAAGGAGTTGTAGAGAAAAAGAAAATATCTTAACGCTGACAGCAATTTCCAACTTTTTGGTGTTAGGAATTCTTAAAAGTAATAATCATAACTACTGAAAGCAAATGTGACACTATAATAAATTACTTTAAGGCACAAATACATCAATTAAAAATGTTTTGAGCAGTGATTTGTATACGTGAACATGGTGGATTCTGATAAGCAAAACCCCCAAAGAGAAAGAATTCGAATCAGTTAACACCATTAAGGGAAACAAATAGCAACAGGAAAGAAAACAGATTAGAGAAAAGAAATCCCACTGGTAAATGCAATAGGTATTCAATATTTACCTATTGCATTTTATTTTTACTAACATCTGCAAAAATAGGAATGCCTTAAAAAAAAAAAAACCACCAAATGTGTATACACTAACAACTTGAAAAATGCCTTCCCAAACTGGCAGCAACATTTTCCAAATCATTCCAAAAATACTGATAAATTTTCACAGAATTCAGAATATACATCATTTGGAGATTTTACCGGATGTAAACCAGATGAAGTGGAAGCCTCCTGAGCTTTTATCTTAAAAAAAAATGCAAAATTACATACACTGGGATTTCATCTTTCAGTAGCCTTTGCATTTGTCAAGATACACTTAACAGAAATTCTTTACTTCACAACTAAGTCTCTCCTGTGCAAATAGATCTGAAACATGAAATCTGCACTAACATATCTATATTTGTAAATTTCACAAACAGTACTATTAATTGCATCATCGGTGCTCCATATTAACGTTTTTCTCCTCTCCCTCAGTAAATAGGTTTAACTAAATTTCCACCTCAAAGTTTACAGAATAACATGCTACCTAGCTGCAACGAAACAGTCAACTACTGCTGAGTCCATTTTTTAAATAAGGTTTACGTAGGAATCTCCAATGACGCCACCAGAATTAAAATCAGAGAAAAAAAAATTTGAAAATTTGACACGGAAAACATAGAGGGGCACTTTTCACTCATTACAACATACAAAGGTTTATACGGTTAAGCTGGAAAACCTTGTATTTAAAGAAAAATTTTCAAACAAGATTAGCATTTTTTTAGTAAAACTTCCTGTTTCCCCTCCTACCAAAAAAAAAAAGTAATAGAAAACAGAATGCAATCACTTTTAATTCTAACAAAACAGAAAAGGACAAAATGACAAGGTTAACTAGAATTGAGAAACAAGTTCAGCCCCACGACTATTCTCTACAGCTGCACGATTTTTAAGCCCACAATTTTTTTTTTTTACCAAATCCACTTCCCACCCTACGTAGGGCTTACACCTGCCTCCTCCTCACCCACTCCATCTATGACGGCGACCACCGTTCCCAGCAGGTATGTGAATTCATTTCCAGTGTACAATCCACAGGAATATCTCTGAAGTGACTGGGTCAGGGCAGAACGAAATGATCGAGAAAGTGAGACATAAAACAGATACAAGTTTTAAAGGGAGGGGTAGGGGTGTCTAACAGCGGAGGGATGGGGACCTCGAAGGAGACTGGGGTCTGGAAAGAAAGGTCTCAAAGGAGCCATAGGCAGGCTCCACCCGAGAGGTGTGAAGGAAGCAAGGTCCTGCCAGAAAAGGCAAAAAATAAATTAGCCAGCACGTCCACTCCGCGAATAACCCGAGGAAAGGGACTCGGGGGCCACGGCGGGGGGCAATCCCGGGGTCCTCGGCGGCGCAGGAGGCCCGGGCTGGGGCCAGAAACTCACCACCTGGTAGCGGCCAGTCCCCGGCTGGTGGTGATCCATCCTGCCCGGCTCGGGATCCGGTTTCCGAGCGGGCGAGTGCCCTCGGCGCTCAGCCCCCTCGGTCACCCGGGTCGACGACGTCGTCGCCGCAGCGACCCTTCCGCCTCTGTTTCTGCCGCCGCGGTCGCCCAGCCGGACCACCTCACTTCCCGTCACGGCCGCAGAAGCCGCCGAAACCTCCGCGTCGGCCGCAGCTCTGGGCCGAAGCTCCGGGGCGCCGCGCGCGCTACTGAGCATGCTCGGGATGGTCGCGCATGCTCGCTGGGTCCTCCGCCGTCCCATCCGCGTCGCGAGTTGTGGGGGGGGCGGTTTAGCTGGGTGGGAGGAGGTGGAAAAGTCAGGCAAGTCCCAGGGAGCAATCTAGGTTGTCAGCCTGTCCAGAGTGGGCAGTGGCAAAAGGATCAGGGGAAAAAATATCACCGTCCTTGATTGGTCTTTCCGTTTGGACGGGTTTCGCGCAGGCACAGTCACAGCGCACAGACACAGATGTCGAGGAGAGCGGGGACGCATTCCTAGAACACCTGAGGACAAGTCACCCTGTTTCCCAACACTTCCTCGTATTACTCACCCAGGCTAGGACAAGGCACAGAGATCCGTCTCTAGGACCTTCCTAAAACTCTTATTCAGAATCATTAGTGAGCTAAGGGATGTCTTGTTAGCTTGCTTTGTTTGTCCCCTTCTTGGTAGTAAGAGATTTAAGAATCCAACAGGGACTCTTCAGCCATACTCATGTATCTCGCCAAGGGAAGACGCCTCTCGCCTCTAGAGCACTAGGTTGCTGGAAGGATGTAAGAAAATAATGAAACAATATAGGACTCTTTTGTGGTCATATTCATATCAATAATTCCAAAGGGTTTAACAGTAAGGAATCACTCCGTGTGCAACATTGTCAGTCGATCTCAGTATCCGGTTAACCACACGTGACCTACTATGTGTGAGTATCTCCCACGAGGTGCAAAGCATGTTTCTCTAGCAAGTAGAAGAGTATGATGGGGCAGAGTACTCTTTAACCCAAAGACCTGCTTTCTATACCCTGAAAACTATGATCCCACGTGACCTGGCTCAGCTCTCTTTTTTACTTAACTTCCCTCCGGAATCGCCAAAGGAGATTCCTGGAATGAAGAAGGCTACTGGATGGGCCTGATCACCTAGTTAAAATAGCAAAAATACAATAAAGAGAGAAACTCATTGAGAGATCAGCTGAAAAAATGTAAGCCTTCCTCTGATTGCTTTATTCAAAGAGGTGAGCAGTTCTTCGTATTTTTGCCGTCTTGACACATTTGGTGGTTAGAGAGTATTAATTAATAGGCTAACAATAAGAGGCAATGATATTGTCATACTTAAATGTCTTTAAACTTTCTTTAGGTCTAACTTAATGTGTTTTAGACTCTAAGATAATAAACATGACATTTCATTGTGTTACTGTACAAGAGCTCACTCTCACAATTTCACCCCAAATGGTATCACCTTTCAATGATCAAAACAACCACCAGTTCAGCAAAATGAAATTAGATTCCTACACCATTTATGGTCTATATGGTTCATTTAGAACTTTATTTTATATGCAGTTGCACTTTCATTAATCATTTATATGTCCACTTGTTTTTCAAATAGACTGCTGCTCAGGACAGAGGCCATTTTTTACACCTAGCACACCCGGAACAGTAATGGGAACATAACAGTGAAAACCAGCTTCCTGACAAAAAGCAAACATCCTAAATCTTGTTAGAGTAACAGATTCTTCCAATTTTACTCTCCTCCCAAGTTTTGTGAACGTTTTGCTAATCTAGAGAGGTGACAAAATTCAACAGGAAAGGGGTTCTTCAGTGAAGAGGAGGAAGAGAAAGAGGGGAAAGAGAAGTAGAATAACAGCTGATACGTATTGAGCCCTTCCCAAGCCAGGAACTGCATGTGTTATATCATTTCATCCTCACAACAGTTCCATGATGTAGGCACGATTGTAATCCCGGTTTAACAAATCAGGAAACTAAGGCCCAAGAGCCACTTGTCCAAAGCCAAATCACTCGTAAGTGGTGACAGACTCCAGAGCCCCCAGTATATTAGGCACCATGGTATAATACACCCTTAAAATGAACAAAGAAACAAACAAAACAAGTCTTGTCTCTTTCTGTCCACCACTACTGTGAAACTTCTGCAGAAGACCAAAAAAAAAAAAAAATAGTGATGCATCACAAAGAGCCAATCTGACTTCCTTAAATGCCACCTCCTTGATCTGTATGAAATAAGAGATTCTCATTGTTCTCTAAAGAGCCATTCTGAGCTCCTTTTGCCCATTTCGCCACGAAGCCAGTGTGACCTGTAATGGGCCATCACAAGCAGAGGCCCTGAGTTGTCCCACTAGGAGCAACTTTTTTGGGAAGATATGGGGGTAATGATATTCTTATCATTTTAGAGGCCTTAAGCAGCATTTGAGATGTTGATATTTAATCTTTTGGTGGTGACAACTTGATATTTAATCTTTTGGTGGTGACAAGTCTAGTTACCTAAGGAATTGGTGGTGGTCTACCACTATAAACTCAAGTGGGATTTTAGAATTAGAGTACACTTCACTAACACCTCTTGTTCTGGCCTAATCAATATTCATCTCCAAATACCACCAAAAATTTAACTAGTGCCACACTGCAGTGTGACAGACATGGAGATAAGATGGCTGGATTCCCTGTCATGAAAGCACACTCTGCCTAGTGCCATCCAGCTGTTAGTTTTGTTGATGTTTCCTTCGGCTTGGCTTTCTACCTTGAGGTCAGGCTGTCTTCAGGGTGGCACCCTGCTGTTTACTAAACAAGGCAGTGGTCTAGCCCCACTTTTGCCTGACATTGGACCCCTTTAAGGGGCAATCTCTGCTTCAGAGTTCCCTGCTGAACTAGCTGAGATTTTGTCAGCTCTGCAGTATGTTGTGACAGCTCTCCGTGCCCAATCCTTTTTGCTCTCACAGATGTTAACTCTCCAATAAAGCTCCTGCACTCATAACTTCATATCAGCATCTGCTTCCTCGAGAGCCCAACCTAGACAAGTACCAATATTGTCAACTGAAAGAAAAACGCACAACGTTGTAGTGAGTTAAGTTTTACTCAGGGACCTTTCTGAGGACTGCAGCTCTGAGACAGCTTCTCAGATAGCTCTGAGGAACTGCTCCAAAGAGGTAAGGGAGGGGCCAGGATATCCATGAACTTTTTTTGCTGGGAAAAACATGTAGTCAAGCATAAAAAGATGACTGCTTATCACAAAGAACAGACATCTCAAGTTAAAATGACTTCAGTACTTATCTACGTATGAGAAGATGCAAGAATCTGGGGTCCTTTGAAATTTTTCCTTAGATGTGCATCTTAACTATCTAAGGGCCAGTATATCCGAAGCACAGAATGTTTTCTGCTTTTCTCCATCCTGAATCCCCCTCAGGGCCCACTGTCAGAAGACAACTGCTGTGCCTGATGGCTTGATCCTTGTAGTAGAACTGAAATGTTGGCAGGCAACTCTTTTTTTTATAAGGTATAAAGTGATAGAACATGATTATCAAAATTATGTTAAATGACTACAACTGCCCTTTCACATAATTGATGTTTCGTCTCCAGAATAACCCTCAGTACCCTCCATTGTTACCATTTTCTCATGTGGACATAATGTATCTACAGCCTTCCTGTGAAGAATGACTTTGATTTTGTTCTTTAGAGAGATGCTGTCAGGCCAAGTCACAGGGACCCCTTTGCCTGGACATACTTCCCTGGGAATCCCTCTTACCTTCCCAGAAGCAGAGGCATTCCCTCCAGAGGTAAACCAATTTCTTATCCTCCCTATCCTCCTCTTACCTCTAACCAGGTATGCTAAACTGTGTATACATGTGTAGGATTTTTGTTGAGATTCCCACCAGTTAAAGAGCAGGAGACATGCCACTGCCTGCAGATGACCATCTACACTGGCCTAAATCACAGGGAGGCAAATGCTCCACATTTTCCTTACTTCTTCAGTGATTTTTAGTTTTTATATCGCTTCCTCTACAACATAGAACATACAACATAGAACTACTCCTCAAGTAGCTACTGATGGTTAGTGTGACCGTAGGTCCTAATAGTTCGTTGCATTTGGAATATGTATGATTTTGTATATTTATCTAGAGAATGATCAAAAAGAGGTAAACTCACATTCTCTATCTGAAGATTTCTATCTCTACCTAATAAAAATTCACTAGCCATTATTTTCTGTGTATTAAATTCTAAAGTAGATTTTAGAAAATACAAGAAACTATTGTCATTTTAGTAAATGAAAATAAGTATAATTATTACTGCAGTTTTATCTCTGTTACCACGTATGTGGATTTTTTTAAGCAGTTTGTAGGCTCGAACCTCAATTTAGCTTCACATGGTGTTCCTTATTTAACTGGTTCTGAGATTCCTGTCATCTGTTCAGCTCTATAATTTTAGAGAGGAAGTCTTGTAAAGCGAGCAACTTGACAATCAGGTATCTACTTCCTTTGTCTCTTTATTCTCCTCCAGTATGTTGAAAGACTCTTATTTTCTTTTTTTTTTAAATTTATTTTATTTATTTATTTATTTATTATTTTTGGCTGTGTTGGGTCTTCATTGCTGCGCGCGGGCTTTCTCTAGTTGCGGCGAGCGGGGGCTACTCTTCGTTGCGGTGCGTGGGCTTCTCATTGCGGTGGCTTCTCTTGTTGCGGAGCACGGGCTCTAGGTGCACGGGCTTCAGTAGTTGTGGCACGCGGGCTCAGTAGTTGTGGCACACAAGCTTAGTTGCTCCTCGGCATGTGGGATCTTCCCAGACCAGGGCCCGAACCCGTGTCCCCTGCATTGGCGGGCGGATTCCTAACCACTGAGCCACCAGGGAAGCCCCATAGCTAATGTTCTTTATCAGTCAGAGTTCAACCAGAGACAGACCAAGAGCAGATAGATATGAAGAGATTGATTGCAAGGAGTTGGCTTACGCTGTTGTGGGAACCTGCTAGGCAAGTCCAAAATCCGTAACTCAGGCTACTGGAACTCTGGAAGCTGCTGTCTAACAGGCAGAACTTCTTCCTCCTCAGAGAAGCCTCAATTCTGCTCTTAAGGCCTTTCAGTAGATTGAATCAGGCCCACCCAGATTATCGAGGCTAATCCCCTTTACTTAAAATCAACTTATTTTGGACTTCAATCATATCTCTAAGATACCTTCACATCATGCTTAGATTAGTGTTTGATTAAATAATTGAGACTATAGCCTAACCAAGTTGAAAAAAAAAACTGACTACCACATGTTTATTTAAATGCTACAAGCAGAAATTGTCTCTGTATAATAAAGGATGGGGGGGGGGGTGGGAGAACAGAAGAGGGAAAAGGAGGAAGTACCAGAGAGTTAGCTTAGAGAATTAAAATAAATTTTCATGTTAAGTTATTTCCTATCAGCTTTATTTTGTGTAAGTACTGTTGTGTATAGAGGCACCACCAGGCAACAATTAGAAAAGGTTTGAATTTCGATAAGCTACAATATTTTTATTTAGCATTTTCATTTTTCCTTTGTTTGGTCATGAGCAACAAATGTGAGCAAATCAACAGCCATTTTTCCTTAAGGATTACATATTTTAAATTGGGCTAAGTTATAAGTTATTAAAATGGTCTTTGCTTTACCTTGAATATGGAAGGCTGTTCTTTGACCATACTAAAGCAGGACATTTTTGTGTTGTTATTTGTTTCCTTTTTTTCTCTGAAAGCCTGATAATCACTTTTGTCACAGAAGAGCAGGGCTGGCACTGAGTATATTGCCTATTATGACAGGTTTCTCTTGACTAATGTGTGATCATCGTGTAAGAAGACAAACACTATAAGTGTGTGGGAGCTGTGGGAGAGTAAAAAATACTAGGAAAGAAAAATGTCTCCTACATATCAAGGTGTTCTTAACATGTTAAAGATCATGCGCTTGCTTTCTTCATAAGAGGAACCAGGTCTTATTTGTTAAACAGCCTGCTGTCAGTATGCTGCTTCACCATTAACAACATAATACAACATTAACAAGAGGGTCGCCATATAACAAAGTTGCCTGATTTCAGTACTGAGGATAAAGGGCATTCAACATCTGAAGGGACAAGATGATGACAGTAATTAGACAGAGTGACTTACCAGATGCTGCCTTTCTAGAACTAGGAAAAAATTCATAGCCATTACCTGGCCTTAAGATTCAAATCGGAGAAAAAAACTAAGGGCCTAACAGAGCCAAAGTAAGCCAAGATAATGGAAAAAAGGGGGGGGGGGAGGGGTGGAATTCCCTTTATATCTGGAAGTTATGTCCTAAAATAAATAAAATATTTATAATGTATCCCACTTCACCTGTCAATAATACGTAAAGTTCCCATGAAATATCTGTAAATTCTGCTTATAGAGAATGATCACTGAGAAATCTGGCATTTTTCCCCCAATAAGGGTAAAGACATCAAGCTCAAATCTTCTTTATCTAGCGTCTTAGTCTGTTTGGGTTGCTATGACAGAATACCACAGATAAGGTGGTTTATAAACAATAAAAATTTATTTCTCACAGTTCTGGGGGCTGGAAGTCCAAAATCAGAGTGCAGCAGGATCTTGTTCTAGTGAGGGCCCCCTTCTAGGTTTTAGACTGCTGACTTCTCATTGTATTCCCACAGGGCAGCAGAGGCAGTGAGGGATCTCTCTAGGGACTCTTTTATAGGGGCATTAATCCCATTCATGAGGGCTCCACCTCTGGACCTAATCACGTCCCAAAGACCCACCTCTTAATACCATCAACTTGGGCATTAGATTTTCAACATTTGAATTTGGGTGGGACACAAATGTTCACACCATACCATCCAGATACTGACTTTTAAAAAGAAAAGCATCAATGTTACAAAAACACACACATACACGTAAATACAGCACATAGAGTAGAAAATCAAGTTTGGTTTATTTTTGGTTTGAATGGGGCAGATGATTTGGCTCACTATAGGCCCCTGAAATTTCTTTAGAATCCAATTGTTTGGAAAAGAGGGAAATGTTTGTTTTCATGGAGCCATAAAACCTTAGCATTTGAAGGGACCTTCCAGATCACCCACACTTCATCTTGAAAACAAGGAGACTGAGGCTCAGAGCGGTGAATGCAGCCTTAGAGTGCTGTCTGCGAAACTGCCACTCCACTTTCAGCTTGGTTCAAATGCAGTAACTCATAAAACAATCCAAAATACTCCATTGACTGTTCCCACCCACCACATCCAGCGAGAAATAGCCATCCAAAACAGTACAAATAAAAATCAAAAATTTAGAACTCTGACACATCAAGAGCTCAACATGTGGGACTTATCTGGTGGTGCAGTGGTTAAGAATCCACCTGCCAATACAGGAGACACAGATTCAAGCTTTGGTCCAGGAAGATCCCACATGCCACGGAGCAACTAAGCCCGTGCACCACAACTACTGAGCCTGCGCTTTAGAGCCTGTGAACCACAACTACTGAGCCCGCGTGCCACACCTACTGAGCCTGCTCCCTAGAGCCCGCGTGCTGCAACTACTGAAGCCCTCGCACCTAGAGCCCGTGCTCCGCAACAAGAGAAGCCACCGCAGTGAGAAGCCTGCGCACCGCAACGGAGACCCCAAGCAGCCAAAAAAAAAAAAAAAAGGAACTCAACATGTCAAAATTTCTTTGGAAGAAATATTATAGTCAAATGTATTGCCACCAAAAAGGATTAATTCTGAAATAGTTGCTAATTCTCTCAGGGGTTGCTGCTTTGGAACAAGTAAAATATCTTCTTTTTAAAATACAATAAATGGACCCTCCAAAAATAGTCTTTGAAAGCTGAGTAGATACCTAACATTAGGTGTATGCATGCAAGCTTAAACACCAAACAATCCCAACCCCATACATACATACACGTCCATTCATATAAGGTTGGGATATAAAATGACCTAAACACGTAAAGTTAGCCCCTGACCATGGGATTTTACCGTGATTCCTGAGACAATACAGCCGCACATACATACAGTAGCCCCTAGTTACACGTGACCATTTAAATTCAAATTAATACTATTAAAAATTTAGTTTCTCAGTGACACTAGCCACAAGTGTTTAGTGGCTACCGTGTTGGACAGTGCTGATAAAGGACATTTGCATCATCACTAAAAGTTCCATTGGACATCATTCCTCAAACAAAGATTCTCTTACTATTCACCTTAATCGCCTTCATTTACTTCCTGAATTATCCACGTAATTTTCTAATAGCTTTTGTCCCAACTGTGCCATATCTTAGCAATGAGGCTCCTGAGTAAGTCACTGAACCTGCTGAGCTGGATTACTCATCTTTAATATCAGATCCTTATCTGTCTCACAGGTTGTATTGAAGTTCAAAGGAAATGTAACCATACAAATAAAAAGGGTAATTGTTTCTGAAGACCCTTTTCCTTTCTTTCATTTTCCAGTGACTGCCAGAAAAAAAGTGATGTTTAATAATAACTTTTACACTTAAAATGCGGAATAAATATTACAATATAGGGAAGATAGAGACTACCTAAAAGAACACAGAAGCTGGTTAGGTCTCCCAACTAGGCCACATCTTATTTTTTCTAGGCCAAGTGACTGGACTTATGCTCTACGTGAGTCATCATAAAATAAGCAATAGCTCCAATCTGTGTAACCATAGAAAGTACATCAGTTGTTGTTATCCAGGAATAAAACTATTCCATAGTATATTTGTCAGCCATTGTAATTATCGTAATAATGGCTAACATTTGTTGAAAGCTGCCGCCATTTTTGCTAAGTGCTTCATATATATCTCACTATATTTCACAGCAAACATATGCCGTAAGTGCTATTGTTATTACCATTTTACATATCAGGAAACTGAGACTTAGAATCTTAAGGAATTTACCAGAGGTCACAAATCAGTGAAGGAAAGAGGATTTGCTGGGTTGGGTTTTTCTTCACTTTTAACAATTTTTTTATTGAAATACACATACATACAGAAAAGTAAAATTCCTAAGTGTACAGTACAAAGATTTTCCATATACTGAACCTATGCTACCAGTACCCATTAAGAAATGGGATATTTCCAGAACCCCAGAAAACCCCTTGGCCCACTTTCTGTCTCTACTCCCATACAAAGGATAACCATAATCCTGACTTTTAATACTTGTATATAAACGTTTGACTTTATCTACATGGAATCATACTCTGTGTACCCTTTTGAGTCTGATTCTTTTGATTAACTTTATGTTTGTAAGATTTATTCATACCATTGAGTGTAGTTGTAATTAGTTCATTTCATTGTTGTACAGTATTCCATTGTGTGAATATACCATACTTTATTTACCTGTTTTACTGAATAAATACAGCTGATAGACATTTGGGTTCTTTCCAGTTTGGGATTTGTATTAGTTTCCTAGGGCTGTGGTAACAAAGTACCACAAACTGAGAGGCTTGAGCAGCAAAAATTTATTTTCTCACAGTTTTGGAGGCTAGAAGTCAAAGACCAAATGCAGGATTGTTTCTTTGGAGGGATGTGAGGACTAATGCATTCCATGCTTCTCCCCTAGCTTCTGGTGGCTTACTGCAATCTTCGTTGTTCCCTGGCTTATAGAAGCATTACCCCAATCTTCCTCATCTTTACATGGCATTCTCCCTGTGTGCATGTCTGTGCAAAAATTTCCCCTTTCTGAAAGGTCTTTAGACATATTAGATTAGGGCCCCCTCCTATTTCTGTATAACCTTATCTTAACTTACTTTTTTATAAATTTATTTATTTTATTTACTTATTTTTGGCTGCGTAGGGTCTTCGTTGCTGCGCGTGGGTTTTCTCTAGTTGTGGTGAGCGGGGGCTGCTCTTCATTCCAGTGTGCGGGCTTCTCACCACGGTGGCTTCTCTTGTTGTGGAGCACGGGCTCTAGGCCTGCGGACTTCAGTAGTTGTGGCTCGTGGGCCCTAGAGCACAGGCTCAGTAGTTGTGGCCAACAGGCTTAGTTGCTCCGCTGCATGTGGGATCTTCCCAGACCAGGGCTCGAACCCCTGTCCCCTGCATTGGCAGGCGGATTCTTAACCACTGTGCCACCAGGGAAGCCCCCAACCTTATCTTAACTTATAACATCTACAACAACCGTATTTCCAAATAAGGACACAGTCTGAGATATTGGGGGTTAGGACTTCAACATATGAATTGGAGGGGGGACGTAATTCAACCCATCACAGGGCTATTATGAACAGTACTGCAAAGAATATTTTTGCACATATTTTGGTCAACATATGTACTCATTTCTGATGTGTGTATTCCTACAAGTGGATATGCTGGATTATACAGTATGTGTACGTTCAGCTTTAGTAGATACTGCCAACCCATCCACCTATGGTCACCCAATCTATGACAAAGGAGGCCAGAATATACAATGGAGCAAAGACAGCCTCTTCAATAAGTGGTGCTGGGAAAACTGGACAGCTACATGTAAAAGAATGAAATTAGAACACTCCCTAACACCATACACAAAAATAAACTCAAAATGGATTAAAGACCTAATTGTAAGGCCAGACACTATAAAACTCTTAGAGGAAAATACAGGCAGAACACTCTTTGACATAAATCACCTCCTTGACCCACCTCCTAGAGGAATGAGAATAAAAACAAAAATAAACAAATGGGACCTAATGAAACTTAAAAGCTTTTGCACAGCAAAGGAAACCATAAACAAGACTAAAAGACAACCCTCAGAATGGGAGAAAATATTTGCCAAAAAAGCAACTGACAAAGGATTGATCTCCAAAATATACAAACAGCTCATGCAGCTCAATATCAAAAAAACAAACAACCCAATCCAAAAAATGGGCAGAAGACCTAAATAGACATTTCTCCAAAGAAGACATACAGATGGCCAACAAACACATGAAAAAATGCTCCCCATCACTAATTATTAGAGAAATGCAAATCAAAACTACAATGAGATATCACCTCACACTGGTCAGAATGGCCATTATCACAAAACCTACAAACAATAAATGCTGGAGAGAGTGTGGAGAAAAGGGAACCCTCTTGCACTGTTGGTGGGAATGTAAATTGATACAGCCACTATGGAGAACAGTATGGAGGTTCCTTAAAATACTAAAAATAGAATTACCATATGACCCAGCAATTCCACTACTGGGCATATACCCAGAGAAAACCGTAATTCAAAAAGATACATGCACCCCAATGTTCATTGCAGCACTATTTACAATAGCCAGGACATGGAAACAACCTAAATGTCCACCAACAGAGGAATGGCTAAAGAGGATGTGGTACATATATACAATGGAATAGTACTCAGCAATTAAAAAGAACATAATTCGGTCATTTGTAGAGACATGGATGGACCTCGAGACTGTCATACAGAGTAAAGTAAGTCAGAAAAAGGAAAAACAAATATCGTATATTAACGCATATATGTGGAATCTGAAAACATTGGTATAGATGATTTATTTACAAAGCAGAAATAGAGACACAGATGTAGAGAACGAACGTATGGATACGAAGGGGGAAGGGGGGTGGGATGAACTGGGAGATTGGGATTGACATATATATGCTATTGATACTATGTATAAAAGAGATAATTTATAAGAACCTACTGTATAGCACAGGGAACTCTACTCAGTGCTCTGTGGTGACCTAAATGGGAAGGAAATCCAAAAAAGAGGGGATATATGTATACGTATAGCTGATTCACTTTGCTCTACAGTAGAAACTAACACAACATTGCAAAGCAGCTATACTCCAATAAAAATTTTTTTAAAAAAGTAGATACTGCCAGATGGTTTTGCAAAATGGCTATACCAATTCCCCTCCTTTTATCAATGTATGAGAATTTCAGTTGCAAAACAACCTCACAAACATTTGGCATCTTCTGTCTTTTTTATTTCAGCCATTACAATGGGACTATAGTTCCATCTCATTGTGATTTCAGTTTAGCTTTTCCTGAAGATTAATAAAGTTGAACTCCTTTTCATATCTTTATTGACCATCTGGAGATCATCTCTGCTCATCTGTTCATTTACTTATTCCTTTATTGAATTGCCTGCGTTTGTTTCGGGTTTGCAGCAACTCATTTTTCTGGAAATAGTTGGTCCTTTGTCATATTTACGGATATGGATATCCTTTTTCACTCTTCTTGGCGTTAAGAACGAGGCTTCAGGCAAGTGGACAGATCTAGGTGATCTCCTTCACTTTCTGCCTCCTTCTCTTATGCATGTGTTTAAAACGCCAAAGGTGGGGACAGGGGGAATCATACTCTAAAATAGGGTCAGGAGGAATAAATTGGTGCAGAACTATCCATCATCATCTGGTCTATTTGAATATATTTTCATATCTGATCTTTAGTTTCAGGGAGTGAGAGCAAGCATGTTTGTCTCTGTGAGTGCCAGGCTGCCATCTCTCTGTCTATTCCTTTCAATGCTCCCTTCAAAAGGCTTTAGCCGTTTGGCCTGCTCACCTCTCTTTTTTACAGCTTTTTGTACTTCCCCTGCCTTCAGGCTGGCTGTAGAGGATAAGATGTGTCTACTTTCAGTACCTAACATGGGACCTTACATAAAGTAGGCCCTCATTATTGATTTATTGACTATAATTGATTGAAGCCTTCATTTCATTGCTATGTAATAGATGCACAGCATCCATTCTTAGGATGCTGTCTTATTTTTTAAAGAATTTTTTGATATCAACAAGGAAATATGCCAAAAGGTAACCAAAATATCATACTTTGTAAATGAGGTTTAGGAAATATCTAATAGTTCTCTATGAAATTTTCCCTCATTTATCCTAAATATAAATAGAACTAGGTCTGACCACTTAAATGGCATCTCACTAATGATCTCCTTCCCACTTTCATTTATTATTATAGGTAGAGTCTTTTATGATCCTCAACCTTGTATTTGTTCTATAATGGGCTAGAACTCTGCTAAAGAGTTTTCATGAGTTACCTTTTATTGTGGTAAAATATATATAACGTAAAATTTACCATTTAACTCTTTTTAACTGTACATTTCAGTGGCATTAATACAGTCATACATTGTTGTGCTACCATCACCACCATTTATTTCCAGAACTTCTTCATAATCCCAGACTGAAACTCCCTACCCATTAAACTTTAACTTCCCTTTCCCCTCTCCCCCTAGCATCTAGCAACCATCATTCTACTTTCTGTCTCTATGAATTTGACTATTCTGAGTACCTCATACAGGTGGAATGTACAATATTTGTCCTTTTGTGCCTGACTTATTACATTTAGCATAATTTCCTCAGGTTCATCTGTGTTGTAGTACATGTCAGAATTTCATTCCTTTTTTAAGGCTGAATAATATTTCGTTATATGTTATATGTATATACCACACTTTGTTTATCCATTCATCCATCAATGGATATTTGGGTTGTTTTCACCTGGGTTCTTTTATTTAATCTTCACAATTACTACCCCTGGCAGACCTGAATTTGAAAGCTGGCTCTGTCACTTATATAGCAACTGACCTTGGCCATGTTGAATTTTCTCTTTGCATATCAATTTTCTCATTTGTAAAATGGAAATGAAATTACCCAGCTCACTGGAGTGGAGTAAGGATTTAATAAGATAACAGAATACCTTGTGTAGTGCCTGCCAGAAAGTCAGTGTTCAGTAAATGGCAGCTGGTAGCATAATGATTCATATGTTGATAGTAAGCAATTCAAAAGTCTGTTCCATACATTTCAGGAGAAGTCCAGACTAGTGTGTGCAATGTAGTCCCTGCTTTATGGAAAAGTCAGCTTAGGTCGTATACATATGGCATATGCAAAAGGTATTTTTGGTTTGTAAAGTACTCAGATCAATGAAGGAAGACAAAAATCATTTGTGAAACATGTACTTTTTATTCCACCCACAATCTATTTGCCAGCCTTAGAGAGGTTAAAATGTCAGTTCAAAGAGTTCAGTCTTAAGGACTACCAATGACTTGTTTCTTCAGGGAAAAAAATATTTCATTTTGTTTATCAGACAAATAAGTAAAATCATATCTTTAAGGAATATGGACTTGATAACTTATTAGAAATAAAAGTATCTTCAGAGTCAACTAAGTCATTCTCAGAGTGAGCATCTGGGAAAATAAAGAGCCAAAATTTTCAGGAGAATTTTTAATAAACTTTCATAACAATCTCAATTTAGAGTTCCTCTAATACCAAATATAAACATTAACCAAAAAGAAATTTTAAATATGCTTTATAATTTTAATAACTAAAGTTTTTCCATAAACATTTTTCTTTTTTTAAGATTTATTTATTATTTATTTTTATTTATTTATTATTTTATTTACTTTTTGGCTGCGTCGGGTCTTAGTTGTGGCACGCAGGATCTTCACTGAGGATTGCAGAATCTTTCATTGCGGTGCGCAGGCTTCTCTAGTTGTGGCACGTAGGCTCCAGGGTGCGTGGGCTCTGTAGTTTGTGGCACACAGGCTCTTTAGTTGAGGCACACGAGCTCAGTAGTTGTGGCGCATGGGCTTAGTTGCCCCGCGCCATGTGGGATCTTAGTTCCCTGACCAGGGATCAAACCCGCGTCCCCTGCATTGTAAGGCAGATTCTTTACCGCTGGACCACCAGGGAAGTCCCATAAACATTTTTCTTATTATAGAAAATTTGAACATATAAAAAAGATAGACAAGATATTTACTTCCGGTGTTTTTTCCTAAGCATAGTTTTTTACGGGGGCAAGGAGAAATAAACACAGTGAATGATTCTCTGTATTCAATTTTATATCCTTTTTCACTTAACCTTATAATGCAATACGTTACATAGGATTTTTCCAAAGTGATGAGAACTCTTTATGAACACATTTTAACAACTAATGAATCATTCTTTCTTAATCCTTTTCTAGGCAAATTATTTCTGGAGAGGAACTATAGCAAAGCAATTAAGAATGTGAACTTAAGCCAAATTTCTGGGTTCAAATCCCAATCCCACAAGTTGCTGGCATCAACCTGAGTAAGTTACTTCTTCACCAAAAAAAAAAAAAAAAAAAAAAAAAGGAACTATTAATAGTGTCCCTACCTGCTAGGTTTGGTATAAGGATTAAATGTGTTAATCTTTAACACATTGAATACATAGAAAATTATTAGGTACATATAAAATGCCATAATAGTGCCTCACATTTGCTAAGGATTCTATAAATGTTACCTATTATTAGCTATTAAAAATCCTTGGTATGGTACACTAAAAACTATAATTGTAAAACAAGATAGATGTAATTGACTAAATTTAAAATAACTAACATTATTTGTAGATAACTTATAATGCTTTCTCAGTTTAAATTTTAACATCATCTATAAAGTATTTCAGATCAAGTATTATTAGACTTCTAATCCTCAATTTTTAATTTATGGACTAACTTTGTGATTGTTTTTCACTTGTCAAAGGCATATACATCTTCACTGACAAATATAATTTGTCAGATCTTCTAATGAAAAGCACTTAAAAATATGAGTGAAAATCAATAAAATTAAAATTTTTATTCCCCAGTTGCACTAGCCACTTGGTCATACCAGCCAGCTCAATAGCTGTATGTATAGTGGCTACTATATTGGAAAAAACTGATATAGAAATTTACATCATTGCAGAAAGTTCTGTTGAACAGAGCTGTATTATGTCTTTTGACAAAAGTAGCATGTTTACATTATGTATCAATTTATGAGTAATGTGTTTTTGCCCCAATTTTATTCAATTAATTATGCAAATTTTAGTAATTAAAATTTTTTTCTAATATTATTAAAGCTTAATATCATTTGAGAACTGCACAATCATCTATGGTAAATATCAAATGCAAGAAAAGCAATATGTGAGTGTGATATACATGTTTTATTTCACTTTTTTCTTTTCTGCATTAATTGAAAGGCTACACTCACCATACTTAACAAATATTATCTTTTAAAATACTTAATTTACTACATTAAACACAGCTTAAAATTTTTTTCTTATAATGAAAAACGACAATCTCCTCAGAAGTAGAGAGACTAATATAACAAACCTCCCCAGATCCATCACCCAGTTTCAACAATTATCAATTGATGACCTATCTTTTTTCATCTATAACCTACCTGCTCTTACCCTCCATCCTCTACTGGATCACTTTGGAGCAAATCTCAGACATTATTTCATTTTTTCTGTAAACATTTTAATAGGTATCTTTAAAAGATAAGAACTCTTTTTGTTTACTTGTAATATTTTTTGTTTTTATTTTTTCAGTTTTATTGATATAATTGACCTCCAGCACCGTATGAGTTTAAGGTGTACAGCTTAATGACTTGACTTACATACATTGTGAAATGATTACCACGATAAGTAAGAACTCTTTTTTAAACATAATCATAGTAACCATTATCACAGCTAAAAACAAATAAACCTAACAGTAATTTTTAATATATTCAAATATAGTCATTAAACAAAAACAGACCAAAAAAGGCCAGTCACTTTTTCTGACTTTGAAAGCAAATTTCGAGGTTAGGAAGTACATGTGATATTGTCATCAGTTCAAGGTCACTGATCATTTGGTGTCAGAAACACTATGGATCAATATTCAGGAAATGAGAGCAGTGTGTCTTATCTGTTATTTGCTAACAACAACAAAAAAGCTTCATGCACAAACTCAAAACTAACCAGTAGAAACAAAAGTAGGCTATCCAATTATTCAAAATAGGCCAAATCATCCTAATAATAAAAACAAGTTACTACCTCACACCAATTAGGATAGCTACCATCAAAAAAACAGAAAATAAGTGTTGGTGAGGACATGAAGAAATTGGAACCCTTCTCCACTGTTGGTGAAAATGTAAAATGGTACAGCCGTTGTGGAAAGTAGCATGACATTTCTTAAAAAAATTAAAAATAGAGCTACCCTATGATCTAGCAATTCTACCTCTGGGTATATACTCAAAAGAATTGAAAGCAGAGCCTCAAAAAGATGTTTGCACATCCACGTTCATTGCAGCACTATTCAAAATAGCTAAAACATGGAAGCAACCCAAGTGTCCATGAACGAATGAAATGGATAAGCAAAATGTGGTATATACGTACAATGAAATGTTATTCAGACTTAAAAAGAAAGGAAATTCTGACGTATGCTACAACATGAGTAAACACCACAGACACTGTGCTAAGTGAAATAAGCCAGTCACAAAAAGGCAAATACTGTATGATTTCACTTATATAGGGTACTTAAAGTAGTCAAAATCATAGTGACAGAAAGTAGAATGGTGGTTGCCAGGGCCTGGGGGAAGTTACAGAGTTAAGTTTTGCAAGATGAAAAGAATTCTGGAGGTGAGTGGTAGTGATGATTGCGCAATAATCTGAATGGACTCAATACCACTGAACTATACACTTTAAAATGATTAAGCCAGTAAATTTTATGTTACGTGTAGTTTACCACAATAAAAAAGATTGGAAAAACACAACGCACTGTACTATGCTCTTTGTAACAGAAGACAAACTGTGCATAAAGGGTGAAACAAAATAGATTAATAAATATTTTGCACATGTGTTTGCAAATATACCATACACAAATACAGGAGTGATTCCTGTATATCTTGAAGAGGACAATATTATTCACATAGGAACTCATTTTTGCTCAGAGTTTTTATAATTTCTATATAATGTGGAGAAAATAATAGTAAAAATGTACAGAAAACGTAAAAAGTTGATGATAAATGCTTGCACAGGTAGAAGGAAATAAGTTGTTTGACTCAGCTAAAACATCCGACTTATTGGCCAGAAATAAGAGACAGAAAATGGACTGTGAAACATTCAACCTGTTTGGCACAGAGATTCAGATACAGGGATGAATAGACAAGACATACTATCATTCAAATTGAGGTTACTAGTTGGATTTACTGGATGCATTGAGAAATTTGGTAGCCACTCTAGGATTTTATAATAAAGAGAAAGATAAACAAAGGAAAGGTCAAAGAATTAAGAGTACAGGAAAAACAAAACAAAATAAAACAGGGAACATAGCTGAATACAGACTTAGTTGGTTCTGATAAGATGTATGTGTAAATTGGAATTACATTTATTTTTTATTTACTTATTTTTTTACAGTATTTCTGTTAATTAATTAATTTATTTTTTAACATCTTTATTGGAGTATAATTGCTTTACAATGTTGTGTTAGTTTCTGCTGTATAACAAGGTGAATCAGCTATATGCATACGTACATCCCCTCCCTCTTGCGTCTCCCTCCCAACCTCCTTATCCCACACCTCTAGGTGGTCGCAAAGCACTGAGCTGATCTCCGTGTGCTATGCAGCTGCTTCCCACTAGCTATCTATTTGGTAGTGTGTATATGTCAATGCTACTCTCTCACTTCGCCCCAGCTTACCCTTCCCCCTCCCTGTGTCCTCAAGCCCATTCTCTACTTCTGCGTCTTTTTTTTTCTTTTTTGAATTTTTGAATTTTACTTTATTTATTTTTTTATACAGCAGGTTCTTATTAGTTATCCATTTTATACATGTTAGTGTATATATGTCAATCCCAATATCCCAATTTATCACACCACCCCCCCATCGCTTTCCCCCATTGGTATCCACACGTTTGTTCTCTACATCTGTGTCTCTATTTCTGCCCTGCAAACTGGTTCATCTGTACCATTTTTCTAGGTTCCACATATATGCGTTAATATACGATACTTGTTTTTCTCTTTCTGACTTACTTCACTCTGTATGACAGTCTCTAGATCCATCCACGTCTCTACAAATGACCCAATTTTGTTCCTTTTTATGGCTGAGTAATATTCCATTGCATATATGTACCACATTTTCTTTAGCCATTTCTCTGTCGATGGGCATTTAGGTTGTTTCCATGACCTGGCTATTGTAAACAGTGCTACAATGAACATTGGGGTACATGTGTCTTTTTGAATTATGGTTTTCTCAGGGTATATACCCAGTAGTGGGACGGCTGGGTCACATGGTAGTTCTATTTTTAGTTTTTTAAGAAACCTCCATATTGTTCTCCATAGTGGCTGTATCAATTTACATTCCTACCAACAGTGCAAGAGGGTTCCCTTTTCTCCACACCCTCTCCAGCATTTGTTGTTTGTAGATTTTCTGATGATGCCCGTTCTAACTGGTGTGAGGTGATACCTCATTGTAGTTTTGACTTGCACTTCTCTAATAATTAGTGATGTTGAGCAGCTTTTCATGTGCTTCTTGGCCATCTGTATGTCTTCTTTGGAGAAATGTCTATTTAGGTCTACTGCTCATTTTTTGATTGGGTTGTTTGGTTTTTTTGATATTGAGCTGCATGAGCTGCTTGTAAATTTTGGAGATTAATCCTTTGTCAGTTGCTTCATTTGCAAATATTTTCTCCCATTCTGAGGGTTGCCTTTTCGTCTTGTTTATGGTTTCCTTTGCTGTGCAAAAGCTTTTAAGTTGCATTAGGTCCCATTTGTTTATTTTTGTTTTTATTTCCATTTTTCTAGGAAGTGGGTCAAAAAAGATCTTGCTGTGATTTATGTCATGGAGTATTCTTCCTATGTTTTCCTCTAAGAGTTTTATAGTGTCTGGCCTTATATTTAGGTCTTTAATCCATTTTGAGTTTATTTTTGTGTATGGTGTTAGGTAGTGTTCTAATTTCATTCTTTTACATGTAGCTGTCCAGTTTTCCCAGCACCACTTATTGAAGAGGCTGTCTTTGCTCCATTGTATATTCTTGCCTCCTTTGTCATAGATTAGGTGACCATAGGTGTGTGGGTTTATCTCTGGGCTTTCTATCCTATTCCATTGACCTATATTTCTATTTTTGTGCCAGTACCATACTGTCTTGATTACTGTAGCTTTGTAGTATCATCTGAAATCAGGGAGCCTGATTCCTCCAGCTCCGTTTTTCTTTCTCAAGACTGCTTTGGCTATTCAGGGTCTTTCGTATCTCCATGCACATTTTAAGATTTTTTTGTTCTAGTTCTGTAAAAAATGCCATTGGTAATTTGATACGGATTGCAGTGAATCTGTAGATTGCTTGGGGTAGTATAGTCATTTTTACAATATTGATTCTTCCAATCCAAGAACATGGTATATCTCTCCATCTGTTGGTATCATCTTTAATTTCTTTCATCAGTGTCTCATAGTTTTCTGCATACAGGTCTTTTGTCTCCCTAGGTAGGTTTATTCCTAGGTATTTTATTCTTTTTGTTGCAGTGGTAAATGGGAGTGTTTCCTTAATTTCTCTTTCAGATTTTTCATCATTAGTGTATAAGAATGCAAGAGATTTCTGTGCATTAATTTTGTATCCTGCAACTTTACCAAATTCATTGATTAGCTCTAGTAGTTTTCTGGTGGCATTTTTAAGATTCTCTATGTATAGTATCGTGTCATCTGCAAACAGTGACAGTTTTACTTCTTCTTTTCCAACTTGTATTCCTTTTATTTCTTTTTCTTCTCTGATTGCTGTGGCTAGGACTTACAAAACTATGTTGAATAATAGTGGCAAGAGAGGACATCCTTGTCTTGTTCCAGATCTTAGAGGAAATGCTTTCAATTTTTCACCATTGAGAATGATGTTTGCTGTGGGTTTGTCATATATGGCCTTTATTATGTTGAGGTAGGTTCCCTCTATGCCCACTTTCTGAGAGTTTTTATCATAAATGGGTGTTGAATTTTGTCAAAAGCTTTTTCCGCATCTATTGAGATGATCATATGATTTTTATTCTTCAGTTTGTTAATATGATGTATCACATTGATTGATTTGTGTATCTTGAAGAATCCTTGCATCCCTGGGATAAATCCCATTTGATCATGGTGTATGATCCTTTTAATGTGTTGCTGGATTCTGTTTGCTAGTATTTTGTTGAGGATTTTTGCATCTATATTCATCAGTGATATTGGTCTGTAACTTTCTTTTTTTGTAGTATCTTTGTCAGGTTTTGGTATTAGGGTGATGGTGGCCTCATAGAATGAGTTTGGGAGTGTTCCTTCCTCTGCAATTTTTTGGAAGAGTTTGAGAAGGATGGGTGTTAGCTCTTCTCCAAATATTTGATAGAATTCACCTGTGAAGCCATCTGGTCCTGGACTTTTGTTTGTTGGAAGATTTTTAATCACAGTTTCAATTTCATTACTTGTGATTGGTCTGTTCATATTTTCTGTTTCTTCCTGGTTCAGTCTTGGAAGGTTATACTTTTCTAAGAATTTGTCCATTTCTTCCAGGTTGTCCATGTTATTGGCGTAGAGTTGCTTGTAGTAGTCTCTTAGGATGCTTTGTATTTCTGCGGTGTCTGTTGTAAATTCTCCTTTTTCATTTCTAATTTTATTGATTTGAGTCCTCTCCCTCTTTTTCTTGATGAGTCTGGCTAATGGTTTACCAATTTTATTTATCTTCTCAAAGAACCAGCTTTTAGTTTTATTGATCTTTGCTATTGTTTTCTTTATTTCTATTTCATTTATTTCTGCTCTGATCTTTATGGTTTCTCTCCTTCTACTAACTTTGGGTTTTGTTTGTTCTCCTTTCTCTAGTTCCTTTAGGTGTAAGGTTAGATTGTTTATTTGAGATTTTTCTTGTTTCTTGAGGTAGGCTTGTATTACTATAAACTTCCCTCTTAGAACTGCTTTTGCTGCATCCTTCTGCTGTTTGCCCTCTGGTGGATGAGGCTATCTAAGAGGCTTGTGCAAGTTTCCTGATGGGAAGGACTGGTGGTGGGTAGAGCTGACTGTTGCTCTGGTGGGCAGAGCTCAGTAAAACTTTAATCCACTTGACTGTTGATGGGTGGGGCTGGGTTCCCTCCCTGTTGGTTGTTTGGCCTGAGGTGACCCAACACTGGAGCCTACCCGGCTGTTTGGTGGGGCTAATGGTGGACTCTCGGAGAGCTCACGCCAAGGAGTACTTCCCAGCACTTCTGCTGCCAGTGTCCTTGTCCTCATGGTGAGCCACAGCCACCACCCGCCTCTGCAGGAGACCCTCCAACACTAGCAGGTAGGTCTGGTTCAGTCTCCTATGGGGTCACTGCTCCTCCCCTGGGTCTCTATGCGCACACTACTTTGTGTGTGCCCTCCAAGAGTGGAGTCTCTGTTTTCCCCAGTCCTGTCGAAGTCCTGCAATCAAATCCCGCTAGCCTTCAAAGTCTGACTCTCTAGGAATTCCTCCTCCTGTTGCCAGACCCCCAGGTTGGGAAGCCTGATGTGGGGCTCAGAACCTTCACTCCAGTGGGTGAACTTCTGTGGTATAAGTGTTCTCCACTTTGTGAGTCACCCACCCAGCAGTTATGGGATTTGATTTTACTGTGATTGCGACCCTCCTACCGTCTCATTGTGGCTTCTCCTTTGTCTGTGGATGTGGGGTATCTTTTTTGGTGAGTTCCAGTGTCTTCCTGTCGATGATTGTTCAGCAGTTAGTTGTGATTCCAGTGCTCTTGCAAGAGAGAGTGAGAGCACGTCCTTCTACTCTGCCATCTTGAACCAATCTGAGTTACATTTAATATTTTAACTTTTTAAAACCTGCAGGCATTTATAAAATAGACTATAAGAACTCTGAGATCCTGTCCACATCTAAGTTTAATATTCTGAGTTTCAGTTGCCTTTTGAAATTTTAATTTGCATTTTTACTCTTCTTATCTGGGAAATAAGTTGTAGCTTTTTAATATTTTGTAATTCAATCCTTCAGGAGTTCATCCAGGCATTCTTTCTTTTATGGAGTACCTACAACAATATTTTATGACACTGTGGTGTATAGTGAGTACACAAAAAAGAATCAGATACCTTGCCTGCCCTCAAGAAGGTCACTGTCCGTATAGCAAGGGTAGAGAGGTGTACAGGTAATTCCTTTATCTTTAAGATAAGGATAAGGAGGAGTGAGGTTAAGAAGTGGGTGTTTCAAGTAGGAGGAATTTTGAAAGTGCACAAGTAAAACCTGGGAAACGAGAATGCACAGTGCCTGAAGAAATTGCAGGTAATTAAGTATTCTTGGGGAAAAGGGTGGTGAGTGATTGGGCGGCACAGTTAGGAGAGGCCACATAATTAAGGACTCTATTTGGCATGCCAAGGAGCGTGGATTTTATCCTGAAGGCAAGGGTAAGTCAGATGAGGACTCCAGTTAGGAATGTGACAAGATAAAATATGAATTTACAATTAATCTGAGGATCAGGTGGAAGTGTGTTCAGACAATTAGAGGCATGTAGGGCAACTGGAAGAGACTTACAGTAATTCTGGCAGGAGTTATGCTCCCCTGGACCAAAGAGGGGACAGTGGGCTCTCAGAGGCAGGGATAAAGCCCGGAGATATTGAGGAGGTGGAATTGTCTAAATGTGGTGAGGGTCCCACCCCAGGAAATTGGGTGGTCTGGAGAAGGAGCTCGAGGCAGATAGTTTAATAAAATTTTCCGGGTAATGCTCTTGCTTTGTCAGGTGTGAAACCCACCAGTGTAGATTGCTTCTCAAAGAGCTTGAGTGTCAAAGAAAGGAGGAGAGAGAGGATGGCAGTAGAGGGCCAAGGGGCACCTTTGGTTAAAGATCAGAGCTATGACTGTTCACATGCCAAAGAAAATGAACCAGCAGGGAGGGAGAAGCTGGAGGAGCCGAGATCATAGAATTTATCCTGCAGGGAAATGACTCTCAGTGGGAGCAGGATCTCAGTTCTGAGATAGGAACTAAAAAGGTAAGTATAGAAATGTAGACACAGACAGTTGGAAAGAGAGGGAAAGGGACAAGGTTGAGGGAATTCTACCTTCTATCCTTCCACCACCACTGCCCCCCCGCCCCCGCCACCCCCCCGGCAAACCCATCCATCCCAAGCAGGTGATGAGAGGGGGCTGGTGAGAGAAAGATAAAAAAAGATCAAGAGCCCTGTTCAGGGAAGAAATTGTGTGTTTGTACTGGTACCAATGGGCACACTTTGTTATTTTCTTCCTACACGGTTGCTAGATTTAGCAAATAAAAATACGACACCCAGCTAAATTTGAATTTCAGACAAACAACGGATAACTTTTTGGTATGTCTCATGCAGTATTTGTGACACACTTAAACTGTTTAAAGTTTATTCTCAATACTAAGTTTATACATACTTTTAAAAATTATTCATTAGTTTTATAAAATTCAAATTTAACTGGGCATTCTGTGTATTACCTGGCAACCCTATACTAGAACTTGAAAAATCGGACGTGAGGCTTATGACCTAATACTTAAAGTTAAGGCTAGGAAAGTCCCCTTCATTTATTCTTATTCTGTTTGTAAGCATGACACACTGTCAGCAGCAGACAGGGCCACAAACACATGCTTATAACATGGCAACAACTAGAAGCAAGACTGATAAGCATGTGACTGCTGAGCTGTTTCTTTCCTACCTGCTCCTGTCCCATTTCCAGAAGCACCCTCCTTCACCTCTGGCTCTGGGAATCAGTGTTTCCTAACAGTAAATCATCTGTTAGGTTTCTGTTATCCAAGTCTGGAAAAATTTAATCATTTCTCTTATACTACCCTAAACCATCTACCCTGATATTAGCTAAAAGTAGGGTAACAAACTGTCCTGGTTTGCCCAGAACTGAAGGTTCCCAGGACTTAGGATTTTCAGTTTTTGGGTTTTTTTAAAAAAATTATTTTATTTATTTGTTTTATTTTTGGCTGCGTTGAGTCTTCATTGCTACGTGCGGGCTTTCTCTAGTTGGTGGCGAGCTGGGGCTAATCTTCATTGCGGTGCGTGGGCTTCTCATTGCGGTGGCTTCTCCTGTTGCAGAGCACAGGCTCTAGGCATGCGGGCTTCAGTAGTTGTGGCACACGGGCTCAGTAGTTGTGGCACACGGGCTTCATTGCTCTGCGGCATGTGGGATCTTCCCAGACCGAGGCTCAAACCCGCATCCCCTGCATTGGCAGGTGGATTCTTAACCACTGCGCCAACAGGGAAGTCCCTGCCACTTTTCATTTCATCCTGTTTTCGTTTTTGTTTTTTAGGGATGCTATGTTTGGGGGGAGGTTAGGAATGCACAGAGATGTTTATATTTGGGCATCAGGTTGGGAAGAGATGGTTGGCAGCCTTCTTTGGAGAAATATGAGGAACTAACACATTAACACACTTTCTAGGATCACTAGGAATGATGTAGGATCAGAATTCTTACTTCTCAAAATGGCTTCAGGACTGCCCTTGTTTAGTCTATAGAACAACATTTTTTTAATTCAGATACAACTCAAATATGTGGATTAGGTTACAGTAGGTATTAGATAATCTAATTGACCAAGAATGCTTTCTAACAAGACTATTTTCTTATTTTGAGCTTATTATATTAAGCTCTCACCAATACCAAAAGATCAATTTAAACTTCATTTTGTCTTCTAATTTTCTGGATACAGGATTATTTAAGTTCAGAAGTAACTCAGACTGCTTCAGAGATGTTAGGTATTTGCTCAACTTTCTATTTTGATACTATGCACAGTAATAATTGAGGTCCACAAACTTTATCACACAGAATTATTTCCCTCAGCTTCCTTCTTATTTATGACTCTTTCTCTTATCTAGGCTAAACTTACACTTTGTAGTTCTCTTCATTTTTTGTTTGTTTGTTTGTTTTTGTCTTTACTAAAAGACCAATCAAGTAGCCAAAATCTATGCACCTTATCTAGCTGTCAAATTAGCTTCAGATTTGTCTCTTTCTCTCTCTTTTGTTTCCCCCGAAAAGGATCCAACTGTATTAACTTCCCATTAGGAAGTTCTACAACAGTTTGGGCGGGGACAAGTATCACAGCCTCACCCTTCCCTGCAGCTGGTTAGCCAACATTTCTATACAGGCGGAATTGCATTTAATATGAAAACAGGAGCAACTGGAATGTTGTTTAAGAAGAATAAGGTAGAAGCAATGCAGCTCTTTGAAGGCAATGGAAGCTGGTATGTACTGATTATACAGACACAGACTTTAGGCCTGTCTCTGGCAGTGGCTGAGCCATTTCCTCTCTCTCAGAGAGTCGCTGCCCTGAGTCACTGCCTAGCTGTTGCTGGGTGCTTGTTTTCTAAGTAGTCACACACTCCACCCTCACTTCCCCACGCACAGAGTGCTGGGGAATTGCCCCAATTTTCAGCTCTGCTGAGGTGGTTTGTGACTCATCCTCTTTTCTCTTTCATGACCTTTTAAAGCAACAGGAATAACCCCTATTTTTATTTTATTTTATTTTATTTTTTAGTCATTTCTCTTGTAGGCCTCTTACTTATTTGAAAACAGGTATAATGAAGTCTAAAATCAATAACTATGTTTTGCATACCATTTATATAAAATTGGCTTTCTATTCTGCTTCCTAGATAAAATATTTTCTTTCCATTGGGGGGGAAAAAGGGCAGGAGGATCTTATTTCCTATGGGACAGTCGACTATATTTCCCATTAAATGCTCTCAGTAATTGTCCTAAATAAGGTATAGAACTGCAATCCTAGGCATTCTATGTAGGTTCTGTTTATTCATAACTTTACATACAAGATCTCTCCTCAAATGACAAGGATTGCCAGCACAAGCAAAATTGCAGCATTTGATTTTTGCATTATGCTGCAATGTCAAGTAATTTTTTTAAAAAAATCTTAACTCCAGTATCTTTGTTTTATTTTATTGTTATAATTTAAAACTGTTATCATAACTAAATATCCTCACCTTTAATAAAACCTCCTTACCAATATTTTATGTTAGAGTTCTTGGCATGCTTATTAGCCTTCTAACCTCCCATAAAGTGGAGAAACCCTTGTGGATGGGCTATGGAAGATGTCTTTGTGTATGTACTTAACTCCCATCACTAGCCCTGGAGCCAACTGGATTAGAGAATTTTAAGTAGCCCAATTTTGTTGGAACATAAGGTGTGAAGGTGGGAATAGCAGGAGATGATGTAGGAGAGATATAGTGTTAAAGAGCTTAAATTTTGTTATTTTAGAGTTTGTGGTAGGTCTGGAGAGAAAGGCTGGGCATAACCTAATTTTAGGAAGTCTAAAATCTAATTTAGATCAATTCTCCTAAATTTAAGAAATTATATATTGGGCTTCCCTGGTGGCGCAGTGGTTGAGAGTCTGCGTGCCAATGCAGGAGACACGGGTTCGAGCCCTGGTCTGGGAAGATCCCACATGCCGCGGAGCAACCAGGCCCGTGAGCCACAACTACTGAGCCTGTGCGTCTGGAGCCTGTGCTCCGCAACAAGAGAGGCCGCGATAATGAGAGGCCCGCGCACCGCGATGACGAGTGGCCCCCGCTCGCCGCAACTGGAGAAAGCCCTCGCACAGAAACGAAGACCCAACACAGCCATAAATAAATAAATAAATAAATAAATAAATAAATAAATAAATAAATAAATAAATAAATAAATAAATAAACAAACAGGCTTTAAAAAAAAAAAAAAAAGAAATTATATATTTCAAAAAATTTAGAGAAAAAAAGTATAAGGCTCCTATATAGTTCAAGAAGGTTTAAAACTCCAGAAATACATTTCTCACTGTATAATTCAAATGGCACTAGTAATCACATTGAGAAATGTTATTGGTTAGTATATTTGCGAGTGGGTGAAGGAGGAGATATCAAAAGAAACAATGAGATTCACACTGAATTTTTTTGTAATCTCACATTTAAATTTATGTGTATAGATATTTATTTTTATATATAAAATTTTTGTATATAAATTTGTATATATGTGATATTACACACACACAGATGCATGTGTGTATGTCTATGTAGTGGAAATAAAAAGCATATAACTATGGACAATGTCAAATGATAGAAATATGCCTAAAGAATAAACTGAGATTATTTTTAAGTACCATACATAGCGAGCTATTTCTTTTTTTCCTTTCTGTTTGCTTCCCTTCCTCCCACCCTTCCCTTCTTCCTTCTTTTTTTGGTTATATAAGAAGAAAGAAAGAGAGAGAGAGAGAAAGGAAGGAAGAAAAGACAGAGAGAGAGAGAGAGAGAAAGGAAGGAAAGAAGGAAAGGATGAAGGGAGAAAGAGAAAGAAAGGAGAAGACCAAGTTCTGGCTCCAGGGGCTGGCACCTGCATGTGGTGGGTCCCAGCCAGGTCTGCCAAGCCTCATGCATGTTTGCAGGTTGGTCATTGCTGCCCAGTGCCGATGAGGCATGATTGTAGTGCCACTGTACACAAACAAGCCCTAGTCATTTTTATATAACCTATGGACCAGGTAGCAAGATGGTGTCTATGACAGAGAAAAAACTGTACCTAGAACCTGGATGAGACACATGTAATAGAGTTTGCTTAAGACAGTTTTAGAAACCATATAATTTAATTATCCTGGAGTTTCAGGTGAGCATGATTTAAGTAAGAAGAGCAGCAGCAAATCTAGGTTTTATGAGATCTGAAATGTATTCAGTTTGGGAGAAGGGCCCTATTTAAGACAAAATAAAAACTGAGAAATTGAAAATTTCTATGGTCTTTCCCAAGGCCTTGGGAAGGACTCATGCAAGCAAGGGACCCTAAAGCTTAAGCTTTAATCTGCCTTTGCTTCAATAAGGGACTTTCTTTGATGTGGCAGGACCTTACCCTGGACAATCACAAAACCATTTCCACCACCCAAACACATGTACTTTGCAGCACTCAAAAAGCCACATTCTCTGCCCACCTGAGCCAAAGAACATGGAAAAATGATTTGAGTGACAATTTTCTCAATTCTCCCCAAATGGTTACATAACTAGAACTACTCTAGATGCATAGGAGAGAAGTTAATTCGTTGCATACAAGGGATGCCTTAGTGCAATTATGGCCTAATTCGCTCCGGGAACTAGTTGAGAAAGACTACGCTAGCTTCATATCTTCTGGTGTTCTTTGCTGCAAATGTATCACTGGAAGCTACACAATAAAACGTGTACGGTATATTTGTTAGAGTGAGCACTTCTACTACTCTTTAAAGCCAGTTTCTACAAGACTGAGTCAGCACTTTAGACTATGATCCCAGAAAATGCTTACTCAGAGTGGACACGTCTAGGCAGATATGATCCTCTGGTTATCATTGGACTAATTTAAATCATTAGGGCCAAGAGGCAAAGATGAGGTCATAAACAGGAAGTGAGGACAAACATCAGGAATGATGGTGGTGAGAAAGAGGTATCAAGTCTAAACACGGAGGAAATGTTGCAACCCTGTTCTTAACTGGGGCTAACCACATGATACAAACACAAGCTTGACAGGATGGGTCCAAAGTGAGAACCGATGGTGTACTAATAATATAAAGAATGCCTACTTCTCATTTTCTATGCTGTTCTAATACTTTCTCTCAAGGGAGAACAATTTTTTGGTGGACAATCATGAAATGAATATTAGTAAAAACATAGAAACCTACGATTAAAGAAGAGGTTGCAAAGAACATGTCAATAATCTACATGAGATGAAGTCTCCTAACTTAGGTAAATTCCATGTCAGTTGTGGGATATAAAGTATAGTTACATATTAGCTATGCCTATGAGGAGGAGGCATCTAGAGGGATTCTCAGAAAAGGCAATGCTTGAGATGAATCTCAGAGATGAACAGAACATTACAGGTGGACAAGGCAGGGTAAGGAAGGCTAAGTAGTGTGAAAAAGAACTTGCACGGGGTTGGGGGCTTCCCTGGTGGCGCAGTGGTTGAGTATCCGCCTGCCAATGCAGGGGACACGGGTACGAGCCCTGGTCCGGGAAGATCGCACATGCCACGGAGCAACTAAGCCCGTGCGCCACAACTACTAAGCCTGCGCTCTACAGCCTGTGCTCTGTAACAAGAGAAGCCACTGCAATGAGAAGCCCGCGCACCGCAACGAAGAGTAGCCCCTGCTCGCCGCGACTAGAGAAAGCCTGCACGCAGCAATGAAGACCCAACACAGCCAAAAATAAATAAATAAAATAAATAAATTTATAAAAGAAAAAAAAAAAAACTTGTACAGGTATCAGTGATGCTTCAGGGGCTGTGAAAGATGGATTCAGAGCAGGAGTAAAACAAAGATTATACAACATTCAAAAGAGGTAAGAAGATTATGCTACAAATTTCTAAAATGGTTGATCCCAAGGAGGATTTTAAATTGGCTTACTAAAGAATGCTTCATGTCCTTCTAGCTTCCAGCATGGATTAACTTGAAAAGATCAATACATCCTAACCTCGCCTCTCCAAATCCCACACATACCATTCATTACTGGCAGTAGAGGAATGTGTCTGAGTGCTTAAAAGAGGGGGAGAGGAGGAAAGGGGGCATTGGCTGAGGGGCTGCAATGAAAGTTAGTATAACATAACTCTGGGGATTAAAGCAGGCAATGGAAGGCTATGCAATAGGAGATGTTAAGGCCAGATGATTGAGGAAAGCCAAAGAAAAAAAATGTGCCAAGTTTCAAAAATGTTAGGAAAAAAAGTTACAGGAATTGAAGGCAGAATATGATGCCAAAAATATGAATCTCAGGATAATAATAGCAAGTGCCAACAGTCTGGCATTAAATCAGAGGAAAGGGAGAAAAATAGGAGAAGACAGGAAGTAAGTCCTGAGTGGTTGCCCTAAAACATTGGTTTGTTTGTTTGTGTTTTTTTTTTTAACATCTTTATTAGAGTATAATTGCTTTATAATGGTGTGTCAGTTTCTGCTTTATAACAAAATGAATCAGTTACACATATACATATGTCCCCATATCTAAAACATTGGTTTTTAAATTGTGAAGCACCAGATGAGCATCACATGAGAATCTGTTAGAAATGCAGATCCCCAGGCCCTGCCCCAGATCTACCGAATCAGCAGCTCTGACTGGGACCCAGCAATCTGTGTTTTAACAAGCCCATCAGGTGATTCTGGCACAGCTAAAGTTTCAGAAACACTTCCCTAGAATATCAGCTAGAGTTTGCAGCTTGCTTTAATGGGAGTAGGGAACTCAGTTTAACTCCAAGGGCCAGTTTCTATCTTGATTGTTATATGCTAAAGGTTTTTATTTTTAAAAAGCTATCCCAAATTTTTGCATTGTGTTTAGATTTCAGGGATCAGTCACAAATTGTTTTGTTAAAAAGGTCTGCTGCAGAGAAGAATGTCATTTTTTTCTAACCACTGAGAGTTACGAGCTTTTTATAGCACTTAAAATAAAAGACCTAAAAAAGAGAAAACTTAGTGAACTTGTTGCTGATTCATTTGTACCAACTGATAAAATTTATGAACCATCATCAATTTTCACTCTAGCTATTATATCATGACTTTAGGCAATTATTTACAACAATGCTTCACAAAACTTTAACACTTACTCAAGCACAAAGGTTCCTATTGTGTATTTCATAATAGATAAAATCAGGTTCCATAGCATATCCTCTTCTTTTTGGGGATAGGAGCTTAGAGAACAGAAAGTACACTGTAAAACAAAATGTAATCTGATTTAGGACATTTATTCCTATCCTAGTAAATCCAGTGAGCAAAAGACAATTTACTTGATGAAAAAATAAATGATTTTCTTCTCAAAGGGTTTATGAGTCAGGGTCCAGTCAGGAGACAGAAACCAAACCAATTATTTAAACAGGAAAAGTTCAATATAAAGAATTGTTAGATAGTAGAAGGTGGTCATCTACCAAAATGAGTAAAAGGAGTCCAGAAATGTCAGGTGCAAAAAAAAACAAAAAACAGCTACTATTTGTAGGCTGTGAATACAGACAATAAAGGAACTAAGTACAGTACCAAGAGAAGGCTTCCCCTAACCCGACCCCTACCCCAGACTAAGATTTGGACCTCTTCAGAGAGAAAGCAGCTACCATAGTAACACAGCCTGCCAGTAGCCCAAGAAGTTGCCAGAGTATAAGCTGGCACAGGTCTGTGGAAGAAGCCCAACATTGCTGGAGGAAGTGGTGAGTGGGCTGGAAGTGATACACCATTTGTCAGACGGTGAAGGCAGGCCAGAGCTGTTCAGGCATCCGGTAGGGAGATCATGGCCTCAAGATATGATTGGAGCTCCTCTGCATAGTAGACTACTAATTTCCTGCTCTGAATAATCGTATCTAAGGACTGGAATCTGGAAGGGAAGTGTCTTACTGAGGCTATTGCCTAGAGGGTCACACCAGTGCCCCCTACTGGCGAGTCTAATATTCCCTTAATGCATCTCAAAGAACTTCCTGGGTTCCAGACATACTATTCTTTGCCTCTATGTGTGGTAGCAACCCAACTTCCCCTTAGTAATTGGGATCAGTTACACCAGCCAGTAGAGTAACTTTTTTTCCTGTCACCTTCAAATGACAAGGTGGTAATCTTATCTTCCAATTTGACAGAACCATTATTTTGTCTTCTGGTGGAAGCATTCCCTCCTGAGAACTAAGACCTTCAAACCAGTGGAGCTCAAAACTGCTAGGACAGGAAGCAAAGATTCTATAAGTGGGTTGCTAGGCACAGTAGTAAGAGAAGCCACTGCTACTTCTACCCCTTGATTCCTACTACCATATATTAGGGGTAGAGAGTACCATACAAGTCTCTGACTCAAAGTGTATAAATGTATTCTGTAAGACAGACTCCTTGGCTTCAGGGTATTTTTTTCTCCCAAACTGGAACTGTAATCGAGTTTTTACATTTACTAATCAATTAGGCCAACTGCTTCTAAGTCTCTGGCTTCATACATTTTTCTAAAAGAGAGGACTTTTATGTTTGTTTTTAGAGTAGGTAGTGAAAATGGCTTAGATCTAGTGTGACATGAACCATAGTGGAATATATGACAAATGGAAAATGATATACTTATGAACCATTTAGGGAAATAAGGATTGAATGGATGGCTTGGATTAGAAAACAGTGGAACACGCATTCCCAAAAGATTCACAGGTCAATGTCACCTGAGAGGGACATGTCTAGTGTATCAATACAGAAGAGTATTCTTGGCCCAGTAATGTATCACACTGTGATAAATGGCATGGATCATGATATGATTGATGTGGAGGGCACACGCTTCAAATCTATGATAAAATAAAATTAGAAGGGATATAGAATAAATTGAATGAGTTAGGATATTAAAATCCTTAGACCTTAAATTTGGGACTTAATTTAACAAGATTAAATTTAACATAGAATCAATACAAATACTAATAAGCTCTTATGGAGTTATACAACTTGATACTAAAGTTCATATAAAAAAACAAACAGGCAAAAGTAGCCAGGAAAACATTGAAAAAGGAAACACTACCAGGGAACTAGCCCTACCAGGTATTAAAACATAGTAAATATAAATCCTCCATAATTAAAATAGTGTGGTACTGGCACATGAATAGACAAATAGGCCAGTGGAATATAATAGACTAGCTAGAGTTAGATCCAAATATTTATGGAAATTTAGTACATGAGAAAGGTGACTATACAAATCACTGGGTTAAAGATAGACTTTTTAGTACATGGTGCTGTGACAACTGGGTAGCCATTTGTAGAAAGATAAAATTAGATTAATATCTCACACCATACACAAAAATAAACTCCAAATGGATTAAGTATCTACATGTAAATTTAAAAAAATCATACAAGTAGTAAAGGAAAAACAGATGAATTCCTCCTCAACCTCCACGTAATGAAAGACTTTCTAATCATGACTCAAAATCCAGAAGCAATAAGAAAATAATAAATTTGACTACATAATAAATTAAAAAATTTTGCATGACAAGAAAACCATAGGACTTCCCTGGTGGCGCAGTGGTTAAGAATCCACCTGCCAACGCAGGGGACACGGGTTCGAGCCCTGGTCCAGGCAGATTCCACATGCCGTGGAGCAACTAAGCCCGTATGCCACAACTACTGAACCTACACTCTAGAGCCCACAAGCCACAACTACTGAGCCTGTGTGCTACAGCTACTGAAGCCCATGCACCTAGAGCCCATGCTCGACAAGAAAGAGAAGCCACTGCAATGAGAAGCCCACGCACCTCAACAAAGAGTAGCCCCCATTTGCCGCAACTAGAGAAGGCCTGCACGCAGCAACGAAGACCCAACGCAGCCAAAAATAAATAAATAAATTTATTAGAGAGAGAAAACCATAAACCAAGTCAAAGTACAATTGACAAATTGGGAGAAATGTTGATGATACATAATACAAAGTGTTAATAATCTTAATATGCAACTACTCTTAAAATTGAGGGACAGTAGCTAAAGCGGTGCTTACTAGGATTTTATGGCATTAAATATTTATATTAGAAAGGAAGAAAAGTCTCAGATCAATAATGTAAGTTTTCAATTCAGGAACTAGCAAATAAGAGAAAAAATAAAACCAAAGCAAGAAGAATGAAGGAAATAATAAACATTAGAGCAGAAATCAATCAAATTGAAAACAGAAAAACAATACAGAAAGTCAATGAAAAAAAAAAGCTGGTTCTTTGGGAAAAAAAAAGTAAAATTGATAAACCTCTAGCAAGACTGACAAAAAAGAGAGAGAGTGGCACAAAATACTAATTCAGGAATAAAAGAGGGGATATCACTACAGACCCCACAGCCAATAAAAGGATAATAAGCGAATATGATGAACAACTCTATGCGCACAAATTTAATAACTCTTATGCACATAAGATTAAAAGAACAATTCCTTGAAAACATAAAGAAATCTTTCCCTTCTTTCCATTTTCCCAGGATATTATAACATTATCTTCTGATGATCCCAACCTATTCTGGTTAAAAAAAGCCAGAATTCCAAAGTACAGTTTAACATTTTATTTTTTACAAGGCAGAAGTTCCTCCATATGAATAAAATGGATTTAATTATAGTTAGAACAAAGAAAAGTAGTCCTGCTGAAAAACACCCCCAGGTTTTTCCTCACTTAACTGACGTTCAAAGTAATTTTATAATTTAGTTTGTATGGTGAAAGGCAATATAATTATCTTGTTTATGAAACACAACACATGATGACGTACTGCAATTCCAAATGCCTGCTTCAAACATTGTTAAATGTTCCCTTTAGAAAAAGTATATCAATGAAAAGGCCCATATTTATTTTAATCAGTGAGTTCTATATTCTATTTATATGAGTTCTATATTCTATATTCTATTTATATAGAACTAGAGCTCTATATTCTAGTTTGGGAAATGGAAACAATTTATCTCATCAGCTTCATTAATAGTTGCTTCTGCTCAGATGGAATGTTAATATAGCTTATGACAACTACTAAACTTTAATTAGTAATTTTCCAAACAAATGGCTAGAAAAAGTGATTCTATAATTCATAACTCTTATTTTAAAATAACTTAAGTACTTATTTTTGCTTTCTCTTAGTATATAAACTAGAATTATAAATTTATAAGATCGATATAAAGGAGTGTTATAGGCTGAATGGTGTCCCCCCCCCCCCCCAAATTCTTATGTTGAAGTCCTAACCTCCAGTACCATAGAATATTTGGAGATAGTGCCTTTCAAAGAGGTCATTAAGATACAATGAGGTCATATGGGTAGGCACTGATCCAACATGACTGGTGTCCTTATAAGAAGAGATTAGGGGCTTCCCTGGTGGCGCAGTGGTTAAGAATCCGCCTGCCAATGCAGGGGATACAGGTTCAAGCCCTGGTCCGGGAAGATCCCACATGCCGCAGAGCAACTAAGCCCGTGCGCCAAAACTACTGAGCCCGTGCTCTAGAGTCCGCGAGCCACAACTACTGAAGCCCGTGCGCCTAGAGCTCGTGCTCCACAACAAGAGAAGCCACCGCAATGAGAAGCCCGCGCACCGCACTGAAGAGTAGCCCCCGCTGGCCGCAACTAGAGAAAGCCCACGTGCAGCAACAAAGACACGATGCGGCGATAAATAAATTAATTAAAAAAAAAAAAAGAAGAGATTAGGACATAGACATAGTAACAGAGGAAAGACCATGTGAGGACACAGTGGGAAGGTGGATATCTGCAAGGCAAGGAGAGGGGCCTCCGAAGAAACCAAACTGGCTGACAACTTGATCTTGGGCTTCCTAGCCTCCAGAACTGTGAGAAATAAATTTCTGTTGTTTAAGCCACTGAGTCCGTGTTACTTTGTTATGACAGCCCTAGCAAATGGATGCAAGGATATTCAATATTTTTTCCCACGTGTTGAAAAATGTCTGCAGTATGCTAGGCTCCGTGGGGAATACAAACATTTTAAGAAACAGTTGTTTCACTCAAGAAGTTTAGAATATTCAGACTTAAGTGGGTTGAAGACTGTGGCAGATCTTATATTCTGTAATAAGCAGAAAGATATATATATATATACATATATACATTCTCTTATAGCCTTTAAAAGTAAACAGAACACTGAGTTTTCTCTTCATGATGGCTAAAACAAATCCTACAGTGTTTTTTTTTTTTTGCACTGTAATATATAAAGCCCCATAATAACATGTAAATGCAGTTTAATCATGGACAAATTATTAATGAAAAGCATTTTTTTCTGCTCAACTGCACTTTCACAAGAAGTACAAGAGCAAATAGTAAACTTTACACTACATTTAACTAAGAATGTATTTAGGATCTCCAAACAGGTGCTCATTAACACTGAATACCCACCGAAAGATAACAATCTGAGGCCAGGGGACTGACACCTAGAGCTGAGTAGAGACAGGGTGCATGCACCAATGGCGCTAGAATCCAAACAGTGGTATCTGGGATTTTACTCTTCTTACAAAACAGGAGCTACTCTTGTATTTGTGATTGTTCCGAGGAGTAATTACAGGACATTTCTTTCCAGTAAAAAGTTTCAAAACTTACACACTGCTTTTTTCACTGAAAAAAAAAAAACAACTGTGCTATTAGTTAAAAGAAGATATGTTGATAAATGAGAGTGTTGTCTGTTCTCTGTGGTTTGGTACAAGCTGTATAATCCATTCCCATCCCACACAACTACATTATTCAACTCTCTCACTGAATAATTGAAAGTTAGCCTTGCATTTAGGCACTTACTGCATTGTCTTCTCATACATTCTTAATACTGTATTGCTAATAAGTTGATAATGTACCCCCTTGGATTAGAAATAAATAATCAAAGGCGCTGAACTCTGGGAATATGAGCTGTCAGCTTTCCTTTCCTCACTAATATTGAGTTCATTACTTTGATCACTTGGGCCAGTGGTTAGGGTTAAGGATAGCTCATACTCTGCCGAACACTGAATAAGTATTTGGGGGAAGCTCCTTCTGGAAATGAATTAATTTTATCAGAAAGGGGCAGAGGCAAATTAACAGACAGACATGTTCATAGTACTTGCTAGGAAAGGTTTTCAACACATAGTTATTGCTAAAAACTATATGAAGCTTTCTTAGGCTTGGTCTATAACTTTTATGATTAATATTAAACAGATTAATTCCATTCATTCATTCAGTCAGTCCACAGAGATTTGCTGAATGCCTACTATAAGATGCTATCTTATGTCAAGTTCCCTAGAAGCAAAGCCTGAGATGGAGATTCTCGTTGAAATGATTAGTTGAGAGAGTGATCTCAGGAGAATGGGGGTGAGAGAGGCAGGTTAGTAGAGGGGATAAAAGCTTAGCAGGGATGTAATCTCACCGGGATGCTAGCTTCAGTCCAGTCTCATGGGAAATTCTTTTCTCATCTTGAGGGAAGGGAGCCAGCTTTTGTGCCTCCGGTCAGTCAATTATTTGATGGGGGCTCTATCCCTCAGGGTGTGGCTACTCCAGTCTCCCGTTCCGCTGAAGGGAAGAGAGCAGTTCTCCTGCGTTGGGGACAGCTGTGAGTTGCTAACAAGAGATACTCATAAGTGCTAGGGGATGGACAGACCAGCCAGATCAAGCAGGGTGGGCACTAAAATAGTCCAGCAGATACGGTCCTGACTTGTTAAATTTTTAAATTTTTGAAAATTTAGAGGTAGAAAGTACCTTAGAGATTACATAACAAATTACCACTCATTTTCCATATAAGGAGAACCGAGGTTCAAAGACAGTCTTAGAAGCCCCCGATTTGGCATAATACGGATTAAAGCACAAATCCGACTTCCAGCAGTTTAACTTTTATTATATCCCAATTCCTAATACCAGAAATTTTTCTTTTGATTAGTATATAGGTAGCAGAAAACTTACCTCTAATCTTTTTCTTTCAGAGAGCAAAAGGACTTGATAACATATTTTGGGACAAAATTAATTTTGTAATGGGAAAGAATTAACTGCTCAAGGTCAAATTACTGGACTTCTCCTTCTTGCAATGAGTTTAAGAAGAATTCAACATCTAAATTTAGATGAGAACAAAAAAATAAAAAGGCAGCCCCAGACTGGAGATAAGAATAAGAGACAAAAGATCGATTTCTTCCTATCACAAGTGATGAGGCAGAAAAACCCCAGGCTGGAATAATGCCTAGAAATGAAAAGCAAAAAGAGATGCCTCATCACCGGATTTTTTTCTTTTTTAACAGAGCTAAGTATTTTGATCACATTTTATGAGGAAGAATCTTGAAAGAAACTGAGAGTTAGGATTCTATTTTTGAGTCTTTAGACTTGACATAGACAAAACCAGGAATTTTCCTTTTCTCTTAAAACATCTTGGCTTTATAGATATATTTATGCTGTCTTTAGGAGTTATGTAACTGTACCAAACAGTCAAAATGTGACGATTATAAATTCCATTTACTGTATCTGTTTATATCAGGAGTTCTTAACCTGGAATCCTTGGATGCCCAAACTGTCCATGGATAGAATTCAGTGGGTAGTTGAACTTGATGGGTAAAAACATTTACATCTTTATTTTCAGTAATATTTAACTGAAATTTAGAAAGTCCTCCAAGTATGAATGTTGGCAAAAATCTTAGTCTCTGTGACCTTATAAACCAATAGGAATCACAGAGACTTTCACATCACAGTGAAGTTGTTGAATATATCTCAAAATACCACTTCCGCTCATCACTCCCTCAAAAGTACTGCAGTGTTAGCTCTCAGCCTCCCTGTCTACAGACACCCTTGCAGTGGAGCTGGCCAAATGCAGAGCAACTCTGGGCCTCCATATGGTGAAGCTATATAACCTCATAATAGAAATTTAACTCAAATAGCTTTAGAGATTTTTGATATTCCTTGAGAGAATCTATCCATTCCTCGTTAAGCAAGCTATGGAAACTTTAATTAAATTTAGGATAATATGTTTTTGAGAATCTGGACTGTCAGCACTTGAAGCCAAAAAACAAAAAGTGGAAGTCAACTGGATGTCATACGACATGTATATTGCTCTGTCAAAGAAAGTTTATCATTCTTATTCATGTTAAGTAACAACAGCCTTCACACTAAGAGTTGTAAAGAATAAAATTTCAATTTGAGTTGCCTATATTTAAAATCTATTGTTATTTAGTGTATTTTTTAAAGCTCATATATTTTTATAGTATAAAAATAATATTAAAATTTTTTCAATATTTTGAAATATTGAAAAAATTTTCAACATTTTTTCAATGATTTTCTTTGTAACCCTATATGTTTAAAACATTTATTTTCATTTAATTAAAAAAATATTTATTGAAACATAACAAGCCAGCCGTTGCTAGGGACAACATGATGAGTATCTCTATCTCATATAGAACAGCAATAAATTTTTAACATGCATAGCTTATTTAGTACTAATACAAATGTCCACATAACCACAAAGATGAAAATCAATCAATCTACATTTATTTTCAAACGCTGTTGTCCCTTGAATTGCTCTTAAGCTCACCTAGGTTCTTAACATCAGGGCAGCTTTAATGGTCCTACTTGGCTACACACTGGCACTTATTCATGCCTAGTTAGACACAGAGTAACATATCAGATTAAAGGGGGAATGGATTTTACAATTTAAAAATGCAAACTATATAAGAAGTGCTGACTACATTTGAATTTAAAAACATTATTAGTAGGAATCCATAGGCTTTATCAGACTGCCAAAGGGGTCCATGTTATAAAAGAAGGTTAAGAACCTTTGATTTAGGTGCAAGTTGTTATTTATGCAAATCATGACACTGAAGGGTTGCTCTCACTGGCCTTTGCTTCTGTGTTCTGATTTAAATCATTTTTATTATTTCCTTAACTCATATTTCTTCCTATTTTTTTACCTTTAGTGAGATATATTTCACATACCATAAAATTGCTCATTTCAGGTGTATAATTCAGTCATGCAATTAGTAGCTTTATTGAGTCAGTTTTAGAACATTTTCATCCCCCTAATAAGATCACTCATGGTTATTGATGGTCCTTAGATCATTATTAGGTGTATTGAAATTGTATCTCACCTCCTCCTCATTGATTATAGTGTTTTTTAGATTATAAGAATTCACCTATAATGAAAGTCCTGTGACTACGTTAACACAGTGTGGCATGACTGGTATACATTTTAGAAACAGGTTTAATGAAAAGATATTCATTCTAATTAATTCAGGCAGTAGTCATCAATAGATGCTAACACTGGTGTGTAAATTTTTGAGGAGTATTAAGGTAGTTACATAATCTCAGAGTATGTTTCCATAAAGCATTTATTAATTATAAGAGATAACATAATAATGCTACAGTGGAGAAACATGACAGATACCACCTTAGCCAAATGATCAATGTTAACTTCAACCATAATGGGACAAATAAACAGCATATGCCTCCTAATGTGGTGCACCAAGAGGAGCACAGCCTCATTTCTATGATATTCCTACCAAAAGTGCATAACTTGAATCTAATCATGAGAAAACATCAGACAAACCCTAATTTGAAGGACACTCTACAAAATCCTTGTCCTGTACTCTTCAAAAATATCTGCTTCATAAAATACAAAGAACATCTCGGGACTTCCATGCTGAAGGAAAGTAAAAAGATATGACAACTGAATGTGATGCATGATCTTAAATTTCTTTTGCTATAATTGACATTACTGGACAATTAGTGAAATCTGAATAAGGGCTGTATAGTAAATAATAGTGTTATATCAGTATTAATTTCCTAATTTTGAAAATTGTACTGTGGCTATATAAGATGTTCTTGGTTTTAGGAAATACACACTGAAGTATATAGCAGGAAAGAAGCATTGTATCTGAAACTTACTCTTAAAGGATTCAGAGGTCTGTGTGTTGGGGGTATGGGTGTGGGTATGTGCAAGCATGCTTGGATGCACGCGTGCACACACATGAGAGAGAGAGAGAGAATGAAGAAGGTTGTGAGTACAATAAAAGTTAACATTTGAGGAATCTGGGTGGTGTGTATTCCAGAATTCTCTGTACTATTTTTGAAACTTTTCTATAAGTATGATATTATGTTAAAAGAAAACAAAATAAAAAACCTTTCTAAGTGTACTCACTGTCATACCAAATACTGAGAGTTCTGATACCCCAATTTATACTCCACTCAGTTATTTTTAGCTACTGGCAAATTTTCTCCATAGATTTTTCACTGTGCCCTATTTGCTTTTTTCATTTGAGTATACGTGCTGTCCTCTTTTCTTTATTATTTCCCTAGGGCAGATGACGCTAAGCTGCAAACATATGGCCATTTTCATTTTCTGCCAATCACTTACAAACAAATGCCCCTAAAGACCAATAGCTGTGATAAACTAAAATAAGGTGTGGAAATGTGGAGTCATATATTTTGCGAGTCAGCAGCTTTGGCTGGCTGCTGGTTCAATTCGTGAACTTGGGAAAAAACCCATCATTCCTTTGTGCCTTATTCTCCTCATAATCTTTTTCATTATGGAGTTTTGAAAGGATTAATTTATGATTGTACATCACTTTGAATCTCCATGATTTAGGTAGTAAGGGAGTTACCACAATTAAATATTCCTATAAATAGCATACTTATGAAAATCTTCTCCTTGGTATTTTCATAGTCGCTTTAGAATTATAAAAGCTTTTCATAATGCTCAAAATATTACCAGCCTTGGCTTGTGGTAAACTTTCACCCTATAGACATTGTATTATTGAATATTATTGAAGACAATAGGAGTTATGCAAGGGATTTATAGATTACCATTGTTTTGCCTATTTTGTCTTTTCATTTCTAGACTGGAAGTGCATAAATTAATTTTTTCCCTTCAAGGTTTTTGCCCTCTGCACAAGGTCTGCTGTATTTGCTTGCATGGTACCCAATCACCTTTTTGCTGGAATTGAGTTTAATTTAGGGAAACATGCCTCCTCCAACTCAGTTCATATGGTTTAGTTGGGACTGACCCAGGAGGATGGGGTCCTTGATGCAGATCTGGCCAATCAGAGAGCACTTGCCCTGTCTACAATGATTGTAGGAATAGGCAAGTGATACCAAGGACCATGAGTCCCTCTTATGACTCATTCTAAAATTATTAAGAAACAGGTGATCTCCTTCATCTGGGATTGCTTAACTGAGAAAATGTAAGCTTAGTCTTTCTAGTAGCTATCTTGTCATTATGAGGGGAGAGCACATCTAAGCCTGTTTCCAATCCAGATAAAAGCAAAGGTGAGAGGTAAAAGGAAGTAAGATTTCCCAAAGATCATTTGAGTACCTAGATTGGGTATGCCTGTACAGAGATAACAGTTTGCTAATCTGGGTCAATGCATGTTTTTTTTTTTTTTTGGCTTAAGTTGGTTGAGAGAGCTCCAACAAAATCATTTTGTACATGTGGCAGAGACAGCTGGTTGCTTATTCAATATCCACTTTCCTCTTTATCCTTAGTAACATAATCTCAATTTTATTCAGGGTACCAATTGTCCTAGCTTTAAAAAAAAGTACTCCCCAGCCTCCTTTATAGGTAGGAATGACCATGTAACTGGCCAAAGAGATATAGGCAGAAGTCATAGGCTGGGATTTATTAGAAGACTCTTATTAACAGAAAGCTTGGATGAGTTTTTCTGCTCCTCGCCCTTCTACTAATTCCTTCCTGAAATAACATATGACAGTTGCAATTCTAGTGGCCATCTTGTGCCCTGGAGGATGGAAACCGTGTATTAAGAAAGGATTCCTGTTGTCGTTGTAGAACTTCGTACCAGTGTGGATAGCCCACTTTTGTGTTTCTTACATGTAAAAGAATAAACTCTTAGGTATTTAAGCCATTGTAGTCAGGTTTTTATTGCCAGTAGCTGACAAAATTCCTACTTGATATAATACAACTCTGCAATTGAACATCAGTGGTATTTCAGGAGATGCTTGAATTTATTTTCTGTGAAAAGAAGAGAAATGAGACAAGAGTATTTTTGCTTAAAGTTACAGGTAATTCTCTTTATTTTTGCATCATTTATGAATTTTAGGTGACAAGCAATTAATAATACTGGCTGCTACTTCTTCAACCTCTTTTCTGATCCTTTCTATACAACGAATAAAATTTTAGATGGGTCAAATGTGGTAGTTCAGAGTCACAAAGCTCGCCGATATGAGCTTGTAGATGTTCTCACTTTTTTGGCCTTCTCCATTCTTATGATTATTGTCCCATTTCAGGACATCATCAGTCTGTTACTTGGGGCTTCCTGCATCCAATCTTTTGTTCGCTAAGCCCAATTCTCTGCACTAGCATCAATGTTATCATTCAAATATACATCATGATTTTAAAAACTGCTTAAAAAACAAAGACCTAAATGAGCTGGAGAGTGACAAAAATCAGGTAAAAGCTGGAGAGAAGTCAGAACTTGAAGGAGGTGGTAACAGGTTATTTTATCAGGTGATTTTTAACAGGCAGTCTCCAGTGAAGGAGCTAAAACTTGGATGGAAACCCACAGTCATACTGGCTTAAAGAAACAAGAAACAAAGCACCAAGTTTAGGGTGATCACTGCAGCTGGAAAGAAAGAGAAAAAAATCTCTTAAAGGAGAGATCCAGAAGGGGAGAGTTCCAAATTCTCTGCTCAGATCTTAGTTGAAACCTGAACTCTACTTGCACATGACAGATTAAAGGGGCCCAGATAAGGCCAAAAGATTTGAACAGAAATTTAGCTGCTGCCCCTTATAGGGAAGACAGATTTTGGAGTGTGAGTCCAGCTATGTTAACTACATATTTAAAAACAAACAAACAAGCAAACACCACTATTAGAAAACTAGGAATAGAGAGAAAATTCTTCAACTTGATAAGGAACTTGATAAAGAACCTACAGCTAATATGGTGAGAAACTTAAAGCTTTCCTGATTACATCAGATACCAGGCAAGGATATCCCTCCTCACCACTGCTTTTCAACATCATACTGGAAATCCTAGCTAATGTAGTAAGACAAGAAAAGGAAATAAAAGTTATACAGATTGGAAAGGAAGAAATAAAACTGTTGTTGCTTGCAGATGACATGACTGTCCATGTAGAAAACCCAAACGAATCAACAACAACAAAAAAACCTGGAATTAATAAGCTATTATATCAAGGTTGCAGGATACAAAGTTAATATACAAAAGTCAATTGCCTATATACTGGCAATGAACAAGTGGAATTTGAAATTAAAAACACATTATCATTTACATTAGCATCACCCTTAATGAAATACTTATGTATAAATCTAACGAAATATGTACAAGGGCTATATAAGGAAAACTCCAAATTCTGAGGAAAGACATAAAGAAGAACAACATGAATAGAGAGGTATTCAATATTCATGAGTAGGAAAACTCAACATAATCAAAATGTCAGTTCTTCCCACTTTCATCTATAGATTCGTGCAATCCCAATCAAAATCCCAGCAAGTTATTTTGTGATTCTAACGTTTATATAGAATAAGCCCCCAAATAACCAACTCAACACTGAAAAAAAATGAACAAAGTTGGAGAACTGACACTACCTGATATGCTTCGAGACTTACTATAAAATTACAGTAATCAAGACCGTGTGGTATTGGGACTTCCCTGGTGGTCCAGTGGTTAGGACTCTGCACTTCCACTGCAGGGGGCTCGGGTTCGATCCCTGGTCAGGGAACTAAGATCCCACATGCCTCGTGGCCAATAAAATAAATAAATAAAAGATAAACGAGTAGGGACTTCCCTGGTGGTCCAGTGGTTAAGACTCTGGGGGTTCAATCCCTGGTCGGGGAACTAAGATCCTGCATGCCGCCAGTGCGACAAAAAAAAAAAAAAAAAAGCGTAAATGGTAAATTAAAAAAAAAAAGACAGTGTGGTATTGGTAAAAGACTAGACAAATAGATCAGTGGAACAGAACAGAGAGCTCAGAAATAGACCCACATAAATATAGTCAACTGATCTTTTTTTTTAATTGACGAAATTGACATACATTATATTAGTTTCAGGTGATTCAATCTTTGTATTGTGAAATTATCACCACAATTAGTCTAGCTGACATCCATCACCATACATAGTTACAAAAGCTTTTTTTTCTTGTGATGAGAACTTTTACCATGCACTTCCTTAGCAACTCCCAAACATGTAATACAGTATTACATCTATACATTACATCCGCATGACTTATTTACTTTATAACTGGAAGTTTGTATCTTTCTGCATGCCAAATAAATACTAAAAGTCCAAAGACAACAAAGTGGTGACACACATCACAAAGGGTTAATTTCCCTAATAAAGAGAGACAGCCTACAAAATTAATAAGAAAAGGACTGATAACTCAAAAGAAAACGAGCAAAGGATTATGAACACTAAGTTCATGGAAAGGAAATACAAATAACTCCGACAGTGATAGCTCACTCATAATAAGAGAAATGTACAATACATCTGCAACTAGATACATTTTTCATCTATTAGATTGGCAAAATTCAAAAGCTTGGTAACACTCAGTTGGCAATACTATAACAAAATGGCTCCATTGCTCCTGAGGGAATATAAATTGGTATAACCTTCATGATGTCAATATCCATCAATATTACACACTCACATGTCCTTTTACCTAGCAATCACACTTTTGGGACTTTATCCTTCAGACATAATTTTCACATGTATAACATGGCACATGTATACAAGATTATTATTGAAGAATTATTTGCAATAGAAAAAGACTGAAAACAACTCAAAAGTTTATCAACTGGGGACAGGTAAATAAATTGTGATATATTCTTAAAATGCACTTGCTATCCACTATACAAATGTCGAAGAAAAAAAGGAGTAAGTTTTCTACAATTAGATATATGGAAAGATTTCCAAGATATATTAATAATAAAAGATACAGAATAGGGCGTATGATATGGTGCTTTTTGCATAAGAAAAAAAATAGATTAGAATGAGACACATATATATCTGTATATTCATAAAGAAATTCTGGAAGGATACATAAGAAATTAATAATGAATGTTTATCCATGAATGTGGAGGGGCTGAGCATTGAGCTGAGGGAAACATGTTTATATTATGTTTTATTACATATGCAAGAATTATATTTAAAATGTGTCATATTTCAAAGAATAAAACCCAAAAGATTGGGGAGGTGGCCAAAAGGGGATAGTGCTAATACCAACCTGGCTCCTTTGCTGGGAACTCTTGTTATCTTGTTCTGTATTTATCTAGCGCCATATTTAGAAAAGATTAAATCGAAACTGTGAAATTAAAAAAAAATACAATTGATAAGCCTCTATCCATATTGGTCAAGAAAAAGAGAAAAAAAATAAAAAATAAAATGTGTCATATTTTACCTATCATATTTTATATTTGCAACTGGAAGGTTTTCATTTTAGTTCAGTCTACCTTAGCAGAACCATAAATCTTGGTAAGAAAAAAATTTTTTTTAAGTAAAGGCTATTGGAAAAATAAATGGACAGAATTAATTTTAATTGCCTGCCATTTCTAAGTAAAATAAATGATAATGATATCTTTTTTTGTTCGGGAATATATTTATTATTTTAACAAGAAATAGGATATTCTTTTTAGTAATATATTTATATTATTTAAATAATAACTACATCATTTTTCAGAATCCAGCAGCTTTTAAAAGAGAAAATAAGTTTCTTTAGTTAAAAAGCAAAACAAAAATGTTTGAGCTCCCTCTGCTGGCTCTGTAGTAGCATATCAGAGTAAATTTTGGTTTTATTTAGAAACAAACTTGCACATGATTAATGCCATTAATTCATTTGCCAATATTTAAGAGAGTAATTCTAAACTGTGTTTTCCAAAATTTTATAAATGTTAAGTTCTGCTAATATGTCACTAATATTGCCAAGTAAAATGCGCATTTCAATACAAATCTTAAAACGTTATTCAGTATGTGCCTTTAATACATCCTTAAATATGGTACCACATAATTGGGTTGTACAGGAATGAATTCTACATACACCACAATACGTACAGGAGAATTTTAGTTTTTAAATTTATTATGGCTTTCAAGCTACAGTAATCGTAAAACCTACCTGTTGGGTTAGTATATTAACATTTAATTGATTTAAAATATCATATGCATATTTTGAAGTTAGAAGGAATATAAAATATTTGCATAGTTAAACAATGATTAACATGACAATTTAGAGTAACTGTAAATATTGTTTTGTTCTTTGTCATGATAGCATAATCTATGATTATGATGTGCTGTGCAAAACTACTAGCTACTTCTCTTCTCTTTTTGTTTCTATATTCCAGATCATTGATTAGTGTCTCAGTGGTGACCATCTTATCCTTCTATTTATCTACTAAATTATTTAATTATTTTCTGTTTTACTTAAATTTCTTTAAGGATGCCTTAAAAAAGCAATTCAGGTCTTCATCTTTCTGTTTTATCAGTTGTATTTTCCAGTTGTTTGTTCTACTGACATTCCTCTTTCAAACTACTCATGCTTCTTACGTAAGATGTTGTTTTTGTTGGTTGGTTAATGGGTTCAATTCCGATTGTTGAAATATTGGGAATTCCCCATGTGGTGGAAGATAAAGGTGTTTCTAGTCAATGGTGTGCTGGAGTCAGCTGTTAGCAGCTTATGAAACGTGATTGTTAATTTTTCAAGAATTTTGCAAGCTAGTTGTTAAAAACACCTTCTATTAAAAATGAAATTATCTAAACTTAAAGTAACATTAATTCTATTAAAAAGGCAAAAAAGTACTCAAAACTCATTTCCTAATTATTCTACTTTATTATTATTTATGATACTCAGGTTATTTACATCTATTGTATCTGTAGAGTGAAAATACTGTATAATGGTGTGTTACTGCAAATTTCTTTCCAACTCTGCATTCAGTGATATCATGTCAGTAACTTGAAATTGGCTATGGTGGGAGCATTTGGAAATGGCAAGTGCTACAGAGCTGGGCTTGATTTATTGTTTTATTGATAGTCTAGATGTAAGAAAGTGATGCAGAAAATGTTACACATATAAGCACTTGGCAAAAATCAACTAAAACGTTTTGTGAGAACCAATTTGTTGTATGGAATTTACAATAAAGAGTATTGTATATTTCATTATTTGTAAATTGTGTGCTACACACCTTTTGTATCAGTACAACTTATATACATACATATGTATCTATACATTTTGATTTCTAGAAAGGCAGTTGATAAACATTGACCAACATATCATTAAAGTCTCTATCCCCAAAGGTAGTATAGGCAGGCAAACAGCCAATTCTCTGCTGAGGCTGCTGAAGGAATCACTGATGTGGTATTCACCCAGCCTCAAGGGTAGTGCCATGGCTTTAAAATACGTCCACAAATTCTTTCATACATCTCATTTCTAAAGGCGAGTACTAATTCCTTCCCCCTTGAACGTGGACTGTACTTGACTCTAATGAGTAAAATGTGGTGAAAGTGAAAGTATTAGACTTCCAAGGCTAATTCATAAAAGATATTGTGGTTTCCTAGTTGCTCCCTCTTGGATTGCTTGCTTTGGGGGATGCCAGCTGCAATGTCATGAGGCACAAACAAACATCCTCATGAAGAGGCCCACGTGGTGTGGAACTAAGGACTCCTGCCAACAGCTATTTTGGAAGAAGATTCTCTAGCCCCAGGCAAGGCTTCAAAGACTGTGGCCCCAGCAGACATCTTTACTGCAACTTCATGAGAGACCCTGATCTAGAACCTCTCAGCTAAGCAGCTCTCATAGATCATTATTGTTTCTTCAATTCCCGGTAAGTCTTTCACAATGATAATTTCCACTGGTTTTGTTTGGGCTATACAGGTGCTTGTGTGTTTTACTTGTGATTTGAATTTGCCTTTTGGACATACAGTTCTCAAATTAACTTAAATTAATATCCATCTTCTGGAAAATTACATGCAAATAAGGTAATTATTGAAGAAAAAGAATCAGAATTTGATTCCTGTTAAAGTGTTATCTGTGATTACATGCCCTGTCCTCCAATTTACGTTGGTAGTAAATCCCTCTCACTTGGTGAAGAGATAGGCATAGACTCAAGCTCAATCGATTAGCTTCTCTATCCTGATCATTTTTATCTTGAACAGAGAAGCCCAGGGTAGGTGGTTGCTATTGTGTCATTGGAATGCAGGAGCACTCTATAGAAAAAGTCCATGAAGGAACAAACATTGGCTGCTCTGATTCTTAGAGGTGTGCTGGTTCCTGTTGCCTAGGAGGCTTGCTGTTCAGCACTCTTTGATGCCATAAGTTACCTTAATTTCATTCAAAACATGAATCTCCTTTTATAAAAGTAAATCAGCTATGAATATTGGCTGAATGAATGATAGAATGAAAGTTAGAGCTGTGTCATAAGAAAAATATATGTTGATAGAGACCACAAGCCTCAGTATGTGTTTGTTGGGCTTTGTGTCAGTTAGTGTTCATTACATAACTAACCACCTCAAATTAATGGCTTAAAAGCATTTATTATTTCTCATCACTCTGTGAGTTGCTGGGACATTATAGTTTGGGCTGGCTGGGCAGAAGCTGAGTGGTTTAGGATGGTCTTTCTCACACGTCTGGTGGTTCGCAGCCTGGATCTAGTTGGGACTTCTTCACATGGTGGTCTGGGGTTCTCAGGGTTCAAAAGGATGTGCAAGTACTTTTCAAGTTGTTGACTTGTATCACATTTATCTCAGCATATTTGCTTTAATCTCATTTAGTCAAAGCAAATCACATGGCCAAGTCCAAAATTGCTGTGGGAGGAAACTGTGAAAGTGGATATGAAAAGGGTGAACAAATTGCAGGGCCATTACTGTAGTAATTTACCATGGGTTTGAAAATATGAGTAGAGATAGCCTTTAAACTCCTTTGACCTTCTAGCTCCTTAAAATACAAGACAAACCCCAAAAGCCTTTGTTAATTCTTTTTTAAACCAGTTCATTTTATTTTTTCCCCTTTCTCTGGGAGAATGACAAATATCAAAGAAAGGCCATTAAAAAACAAACAAACAATCTCTCTTGTGACTAATGTTTCACTTTCGGTACCCTGAGAGATAGACAAGTGTCAGTTACCATCATGAGCACAATACCATCACAATTACTATACAGAACAGCCCCCCACCACCAATGATAAATGACAATTTAAAAAAATGTATTATCTTCTTATTCCCATTTCAGAAATGAAAAAATTAATGTGCAGAAAGTTTAAATAACTTGTCCCAGATAAATCAAGGCATCAGGATTCAGACCCTGCTGGCCTAACTACAGCTTAGGCTCTCATTGGCCACACGCCTACCATTGCCCCTGGTAGGGACAAACACAGGGCCAAAGGAACAAGTCAATCTTAGGTTAAGTTAACCAGTTAATACAATTAATCCACGAGCATACTCTACAGAAAAAAATAACAATAAATAATTTCCTTCATCTCCAGAATGTACAGTTAGGGCTCACTAGCTGCTGCCATTACCTTTTCCCTGACGCTGTGAAGAAGTGGAATGCCATACCCAAAATTAACAAAGATCATCACTTGTCCAGAGACAACGAAGATTTCTCTGTGCCCACAGCTCCTAATGAGGAGCTGTCATTAGTCAAATAAGAAAATCACTAGGTTGGTAACAGAAAGGTCAACACTAACACATCTGCTAATTGTCTAATAAGCCCATGTCCCAGAAAATCTGAGGGAAGCTCCATTGCCCAAGGGGGATCAGAATTTTATGTCTTAGTTTTTTGGACTATTTCTTGCTGTCCAAGGAGTAACACTGGGTTACTATTTTACTGGACACTATTTAATCGATACTAGTAAATCCCAATGATGTATGCAAAGAGGGGTGGGTCTGATACAGAATGCGTGTGGATTAAGGTCCAACAAGTCCCCTCCTCTTGGTCCCACCACTGCTCTTCCCTCTCCTGACTACTAGCTCTCCATGGCATTTGACTGCCTGCTGTATTTGGAATATTCTGCACTTTCACAAGCTAAAAGAACACAGATTTCTTGGGGCTGTATGGCAGAACAGGCTCTGGAATCGGACAAACCAGGTTGAAATCTTGGCTCTACCAGCTCCCACTGTGTGACCTGCCCAAACTCCTGAGTCCTCTGAGCCTCAGTTCTCTCATCTATACAGTTGGGTCATGAACGATACCTACCTTATGGGATTGACGTAAAGAGTAAATGTGTGTCAGCTCCCAGAACTCCATAAATAAAAGCTACTATTCAAGAATCTGGATTGATTGAAAGCGGTGACATAAGAATATCTCTAAGCAGCACTTTTCCCCTAAAGGTCTCTTTGCTTAACCCACTTCTGGACCTTCTCTTTTGTAATTGCCTCCAGCATGAGTACCTTTGGTAATGACGTATCTGTTTCCTTTGGGGATGCATTATGACCAGAACTGTTTTTCAGAGCCAACAGTGGTACTGAGAAGAGGCGCATCCTTTTAGTCAAATGTGAGGGGTGACTGTGAAGTCCAAATCTGGTCCCAATACACAAGTCTATCAGCTGTCACCACTCCCCATCCTATGCATTCAGAGTTCCTCAAACCTCACCATTCCCCAAGTGAGCAGAGACTTTCCTGCTCCCAGGGCTTCTCACAGGGCTCCTCCTCCGAATAGAATGGCACAGCCTTGTCTCTTTGACCCATTCAGAAATATCCTACTTATCCACCACACCAGCCCACTCAACCCTTCTGTAAAGCTTCTTCTCTGCCAGGGAGGCACAATGGCACAGCGGTTAAGAACAAAGATGTAAGAGCCCAATAACAGGGCTCAAGAGAAGCATCAGAAAAGGTGGTGATGTGCACGGACCACAAAGCCAGGCTGCCTGGGTCTGAATCCTGCCTCTACAACGTGGTCATGAGCTCTGTGATCTTAGATGAGTTACTTTATGTCCCCATGTCTCAGTTTCCTCAATAGTTAAATAAGATAAAGAATGGTGGTTACTTCAAAAGTCTATTTTGAAGATGAGATAAAGCACCTAGAATAGTACCCTCCAAATGTTTGTCTAATAAAGTCCTCAATCTATCACTTCTTAGCTGGGTGACCTTCAACGGTTTACTTAACCTTTCTGTATCTCAATTTCTTGACTTTAAAATGAGGATAAGAAAAATAGCACCAATTTCATAGGATTGTTGAGGATTAAATAAAATAATATATGTAACTTGCCTAGTACATAATTGTATATAGAGCTTTGCATATGGCAGGATTTCAACAAAATGGTAATTTAAAAAAAAAGTTAGTTATTTTTCCTGAACTCTGTAACGCCTTACTCATATATCTATTACGGCACATATCAGATTATATTGTAATAGCCTAGACTGGGAACTCCTTGAGGACAGGAAGTTTGTCATTATTCTTCTGATAAAGGGAAAACCAGTGCAGCTGGCAACTAGGATGTGAGGGGGGAACTGAAAATTGAAACAGAAACCAAAACTTGCAAAACTATATAATGAGTCACAAAATAGAAAAACTGTACAAAACCATGATATACAAGACAAACTAAGTTCAGACCCTTAACAACACCTCATGGTGTTCTAAATAAGACAACAGACAAACTAACCTAACAATAACTCCACACAAAGGCATGTCTTCTAAAGATAAGACCGCTGATTGTTCCAACAACTTCCTAGTTTACGAATTCTGACCTGTCTCTGCCAAGGCCATCCAATGACTAACTACAGTCCTGCAAACTCTGTAGATAATCTTCCTTAACTTCCACCTGTTAAAATGTTGAACTCTCCATTATGTGTGCACCTCCTTGCTGCAGCAAGCTAATAAACCTTTGTTTGAAAAAAAAAAACTACTACCTATTGTATGCTGGACACTGGGAATAAAACCGTGAATGGAAAAAAGCTTTTGCCTTCAAGGAACCTAATCTATTAATGTGGTAATAGACAAATATTAACAATACAGTGTGATATAATTATCAGCAAGGTAAGCACTGTGAACACTTGGCTTAGTCAGGGAAGTCTTTCTGGAGGAAGTGATTTTTAGGATAAATCCTGAAGGGTGATTAGGAGTTAGGTAAAGAATAGGGTTGGGCATCGTAAACATTCTAAATAGCAAGGGCTCCTTGTGCGAAGAACAGAATAAAGGACAGCATGCTTGGAATAGAATAAAGGACAGCTAGGAATAGATTAAGGACTTTATAGGCCCCATGCATCAAAAATATTGCTATGTTCTTCCATTTGAAATTCAAAATAAAAATTAATGCTAATTATAAAACACATGCAGGGAAAAAGGCACACAAGGCCCAGGGCGCCACCTCCAGGCACTTGGAGGAAGGAGGGTCGGTGCAGAGCCGGAAGAGCATGCAGCCAGGCAGGGGGTCGCGGCTCCTACAAAGGTGCAGAGAATGTCAGTAAGAGGATACTCTGTGGCTGAGACCGCTGGTAAGAGGCTTCTGGCACTTATAATATCAGAGCCGTGTGGCTGACAGGGTCTTGGTGCTCCGGCCGGGTGTCAGGCCTGTGCCTCTGAGGTGGGAGAGCTGAGTTCAGAACATTGGTCCACCAGAGACCTCCTGGCTCTGTGTAATATCAAATGGCAAAAGCTCTCCCAGAGATCTCCATCTCAACGCTAAGACCCAGCTCCACTCGACGACCAGCAAGCTACACTGCTGGACGCCCTATGCCAAACAACTAGCAAGGCAGGAACTCAACCCCACCCATTAGCAGAGAGGCTGCCTAAGATCATACTAAGTTCACAGACACCTCAAAACACACCAACGGACGCAGCCCTGCACACCAAAAAGACAAGATCCAGCCTCATCCACCAAAACACAGGCACCAGTCCCCTCCACGAGGAAGGCTACCCAACCCACTGAACCAACCTCAGCCACTGGGGGCAGACACCAAAAACAACAGGAACTATGAACCTGCAGCCAGCGAAAAGGAGACCCCAAACTCAGTAAGTTAAGCAAAATGGGAAGACAGAGTAATACACAGCAGATGAAGGAGCAAGGTAAAAACCCACCAGACCAAACAGGTGAAGAGGAAATAGGCAGTCTACCTGAAAAAGAATTCAGAGTAATGATAGTAAAGATGATCCAAAATATTGGAAATAGAATGGAGAAAATACAAGAAACGTTTAACAAGGACCTAGAAGAACTAAAGAGCAAACAAACAATGATGAACAACACAATAAATGAAATTAAAAATTCTCTAGAAGGAATCAAAAGCAGAATAACTGAGGCAGAAGAACGGATAAGTGACCTGGAAGATAAAACAGTGGAAATGACTACCACAGAGCAGAATAAAGAAAAAAGAAGGAAAAGAACTGAGGACAGTCTCAGAGACCTCTGGGACAACATTAAACGCACCAACATTTGAATTATAGGGGTCCCAGAAGAAGAAGAGAAGAAAAAAGGGACTGAGAAAATATTTGAAGAGATTATAGTTGAAAACTTCCCTAATATGGGAAAGGAAATAGTCAAGTCCAGGAAGTGCAGACAGTCCCATACAGGATAAGTCCAAGGAGAAACACGCCAAGACACATATTAATCAAACTATCAAAAATTAAATACAGTGAAAAAATATTAAAAACAGCAAGGGAAAAACAACAAATAACATACAAGGGAATCCCCATAAGGTTAACAGCTGATCTTTCAGCAGAAACTCCGCAAGCCAGAAGGGAGTGGCAGGACTTATTTAAAATGATGAAAGGGAAAAACCTACAACCAAGATTACTCTACCCAGCAAGGATCTCATTCAGATTCGATGGAGAAATTAAAACCTTTACAGACAAGCAAAAGCTAAGAGAATTCAGCACCACCAAAACAGCTTTACAACAAATGCTAAAGGAACTTCTCTAGGCAGGAAACACAAGAGAAGGAAAAGACCTACAATAGTAAACCCAAAACAATTAAGAAAATGGTAATAGGAACATATATATTGATAACCACCTTAAATGTAAAAGGATTAAATGCTCCAAACAAAAAGACACAGACTGGCTGAATGGATACAAAAACAAGACCCTTATATATGCTGTCTACAAGAGACCCACTTCAGACTTAGGGACACATACAGACTGAAAGTGAGGGGATGGAAAAAGATACTCCATGCAAATGGAAATAACAAGAAAGCTGGAGTAGCAATTCTCATATCAGACAAAATAGATTTTAAAATAAAGACTATTACAAGAGACAAAGAAGGACACCACATAATGATCAAGGGATCAATCCAATTAGAAGATATAACAATTGTAAATATTTATGCACCCAACAGAGGAGCACCTCAATACATAAGGCAAATGCTAACAGCCATAAAAGGGCAAATCAACAGTAACACAATCATAGTAGGGGACTTTAACACCCCACTTTCACCAATGGACAGATCATCCAAAATGAAAATAAATAAGGAAACACATCTTTAAATGATACATTAAACAAGATGGACTTAATTGATATTTATAGGACATTCTATCCAAAAACAACAGAATACACTTTCTTCTCAAGTGCTCATGGAACACTCTCCAGGATAGATCATATCCTGGGTTACAACTCAAGCCTTGGTAAATTTAAGAAAATTGAAATCATGTCAAGTATCTTTTCCGACCACAACGCTATGAGACTAGATATCAATTACAGGAAAAAAATCTGTAAAAAATAAAAACACATGGAGGCTAAACAATACACTACTTAATAACCAAGAGATCACTGAAGAAATCAAAGAGGAAATCAAAAAATACCTAGAAACAAATGACAATGTAAACATGACTACCCAAAACCTATGGGATGCAGCAAAAGCAGTTCTAAGTGGGAAGTTTATAGCAATACAATCCTACCCCAAGAAACAAGAAACATCTCAAATAAACAACCTAACCTTACACCTAAAGCAATTAGAGAAGGAAGAACAAAAAACCCCCAAAGTTAGCAGAAGGAAAGAAATCATAAAGATCAGATCACAAATAAATGAAAAAGAAATGAGGGAAACAATAGCAAAGATCAATAAAAATAAAAGCTGGTTCTTTGAGAAGATAAACAAAATCGATAAACCATTAGCCAGACTCATCAAGAAAAAAAGGGAGAAGACTCAAATCAATAGAACTAGAAATGAAAAAGGAGAAATAACAACTGACACTGCAGAAATACAAAGGATCATGAGAGATTACTACAAGCAACTCTATGCCAATAAAATGGACAACCTGGAAGAAATGGACAGATTCTTAGAAATGCACAAACTGCCGAGACTGAACCAGGAAGAAATAGAAAACATAAACAGACCAATCACAAGCACTGAAATTGAGACTGTGCTTAAAAATCTTCCAAAAACCAAAAGCCCAGGACCAGATGGTTTCACAGGTGAATTCTATCAAACATTTTGAGAATCGCTAACACCTATCCTTCTCAAACTCTTCCAAAATATAGCAGAGGGAGGAACACTCCCAAACTCATTCTATGAGGCCACAATCACCCTGATACCAAAACCAGACAAAGATGTCACAAAGAAAGAAAACTACAGGCCAATATCACTGATGAACATAGATGCAAAAATCCTCAATAAAACACTAGCAAACAGAATCCAACAGCACATTAAAAGGATCATACACCATGATCAAGTGGGGTTTATCCCAGGAATGCAAGGATTCTTCAAGATATGCAAATCAATCAATGTGATAAACCATTTTAACAAATTGAAGGAGAAAAACCATATGATCATCTCAATAGATGCAGAAAAAACTTTCGACAAAATTCAACACCCATTTATGATAAAAACCCTCCAGAAAGTAGGTGTAGAGGGAACCTACCTCAACATAATAAAGGCCATATATGACAAACCCACAGCCAACATTGTTCTCAATGGTGAAAAACTGAAACCATTTCCTCTAAGATCAGGAACAAGACGAGGTTGCCCACTCTCACCACTATTATTCAACATAGTTTTGGAAGTTTGAGTCACAGCAATCAGAGAAGACAAAGAAATAAAAGGAATCCAAATTGGAAAAGAAGAAGTAAAGCTGTCACTGTTTGCAGACAACATGATACTATACATAGAGAATCCTAAAGATGATACCAGAAAACTTCTAGAGTTAATCAATGAATTTGGTAAAGTAGCAGGATACAAAATTAATGCACAGAAATCTCTTGCATTCCTATACACTAATGATGAAAAATCTGAAACAGAAATTAAGGAAACACTCCTATTTACCATTGCAACAGAAAGAATAAAATACCTAGGAATAAACCTACCTAAGGAGACAAAAGACCTGTATGCAGAAAACTATAAGACACTGATGAAAGAAATTAAAGATGATACAAACAGATGGAGAGATATACCATGTTCTTGGATTGGAAGAATCAACATTGTGAAAATGACTATACTACCCCAAGCAATATACAGAATCAGTGCAATCCCTAACAAACTACCAATGGCATTTTTCACAGAACTAGAACAAAAAATTTCACAATTTGTATGGAAACACAAAAGACCCCGAATAGCCAAAGCAATCTTGAGAAAGAAAAACAGAGCTGGAGGAATCAGGCTCCCAGACTTCAATACTACGACGCTACAGTAACCAAGACAGTATGGTACTGGCACAAAAACAGAAATATAGATCAATGGAACAGGATAGAAAGCCCAGAGATAAACCCACGCACATATGGTCACCTTATCTTTGATAAAGGAGGCAAGAATACACAATGCAGAAAAGACAGCCTCTTCAGTAAGTGGTGCTGGGAAAACTGGACAGCTATATGTAAAAGAATGAAATTAGAACACTCCCTAACACCATGTACAAAAATAAACTCAAAATGGATTAAAGACCTAAATGTAAGTCCAGACACTATAAAACTCTTAGAGGAAAACATAGGCAGAACACTCTATGACATAAATCATAGCAAGATCCTTTTTGACCCATTTCCTAAAGAAATGGAAATAAAAACAAAAATAAACAAATGGGACCTAGTAAAACTTAAAAGCTTTTGCACAGCAAAGGAAACCATAAACAAGACTAAAAGACAACCCTCAGAATGGGAGAAAATATTTGCAAACAAAGCAACTGACAAAGGATTAATCTCCAAAATTTAAGCAGCTCATGCAGCTCAATATCAAAAAAATAAACAACCCAATCCAAAAATGGGCAGACCTACATAGACATTTCTCCAAAGAAGATATACAGATTGCCAACAAACACATGAAAGAATGCTCAACATCACTAATCATTAGAGAAATGCAAATCAAAACTGCAATGAGGTATCCCCTCACACTGGTCAGAATGGCCATCATCAAAATATCTACAAACAATAAATGCTGGAGAGGGTGTAGAGAAAAGGGAACCCTTTTGCACTGTTGGTGGAATGTAAGTTGATACAGCCACTATGGAGAACAGTATGGAGGTTCCCTAAAAAACTAAAAATAGACCTACCATACGACCTAGCAATCCCACTCCTGGGCATATACCCTGAGAAAACCATAATTCAAAAAGCTACATGCACTCCAATGTTCATTGCAGCACTATTTACAATAGCCAGGACATGGAAGCAACCTAAATGTCCATCGACAGATGAATGGATAAAGAAGATGTGGCACATATATACAATGGAATATTACTCAGCCATAAGAAGAAACGAAATTGAGTTATTTGTAGTGAGGTGGATGGACCTAGAGTCTGTCATACAGAGTGAAGTAAGTCAGAAAGAAAAAAGCAAATACCATATGCTAACACATATATATGGAATCTAAAAAAAAAATGGTTCTGAAAAACCTAGGGGCAGGACAGGAATAAAGATACAGACGTAGAGAATGGACTTGAGGACACGGGGAGGTGGAAGGGTAAGCTGGGACGAAGTGAGGGAGTGGCATGGACATATATACACTACCAAATGTAAAATAGCTAGCTAGTGGGAAGCAGCCGCATAGCACAGGGAGATCAGCTCGGTGCTTTGTGTCCACCTAGAGGGTTGGGATAGGGAGGGTGGGAGGGAGATGCAAGAGGGAGGAGATAGGGTGATATATGTATATGTATAGCTGATTCACTTTGTTATAAAGCAGAAACTAACACACCACTGTAAAGCAATTATACTCCAATAAAGATGTTTTTAAAATAAATAAATAAATAAATAAAATGAAATAAAATACATGTAGGAAAGTCCTTCTGGTTTTTCTCATCATGTGTAGTTTAATACTTTAAAAGAAATCTTGAATTCTCTGAAAAATATACTCATGTTCCTGCTTTGGCGCTTCAGCATATATTATATCAGTTTGCACTACTCTTTGCATTATGCACTACTGTTGCTTTAGGGAACTACAAATACTTTAGTGTGGCAGCACTGTAGAGTGTGAAAGGTAATGAAGTAAGAGATAAAGTTGGAGAACTAGGCAAGCACCAGTTAATGAAAGATCTAGTAAAGATGTAGTTAAAAGATGTGGTCTTTGTTGTGCTACTGGCCTGGGTTCAATCTCTGCCATGCTTGGGCACTCGCTGTGTATGACTGGGCAACTCAAAGCCTTAATTTCCTCAGCAGTAAAATGAAAATGCTAAGCTGTGATGACTAACATAATAAATATAAAGCGCTTAGCACAGTGCTTAATATCGTGAAACACACTAAATTTCAGTCAGGTATTTTTGTTAATAAATTTGTTCTTCAGCCTGAGAAATGGGGAGTCAATAAAGGGTTTTAAGTAGTGATATGATTAGAATGGGATTTTATGAATTTCTTTGCTGCAGTGTATAGTCTAGATTGAATGACAATGAGTAGATTCTAGGTGTACTTAAGAGGAAGACTCAGTAGATAATAATGGGGCTTCCCTGGTGGCGCAGTGGTTAAGAATCTGCCTGTCAACGCAGGGGACTCAGGTTCGATCCCTGGTCCTGGAAGATCCCACATGCCGCGGAGCAACTAAGCCCATGTGCCACAACTACTGAGCCTGCACTCTAGAGCCCCCGAGCCACAACTACCGAGCCCACGTGCCACAGCTACTGAAGCCTGCGTGCCTAGAGCCCGTGCTCCACAACAAGAGAAGCCACCGTAATGAGAAGCCCGCACCCCACAACGAAGAGTAGCCCCCGCTCGCCTCAACTAGAGAAAGCCCACGTGCAGCAACGAAGACCCAATGCAGCCAAAAACAAATAAATAAATAGTTATTAAAAAAATGATTGGATGGAGGTTGAAGATATATATGCATATATCTATATGTTGCATATATACATATATTACATATTCATACATACACATACATTTACAAAGTCTCCTACATAAACTGCCACAGATGATGATAGGCGTAAATCTCAGTTTCCAGAGGAATCAAATATGTAATATTATTAAAATCATCTCCCAGTGAAATGATGTGATAATCTGTCAAAATAATTTAAAATGGGCTAAGGAGAAAAGATGGAGTGTCAATGAAATAAAATTGACCAGGAGTTGATTACTGTTAAAACTGGATGACAGGAAAGATTATACTTTTTTCTGCTTTTGGATACATTAAAATTTTTCCATTAACAAAAAACATTAAAAAAAATATACTAAGGTAGGGAGACCCAGAAAACAAAAAGATCCCTGGGGGGCCTAATAGACTGGCTCGAATACAAGTTCCATGAAGGCAAAGACCTTGCCTGTCTTGTTTACATCTGTATCTCCAGGGCCTAGAGCAGTTCATAGCCACACAGTAGGCTCTCAGTATGTATTTGTTGAAGGAATGAATGCTGGAGAACAAAAACCATAACCTACGTGAGTCTGACAGCTTAGACTGAGAGCCAAGATTCCTGGGGATCATCTTTTATGCTACATATGATATCTCCCTAGCTACTGTAAGGAAAAAGAGCTCGAGAAAACCATCCCAAGAGAGAGCAAAGCAGATTCACAAACTTCACTTTGGTATTCCATGAGAAGTAGGTATTTACAATGGTAATATGCATATGATCCCTAGAAAGCTTCTCCGGGGACTCTGTCGTATCATTTCACGCCATTGCTTTTTAAAAAACAAATATTTATTGTGGAGATGTCTTTGTCTTATCCTCAAGCCAAGAATCAGAAGAAAACTATGTATACCCTATCCTCTCCTTCCCTCTCTTATGGCTAATACTGCTATGGCTAATAGAAGAGAGGGAAGGAATAAACAGTCTTTTGAAGAAGGTTCACCTCTACATTTTGTTCTCATTTCCTTAGTAGCCTTAGGACAAAACTGTCTATTACAAAAGTAATGATGTAGAACCTTAATTAGGGCTTTTGAAATTCAAGCCCACTCTTATGGGGGGCAGAACCTTGAGCAAAGGAAAACGACCAATAACACTGAAACAACAGACATCAGGTACAATTAAATGCCCACATGAGGCACCCTCTAAAGTTTTAAAGCTGCACTGTCCAGTACCATAGACACTAGCAATGTGTGGCTACTGAGCATTTGTGATGCAGCTTGTCTGAATTGAGATGACCTGTAAGTGTAAAAACACACACCAGATTTCAAAGACTTAGTAACAACAACAAAGTAAAATATCTCAATTATTTTTATATTAATTGCACAGTGAAGGGAAAATATTGTGGATAAGTTAGACAAAATATATCATTAAAATTAATTTCACTTTTTTTTACTTTTTGAAAAAGTAGCCACTAGAAAACTTAAAATTACATATGTGGCTCACACTATATTTTTATTCGACAGCATTTTTTTTTTTTTTTTTTTTAGTACTTTTCCTCTCCTTATGTGGAATAAGAGCTCAGGGTATTAATAGCACAACTCCTAGTCTTCTTACTCTATACTGTTTTGGGTCCCTTCTATAAAAGTACTGCTATACGGAGTCATTATAAGCAATTATAGGTATAAATGGAATGCCCACTGAAGAACTGGTGATTGTCCCACAAACTCTTTTTTTACTAGAAGTGCTCTGAACTTATTAAGGGGGAAATGATAGAATGTCCTCTGATCCCAATTTACACTATCAGCAATTGCTGAAGTGTTTCCTCTTAAATTACCTAAGGATATACCTTACCACAGCAAGCATTATTTTTCTTTCCAAGTCATCAGTGCCTAGTCTCAGATGAGAAAACTGTATTCCCTTTATTAACATGTTCTTGATTCACTTTTTTAAAAAAAAAATAAATTTATTTATTTATTTTTTGGCTGCGTTGCGTCTTTGCTGCGTGCGGGCTTTCTCCAGCTGCGGCGAGCGGGGGCTACTCTTCGTTGCGGTGTGCATGCTTCTCATTGCTGAGCACGGGCTCTAGGCGCACAGGCTTCAGTAGTTGTGGCACGTGGGCTCGGTAGTTGTGGCTCGGGGGCTCTAGAGTGCAGGCTCAGTAGTTGTGGCGCACGGGCTTAGTTGCTCTGCGGCACGTGGGATCTTCCCGGACCAGGGCTCGAACCCGTGTCCCCTGCATGGCTGGCGGATTCTTAACCACTGCGCCACCAAGGAAGTCTAGCGCTTGATTCACTTCTAGCGAAATAAAAATCCTGGCATTATTATGTTAAAAGTGATTTGCCTCCCTTCTCTTTTTATTTAAAATTCCCAAATTTAATTAAACTTTTTCTTTTACTTTTAAGAAGTATGTACGTATGTTCATGCTTTCAATTCATCCTGTCATACTGAAAAACTTTCAATGGTTGTGTATCATACTTTAAATAAAATCTAGTTCACAAATCTTAATGTGGCTCTTGTTTACCTAATTTGACCTACAGCCATGTTTCCCCCTAAGTTGATACCCTCCCACCTCTCTGGCTTTAAGAGCCTAGCTCTTCCTTACCTCTGGAACATCCCACAAGCTATTATGTCTGCCTTGAATGTTCCTGTCTTTATTTTGTTTTACATGGCTAACTTCTACTCATTACTCCCTTTCTTAACCATTTAAACACTATATTCTAAGATAAGCCATGCTTGAGTCTTTCCAGTCTAAATTGTTATAATGGTTCATATTTCTATTTTCTCTCATAATACCTAATATAATTTGTATTAAAATTTAAAAATTTAATTATAAAAATTAAAAAATTTTTCCTATATGATTTTCCGTTAAATGTCTCCCTTTCTAAATTAGGCTATAAGCTCCATAGGGTAGATACCATGCCTTGTTTGTCCATCACTGTATTCTCAGCAAGTAGTAGTATATCTCAAACAGAGCCGACCTTTAGTAAACATTTGTTGAATGATGAATTGGAAAGACCCAACAGAGTACAAGAGTTGCAAACATAAGATAAGGAAGTAACTGATGAAACAAGGTACTAAAGAGGCCACAGGGGATAAAGTATATGTGCATTAAAAAATAAAACAATAGGGGCTAAATCAATGATGGCCATAGAAAGTCAAAGGTTTGTTAGAATGTATGTCCTGAGAGACATCATATTAAATGAAGGTGGCTAGGGATGGTTTCAAAGAAGTAATTGGGCCAGAAGGGACAGTTAGATTTTATTAACTATAATTTTTTTAAAAAATTTATAAAAATAGAATGAATCAGATGACTTGTGTCATAGGTTAGGTTCTCTGGGAAGTAGATGTTGAGGTGGAGTTAGAAGCACAAAAGGTTTACTGGAGGATAGCATTTGTGAAAGAGAAAGGGAGAAAGTAGGATTAGGCAGGGGGACCCATCAGACTGCCATGCAGGCCTGAAAAAGCCTCTGTCATCCTAATGTTGACATTAGGTCCTTATACTATGCCTTACTCAGTCTTTAGTTGAGGATGGGCATGGAAGAGAGGGGTAGCCCTGAAAATAGTGTAACTTCAGTTTGGAAGATGAGGTGAACCCAGAAGAAGTTAATGACTGAAGGCTGTCAGCTAACTACATGCCTTGCAGTTGGGCAGTGAATCCTTTCTCAAAGGTAGATCTGAGCAAAGTACCTCTGTGACTGCCAATTCAACCCAAATTAATCTATAAATTCAATAAAGGATCTTTTTTTTTTTTTTTTTTTTTTTTTGCTAAGCTCAACAATCTTGTTCTAGGAAGTATTTAGACCAAGGGTTCACAGTTAGCTAAGTCAAATTTGAAAGACAAGAGCAAAGGGGAGGGATTTTTCACTATGACATATTAAGACAGTCTATAAGACAATGGTAAATAAAAACAACATGGTCCTGGCGTCATCATGGACAAAGAGACCAACTGAAAAAGAGGTCAGAACCAGAGCCATACATAAATGGAAATATGAATATATGATAAAGGTGGCATTGAAAATCAATGTGGAAGGGAGACACTGTTCAGTAGAATTATAGAGAAGAATTGGCCTGCTGTTTGGAGAAAAAATAGGCTAGATCCCCACCTTACACCGAATAAAGGCACGTATTCCAGAGAGAATAAAGACCTAAACGTGATTCTCGGGACAGAGTACTGACTATAAAATAGAAGAAAAAATATAGAATATGTCTGTGATGTTGAAATACAGGCTAAGTGTTTAATCAACACCCCCAAAGCACCACTGAGAGTAATAAGATTGTCTCCATCAGCTAGGTGAGAGAACTGAAGAACCTAAGGAGGAGTTAAGTATACTCTAGAGAATACTCCTAGGATCAGGGCAGCTAAGTAAACTGTAAGGAGACGTAGGCCTATTGGGAGATATATCATTATGACTTGCCTATCGAAAATATTTCCCCTGCCTCTACTTCCTTCTTATATCCTTCAACAAACATTTCTGAGTTCCAGACACTATGCTACCTGCAGAAAGAACAAAGAGGAATAAACTTGAGTCCTAGTCCTTAAAGAACTCATAATCTAGTTAGACAGACAGATGAAAAACTAAATAAGACGTTTTAACTCCTATTCTACAGGTAAGAACCAAGAGGCAACAACCTTTGCCTAGGGCATCTGGTATTTGAGCAATAAGGAAAGTCATTCCAGGCAAAAGGAACAGCGCTAACAAAGTCACAGGGCTTTGAAGGAACATGGTATGTTGGAAAATGTTAAGGAGGTAACCTAATAATGGACATTCTGAAATGTTTGTTACTGAATACATAAAGTAGTCTATGCGGGTTGTTTTAGTCTTTTCTTAGTTGCACTGCTTATCACATTAGCTAATTATCACCTCTGAAGACAAAGCCAAAGAAGATGCAGCACTGAAGTGATGAGGGATAAATGATAATAGTTAAGAAACAGAATCATGCTAGGAAGCACTGATGACTAGTCGTGGAGTGATAACAAGCACTGTAACTAAGGATTTAGAGGAGGAAGAGAGTGCTATCAGCTACATCGTTCAGGGAAGATTTCGTGGAAGCGGCAGGGCTTCGTTTGATCATTCAAAAAATTGAGAATTGAGAATTGACTGCATATATCAGGGGCTGTGCACGGAACAGGAGATTCAAAACCATAATCTACTAATGAACAGATAATCAGATAATTGCAGAAATAAAGCAATGAGTGTTATAATAGATGCAAGCACAGGCTGATGTGATAAAACCTCAGAGGGACTCCTGCTTTAGAGCAGGGAGGTCAAGGATGGTTTTCTAAAGGTGATGCTGTATGCACTGAATTTAATGGATGGGTAGGATTCAAGTGCAAGGGAGGGAAACACATTTTGCAATGGATCAGTTTAGTGAGAGAACACACCTCTTTCAAGGAGCATGAAGTAGTTCAGGGTGGCTGAAGCGAAGGCTGAAAGGCAGTGAAAGAAGTTTCTAAGGCATACAGGAAGAGTCTGATTTTAAAAGGTCCTTTATAGATGTTAAAGAATGTAGATTTTTATCCTGAAGACAACGTGGAAGTTGATGAAGATTTTAAGCAGGGAACTAACGTGATTAGATCCAAATTTTACAATAACTGCTATTAAAGGCAATGATGATGAAGGCAACTGAAGATGAACTGATAAGGGGGCAGCTAAGAGGCAGAGAAATTAAAAGGCTGTTACTATTGTTTAGGAAAAATAAGGAAGGATTAAAAAATACAGTAGCAGTGGTACTGAGAGAGAAGGATGAGCAAGTTTCAATAGCCAGAGAAAGAAGTGGAAACATTCCCTGTGGAAATGATGTGAATAAATGTTTGGAGGAGGGAAAGGTGAGCAAATCTGTTTCCCTGGATTGTATAGCATTTAACAGAAGAATGATGATTAGCTGGAGTGGAGAGCCAGAGTTACCCAACAGTTGGTGATGAGGTTGAAAACTGGAGTCAGTCTGTGGCAAGGCTATTAAACAGACAGGCTGAACAATTAGGATTTTACATTTTCCCTAGCAATATTAAATTTATAAATCATTTTTTTTATTGTGGCAAAATATACAAAAATTTTAACCATTTTTAAGTGTACAGTTCACAACACTCACATTGTCGTGCAACCATCAACACCGCCTATCTCTAGAACTTTTTTCATCATCCCAAACTGAAATTCTTTACTCATTAAAAAATAGCTCCCCATTCTCCCCTACCCCTCTTGCCCCTGGCAACTAACAGTCTATTTTTTCTGTCTCTAGGGGTTTGGCCACTCTAGGTACCTCACATAAGTGGAAACACAGAATAGTTGCCCTTTTGCATCCAGCTTATTTCACTTCGCTAGATCACTTGTTAACACCCTGGTTAATCAGTAGCAGGCTTCTAATTTGCATACTACTTTATATGCTATATTTTAAAACAAATGTCAAGCTTTTCTGACTTTATCAAATCTTTTCCACTTATTGCTTAAGGACACTTCACTCTAGCAAATTATAAACTCAGAGTTCTTAACAATTTAGTCTACCACTGTGTCTGCCATAAAAAGCTTTTTATTGGTCTACTTTAAGTGTCTAAATTGTGAATTATTTTCATTTCATTACAGTTAACAGGCACTAGACTTTTTGTAAAATTCCACCTAGTACCTTAATGGAAGTAAATAATAGCAAATAGAACAACTGAGGCAGGAATCAAACTTATTTGACCACCCAGGAGAAAGGAAGTTACTTTATTTAGGATGCTGATTTGAAGGCTCTCTCTTTTGATATTATGTAATTTCCCTATCTGGGGCTGAATCGGCTCTAAACGGAGAGAATTAAAAACACAAACACTTATTTCTAGCTGGGGAAAAGTCCGGAAGTTTCAGATGTTTGGAAACTATTTCAGAACTGTCAAGGGTTGGAGGAATCCCTAGGTCATTAGTGCTCTGCCCATGCATGAAGTCGAGTAATTCTGGACAAGACTTAACTATGCCTCTGGAGGTCTCAGTGCGTTACATGAGACCAGCCCGTTCTTCCCAATCTTGTCCACAGCACAGCACAGCACATGCAGAATATAGTACTGCAGGACCCTGAGGTAAACGGAGGAGGCAGCACAGCGCAGCACACCTGTAATCCCCAGGTCGCCTGCATCCCGCCACATCCGAGTGGACGCTCTCAGAGGAGCGCTCCCGTCGCAGGGTCGTTCCAGCCGATGCGCCACGCCGTCTGTTACAGAGGACGGGTTGGGGTTCCCGCTGATCCTGAAATCAGCGGCCTTTCCCTCCTTGCAAAAAAAATTAAGTCTTTATTCCTTAAGAGAATCAAGGCGTGAAAAAGCAAAAGGCCCACGAGCCACGCAAAGACGCAAAATTCGCCGTACTTGCCTAGCGCGCTCTCCGCTGATCTTACGTCTCTTCCCAGCAGGCTCCGGGAGTCACCGCGACATTACAACAATTCTCGCGAGATTTATCGGCAGCCATCTTCTTGGGGGTGCTGGGAGCCGGGAAGACCCCCCGAACCGTTCGCATTCAGCTGCCCTTCGTCTTCGCTTTCTTCACTTTTGCCTCTTCTGCGTTGCCAACCAGCACCTGGTCTCAAAGCTGAGAGAAAGCCCGGGTCTAGGAGCGTGTCGCTCTCTGGTCCAGGAAGATTCGCTGGCGTGGAGAGAAGGGGGAGGGCCCGGGCAAACCGTTGCTGCCTCAGCCGGGGTCGGGTTCCGGGGAGGGGGAGCTCCTGGCACCCCGTGGACTCGCGGCCTGCGGCCGTCCCCCCGGAACTGTTGGCCCATCGGGGCTCGCGGGAGCCTGCCACCGGCGCCTCCCACCGCGGCCCACGCGGGCGGCGCGCGGAGGAGGGGGCGGGGGCAGCGGCGGCTGTAGCGGCCGCGACCTGGGCGGGCGGACTAGTGTGACGGGCCTCTGGGCCGCTGTGGATGGTTTCTAAAATGATCATTGAAAACTTCGAGGCCCTCAAGTCCTGGCTCAGCAAGACTCTCGAGCCCATGTGAGTATCCGGGGGCTATTTCCTTGCAGGGGTGGAAGTGGGAGATAGGTGGACTCACGGTTGCCTCAAGTGCCTGCCGTGGAGGCCGAAGCGGTGAACGGAGGTCCCAGGGCTCTGTGTTTTCTTCTCTTCTACCACCCTCGTTCCCAGGTTCAGAATACGCCTGGGAGCCTGAGCTGACCTTTACCTTATCGCTGAGTTGGTTCTTAAACCAATGTCTCTTCCTCTTGTTTTCCCGTTATTTGTAGACCGACCCCAACAACCTACACACACAACTCGTATTTGCCGAGGGCCCCCAGATCGGTTTCTTCTGGTGGATCCGAGCATAATCCGCTGTCCACTAGACTATTTTTGTTTCTTTAAATGAGGTGAATAGCCCTTATTACGGATTAGAACAGTTCTCGTCTCAGCCACTCACGTTTTACCTACATTCAGTCCCTGAAAGAAAGGCCATGTCTCCCATGTGCTGTCTGGCTCATCAGTACCTCTTTTAGCTGAAGATGTAACAGGTGCTAAGGTGCCCAGTAAAATTCCCCTTCCTCACCTACACGTTTGTTAGCTTGGAGGAAGAAAATGCGGTCTATCCATATGGACTATTTAGCAGTTTTAAGTAGGTTTCTATAGGTGACTCTGTGTGCGTGTGTGTGCTTGAGGGGGTTCAGAGTGCTGAAATGTGTTAGATTGGAAAAATTGAGTGTTTTAAGGATTTATCTTTTAATACACGCAAAATGGGCCAAGTGTTTTATCAAAATTGGTTGATTTACAATAAACAGCTTAAAACACAACGGGGAATATCCACTCATTTAATAAATTTATTAAGCTCTTTCTACGTACTGTGGGAGGGTCGGGGCTAGAGTTTTTAAATTCCAAAATCAGCAAGACGTAATAAACAAGTAAATAAGCCAATTTCAGGTAATAAGAGTAATGACGATTGTAACAGTAGAGGATCATGTAAAAGAGTGACTAGAAGGCCTCTCAGAGGAGGTGACATTTGAGCAACACCTAAGGAGCAGAAGGAACTCTGCGTGAAAGTCTGGAGAGAGAATGCTCCTTACAGAAGGAACAGCAAGTGCAAAGACTCTGTAGTGGAAATGATCGCGGTGTGATCCAGGAAGAGAAAGCAGGCAGTTGTGGCTGCAGGGAACCTTGTGATGAGGGAGAGGATGGAAGGTTGTGAAGTTTGAGAAGTAGGCAGGGGCCAAATCATGTAGGATCTTCTAGGCTGTGGTCAAGAGCTAGGATTTAATTTAAACTATAATGGGAAGCCATTAGATGATTTAAAGCAGGCAGGGATTGATTTGATTTTGTTTTAACTCTACCTGCTTTGTGGAGGTTAAGGGGTCAAGAAGGGAAGTAAGGAGACCATTCTGAAGGACGTAGGCAGAGCTGTAGATAGTTTGCATTAGAGTGAGAGTGGAGACAGAACTAAGAATGTTTAATGAATAGATCTGGTAGAACTTGCTGATGGATTGGGTGTGAGAGATAAAGGAAAGGGAAGTCAAGGGTGATAACTAAGAAGTTAGCCTAAGCAACTGAATCCGTGTTGGTAGAGAAGGCTTGGAGAGAACAGGTTGAGGGGAGAAGGGTAGGGTGGTTGGTTTTGATCATTAAGTATAAGGTGTTACATATCTAAGTGAGATGTCAAATAAGTAGTTGGGTATGAGTTTAGAACTCAGGCCAGGACTAGAAATATTTGGAGTCATGCAGATAGTGTTTAAAGCCATGAGACTGGGAAGTTTCTGAGGAAGAATGTGTAGATAGGGAAGAGAAGAGAGTCCAGGTCTGAGGTAGGAAGAAAATTGGGATACATGTCACTAATAAAACAAATGTTTGACAAAAGAGGAGGGTTGTCAACTTGATGGGATACTGCATAATAGATGAAAAAGGTGGAGGCAGATTAGTGGCCCTTAGATTTGGCAAGGTAGAAGTCATTGGTGAACTTTGTGAAAAGTTTCACTGGAGTAGGGTGGTACGGATAGAAGCCCTGTTTAAGTGGATTGGAGAGAGAGAGTAGGCAGGAGTGTAGTAATAGTGGTTGAGAGGGAGAACCCTGGAGCCAGAATGGCTGCCTTTGAATTCTGCCTCTGCCACTTACCAGCTGTATGATATTAGGTAAGTTACTTAGCTCAGTGCCTCCTTCCTCATGTCTCAAATGGAGAAAATAATATGTATTAAGAAAATCTTTGAACACTGCCTGGTTTGTAATTAGCACTCAATAAGTGTTAGGTGAACAGAAAACTAGAAGAATGTTTTGAGTTAAAATAGCATTCCCTTTTTTAAGCATTCAGTTCTCAAATTACCAGCTTTATTACCATTTCCTTTTTTTTTTTCACTAGTTGAAGATTATAGCTACTTTGCCTGTCATTTTTCTTGAGTTTTAATAAAGCATCTTCGGGTATCATATAGCCTACTCAGATGACTGTAGCAGTGCAGTCATTACTGCTGGAATAAAGCACTACTTGTAGAACCTAGACAGTGATGGGAGCTGGGATTGGTCCTTTTACAATGCACACTACTGTGGTAAAAATGTGCCCTTATCCAAGTTCCTGTCCCTTTAATTGCATTTCAGGTGAATTCTTTTAGATGACTTTTAAAGCTGATTCCAGTTATTTAAGACCTGTGGTTTCTAACCTTGGTTTTGTGAAACTTGACGACGTGTTTGTTATCTAAAGAGATTTTTTTGCTTTACTTAGTAATTGCCATATAGCACCTATTTGAGGCAGGACCATATGAAGGACCAAGGATAAGACAGAACTCGAAACGTGTATAGAACTTTTTTAGCTGTTTGTGCTAGTAAAGTATCTGATGGTTTTGGACTTGCCTCGTAGTTTAAATGTATTAATTCAGCACATATTTATTGAGCACTTAATCTACTCTGTGCTAAGCACTGTGTTAGATATTGGGGAAATAGTAGGAAACACGACATGAAATGACCATCTTCATATTGTTTACCGCTTAGCACGGAAGACAGATGGTGAACAAGTAACCATAAGACTAGTGAGTGTTATAAATCCAGAATGCTGTCAAAATATATGTCTGGGAGGTCAGGAAAGGCTTTCCTGGCACGATAGTACTTCATCTCAACCGGGATGGATGAAGAGCAGTTTGCTGGGGCAAAAGGTTGGGAATGGAGAGCTGTGACAGCAAGGTTTTGGAGGGCAGATGGTATGAAGGCCCTAAAATAAAGGGAAAAAAAGGTGTCTTGGAGGAATTGAAAGAAGCTGAAAAAAGAGCCAGTGGTTAGTTCCAGAGAGAGGAGCCAGATCGCACGAGACTGTTGAGTCATGTTAAGGATTTGGGATCTCATTGAAGAGTAGTGGGAAGCCAGTGAAGGGTTTTAGGGGAGGAAAGTTTTCAGATGGACATTAAGAAAAAAAAAAAAAAGTCAACCTGGTTGCAGTTTCAACATGAAATAAAAGTTGGTAAATCTGTATTTTATTTGATTATAAGGTCTGTAGGTATATCAAGAGTCTGAGTTTTTTTTCATAATTATTGAAAATATAGGTGTTAAAATTGTCATCTTGAAATACTTGATGTTTTTGTTCTCCCAAACATTTGCTTAGTCATGCATGCTAATAATAAAATTAGATGTTGGTCTTCCCTTTAACATTGATTTCTTTTTCATAATGTGCAGTCCTGGAAAAAAATTAAGCTGTCTTCTTTCGATGTGTTTTTGTTTTTTAAACAGAAGAGGTTTTCTGCTGTATTTTAAAACTTTTTCTGAGTTTACACATCACTAAATGTGGTAATTTAATAAAATCATGGATTATTTTTAGTTTAAGGGAAACCTCAAGATCTAATCAAACCCCTTAATTTTTCAGAAAATAAAATTGAGAGACAGATGGACTTAATGATGTGCCCAGATTTTGTTGAGTTTAGTAGTAAAGAACAAAACGCCTAGTTTTGTGCTCCTGCTACTATGTAGTGCTGTGGAGGTAGCATTGTGTAGTGGAAAGAAAACATTTTTGTGTCCCCATAGACCAGTGTTCAAATCTCAGCTCTGCCACTTATTAACTGAGTAATCTAGGCAAATGAACCTCCCTTTTCCTTGTTGGTGTGATAGGGAGAATTATACTTGTTTCTTTCTGTAGTTGAAAGGATTAAATGAGACATATTTTAAAGAGCCTAGCCCTTCCCTCCTTTCTTAAATACTGGGTTGATTAAACACAAATAGGTTGCATTACTATTATTGCTACCATTAACATTTGTACGCGTTGTTAAAGTTTTGTATTACTTTCAAGTTCTGTGAGGTAAATACTGTACCTCCATTTTGCAAGTGATGACCCCGAGGCACTAAAGCATGAAGTTGAGATACTTGCCCAGAGTCACAGCTTTTACATGTGACTAAACAGTGATTTAAACTCAAGTTTTTGACTCTGGAGCCTTGTTCTTAATTTACTACAACACAATACAGTGTATTCTTTTCTATTACTCTGTGTGTGTGTGTATACACTTTTTTACTATTACATTTTTGGAGTAGTAGCTGCTATTGTAAAGTAACAAAGTTCTAAAGCATCATGGTTATCAGTGCTTTAGAGTTTAAAAAAGAAACCTAGAGTTTTTGTAGTCTTTTCCCCTTCACCCACACTTGTTATTAAACCTTTCTTACCACATTAAAATTTATTTTTGTTCCTGTTTTACGGGAAGAGCTGGAAAGTGATCTTTTTATTTCTGAACTTTATACCTGTTCCCTCCCTTGATCTTTTCTTTTCTACAGATCCTTTGGGCACAGAGTCAGTCTCCCATTCCTTAAGGAAGAAAAGCTTAGCAACAATAGCAAAAAATAAAACAAAAAATTAAAACATACTTCTAGTCACTTTCATGCTAGCTTTCTTTTCCTGTCACTGTTAAATCTTGAAACAGTAGTCAGCCATTAATTTTTCACTCATTTGCCCCAGCCATTTACTTCTTAATGCCTTACAATATAGTTTCTTGCTACCTGTATTCAACCAGAATTGCTTACCTCAATGTTACCAATGAATTTGTTTATTAAATGTAAATACTTTGTATAAATTTTAATTCTTTGACCTCTGTGTATAACATTAGACAGTGTTGATAGCTGCCTTTTTTTTTTTTTTTAAACTTCTCATGTCTTGGATCCATAATATTTTGGTTCTCAAATCAGTCCTATCTCCTTAAGTTCTTTTTCTTGCCTTAGAATTGTATTATTCTTAGTTCTGTTCCCAAGACTTTTTTTCTTAATCATTTCTACTCCTGCTCCCTCATTCACATTCATTCCTATGGATGGTTTCTATTGTAATACATGCCTGTGGTTTTTAAAAACTTTGTGTGTGTTGTAGATGCTTTGAAAGTTTGATTAAAGACTGTTTTCCCCAGGATATTGTATATACACATTTGCATTTGAATCTTAGAGCTTTTCCAAGAGTACCTGTATGCATTTATTTTTCACACAATTATGTTTAGGCTTAACCACTTCAAAGTTGTAAGCTCTTAACTCCCGATTACTAGCTCTGTACCTGATCCTCTCATCTGAACTTCAAACTACTGTATGTTTCTGAAAATAAAATGTTCACGTATTTCCATTTCATTTCTCCAAATTATCTGGGCTTGAAGTTTCATTTTTTTGGCTTCTCCTCCCTTCATTTCTTTTCTCCCATTCAAGTTGGTCATTGGGTTCTGTCTCTTTCTTTTAATAATTCTTGCTAATGACAGTGCTCAGTAGGGGACTCTTCACTCCTTATCTAAACCATTGCAGTTTGTTTCCTAACAGACCTCCCTATCTCCAGTCTTTTTCTCTCTTCCAGTTCTTCTGGCCTGGTTGCCCGACTTATTTATATCCTATTGTTAGATCAAAATCTTCAGGACTCCTAAGTAATTAATTGCGTACTTTTTAACTTGGTTTTCAGAACTCTAATGTCTGTTTCAAATTATCTTTCCAGTTTATATCTTCCTACTTTTTATGTAAGTCTTAGTTTCAGCAAAACTGAACTTTACATTCTGATTCTCTATCACATTGGTCATACTGTCCTTTTCCCCCCAACTTTAAGTAGAAGGTAACATTCATTGAGTGCTATTTGCTAATCCTTGTGCATTCATTGTATGTGAGCTAGGTTCTGTTATACCAATTTTAAGGATGAAGAAATTGACTCTTAGGAAGATTAAGTAATACATTTCATTCATAGCTTATAAATGATAGAGACAGGATTAAAAACAAGACATTTCTATTCCAGAGCTTTGTTGTGCATTATGACGTACTGCCTTTCTCCGTTTCTTTTTTATATGTTGAAATCAAAGGTCAAGTGTGATTTCAGTTCTTCCAGAAAGCCATTTATCATCTATCCAGTTGGAAGCAGTGACTCTCCTCCATGACTCTCCTCTCCTAGCTCTAGTTTGTACTCATCACTTGCAAAGTTGTTCAGTAGTTAATTCTTACTTGCTTTAGGGTTACTGTTAGAGTCTAAGGTCCTTGAAAGTAAACTCCAAATCTAAAGGTTAAGTGTTCTCCTGTTCTGGGTGAGCACCCAGCACAATGCCATGTATGGGGTGTACATCTGAGTTTCAAATGCATTAGTTGAAATTTCTATTTTGTGCACCCATGACTTAAGAGAGAAGAGGCATTTGTGTAAAACTTTTATTTCAGAGAAGCAGATAAGTGAGCAATTTGAAGATTTACTAATCTCAGGGTCTGTTTTGCTTTATTTTTACCTTTCAGCACTTTCAAATAAACTAAAGCTTAAGTGATTTTTTTAAGGGGGAAAGGACACTGAAGAGTATTAACATTTACTCATTAAAGTATTAGTGAACGCTGCTATATGCAAGATTGCGCACCTCCATGGAGCTGCACAAAAAATTATGTATGGTAATTCTAGTCTGATGAATTTTACAGCTGGTAGAAGAGTTTTTCTATAATTATTGGCTAAAATATTTTTCATGACCTTCATTACCACATTTTACTGCTGCAACCTTAGTTGGGTTTTCCATCTGAGTGATGAGTAGTTAAAAATGCATTTAGCAATTTTTATCTGTTTTAGCAATTCCTTTTCTTTGGCTTACAGTTCTTTTCAAATGAATTGTTTTACATGCATAACTCAAGATACAGGGATAGTATTATGAACAAAATGGAAAATAAGATATTCCGGTGTTTGGTGTGTACATATTGAGAATGACTAACTAAAACTTGAGCTAAATGTAGCCTTCTAGGAATTTTTTTTCTTCCTCCTGCTTCCTTAGTCCCAGAGAATAGAGAATGAGTGAAATGAGTGGATGGTAAATGCTTCCTACTAGAGTTACTCACTACCCTCCTACCACCTTGTTTCTGTGGAAAAATCCTTTTCAGTTTACAGATAGCAACTTCTGAAATAGGTAAAAGTTTATTTTTAACTTGGGGTTATATTTAGTATTTTGTGTGTGTATGAAACAATGGAGTATGTTGGGATACGTTACTCATTGGTTCTCACTGCGATATTTTGCTTATGTACAAGCAAATATGTTTATATATTTTTCATTCTCTTCTTTTATATAACTGGTATCATACTTGGAGGTCATTTGATATAATACATAAGAGATTTGCCCCCTTTTTAAGGGTTGCATAGCATTTTAATGTAACGGGTGTACCATAATTTATTTAACCAGCCTTTATTGATTTACTGAACAAATAGTACTATGGCGTATATATCTATCATGTGTCAGTTTATACTTAACATAAACATTAGTTGCATAAGTTTTGACAGTTATATATGCCTATGTAATCACTGTATAGAACAGGATCTAGAACATTCTCTGGAAAATTCTCTTGTGCCTCTTTCTGGATTTTTCTTTCCCTCTCCAACAAAGGCATCTACTTTCTAACTTTGGCATTATGAATGTGGCTGCTATGAATATTCTTATTCAAGTCTTTGTGGAAATATCTTTTTTTGGGTAAATACCTAGGAGGATATTTGCTAGATCATAAGGTAGATAGATGTATGTTTTCTATTATAAGAAACCGCCGAATTGTTGCTACCTGTGATTTATGAGAGTTCCAGTTGCTCCATATCCTCAGCAATATTTACTATTGTCAAGGTTTTTTTTGTTTGTTTGTTTTTAAACCTTTAGAGTGAGTATAAAATGGCATCTTTCCTTTTTTGGACTGACAGTTTAATTCTCTTTATGGTTTTAATTTGTATTTTCCTGATGACTAATGCTATTGAGGACCTTTCCATGTGCTTATTGACTATCATATCTTTTGTAAAGTATCTAAGTCTTGCTTATTTTTAAAATTGGGCTGTCTTTTATTGTTGACTTATAGGAGCTCTTTATTCATATACAGTACATGTACTGCAGATTTTTTCCCCACTCTGTGACTTTTATACAGTAGTCCCCCCTTATCTGTGCTTTTGCTTTCCGTGGTTTCAGTTACCTGTGATGAGCTGAGGTTTGAAAATATTAAATGGAAAATTCCAGAAGTAAACAGTTTATAAGTTTTAAATTGCATGCTGTTCTGAGTAACGTGATGAAATCTTGCACTGTCCTGCCTGTGATGTGAATTATTCCTTTGTCCAGCATATCCCACCTGTTAGTCACTTAGTAGCTGTCCTGGTTATCAGGTCAGCTCTCATGGAATTGCAGTGCTTGTGTTCAAGTAACCCTTATTTTACTTAACAATGACCGCAGCACGCGGGAGTAGTGACGCTGGCAGTGTGGATATACCAAAGAGAAGCCATAAAGTACTTCCTTTAAGCAAAAAGGTGAAAATTCTCGACTTAATAAGGAAAGAAAAAATTCAGTACTGAAGTTGCTGAGATTTACAGTAAGAATGAATCTTCTATCTGTGAAATTGTGAAGAAGGAAAAAAATTCTTGCTGGTTTTGCTGTCACACTTCAAACTGCAAAAGTTGCAGCAACAGTGTGTGATAAGTGCTTAAGATGGAAAAGGCATTCAGTTTGTACAGTAAAATATTTTGAAAGGAGGAGAGAGAGACTACACTCACATAACTTTTATTACAGTATATTTTATAATTGTTTTATTTTATTATTGTTGTTATTGTTGTTAATCTCTTACTGTGACTAATTTATATATTAAACTTTATCATAGGTATGTCTGTATGGGAAAAACTGTAGTGTATATAGGGTGTATTTGTGGTTTCACTGGTTTCACACCTCCCCTCCCCACAGTGGGTGTCTTGAAACATATTCCCCCCATGGATAAGGGGGGACTATTGTATAATGATGTCATTTCGTGAGCAGAAATTTTTAATTTTTATTAAGTCCAATTTATTTTTCTTTTATGGTTAGTGCTCTTTGTGTCTAAGAAGCCTTTATCTCCTCCAACATCATAAAGATATTCTATGTTCTAGAAATTTTCTGCCTCTTGGTTTTATGTTTAGGTCTGTTCATCTCAAATGAATTAAAAAAAATGGATATGGAGGAGTTAGGGTTTTTTGAGCACAAGCCACCTGTTCTTCTTACTTGGCCCTGCAGTAATCATTTCTCAGTGCCAGACTCTGACATTTTGGTTTGTTTGGCCTAACTGTGCGTCTCTCAGGCACACGAACTTGCGTTTGGTATCAGTTTTGGCGAGCCAGCCCAGTAGTCTATTCCTGTGGCAGGTTGACCGTGGCCAGGAGCAGCCTCTTCCCTGAGTCCCCAGCAGCTGCCAAAGCTCATTTCGTTCTGGGGCACTCAGAAGGACTCTCCTGGACAAGCACTGGCTGCCCTGGCTCAAGGCTGTTTGGAGTCGAGAAACGAAAAACAAAGAAAAATGCATGTGGAATGAGATAGGGCTAAATGGCTCCTTTTTTTTCTTTAATAAGTATATTAAGTTTTCCAGAAATGGTTCCTAAAAAGACTTTCCTTTTCCCATGGGATGACTTGGCACGTTGGTTGATAATTAACTGTATGTATCAGTCTATTTCTGGACTGTATGTATCTAGTCTAGTCTGTCTTGGTCCAATGATATTTGGCATGTTGGTTGATGATTAACTATATATGAGTCTATTTTTGGACTCTGTCTTTGTCCAGTGATATTTATTTATTCTGATGCTTATACCACACTGTCTAAAGCCAACTACCTTTATAATAAGTTTTTTTTTTTTTTTAATCAATGCTTTAACTTTTTTTTTTGGGCTGGATTTTTTTTTTTTTTAAATAAATTCATTTATTTATTTATTTTTGGCTGCATTGGGTCTTTGTGGCTGTGCTCAGGCTCCTCATTGTGGTGGCTTCTCTTGTTGCGGAGCACGGGCTTCAGTAGTTGCGGCACGCGAGCTCAGTCGCTCCGCGGCATGTGGGATCCTCCCGGACCAGGGCTCGAACTCATGTGCCCTGCACTGGCAGGCGAACTCTCAACCGCTGCACCACCAGGGAAGCCCGGGCTGGATTTTTAAAATTTATTTATTTATTTTATTTTTTTGGCTGTGTTGGGTCTTCGTTTCTGTGCAAGGGCTTTCTCTAGTTGTGGCAAGCGGGGGCCACTCTTCATTGCGGTGCGCGGGCTTTTCACTGTCGCGACCTCTCTTGTTGTGGGGCACAGGCTCCGGACACGCAGGCTCGGTAGTTGTGGCTCACGGGCCTAGTTGCTCCGCGGCATGTGGGATCTTCCCAGACCAGGGCTTGAACCCTTGTCCCCTGCATTGGCAGGCAGATTCTCAACCACTGCGCCACCAGGGAAGCCCTATAATAAGTTTTAAAATCAGGTTATGTAAGTCCTCCTAGTTTGTCCTTTTAAAAGATTGAGTTATGCTGGATTCTTGGCATTTCCCTATAAAGAGAATCAGCCTTTCAGTTTCTGCAAGAAAGCCTGTGTGATTGTTGATAGGGATTGTGTTGAATGTAGAGATCAATTTTAGAAGAAAGAGCATCTTCATAATATTTAGTCTTCCAGTTCATGAATGTGGTAATCTCTGCATTTATTCAAGTTTAATTTCTTCTGGCAATGTTTTGTAGCTCTCCGTGTGGAGTCCTTGTAAATCTTTTGTTAGATATTTTTCCGTGGGTATGTGATGTTTTATAAAATCATTTTAAAATTTAATTTTTCAATTTTCTTTGTTATTTATAGAAATATGATTGATGTTTGCATATTGACCTTATTCTGCAACTTTCTAAGTACACTTATTATAGTAGCTATTTTATAGATTCTTTGGAATTTCTTATACCAGTCATGCCATCTGTGATTAATGACAGTTTTACTTTCTGATTTTTTATGCCTTAATTTCTTAGTGAACTGGTTAGGAACGACAGACAGTACAAGTTAAACTGAAGTGGTAAGAGTGGACGTTCTTGTTTTGTCTCAGTCTTAGGGGAAAGAGACTTAATGTTTCAATATTAACTGATGTTAGTGCTAGATTTTTTTTTTTTTTTTTTTTTTTGGCCGCGTCGGGTCTTAGTTGCAGCATGCGGGATCTTCGTTGAGGCATGCGGGATCTTTCGTTCTGGTGCACAGGCTTCTCTCTAGTTGTGGCGTGTGGGTTTTCTCTCTCTAGTTGTGTCATGTGGGTTCCAGGGCGCATGGGCTCTCTAGTTGTGGCGCACGAGCTCAGCAGTTGTGGTGTGCAGGCTTAGTTGTCCTGCAGCATGTGGGGTCTTAGTTCCCCGACCAGGGATCGAACCGACCAGGGATCGAACCTGCATCCCCTGCATTGAAAGGCAGATTCTTTACCACTGGACCACCAGGGAAGTCCCCAGTGCTAGATTTTTTTTATAACTGCCTTTTAAATACCAGATTGAGGAAATTCTCTTTTATTCTTACTTTGCACAGTGTTTTTGTCATGAAAAGGTATTGAATTTGTCAAATTCTTTTGTCTACATTTATTGAGATGATCATAGGGGTTTTCTCTCTTTTTCTGTTAATATTGTGTATTACATGGATTGGTTTTCAAATGTTAAGCCAGACTTGCATTCCTGAGGTAAACCCTGCTTGGTCATGATGTATTATCGTTTTTATACATATTACTGGATTTGATTTGCTAATATTTTGTTAAGAAGTTTTGGTTTTGCTTATGAGGGCTATCTGCATTTTATTTTTTCTTTAAAATGTTTGGTAGACTTCACTGATGAAGCTATCTGAAACTGAAGATTTTGTTGTGAAATGGATTTTTTATTACGAAATCAGTTTCTTTAATAGGTATAGGTCTATTTAGGTATTCTGTTTCTTCTTGTGTCACTTTTGGTAATTTATGTTTTTCAAGGATTTTTCTCTTAAGTTGTCAGATTTATTGACATAGAGTTGTTTCTGTTGTCGCCTTACTATTCATATAATGACTATAGAATCAATTGTGATGTTCCCCCTCCCCTTTAAAAATTATACTTGATGTTGGTAATATTACTTTTATTTTCTTGACCAGTTTGGCTAAGTTTATCAATTTTATTCATCATTTCCAAGAACAGTATTAGCTTTGTTGATTGTTTTCTGTTTCAATATTATATTTTTATTATTTCCTTTTTTCCTACTTTGAATTTAGTTTGCTGGCCTTTTCCTCTTTCTTATGTCATTGGTTTTATATTTTTCTTTTAGTTTCAAAAGCTGGGAGCCTGGAGGTAAGGCACAGGCAGGTATCCAGAATCTTGTTAATGCTGAGATTCCAGTTTTTTTGAAAGGGAAAATCCTGATCGTGCCCTCAAAACATTTGAAGCCAGTGGTGAACTGAATCACACTAAAGCTTCTTACAAAGCCCAAACCATGTCAATTACAGAACAAGTGACTCCACTCTAGTGGCCTGACGAAAGGGCATGGCATTTACTGAAGATAAATCTTATTTACCTCAGTCTCCATCCACCTCAGTGTTCTTTTACCCAAAACATTCAACATAAGGTCAAATAACAAGGAACACAAAATAGTAAGAAAATAAGATCCACATGAGAAGAAATAGTCAATGGAAACATACCCAGAGATGACTCAAATAATAGGATTATTAGACAAGGACTTTAAAATAACTGATAAAAATGCTAAAGAATTTATTTGAACATGTGGACAGCATGCATAAAGATATGGGGAACTTCAGCTAATACACAGAAGCTATTAAAAAGAGCTTAATGGAAAAACCTAGAGATGAAAACTATAACAGAAATAAAGAATTCTGCTTTGCAACAGACTGGACACCATAGAGGAAAAAAACAGCAGTGAACTAGAATGTAGGAAAATAGAAAATATCCAAACCGAAAACAAAGGGACAAAAGTAATTTTAAAAGATACATCTGAGATCTGTAGGATAGTAGCAAGTAATCTAAAATACAAGTTACTGAAGTCTTAGAAAAAGGAAAGAAAAATGAGGCAGAAAAAATGTTGGAAGACATAACTACCAAGGACTTTCCAAAACTGATGAAAGACATCAAAACATAGATCCAAATTGGCAAAACCAAACAGGATAGAATACACACACACACACACACACACACACACACACACAGCCTTAAGCATATTGTAGTCAAACTGCTGACCAAATAAAAAGAATCTTAAAAGTAGTCAAAGGGAGAAAAAAAGACAGATACATACAGGAAAACAAAGACTCAAATGGTGGCTGATTTCTCATCATAATCAGTGGAGGACAGTGGCAGTAGAACAATATCATAAAACAACTAAGTGTACAACCACTCAACACTTACCAATTAAAAACACAGGAGTAGTTCTGCAAGCAAGGAAGGAGAAGTAGAAGAGATCTACCAAGGCACTCCCAGCTTTCAGCTAGCAAATTCTGAGAGTAGAACAGGAGGGATGAGCAAAACTCCTCTTAGGCATTCCAGGCCTTCACAGAGAATTGGCTGGTTACCCTACAAAAGAAGAGGGAAGGAGCAACAAAACAACTGCTCTGCCTATATTCTCCATTTATTAATTTTCCACCGCTTACTGGCAGTATAAAAGTTGATACGGAAAAAAACCCCCAAAATCTTGAAGTCAGTTATTATAAATAAAAAACATTTGAATGATTTCAAGTCCTACATATAAGCACTAATAGCAGTTCAGCAGATCATTTGTTGCTCTTTTTAATACAGTTTAAGTGCAAGAAGTATTTTGAAACCTATAACTTAACCTTTTTAGGGCATTTTAAAAAGAAATTGTCAGTGTGACTCTTGTTATTTTTATATATTTAATGAGAGCTAAAGTACTTATTTTATGTTTTTAAAAAGTTTAATTTTTTATAATAACAGACTATGAAAGAGATCTTATTTTGACAACTGTTTTATAAACTTGTACTTACCAGGCTGTGAAAGTTTTTCAAGCACTTTCTCAAATTGGATTGTGTTAAAGTTTTTTTTTTTTTTTTAATAAATTTATTTATTTATTTATGGCTGTGTTGGGTCTTTGTTGCTGTGGGCGGCTTCCTCTAATTGCGTTGAGTGGGGGCTACTCTTCGCTGCGGTGTGCGAGCTTCTTATTGCAGTGGCTTCTCTTGTTGCGGAGCATGGGCTCTAGGCGCGTGGGCTTCAGTAGTTGTGGCACACGGGCTCAGTAGTTGTGTCTCGTGGGCTCTAGAGCACAGGCTCAGTAGTTGTGGTACACGGGCTTAGTTGCTCCGCGGCATGTGGGATCTTCCCGGACCAGGGCTTGAACCTCTGTCCCCTGCATTGGCAGGCGAATTCTTAACCACTGTGCCACCAGGGAAGTCCCTGTGTTAAAGTTTTGAAGCTTCTGATGACATTGAGTGCTGCAAATTGGATGAATAGTTATGTTCTATGAGGAATTATAACTGTTCATTATGGGTAGGAAAAGGTTTTTGACTCCAGCTAGCCTTTGTTGGTTTCAAATTAAAAAGGTTTTATTACCATGTTGAAGTGTTTGGACATTTTGGGGACTAGGTTATGGGATACTGGGAAGGTTAATTAAAGTAGCAGAGTAACTTGGTCACATCTCTTTTTAAGAATGAAACTATGGTGTTTAGAGATTTGATTAAGTTGTAACATTTTGGAGACAAGGAAGACTAAATAGTTTTTTAATTCTAGTTTTAAGAGTGAGTTGTAAAATGCCTAAATTTGGGCTTTGGCAGGAGGTAGGAAGAGAGAGGTAATATACTTAGAACATATGTACTGGATATATATGAGGACCGTTGCAGCAGTCAGAATATGGAAGAAAAAGCAACTAGGAAGGGCTTGTCAGAATGCTTGTGGGCTTTTTTATTGACCTTTTTTGGTATCTGTAACAGCTTTTTAAACTTGTTGGCACACCTTTGTATTTGTAATAATTGGGTTTGACCTAAACTGAGAATTGTTTTTTTGTGAATTTTGGTTGATATGCCCCTGACTTAGTATGCTATTGCATACTGTGATAATTAGTAGATACTGCTCAACCAATGTGATTGGTTCTAGGGAAAAGGTAGGCATAGTTACCTAGTCTGAAACAGACAAGCACACCAGTAGTAACATTTTAACAGTGGTAGAAATATGTGCAGATCTTAAGGTCTGGCAATTCAGAAAAATTATGTAAAGTGTTTCTATCTAGTAGAATTTAGTTATTCTTTATCTTTCCCAGAGGCTCAAACTTTGCTCATGAGTGTTCAGAAAAGGGAATTCTATGGCTTTTGAAAAAGACCTAGAGGAAAAAAATTTTTTTCAAAAAATTTTTTTTCAGATTACATACTGAATTATTTTTAAGTTCAGTTAAAGTTCCTGGGAATGACAGTAGGGGAGTGCAATGACGATGAAAGCTTTGCACCTTATTCCTAAAAAAATGACCCACTTTGTCAGATTGTATGGTTCAGCACCTTTGTTTTAAAAATGAGAAAACTGAAGCCTAGAGAAATAAAATGCTAACCCAGGATTATGTAACTAATGAATAAAGTAAGATGACATCAGACTAGAAATCTGAAAACCCCTGGGTTTTTGGAGTTCATTTCTGTGCTTTTTTTTTTTTTTTATAATACCAGACTGCTTCAAGGAAAAGCTGTTAGTTTGGCTTAGAAGACAACATAGATTTGAAAGGGAATAGTGCTTAAAATATAGTAACTAGATTTTAACACCTATTCTAAGGGGGTGGCAATAATAGGCATCTTATTACTTCAAATTTTTATTTTATTTCATTCTTTAGTGGTCCATTTGTTTTGGTGTTTGGCAGGTTAATAAAATGCTTTCTTATTTGCAGTCATATTTATTTGTAATTATTTCTAATTTGGCAGAGCAGCTGTTCTCAGATAAGGAAACTGAAGCTTAGTTTCTTTAGTCCTGAGATTTGTGAGGTGAAAAGTATCCCCTTTTTAATGAAAAAATTTCAGCGTGATATGATAGCAGTATTAGAAAACTGTTGTGGCAATATTAGAAAAAACCCAGAAGTATACCATACAGCCACAGAGCATTAGCCCGACTTTTTTTTTTTTTTTTAAATATATGAGGGAACAGTTTGTAAGAATTTAGTTGAAAACAGAATGACAGAACTAGGTTTTTCGCATTTCTAGTCTTAGTGCTATTTCTTTTGGATAATTCTGCCCCTTCTTGGTCAAGAGAGAAAATGTTCCCTAGCCTCTCCTGTCTCTTAGTAACTGAAGGGATGAAGCGCTTCAAATCTGTTTTGTAACTAGGTAAATGTGAATCCACATATAAGTAACTGAAGGGGTGGCCTTTGGAAGCCCCAGAGCCCTTTCCCAGAGAATGTGATTCTTCCTCAGCTGTGAATAAGAATGTAAAACGTACAAGAAGTAATGGAGTTTTGTTGTGGACTGCCATATCAGCATTTCACCTGCAGTTCCACTTTTCTTTTAAGAGAGAATTCTATGACATGATTCTATAACCACACCTGTCTGTGCTCAATTTGCTATTTGGGCTACTGCTTTTTGCACTGAGCAGTATACAGTCTGATTATGGGGTCTTTGGGAGTGTGAAGACTGACTTTGTCTTTGAATTAGACGCTTAACACATACTTTCTGAATCACTTCTAAAGCAGCGATTCTCAAATGTGGTGTGAGGACTCCTAGGGCTTCCTGAGACCCTTTCATGGAGTCTGTGAGGTCCCCACTTTCCCAACTGTATACCTGTGTGAGGCCAGATTTTATATTTCAACCAAAACAAGGTATCACAACAGATTGAATATAAAAGTAGATGTAAGTATCAGTCTGTTATTTAAGGCAGACATTAATGGTATTTGCAAAAAAAAAAAGAAAAAGAAAGAAACATTGTCAATCTTCTTACTAAATTTTTGTTTTGGTGTGGGAATATAACTTTATTCACAAAAAAATATAGGGTACAGGTTTCCCCTGATACGTGAAAGTAGAGTGTTCCTATGAAACTTTTCGTAAGCTGAAATGGCGTAAAGTGAAGAAGCAGTTACTTTAGGACACATCTTGTCAATGGATGCACAAAATAAATTGAGATAAAACATAGATGCTCACAGACACAGTTCAAAGCTATGGCAGCTTGATGCTGAGGTGCCCAGTGTAGTTCTTGGGGAAGGATCTGGGCAGTGCCACTCTGGCTGCTCATGATACGGGCTACCTCTATACAACTCGCTACAAAACAAATGCTGGACACTATTTTTGTTTTTCGCCTTTTCTCATAAAAGTGAAAATCCTTTCTGAATTTCTTATGGTTAGTAGTTACCAATGTAGGTCTTCTGTAAAAGCTTCACAAAGTGGCATAAAGCAGACTTTTGAAAAGCAGGGAATTCCTGTGTTTAGTTTCAGGTGAGGCTATTAGTTATCGAGCTCTGCCCATCCCTGCCTTGCAGTGGGGGTATAGCTCAAACTGGAGAAGGCCAGTCATTTTCCAGGACCAATATGATGCTCTGGGAGAGAGGGGAGGCTGTTTTCTCTGGCTTCACTAGCTGTCAGAATAATGTAAGCCCAGAACTGCTCAGGGCTATTTTTGTTGCCACATGTGCCTGCCTCAAAATAAAGCAAGTTCAAAGGAAAGCAGAATAGAAGGGGAGTGTCCTGGTAACATCATTTGAACTCCTGGATCCAGCTATGCCTAAAGTCAGTCCTACTATTGGACTTCCCATTTATTTATATCAATAAGTTCCTCCTTTAGATTACTCCTCCTGCCCCCCGCCCCCAAGTATTTATGTTAAATCATAATGGATTTATTTAGTTATTTTAAACTAAATAATTTAGAATTTTCTCATTTTTAAATTTTAATATGGTAAATACTGGCAGATATAACCCTTTTAAATAAAAGCTTTTCCGGGTTCTCTGTCATTTTTAAAGTGTAAAAAGATTCTGAGACCAAAAAGTTTGAGAACCACTGCTCTCAAGGTAAGGCGGAATTCCTGCCATTTCTTGGGGGGTAATATAAGGGAATGAAGGAACTAACTGAATAGTTTTCAGCATTATAATTACATGTTTTGGGCTAAGTTTGTGCAGTGATAAGAAGTGGTTCATGTGATGCTCATGGATGTATCACGTATACATATGCTTATTTTGTGGTGGTCATTTTATTTTGTAGAATAAAGTGGGTATGTAATCAATAATTCTTAATGAGTAACCTTTGCTGTAACTAATTACTACATACAAGTAATCTATGTTTTACTCTTTTTGAATTGGATGAAACTGTATAATAAACTATGGTAATTGAATTTTTCAATGTATATAGTATGTTTGTTGCAACGGAATTTGGGTTTTTAAAAGAGTAATTCTATGTACAGAATATAATTTCATGACTTTGATGTAAATTAGATATTTTTCTTGAATATAAAGTGAAAATTTGGTAGGGACAGACGTGGGTGTATATCCGTGTTCTAAAGTGACTGAGTTAACATATTTAAATTTAATTTTTAATTCCCACTGCCACCTCCAGCTCCTCCTTCTCAAGATTACTGAAAATGGAAGCTTGGGTAAAATTTCATCAGTTATCTTCCACTGAATTTCTCAAGCCTCCAAAAAACTTGGGCAAAACAAAACAAACTTCTTTTTAAAATATTGTACTGGCGTGTTAGCTTTTTGTTTTTTGCTTCACTATCTCGTTACTATTTTGAAAGTACTACATTAAAAAGTAAAAACTAATATGATGAGTGTGTTAGGAAGATTAATTAGAACCTTTATATCTTGGGGTGATTCTTTTTTTAATTGAGGTATAGTTGATTTACAGTGTTGTGCCGATCTCTGCTGTACAGCAAAGTGACTCAGTTATTTGATTCATGTTTTTTGAAGTCTTTCTCAAGAAAATTAAGTTCTTTTGGGAGATTTTATTAAAACATTTGATTTTCTGCATTACTTTGGCTTTTCTAACTTATTTAGTGCATGTGCTCTCCTCCCCAGATACAGCTGGAGGAGAATGACCCTCTTAGATATTCACCCTTGCTTTTCAGGGGTATTATTGTTAGTTGTATCCTTAACTGAGTATATTCAGAGATTGATAAAATTTTATTTTTATGCCTTTAAAATCATTGGTTTGAATGACTTCATAGTGATATGATGTAAATTTTAAATCCTTACAAAGGTGAGAGATTAGAAATCCAAATGTGCATGACACATTTGGATGGAATGGAGCACTTTGCTTCATTGCACTGTACTCCTATCCCTCATGAGTCAAGTATCAGTAGATACCCACCTCAGCCCTTTTCTGTTGGTTCCCTCTGCCTGGGCTCACCTTTTTCCAGAAAGCCAAAAAGCTTGCTTGCACTACATTCTGTTCCCTATTTAAATTCTGACCCTGTTTAAATATCCTTACCTGATAATCTTACCTAGGATCTACTCATTCATTCCTTTTCCTCCCTCCCTTTTCTTTCTTCCTCTTTTTTTCCCTTCATTCCTCTTCTTCTATACTTTATCCCATTACCTGGCATTTTTTCTCTTCAGAGCACTTGTTTATATGAGAATGCCTTCTGTGTGCGTATTGTCTGGCTCCTTCCTACACAAGAATCCCTAGCAAGTTATCTGATAATGATATGCGTTTACCATTCTGGTCATTTTCTAAGAATGTTTGACTTTGGTTATATATTTATAAAAGGTGGCACCTAGAAGTGAAAGCATCGGCACTCCCTACTGCACGGGAGAGCTGCACTGTTTCCTCACTGGTTATGATTTGTTTTCTTCCATTTCAACGCTTTATCTCATTTGACTTTTGTAAGTTGAAATACTTAGTTGCTTCCCCTTCACCCCACCTTCCACAGTGCTATTGGTAAGCCATGTCTTCTTTATTTTGTAGTTTCTGGTTTTCTTTGTGTTTTCCTTGCTCCCCTCCTTCTATCCCCTCGCTGCTCCCACCCTCCTGCCCCCAGCACACACACAGAAGGGTAATTGAAGTTGGAGCACTCTGTGGTCAGAATTGTACTTTATTGGCAGATTCTGTTTTTGCTGGGCTTAGAAGTACTTATGGAACAGAGACTTAGTGTGAATTCAGCCTGTTTTCTAAGGTAGGAGTGAAGTTTGTCACTCTTTCAGTATTATTTCTTTGTCCTTAACATTTTCAAAATCTGATTCTTTTTTTCTCTTTCCCTGATCTGAAAGAAGATTTCAGCCCCACTTTTCTTTCACATGTTTCTAGAATGCTGGCAGTGTAGCAGAGGGTAAAGACTAGCTTTGACAAGATAATGTGTCATTCAGATCACAAACTTAATATCAGCAGTACCAACTGGTATAGTAAAGTACCTCGTGAACAATCTTGCTTACCATGGAGACAGTTTTTAAAAATAACCCCTTACTATCAGAATATAGTTTTCTTTTGATTCAGTAATTTAAACATTTTTGCTTCATTAATTTTGCATAGCAGGTTATTATTGCTAGATGTTCAGATGAAGTAGCATTGGTACTTTTAATTAAGATAAATAGAAAAGAGAACACACAGTTTGCCTTTTGTCCCTGATCCATAACATTTTGGTATATTATTAAACTTCTGTGGTTCAGATTATTTTTTACTTAGCTATAATTTGTAACTACATACCTTTTTTTGTTTTCAAAAGTTATTAAAATAAAAATGAAGTGGCTTCCTGTAGGACTTAAGAAAAATTACCTCCCAAATGCATATTTACCTGTTCTGTTTTTAAATATGAAATTGTAAACCTTGCTTCTACTATGTAATTTGCAGTCTAACAAATTTTAAAAAGTAATCTGCCTTTCAGACTATTTTAAGTATTTAACATTTTTTTGTATGGTAGTTAATTCATTATGATTGTTGTGGCTTTTATTGGTCCTTGATTTGGTTTGAATTGCTTCTAATAGAAGACGTTGAGCAAAGATTGTTCAGGAATTCTATCTTGCTGTTTTATAAAACTGTATTCTAGGCCACAATAATTTTTTAAAAATCGCAAAAGTCTTTCTCCACATTTTTAGCTGCTAACATTTTAATTCACTTTTAAAGTGTCTTGTTTAAAAAATAATGGAGGGAATGGAATAGATTTGGTGTTTAGCTAAGAGAAATGTAAAGTGACAGTTATTAGAAAGGCTGTTATTAAGTTGAAAATTCACCACAACAGTCAAACCAATACTCAGTCAAACTATAGCATTTGGACTCAATGTAGAGATTCTGAATTTGTTCATTAACAGTAGTTGCAATAAAACTGTATAACACAGTGATAGTATTATGTATCACAGTGATTTCCAGTAAACTGAAGTACGTTCAGCTTGGTGTCTAGTTAGGTTAGTGTTTAGTTGATTGTGCTTATTCAGGTTACCTAACATGAAAAAGTACTGTTTCATGGTCTCTCATGCAGTGTTACCAGATTGCCAGATATAAGTGTATCTGTAGATACATCATGAGGTTATTGTCCCATTTCTTCATGCTTATTTCATCACGGAGGTTGACCCCAGCCTCTCCAGTTTCTTTGAATTCATTGTCCAGCTCTTTCCTATATCCTTATCTGTGGACTTTTTGCTAAAGGAAATTCCTTGTTTAATCGGTGTTTCAGAAAAATGGGAAAATTCATGGCCTATTGTCTCTGGAGTCATATGATCATCTTCACTAGCAATTAAGTGAAAAGCAGGCTCTAAAATTTTTCTCACAAAATTACCAACATGAATATTATCTTTAATATTGTGCATTTAATATTAATGCACAATATTAACATTAGCATTATTAATATTAGCATTATTTAATAATGCTCATTGTGATAAACATGAAAAAATTAACTTACCACAAATCACTTTGCATTTAAAAAATTGTTGGTATAAATAAATATACTGAAATAAATTTCAAAGAGAAAGTGTTTAAAAATCTCATGTACCATTGAAATGAATTTTTTTTTTCTTGTTTAGGTTATAACCCACTTCAAGTCTTTGTAAGTAAATGGAAATAGATCTATGAGAAAAGTTGATATACAATTACTAACAGATTACCCTGAAACTAAGCACAGCAGACATTTATCATCTCATGACATATATCATTCCTGTGGGTCAGAAATTTGGAGCAGGTTAGCTAGGTATTTCTGGCTGAGTCTTTCATGAGATTGTGGTCAAGCTTTTGGTCAGTGCTGCAGTCTTTTCAAGGTTCCACTAGGTCTGTAGAATCGGCTTCCATGTTCATTCACGTATGGTTCTTGGCAAGAGACCTTAGTCCTCCCTGGAGCCTTCATTTCATAGCCACATGGTGCTCTCTGTAAGGCTGCTTGAGTGTCCTTGAAACATAGCAGCTGATTTCTCTAGAATATATAATTCCAAATGACCTAGATGGTGTCTGACCCTAAACGTCAGACACCATCACTTCTGCCGTATTCTATTTGTTTAGAAGCAAGACACTAAATTGAGCCTACTCTCAAAGAATGGGGAATTGGGCTCTGCCTTTTGAAGGGAAGATTGAAGAGTTTGAAGACACAGTCACCACAAAGATGTACACTAAGGAGTCTCAACATTATATAATAAATGCTGTACTAGTTCCTTAACAGAGTAATTCTCAACTCTGATACTGTATCAGACTTATCTGTACAGCTCTTATAAAATAAACAAAGCAAAATGCAGATGGTTGTATTAGACCTGTTGATTCACTTGCAGTCAGATTTTCCATAGGTGTTTCTACTGTGCAGCCAAAGCTGTCCATTGTCTTTAAGATGTACTTTTTGATTCAGTGACATGTTACTGCTATAATTCTGTAAAACTGTTACATTCCAGATATGTATAGGAATTAAGACTTTTCGGTATATGTATTAAAGTATTTTCTAGCTTTAATGTGTATAAGTTCCTTATTAATATTCTAGCATTTGAACTTTTGGTAGAACATGTGGAATTTCTATTTTGTGTTTAGTATTGTTAGAGTTAAAATTGCTAATAGTTGTTAGAATAAAGAGCGATAAAAATGAATTGAAGGATGTCATGTGTCATGTATGTATCTGTTTTTCCTCAAATGAACTATTAGGTTATCCTATCTCTCCCCCTCATTTGTAGTCATCTCTCCCTACTGTAATTCCCTAATGTCTTTGTCTTTTTTTTTAAAACCGTGATTGGTAGGTCTTTTTGTGTCATCAGTATCCTTTGAAAATTTAATTTACTGAGCATTATTTGTGTTACTGGCATGAAACTAAGACAAGCTAGGAAGTTAAATCTAAGCTGGGGGTGGATTCTAAGTTGGGATTTTGCCAAGTTGGTGGCATAGAAGAAGAGTAGAAAGAAAGTGAGGCAAACGTGGCTGAGGAATTTAGAGGTTGTTTGAAATAGTGGACTCTGAGGGGAGAGTACAGGAGTAAATTAGAGGAACTGTGCCTTGGACAGCAACTAAGGGAGGTATTGTAGGGGCTTTTACTAGGATGGATAGGGAGTTGGTGGCTGTAACTAGATGTTTGTAGCAGTAAGTTAATTGGAGGTCTGGTTTTTGGGTAGCTTGTTGTAAGAAGCAATTTGGTGTAGTGGTTAAGAGAGCGGACTTTAGAGTAAGAAATTTAGGTTTAAATCTTGGTTCTGTTACTAATTTACATGTAGTCTTGGGCAGTTTGCTTAGCTTTTTCCTGAGCCTCAGTTTCATCAGTAAAATGAGAACTAAATATAGAATGTAAAGTGTGGAGCACCGTTCATGGCGCAAATGAGGGTTCAGTAAATGTTAGTGCTTAGCTATTGCTATTATTTTATTATTATTTACCCTAACTTGTAAAATGATCTTTAATTAAATAGGTAGCAACTTTAGCTTAGTTGAAAAACAATTATCTGCTTTTTAGCAATTGGATGGGCATGGTTTGGGCATCAAAAACTTTCCCTCTTCCCTCCTGACCCTGTTACTTTTTCACTTCCTACTCCCTACCTGCATTAACAAATAACCATAGTTACTTGTTTATACTTATACCTATTCATTATTCAGACATAAGCCAACCCAAATATATAATCTCCTTTTCTCCCCACACAAATGGTAATACACTATACAAGTTTTTTCTCTATCTCGCTTTTTAAACTTAACAAATTGATAGGAAAATTTCTCCATGATATGAAAACTTCCTCATTCTTTTTTGTCCTTTTGTTGTATGCCATTCCCTTGTGTAGATTTAGTATATTTTCTTTTTCCAGTCCTCTGTAAATAGACAGTTGCAGATTTTTGATTTTACAATCAGTGTGGCACTGAATGACTTGTACACATGTCATTTTGAACATGTAAGTATATCTGTAAAGTTAATTCATTGAAGTAGAATTGCTGGGTCAGTTGCATTTGTGATCTTTTTACTGCCATACCCTAGGAGCTACCAGTTTACTCTCAGCAGCAATAATGTATGAAAACTGATTGTTTCACTATAGTCTTGCCTCCAGAATATGTTTCCATATATTTAGATTTTATCAACTTTATAACAGAAAAATGATATTTCAGTATAGCTTAAGTTTGAATTTCTCTTATGGATGATGTACTTTTACTCATATTTAAGAATCATTTTTATTTCTTTTTCTGTTTAGTATTTCATTTGACTTAAGTCTTTTTTACATTCTTAAGTTTTTGCTTCTTTTTGTATAATCAAATTACTCTTTTGCAGTATATGGATTTTCTGTCATAATTCAAAAGGTCTTCATTACTCCAGAGTTGTAAAATAACTTTTTCTTGTTTTCTTCTAATACTTTAATGGTTTCATGTTTTTACTGTGGTATATGGAATAAGTTATGGGTCTAACTTAATTTTTTAGAAAGGCAGCTGCCAAGTTTTCTCAATACCATTTATTTGGTAGTTCATCCCTTCTTCCTTGACTTGGATGTCACCTTTATAAAATTTATGTTTCTATATATATTTGGGTCTATTTCTAAACTTGCTTTTCTTTCGTTAAAATTCTGTATTGTGCGGTATGTTTTCAAGTTTCCCTTTATTGTCCTCTTTTTCAGGGATTTTCTGACCATTATTTACCTTGTTCTGGGGGAGAATAGCCTCTTGGTATTTTTATTGGTACCACACTAATTATTATTAGTTTTTGATGTTTTGGCATTGTTTATAATTTGTTATAACTTCTTTTTTTAATAATAGAGCCTACTGAATCTTTAGTACATGTATTAGTGTGTATTTGGCAGAATACTGAATGATGACTACATATACCATGTAAAGCATATTAAGATAAGGGAGAGAAACTTATATTTCTTCATTGCTTTCTATGAACCAGATGCTTTTTTACATATATGAACTCATTTGACTATCATACTGTTAGTTTGTAACTGGAATTCATAGACTGTGCAATTGTTTATGGTTAAATTTCCTTCAACATTGCTTTTTTCTTCAGCTGTGATGCAGATCCATCAGCCCTGGCAAAATATGTTCTCGCTTTGGTAAAGAAAGACAAAAGTGAAAAGGAGTTAAAGGCGTTATGTATTGATCAACTGGATGTATTTCTTCAGAAAGGTAAGATCTTTGGTTTAAAAATACTACTTTAAAAAGTTATTTAAGATAAGATTCAGAGAGTGTTAAAGGAGTTCAGTAAGAGACAGACTCTAACTGTAACAAAGTTGAACAAATAGTATTATTACTGATTATATTCATAGCTTATTTATAATGGAAATCTTTTCTTTCATTAACATCCATATGCTCATTCTTAAAGAATGCTGTTATTTTTTTCTTAAGAGATTAAGAAAATCACTGAAAGATAGTACTGCTTAGGAACCTACTTTGGATATTGTCTAGCACAGTGCTTCTCAACTTTTTTCACCTTGCCAGCATCTAGGTAATGATAATATTTCTGTTTGGCACACTAGGCAGGGTACATGGAGACTAGTGATGGTTGGGAGCGACTGACCCAGAGGCTCTAGCCATTCTAGCCCTCAGCATCCTGAGAACTGAATGGATCAGTATTACCATGGGACTTGTGCCATAGCACACTGGTTGGGAAGCTGTTGGTCTTAGTATAATTTTTAGATTTATAAAAATCAAGGCATATTTCATCATACTGATGTGGAGAAGTAGAGAATAAATATCTTAGCAAATGTTTTTTAATCTATGCTGGTTTTGGTTTTATTTTTAGAGACACAGATATTTGTGGAAAAACTTTTTGATGCTGTGAATACAAAGAGTTATCTACCTCCTCCAGAGCAGCCATCATCAGGAAGCTTAAAGGTAGAATTTTTTCAGCACCAAGAAAAAGATATAAAAAAAGAAGAGGTAAGAATTTGTGTTAAACTTTACATGTTCTTTGAAAACATATTTGGAGTAATTAAACTGAGTTTTATTTTTTGTATCTGTGTTGGGAGTCCTCAAGACCATCTCCAGGTTTGATTATTTCACTAGGAGTACTCACAGAACTCAGAGCATATAGTCATATCATGGCTATGATTTCTTACAGTGAAAGGATACAAAGCAAAATCAGCAAAGGGAAAAAAGTGTATGGTGCAAAATCTGGGGAGAAACAGGAACAAATTTCCAGAGGTTTCTTCCAGTGGAGTCAAAGAAGATGCACTTAACAAGTAGTGACAACATGTGTGAACCAGGGACGCTCATTAGAGACACAGTGCCCGGGGTTTTTATTTAGGGCTGTTTACATAGGCATCTTCAGCCTAGTATGTACCAAAATTCCAGACTCTGAGGAGGAAAGCAGATGTTCAGCATAGACCATATTGTTTATCCAGACAGTTTAGGCATAGTGAGCTGTTGTTATCAGAGAATGATGGGAACCTTCGAGAAATCAGTGTTTGCAGATGCCAGCCAAGGGCTTACCTTATCAGCAGGTCTTTCTAAAGATAACAGTCTCAGGAGTGCTTTTAACTCTTTTCTGCACAGTGTCTTATAGGTATGGACTCTTATTATCTGTGTTCTATGAAAATAGTTAGATTGTCAGTAGATCTGTTTGCTTCTGCCTACATGCATTTTGTAGGGGACTATTTTTTTTTTTTTTTAACAAGTTTTCTTTTTTAAATTTTATTTATTTATTTATTTATTTATTTATTTTTGGCTGTGTTGGGTCTTTGTTTCTGTGCGAGGGCTTTCTCTAGTTGCAGCGAGCGGGGGCCACTCTTCATCGCGGTGCGCGGGCCTCTCACTGTCGTGGCCTCTCTTGTTGCGGAGCACAGGCTCCAGATGCACAGGCTCAGCTCATGGGCCTAGTTGCTCCGCGGCATGTGGGATCTTCCCAGACCAGGGCTCGAACCCACGTCCCCTGCGTTGGCAGGCAGATTCTCAACCACTGCGCCACCAGGGAAGCCCGTAGGGGACTATTTTTAAGGTAGTCAAATAAAAGGACCTTCACAGGGCAATGGAAATGACTTCATACTTTAAGAGGTGTTTACCTTTTATACAAGATTACCACTCTTGTTTAATAATCATATAATAATTCAAATTTCCTCAGTTTGATGTTTAAAGATTGTAATGTTAACAAAAATAATTGTTGACAATTAAGCTATTAATATAATATATCCATGGTTAGCCTAGTTTTAGGTCAAACAAATCTTGGTTAAAATTTTGCCACCGTTTTGTGACCTTGAAATTACTGCTTTTCCAACCCTTAGTTTACTCAGCTGTGAAATGGAAATATTATAGGGCTGTTGTGAGGAATAGTAAAATAAGGTCTGTGAAGCACTTGGCAGAGTGTGTGGCACAAAGTAGGTTCTCAGTAAATGATAGTTGCTATTATTGTTGAGGCATTGTTGTGTGGTGGCTGATGTGGTTGTGGTTGTGGCCTTTGGTTTTTTTTCGCCTGATACTCTGTTTTTTTCCAGATTATGTAAGTAATATATGTTCGTTATGTTTACATATGTATTATATAATAATATTTACATATGTATGATATGTATTGTAATTTACATATGTATTTACATATGTATTATATAATTCTCAAATGTATTTTTGTCTCTGTATATCTGAACATATTTGCACACATGTATATGTATATAGTTACACGCACTTATACATAAGACACCCCCATCACTTCTGTCTTCAGAGGAAGACCAGAAATAATTTTATAACTGCATGTTTTGTACCTAACGGTATAGGGGTTCTGTTAGTAAGGAAGAATGGGATAGTGGATATTGTCTCGGCAACTGCTTATGCAACATAGAGATATACAATAATTTATTTAAATTTTACCCATTGATGGAAGTCTGGGTTGGTTCCAGAATTTTTTCCAGATAATTGCAAATTATATTTTAATTCTTGGAAATCTTGAGTAAATCATGGGCTCTTTGTTTGAGAAGCAGTAAGCCTTAGTCTTACATCTGTTGATACAATAATATTTCACCACAGTTGTCTTGAGCAGTTGTGAAGGATATTTATCCCTCATCTTTCAGAACCAAAATGTCAGATGGCAGTCTGGATTTTAAATGTTGTGGGTGTTGTGAAAGTTCGCAGTTGGGCAGGTACCATGGAATGTGACAGTCTGTCAACCTGACTTACTTACAAGAGTGCATGGAAGCAAACTGAAGGGAAAAAGTGCATCAGGAGGGTTTTTTGTTTTGTTTTGTTTTTGCAGGGGGGAAGGTTGAAATGGGTAGGAAGAATAGAACAAAAAAAGTACTTACAAGAAAGAAAAAAAAAGGCAAACTGTTAAAAGAAGGCTTTTAAGTATTGTTACTCAGAGTTTGGTCTGTTGATAGGATTTCCATTTAATTTATCATCCAGTGTGGGACACTTGACAGTGAGAGGCTTTTACCCAAAGGAATGCTGAAACAACTGGCATAAACTGGGACATATTTATACTATCTGTAGACTGTGTGCATCAGAATATCTTAGGGTTTTTATTAAACATGCAAAATCTTGAGCCCTATCATATTTACAGAAGCTCATGTTCAGTATTTTCTCAACTTGTTTATCCTCTGAATCCTTTTTTCTCTAATAACACCTCTTAATGTCCTGTGGAACCAGTTTTTTGGGCAGCATGGAAAACTGGTCTAGAGAAAGTAGCACTGATCAAGGGAATGTTTTTCAGGGCTGCATTCTATTAATTATATAATATGAATTGTAGGAAAGAGGAATATATAGCTGTCATACTGCTGTGAGAAACTAGAGAACTGTTTTCACTTGTTTGTTTATTTTCACAGGTATTGTTTTCTCAAATGTTTTCTTTTTCTATGACTTGGTTAGTTCTAATGCATTCCCCTTTAGTCCCTAATGTGTTTGGTGCTAGATCAGATCCATGAAACCAAAACTTGAATGGACTTTTGAAAGAAGGAATAAAATTGGCTTTCCATGAATGATGTGTAAAATAGGACACTTGCTTAAAATGTTTTTCTTGCTACTGTTATCTAAGATCAGCATTTATGAATTTCTTTACCATTCACTTTAACTTTCAGCAAGCCTGTCTTTTATTGTTAAATTAAATGATTGTACTTAGAACACAAATTTATTTTGTTCAGTGCTTTCACAAGAAAACCCTATTGCTCATATTTTAATATCAGTTAAGTCATTGAAACAGTAACATGGCAAGGAATAACTGTTGTTAAACTTGCACACATTTTTCTTTGTATATCAGATCACAAAAGAGGAAGAGCGAGAGAAGAAGTTTTCTAGAAGGCTAAATCACAGTCCTCCTCAGTCAAGCTCCCGATACAGAGAAAATAGGTGACTGATTCTTTGAACCATGTTCAATGTTTAGACATTGCTTTTATTTTATATGAATATTTAGACTTGATTTTCTTTTACATAGGGGTAAGTAATGTCTACTCTTTTATTGGTCTAGGAAAGTGGTAACTCGATCCTTTTCTACCAAAAATATCTAGGTGAGATTTGTTGGTCCTGGAAGTGAGATTTAGGACAGTGCTCAGCATATGTTAGTTATTGTTATTATTTTTATTCCTGACTGCAAATTCCAGTGAAGTCTTAATGTGAGACCTTTTTTGCCCAAAGTTTCCCTTTAGAGTGAATACATTATTTTTCCCATTAAGGCTTCAAAAGCATTTAGAGTGCAGTGTGTGTAATATATGCCTATAAGTATGAGACTGTGTACAAGACAATATATACTATAGGACATATGTACAGATCCCTTAATGTATAGATGCATTTGTGTATAAAATGAAGACTTCAAAAGAGTATTGTTTTTTTTTTTTCCTTAGAAGGGGTTTTAGAGTACTTTAGCAGATCATGTTCAGTTTTTCAGTTTTTTGAGTTTCTTATGTTTGTATTCTGATGGTGGGATAAAGAATCATGACGGTACAAGAATAAAATAGAACTTTTGCATTTAATTGGAGTTTTTCCTGTGTCCACTTAAATATTTTCATAAAAGTGATCATATATTTCTTTAGAAGTCGTGATGAGAGGAAAAAAGATGATCGTTCTCGCAAAAGAGATTATGATCGAAACCCTCCTCGAAGAGATTCATACAGAGACCGGTACAATAGAAGACGAGGGCGAAGTCGCAGTTACAGCAGGAGTCGGAGTCGAAGTTGGAGTAAAGAGCGGCTTCGTGACAGGGATAGAGACAGAAGCAGGACTAGAAGCAGAAGCAGGACGCGGAGCAGGGGTAAGTGATCCATGTCCACGTATGTGTTGGCTGGCACTTGCATGGGGAAAACAATCCTGTATTTGAGGGCTTTAAAAATTGTTGTAATTTTGTCACTGTTATCTTTATTTTTTTCTATTTTGATGTATTTTGTGTGTCCAAGTGAATACTTTTTAAAAATTTCTTTAAAAATTTTTATTTTATACAAATTAAAGCCACAGTGAATTACCACTGTACACCCATCAGAATGATTGAAATTAAAAAGACTTGCTCTCCCCAGTGTTGGTGAGGATGGAGATAAGCTGGAACTCTTTGGAAAACACTTGAACAGTATCTTAAAAATGTTAAGCCTATACCTACCAAATGACCCAGTCAGCCATTCCTCTCCTAGGTGTTTACTTAAAAGAAATGAAAGTGTATTTCCACACAAAGACATATACAGATGATCATGGCAGCTTCATTTGTTATAGCCAAAAGCTAGAAACAATCCAAACGTCCATCAACAGGTGAATGGATCAACAAATTATGGTATATCCATAGAATGGATAAAAAGGAAAGAACTATTGATACATGCAGGGAAATGCATGAATCTCAAAATAATTATGCTGATTGAAAGAAGCCACACAAAAAATGTGTGTGTGTGTGAGAGAGAGAGAGACATAGAGACATAGAATTTTAGAAAATGCAGACTAATCTATGATGACAGAAAACAACTCAGTGGTTGCCTGGGGTAAAGTAAAGGAGGGATGGATCATAAAAGGGAACAAGGATACTTTTGGGGGGGTGATGAGTATGTACAGTATATACCTTATTTTGATTGAGATGTTTGGTTTCACAGGTGTATACATAGATCAAAATTCATAAATTGTACATTTTAAGTATGTTGAGTTTATATCAGTTAGACCTCAAAACTATGAAAACAGTTAAAAATTTTCATTTTAGATGTGTGAGTTTACAAGAGCGTCTCATTTCCAACATGCATATTTTTCTTTCATTGTGTATTATCGAAAGGAATATATTGCAGGCAGTAAAACAACTAAACACCTTAAGAGTAAAACACCTTTACTCAACTTAGATTTTTACTACCCTTGCAACCTTTATTGTATAGTTACTTTTAGTCTTTAGGAAATAGTATTTATGGCTTTTGTATAAGCCCTGTATTTCTCTGTTACTCTTAGAGTTTTTTCCCCCTGTGATCTAGGTGTATTAGGCCTTTCTGCACATTGCTTCACTTAACTGATCTCCTTAATGTCTTTTCTCTTTCCTTGGTAAATTTTCCTTTCTTGACCCAATTAATTTCTTTGTGTTTATTATGTACTCCTTTTTCTTCCTCTTTACACATCCATTCTCATCTTCAACAAATAGTGTTCAGTGTATAAAGCCATGCTAGGACCTTTGAATGGATGACAACTAAATGTTCATCACAGAAAAAATAACCATACTTATATTGTAGATTTTGTTTTGTTGGCTAAAGTTATGCATACTAAGATTGCAGTGAAGAAAATTAAAAAATTCTCTGCTATAACTAAAACTCAAAGAAAAATCTCATTAGGTATAGCAAGTTTATGTGTGTGGTTTTTTAGTTTAGGTCATATTGAAAAGAAATAGCTTATCTTGGAACATTGTATATACATTGAATAGTTTTTAAAAGGAGGATTGTGTAAAATTTGAACTTTTTCTCTATGTTTAGCAAAAATATTGGGTTGGCCAAAAAGTTCGTTGGGGTTTTTCCATAACGTCTTATGGAAAAACCCAAACGAACCTTTTGGCGAACCCAATATCTGTTTCTTAGATTTGGGACATGTGTGTTTTTTGTTTTTTTTTAAAATAGAGTGTAGTTTTATAAGTCATTTGTATTTTGTTGCAGAAAGGGATCTGGTAAAACCTAAATATGACCTGGATAGAGCAGATGCATTAGAAAACAATTATACTCCAGTCTCTTCGGTACCTAATATTTCATCTGGCCACTACCCTGTACCTACTTTGAGCAGCACTATTACAGTAATTGCTCCTACTCATCATGGTAATAATACTACCGAAAGTTGGTCTGAATTCCATGAAGACCAAGTGGACCATAACTCATATGTAAGACCACCAATGCCAAAGAAACGGTGTAGAGACTATGATGGTAAGCCTGTCAACTATTTCATGAGGTATTGAATTAATATTTCCAGCTGAGTAAATTCTGTAAATTTAGGTTATACACAGTTACTCAAAGACTTAACCTATTGGAAATAGTGGGAAATTAGTTTTAAGCACTTCATGAATTCCTCAGTATATTACTGAAGTCTTCATTAGTCACCACTGACTATTGAATATCAATTTAAAGATAGTGTTTATTTGCACCAAGTCTTACTATATTTTTGGAATTTGCCAAACAAGAGTAATATCTACTGAGTTACCTACCAGGGAATTGGCTACTGAAACATTCTTGACAAAACTTACTTCTTTAGAAATCAGTGGTTATTAGCATGTAAGTAAAACCTAGAAATATGAATATCACCTATGTAATCATTTTATAAATGAATTGAAGACTCTTTAAGATTTTACTGTAAAAGTTTTGTAAACTGTATTAAAGCTGTATCATGTTGCTAGCTGGGTATACTCATTTTAATTTGGTGATACATTTTTTAGGGGGTATGTTAGCTATATTTTCACTTAATATGTATTTTATATTACTGGAAATGAGTAGGTAGCTCTTGTGATATGGTTACTTATACTTGCCCAGTATTAAAAATATTCCTGTTTTTAAATATCTCCACTTCTGTTAACTTAGAGAAAATGTATATGTCCAGCACTTTTCATATTTCTTTCTAATTGTTCTTCCTCACAGAAAAGGGTTTCTGTATGAGAGGAGACATGTGCCCTTTTGATCATGGAAGTGACCCGGTAGTTGTAGAAGATGTCAATCTTCCTGGTATGCTGCCTTTCCCAGCACAGCCTCCTGTTGTTGAAGGACCACCTCCTCCTGGACTCCCTCCACCACCACCAATTCTTACACCCCCACCTGTGAATCTGAGACCCCCAGTGCCACCGCCAGGCCCATTACCACCCAGTCTACCACCTGTCACAGGTAAGTAAATATGTTTGCCTGTACTTATTATCTATTCATTCATAGTCTTTTATTAAAGTTAATAGTTTGATGCTTGCTTTTGTTAAAAGTATCTAAAGTAATCCTGTAGATGCCTGCTAGAAACTAAGAATAAGATGCTCCCATCTGGAATATACTCCTTATTTTTCAGGCTGTGCCAAACCTATGGTTTACTGTGGTTTAGGGTGGCCCTGAATTATGCATGTTACTGATGAATCCCAGCTATCTCTAGTCCTTTATAGCTTAAGACAAACCTGTTTGGAATGCATTAAATGAACATTTTACCCTGAAAAACTCATATAGTTGTAAGAGCTTGGTGTTTGTAGATATTATAATTTGCTAAAGGAGAATATCACGTTTGGATATACAATAACTTATTTTATTTGTTTGCTTTCAGATGATATTTCTTATTCTTTGGTTTTGACAGGACCACCACCTCCACTTCCTCCTTTGCAACCATCTGGCATGGATGCTCCCCCAAACTCTGCAACCAGCTCTGTTCCTACTGTGGTAACAACTGGCATCCATCACCAGCCTCCTCCTGCTCCACCCTCTCTTTTTACTGCAGGTGCAGTTTTGGCCCTTTCTATATTAATAATGTAATATAGTTTAGAGAAGAGTTTTAGGTGAGGAATTTAAAAATGTCTAGAGAGTGAATTGCTCTATCAAGTCTATTTTTCTTACTAAAATTATATGGAATAAAATGTAGACATGGTGAATGCACATTAAATATAAGTTCTCAGTTACACTTTTTAAAAAACTAAGTTTTTAATAACATTTAATTTTTATAAGACTATTTTAAGAAATACATATACATTAGTTATGAATTAGTAATATGTTATGTAGTTGACTTTTTCTATTATCAATATAAAAAAATTACCAAGCGGAGTTTTATAATTGTTTTTTAATTGCAGTTTTTGTGTTACCAGATACATATGACACAGATGGCTACAATCCTGAAGCCCCAAGCATAACAAACACTTCCAGACCAATGTATCGACACAGAGTGCATGCGCAAAGGCCTAACTTGATAGGACTGACATCAGGGGATATGGATTTGCCACCCAGAGGTACTATGATGAATCTTTTCTTCTTATCATTTTCATAATATCAAGAGTGGCAGAGCATTTAAAAAGAACAGTAGGTCCTGTGTTTATTGGGGTTGAGTAAGGGATGATGATTATGTTTGTTCCTTGGATCCTTTGGTCTCACATGAGAGAAAAGGTAATGTGTGGTACCCTATTTGTGGTGTTGGTGACATTTTATTCTGTCATCCAAGGGGAAAGGAATTTCCCCAAAGTCCTTATTTTCTAGCTTTTTGGGGGCATATGCTATCATTTGCAGTCTTAATTGGTTCATTTAAACTCAAGACTAATGCTCTAATTCCTAAAGATAAATTATTTTGTAGTTTAGATAATGAAATTAGCTGTACAAATTTAATGCTTGATACATATTTTATTTTTGTTTGCTTTTGACATGTTAGAATTTGATACTGGTTTGCTTATAATATTTTAAGCAAAAAGAATTATATTTTAGAAAGTGACTTGTTAGCTTTTAAAATTTTCTTAGAGGAGACAGACTTTTTGGTATAATTTCTAAATGGGAGAAGAAGATAGAATTTAGACTGGTCCACAAGCCAGGGCAGGGAAAGTGCTATACAGAGGTGCAAACTGATACAAAGGTTCAGAGGAGGGAGAGTTCACATTAATTTGAAAGATGGAGCAATGTTGTCAGACATTATAGAAAATATTACACAGGCCAATAAAAATATATCTTTTTTCCTAACTACTTCAACTAACTTTTAAATCCCATTTTCTTTCCAGTCTTTCCTTGCCATCTTTCATTTCTAGTAATAAAAAAGAAAAAAAAAGGTCATGCATTGTCAGTTGTGAATAAAAGTCCAACTTGTTTAAATAAGTAACAGTCTGTACCTAATGTGATTTAGTAAACTTGTGTTTACTTACACTTTGCACTTTTTTTGTTTGTTCATTAGAAACTGTCAGATTCTGAGCATCTACCTTGAGTGTTCAGAGAACTTTCTGTGGTGGTGGAGTGAGGAACATTTTAATTTATATCCTGTGAGATCACAGGACAACATTTCATGTGGATGTCCCTTTCCCCCCACACCTTTTAAAGTCTCCTTGAGGCATTCTAATGACTTTCATTAATAGCAATAGAAAAAAGGTTTCTTAACAATTTTTATGTAAGGGAAATAAGATTGCTTGTAATTGAAAAGTAGCCACTTAAGATTATGGCTGTTCATGGTATTTACTCATCCCTTGAGTGTCTCCTACCTGACTAGTTCAGAGAAAACCCCTTCCTTCTTTGGGTCACTACTTAGCACTCATTTTCTTTTCATTATACCAGTATTCCTTGCTCTTACTGGAACCTCTGACATCAAATCATCTTTCTTAACCTTGCTGCTTTGGAGTGGCGTAAATGTATGCCACTATATAGATCAACATTTATTAGACCCATCCCAAATCTAGGACAGTTTTTTGCTGGTGATTGAGAGAAGACAGAAGGATCAAACCCTTTGCACATAAATCTTACCGAATAGAAGTTGGAATTATGGTAATTTCAGCTCCACATGCATGTAGTTACAAGTTATAGGAAATGGCTCTATTGAGATACAAATGTCTGGTATGCCTACTTAGAAATTTGAATGCCTTTTCTCATAGAATCATTATACATAATGATTATTTTAGTACTTTTTAAAGTTCTTTAGATATATCATGTACTATTTCTGTAAGCTGGTTTAGGAATATGTTTTCCATTAATAACATTGTTTTTATGTACCAGACAACTGATTTAGCAAACCATTTAAATTGAGGATTACCTATACTTCTATTGCCTTATCTTTTTTCAGTCCTCCTCCCCTCAAAATGTTCTCATCTATTGCCCATTTGGTTTGAAATTTACTGGCCTGGATTGTGACATATACATAATTAAAAGTTTATAATATTGCTCATTATATAATTATTATACATTTCTAATAGCCTATAGATGGCCTCATTTATATTTGTCACAGACTATTATGTGATAACTATATTTTTATGCTTCATACTTTCAACTTCATAGGAAATTATTGTTGCTAAACAAATGAAAAGACTTTAGGCCTTTTGATGCCTTGGAATCAAAAAAGTGACCTAGAGGTCCTGATAATGGTACTTTCTAGATTTCTAAGGCAGTGGAGAACTTGATAGACACTCCCTTGACTGGATACAGATAGGTAGGAAGAAGGGCTAAGTGGTTTTTCATTTGCCATCAACAAAACCAGTGCTGAAAACGTTAAGCAGAAAAACAATTTATTAAAAAGATATCAGGGGAAAACACAGTAAATACAACTAATAGACACATTTACTAATTGTATATCAAGAGGAACTTGCTTCTGTGTGTTTAACACTCCTTCTTTTAAATAAATAACAATGAAAGAGAATATGAGTGCGAGAATACAGATGAGTTGGAGCAAACACATCACTGCCTTTCTTGGTGAACCTTCAGATAAAGAACATATTAAAGTACAAAAGGACATTGGATAGCTCAAAGACTCTTTAAAAGGGCTAGTGAACATGTTTGGGAGGCAGGAATAAGGCCAGAAATTCTGTTGCAGAACTGGTCCTGTGAAGATACCACTCGGCAAAGGAACTACAACTTGCACTGTGAATGCCTGCAATGCTAGATACTGGATGTTTCCACCTGATGTGCTGTAGAGATGTGGGATAAGTCAGAGTTAGCCAGAAAAAGGGGGTCGATAAAGCACATATATCCTGTGCTACTTTTGTGAAACTGGAAGATCTTTTTGATTAGAAACAGGGAGTAAGGGATATGGGGGCGGGGAGATGAGAGGCCAATTAAAGGCGTTTGAAAAATTCTAGAAAAGAGATGATAAGTAGCTAGACTAGTGTAGTAACAGTGGGAAGTAAGAGATTTAAGTTTAGTGGAAAGAGTTGACAACACCTTTAACTTATTGAATTTGGGGACTTAGAATGGGGGTAATGGAGAAGGTGAAATGAAAGACACCAGGTTTCTGTTTTGGATAATTGGGCAGATGATAATATCATTCATTAAGAGGAAGAACAGATTTGGTAGGAGGATCTCCTGCATGGAGATTATAGTGGTAGCCATGAGAGAGATTGTGCTGAAACAGATCCTAAGTTCTTTTGGTTAGTTATATGTTTAGAAATACTCAGAATAGGAGTTATATAACCAATTTATCCATCTTTTAAGAAAGGAATTTTAAAATATATTTTTTCCATGTGGACTAAGGTTAGCATGTTTTAAACTTTGGCGTCATTTGGGAATAACAGGCTAAGTGTAGTTTTTTGTTTGTCAAACTCCATCTAAGTGTATGTAAAATGTTGAAAGTAGCACATATTTACAGCTCTTTTGCACTGCATTTCAATGTTGAATCTTTACCTTTTTAAATTTAACATGATTTTATTGTGTTAATATGCTGATGTTTAAATAAGCAACTCATTTCAGTCACAACTCCAAGTTATTGAGTCTTAAGGTTACTAGACTAGTGTTAAATTTTATATCTTGTAGATTGTGCATTTAATTTCAAAACTATAAACTCAGAGCCCCAAGATGATTTATTTATTATTAATTTGACATATGAGAATTACTGATTATTCTTCAGTTAAGTGTGAAAGGAATTCAAAATAAGTTAAAATCCCTTAGATGACTATATTTAGATGTACATATATTTCTATTTCTTCTAAAATGTATATTTGGACAAAAATTCAGAACTTTGTTTTTAATGCAGATTTAAGGAGGTGGCTATGATTAACAGAAAATATTAATCTATGCTTTCTTTTCTTTTGTTTCAAACAGAAAAGCCTCCTAATAAAAGCAGTATGAGGATAGTAGTGGATTCAGAGTCAAGGAAAAGAACCATTGGTTCTGGGGAGCCTGGAGTTCCTACAAAGAAGACTTGGTTTGATAAGTAAGCTGGCAGGGGAAATTGAGGAATTTTATTATGCAGTGATCTTTAGGATCATTGCAATATTATTGTGACAGTATAGTGGTCTCTTTCAAAATAAAATTTATTCTGTAGGCAGTCCCCAACTAAAGTGTATAGTATTTGTTTTCTAAAAATGTGTTAGTTAGTTGTCTGGTACTTGGAAGGTACTTTCTTATAGAAATGGTGTGTGTGGTGGTTGAGCACATAAGTTTTCCTATTTGTACCTCCCCCTACCTTCACAAAAAAAACAACAACCCACCCCTTAACTTAGCGATGTTGTTGAATACTAGCTGTTTAAAGGATAGTCATGAGCCTACTCTCAGGGAAGGAAGGAAGCGTTAGGTATGAAAGGAGGCTTTACATGTGGGCAATTCCTGTTAGGAGTTAGAAAGCAGCCTTTGTGGGGGTAGGGGAGGCTGTGTGTTTGATGATTCATTTACAGATTTGCATGTTTGAGGAAAGACTGGGATCACACTTTTAGAGCTTTAACATATGTTTAATAATGGATAATTTCTAGTTCTGTCTCTGCCTTTAATTCTGTGATTTAGGGCAGGCAATGTAACCTCCCTGGGCCACAGTTTTGCCCCCCTTTCTTCAAGTGTCAAACGTATGGTCGACAGTTCTGACTTTTTTTTTTAATTGGAAGGAGGTCGAGACAGTCATTTCTTGCTTTTAATCAATGTTTTGAAGTAGGAAATATTTCAATAAGTTAGCCTTTGCAGAAACGGCAAAGATTATATAGGCAAATTGACTGAAAGAGGGTGCTAAGACCTTTCCTGCTAAGAATTTTAAGTAGGAGTGGAATAGAAGTGGAAAGGAACAAATGATATGGAATAACCCTTCTCACTTGGCTTCCATGAAAGATAATGAACACTACTCATTTGGAAACTTCATTTTTTGAGGAAAAAAAATAAATTCCCTTTATCAACTAGCAATTTCAATTTTGAAAAAACAAATTGAACTTAAGTTGCAAAACTTTATTCTTTTGTACTTGATAGGGATCAGGATTTATAAATGAATGTATTAATTAACTTGATTTTTGTTACAGACCAAATTTTAATAGAACAAACAGCCCAGGCTTCCAGAAAAAGGTTCAGTTTGGAAATGAAAATACCAAACTTGAACTTAGAAAAGTTCCTCCAGAATTAAATAATATCAGCAAACTTAATGAGCATTTTAGTCGATTTGGAACCTTGGTTAACTTACAGGTAAGAGCTTTAAAGTGATTCTGTTGTCTCTGCTTAATTATTTACAGAGGGGACCTTAATATAGTAAGAAAAATAGTTTTATAAGAAAATATTATGGAAACTTTGGTAATATTCTAAGTTTAGAAAATTGGATATGAAGTGAAACTTTTTATTTTAGGAAAATGTGTGATTTTGAATAACATATTTACTTTCAAAAGGCAGGAGACTTGATTGATCTTATTATACACTTTCTACCTAATAGAGATTATCATAAAATTACAGCAAAGTTAAATAACCACAGTGGTAAAATCTAATCTTACAGTAGTTTTCATTTCCTTAGTTTCACGTTAGCAGAATGCTTCAGTCAGATTTATTTTTGCTGCCCCTATGGTGGGACACATTTAATAGATACTTTGGGGGCCCAAATACCAGGTAATCCATAATCAGTTTAAACATTTACTTTTTTCTCTTCCACTTTTGAACATCTTTTAAGATAAGTATCAGTGTAATTTGTATTTGATTTCACCTAAAATTAGACCTTGGCTTAGGTGTATGTTACTTGTGAGGTTATTTAGTATTGAGTTGACATTATGTAATATGTTGAAAGTGTTCAAATAATGTTGGGCTTCTTTTCCAGTTTGTGCAGCATTCTTTTGAACTAAATTATTTCCCATAATCTGATAAAAATAAGAATAAATGTTAGAGAGTACAGCTTAAGTTGATATTTTGGAAAAATTTGTTTTCTTTCCATTTAAAAAATAATACTATAAAAGTAATAGATGAGGGACTTCCCTGGGGGTGCAGTGGTTAAGAATCCACCTGCCAATGCAGGGGACACGGGTTTGATCCCTGGTCCAGGAAGATCCCACATGCCGCGGAGCAACTAAGGCCGTGCGCCACAGCTACTGAGCCTGCGCTCTAGAGCCCGTGTGCTGCAACTACTGAGCCTGCGTGCCTAGAGCCTGTGCTCCACAACAAGAGAAGCCACCGCAATGAGAAGCCTGCGCACCGCAACGAAGAGTAGCCCCTGTTCGCTGCAGCTAGAGAAAGCCCTCAGGCAGCAACGAAGACCCAACGCAGCCAAATCAATCAGTCAGTCAATCCCTAAAATGAAAAGAAAGTTCAACAAAAAAGGGTGGGGCAGTAGAGATTTATATAGAATTTAAAGAAAATGTGTTCAGTTCTCTGTCTCTTCCATTCTTCTCCTCATATATACCCATAATATTATTACGTTATTGGTAACAATTTACCATGTGTTATTTTGGATTTTTTGTTTTGTATTTCTGTGAGTACGTATCTACCTATAAATCAGTATGCAAACTTAAAAATATGTACATATTTAAAAGTATGTAGGTCCCTAGTATACATATTACCCTGTAGTTATTTCCTGTATCTTGAATATCTCTAAATATCTTTTTATGGCAATTCGATTTATCTACCACGTTTAGATCTAGACTTTAAAAAGTTCTTTTCCTTACACAGTTAACTACATTAGTAATATTAAATTTAAAGAAGTTTAAAGCTGAGGGTTAAAACATGGTATCTCACTATTGTTTCAACTTGTATTTCCTCAGTTACTGGTAAGATTGGTATCTTATCTCTGTATAGGTCCTATTGCTCTATCTGTATACTACCTGCATTATTATTTATAAAATACATATATTTGAAAGTTAGTTTAAAGAAACCCTTTAGCTTTATCCTAATAGAACTCCCCCCCACCACCCGCACCCTGCTCTGTTTTACATGAATTACTATTTAATTCTTAACAACTACTGAGTGGGTATTGTTATCTGGAGCGAGGTTGCTTGATTCAGGGTCTGTGTGCTTAATCCCTATTTTGTGTTGCTTTGCATCACCAGTAGTTTATATAACACACTTTGGAAAGTACTGGTGTTACTGAAAGAACAGGAAATTGAACACTAAAAAGCCCTGGATCTACTACTTATTTGTTGTATGGATCTACAGAATCACTTACTCTTTGAATCTTAGTTTCCTTATGTGTAAAATGTGATTGTTGCTATTGTTTGGTAGATCTTGCTCCCCCCCGCCCGCCTTAAATTTTCTTATGCTCTTGGAAATATTTTTGTGAGAGTTACCAATTTGGAAAATTTTACAGATGGATTTTTCTGTAATTTTCAATTAGAGATCACTCCTTTCAAAGTAGTTTACTGCCTTTTTCTGACTCTGGGGATCTAAGTCATGTCACTCAGTGACATAAGGATTATTTCTCATAGCCTTAATATTGGGGGTAGAAAGTGAAACATTCTAATGTTTGTATATAACATTTGTGCAGTGAGCATTCTCTACTAAGTGTTATATAGAGGAGGCTCTGATTCCACTCTGAACGGTCCTCAGTTACCATTTCTTCTGGAGTGAAAGTAGGCTACGGTAATAATCTAGATATAAGGAAGTGTAAAGATAGACTCTTACTTGGAGGACCAATATTTCATTTCTTGGGGAATTTTACTGTATGAAGCAATAGATTCATTTGCAAATTCAATGTGCTTAATATTTTAAATCTTAGGTTGCCTATAATGGTGATCCTGAAGGTGCCCTTATCCAATTTGCAACATATGAAGAAGCAAAGAAAGCAATATCAAGTACAGAAGCAGTGCTAAATAATCGCTTTATTAAGGTTTATTGGCACAGAGAAGGAAGCACCCAGCAGTTACAAACTACTTCTCCAAAAGTAAGAGAGAAATTTGTGTGAAATTAAATGCTTTTCTTGGAACGCTCTTGGCACAGTGTTTTTTAAAAGCAGAGGTATTGCAGTCAGGTCGACTTGAATTCAGATCCTGCCTCTACCATTGTTAACTGTATGCAGACTTAAGGAAGTTACTTAACTTCTCTAACCTGTTCTCTCATTTTATTATGACATTAATCCCTAGTTTAGATAATTATAAGATGATATGTGTAAAGCATATAGAACAGTTCCTGGTACATGGGAGATACTCCAGTACATGGTAGCTGTGTGTATTCTAGAAACTCAGACTGTGGGTTCATATTGGAAATCCTTCCTTCCTCTCTTTTTCTTTCAATCAGTGAGTCAATGAATATGTAAAGTTTAATTGTTTGCAGAGGTGTACTACAGCAGTTTGTTTTTCTGTTTAACTTTCTTCTGTTAATTAAAAAAAGAGACAGAAGATAGTGAAGGTTAGATTTTGATTTTCTCCTCTACTTTATAAATATCTTATGCATCTATATACATGCATGAAGGAATTTGGGAGGTGGTTAGGCTTTGATTATAAGCTGCACTTCTAAAACTTTCTCTGCATGGGCAACTTAGTAACAAAATAACAAAGGTTACCTTCCATGCTCATGAACTAATCAACTTGTTTAACATGTTTTTCTTGTTCTGAGGTAATGCAGCCTTTAGTCCAGCAGCCCATTTTGCCTGTTGTGAAGCAGTCAGTCAAAGAGCGGTTGGGTCCGGTACCTTCAAGTACTATTGAACCAGCAGAAGCCCAGAGTGCCAGTTCAGAACTTCCTCAGGTAAATGAAAAGTCTTACTGTGCCTGTCATGTAATAGGTTCTCAGTCAATTAGTTTCCCTTGGTGATTTGAATTATAATTAATTGTGTGTGTGTGTGTGTGTGTGTGTGTGTGTGTATATATATATATATATATATACAGTGTATTATATGTACGTTTTATACAGAAATATGATGGTCTATTCATATTTGAACACCACTTGTAAAATTTTTTTTTTTACCATTACCATAACGTTTTCACAGTCTACTTTTCCTATAGTATTTGAATCTTAAATTCTTTTCTGTAGCTAATACTTATTTATGAGAATAAATACTTTTTCACTTTGTAGAGGAGACATTTTCCAGCAAAACTGTCTAAAATGTAAAGTTTTAGTACATTAAATCTTACTTTTCCCATCATCTTTTACTTAACTAGAATGCTGTTCCAGAGATAATTATGCAGTAGACTGAACTGAAAGCTTTTGGGAAGGGAAGGCTTAAACCTTGAAGTTACTTATGCAGCTCTCTCAGAACTTTGCATCACTTATTCCTGACTCTCAAATTCTCTTCTCCATATGCCATTCCCTTCCCTCCCTTCCACACTTGAGTGGCACTTTCTTGTTTCTGCACCCTCAGTCTCATAGGTTTCAATATTTGCTGTGTGAAATAGGATGTAGTATCCTACTTAGCCAATGGATGCCACCTTGTTAAAATAGTCTTTGTAGATAATTCCTGAAGAGTAAGATATTGAGATTTTACAAAAACATGCAGAATGTAAATTAGTAAATTATTAGGTGCTAAAAAAAACCCCTCCAATCCTGCTATCCCAGATCATCACCAAATACAGTGTATTTGGCTATAAAACAAACATACTTTAGGAAAGAATGGCGTTTGTTTTAAGCTCACAAAGCAGGCACGTATTTTAACTACTCAAATCTAATATTTAGAATGTACAAACTTTCTACTTGTCAACACAGGGTTCTAAGAATGTATGGTTCTGTATCACTGGAGGGGACTTTAGCAACCACCTGGTTCAAACCTCTTATTTTACATCATAATTTTCCATGATTGAGTAATACTGTATACTGTGTATTTTTCCAAACATTCTCTTTCTGTTTCTGTCTTTGCAGAAGGCCCAAGGTTTTGTTATTAACATCAGTATACTTACAGAGTCAATATATGTTAGTAGAATCAGAATGTTCAAAATCCCTACAGACTTATATATGTTTGGGGAAACACTGAATATGTCCATTTTAATTTTTTTAGAATGTAACTAAGTTATCTGTGAAGGACAGGTTGGGTTTTGTATCAAAGCCATCTGTTTCAGCAACTGAAAAGGTAAGAAGAATAGCATGATGTGTGTGTCTTGGCTTCATAAATGTTTTCAGGTGGCACCTTAATTTTTTAATTGTTTTCATAGTTCCAAACTCTTGCTTCTTAATTGTATCTTTTATTCCTACCTTTTTGCTTTCCATTTGCTGAAAAAGAAAAATATTTGCCTACCTCTTTTTACTTTTTGCATCAGCATTTTAATACTTGCTGCTCACTGTATTTCCTTATGCTCCATTCTTTTTGTTTTTAGTTTTTATTTACTATTTTTTCTTTAGAGATATCATACATTTTAATTTGAAAACTCTGACAACCTTATAGAGAGGGCCATGAATTAGGAATTTTACCTGAGTTTGAGCTCTGGCTCTTCACTTACTAACTGCATGACTTTGGGCAGTGCTCTTAACCTTTCTGAACCCTTTTCCTCATCAATAAAATGGTGATGGTAATATTTGTCTTATGGGGTTTTAATGATGATTAATAAAATCAGTTATTTAAAGAGTATTTTGTAAATTAGAAAGAATGATGTAAATAAGTTTTTTATTTATTACAAACAGCTATTGTGTATAGCCTGACAATATAGTTAGTCATTTCTTTTTTTAAATGAGGGGAGCAAATGCTGATTAAATTGAGAACATTTTTGGACCTGTCTTATAGTTCTGTGTAGATGTGTTATTTTTTTCTGTTTAGGTATGAGTGAATGGCCCTGATCTTTAGTCTTTTTTGAGGTATGTCGAATCACAGAATATTAGAATTAGATAATCTGTGTCATTTCTTTATCCTCACCTTAAGGAAGGTAACCCCCAAATAGTTTTATGGTTGACCTATACACTATGAGTTACTGAGCTAGGACTGGAATCTGGGTCTTTGATTTCTTTCTAGTCCATGGCTCCTTCCATTATGAAGATTACGTGGGAAATTGACATTATAGATAATTAGAGCATCCCATGAAATAGCTGACCTGCTCTCTTCACTGGTTCTTCAGTATATTATTTTCCTTATTTACTGTGTTAAACTTTGGCAATTCTAGAAATTTGAGTATGAATCTCATTTTGTATATCACATTTTCTTCTTGGGCACCTCAGCATTACTTTAGGCATAAAATGCCTAAAATGATTCATTATTTCCCCTATAAGTTAATTTCTCCTCCTAGCCACCCACCTCTGGAAGTGATGCCACCATTTTCCTTGTTGTGCAGTCTGGAAGCCTTAGAGTCATTCACTTGTGTTTGTAGTCCAGTTGTCTCCTGCAGTTCCCTGGCCTCTGGGCTGGCATCCCCCTCCTCTAGTTTACACTGCCACCATTCTACTCTCAGACTTATTTTAATGTTAACTTTGTACAGAAACTTTCATTTCCTCAGCGAAATTTGCTTGATTCATAACTCATCATACCTCAATTATTGTGGTTCTGTTACCTCTGCTTTAGTTGTTCCTTTCTACCCTAATGAGCCCTTTTCTGTTCGTTGTCTCTTGCTATTTCCTGCCTCTTTTTTCTTTTTTTTGATGGTGGTTTTTCTGGAGTGATTTCCTTCTGCCTAACAGATTTCTAGTCATTCTTTTAAAGATTGAAAATCTCTCTAACCTCTACTATGAAACCTCCAGATTTTTCCATATATGCCCCCCCCCAAATTTGTGTGGCTTAGTCTATGCCACTAAATTTAGCAGCATCTAAACATTTACTTTGATTATTTTTATCCTCCTTGATAATAAGTAACTAAGGAATAAAATAATAATATAAGGGCTGTTACACTTAGTATAGTGCTGAGCAATTCTGGTGAGGTCTACAACCCTGATTATGTTTAGGATCCGTTTATGTCAAGATTTGGATTCTGAAATTGAAGTGTACTAACTATAGCTTTTACAAAACTTTTCTAGTGTGTTTTGCTACTTGTTCTCATTATTGTTTTTTAACGTGTTTTGTATAGCTTTAGATGAAAGGTGTCCAAATTTGGAATTGATAGTATAAATTTGCTAATATAGTTAGCATTAAGTATATTTGTGAAAAATCACTAATGGTAGTGGGCTATTTATTAAAAAAAAATTACTCAGTAAATATTGTAAAGAATCTTCTAAGGAAAGCAATTATTTACAAGTATGTAACTTCCTGTCATCTTCAGTGAACCTGTTTACAGAATAGCATTTGGTTTTTGCTTATTCTTGGTTATTTCTGTTCCCCTAGTCCATAGGGGTTTTTACTGCATAATCCTTAGAGCTCAGTGATTCAGAGAAGTCTTAGGAAGAGTAGGAGAATGTTCCCCATCATCAAATGTTATTTAAATTTTTTTTTAAATCGAAGGCTAGGGAAAACTCAAACCTTGCATCTAAACAATATCTTTTGTCATTGTTAAAGCAAACAAGTACACAAATATAAAATTTTATCCCCTTCCTGTAAATAGCACCCACTAAACCCTCTAGTGATTCTTTGTTATTCTAAGATTGCATGTGAGAGGGCTAAGAAAGAGGAAACTTAAAACCTAATTTTTACTGCTAAATATTAAGATACTGTAATAGCTGTTAAATAAGTATTGTTTGAGTAGAGTGATCAGTAAAATGATGTTTGAGTGCCTCAGCTTACTCTAGAGAGATTTATGAAGAATAAAGGTGGCATCTGCATATACCATCCTGGTTAGTTTTTTTTGTTTGTTTGTTTTTTTATTTATTTTCGGTTGCGTTGGGTCTTTGTTGCTGCATGCGGGCTTTCTCTAGTTGTGGCGAGCAGGGGCTACTTTTCATTGCGGTGCACGGGCTTCTCATTGCGGTGGCTTCTCTTGTTGTGGAGCACGGGCTTTAGGCGCACAGGCTTCAGTAGTTGTGGCATGCAAGCTCAATAGTTGTGACTTGCAGGCTCTAGAGCACAGGCTCAGTAGTTGCGGCGCACGGGCTTAGTTGCTCTGCGGCACGTGGGATCTTCCCAGACCAGGGATCGAACCTGTGTCCCCTGCATTGGCAGGCAGATTCTTAACCACTGCGCCACCAGGGAAGTCCATCCTGGTTAGTTTTTTTAAAAAAGTTTAGACTGTCCAAATTATCCCTGTAAAGCTCTTCTAAATTCTAAGAAGGTAAACTGACTAATCAGTTGAATATTTAATGTTCTTATATCAGTTTCAGGTATATCAGACTTATGGTACAGGATGTTATTGTTCCTTAGCAGGGTTTTTTTTTTTGGTAATCTAAAAATATATCCTGGTCCCCTTGCATGATGATAAGCTGACATCTGTACCATGGAACTTTTAAAAGGGAAATTGTTTGGCATATTTGAAGGAACATTGCATGTCATATAGAGAATTTGGCTGTTGGGATTTAGCAGCTGACATTCTGGATGATCCTGGATAAGTCTTACTCTCTCTGTTTCCTTAACGATAAAATACAGTCATTTAAGTAACCCTTTGATTTTTAAAATTTGTATTTATTGTGTAATTTTGCTACTTTATTATAAAGATTAAGGAAAGGTATGATCATTTCTTTTCATAACTGTTATTGACTAATTTTAATTTTAAAAAATGGATTGGCCTCTGTCAGGATTATTCTGTGGATTACTCAGTCAGGATTATTACCAGGATTATTTTTCTTCCAGAGAGATATGATTTATATAAAATTATTTGCTATGCTGAATTTTCTGGGAACCAAGCTGTTGTAGCAAAAATTGATTACTGACTTAAACATTTTTTTCTTTGATGTTAAAATATTTCTCTGCAAGACCTTCAATCCCTTTGTCTCGTTTAAGCTACTTGGTATTCTTGTAAGAAATAAAATCATTAATTCCTGAAAATATTTGATAAACTTAATTTTAAAGTAAATTCCTGTTGTCCTCACTAGAATTCCCAGTTAAGTTTTGCTACAGAAAACACATCTGTATGCTGCTTTAAGGGAATATCATTAAGTGAACATTGAGATTTATTGAAAGGCTGATTATTTACTTAATATGAAAGTTGACTATATGGTAATTATATATTAATAAGTTTCCTACACATAACTCCTCAGAATACTGTCTTTTTATTGCAGTTAAGCAAAGCACTTCTGCTTTAGACACCTGTGAGAACTAGCTTATTGGGAGTGTTGCTTTGAGGCATACTAACTATGTTTCTTTTGTATTTGATTGAGGCATACTAACTATGTTTCTTTTGTATTTGATTTTAACTTGGGCACTTGTTATTAAAAAATGATACTTGGATGACTTAATTTGTAATAACCTTCTTTTGCAGTAGGTACTTTTTACAAGATACTTTTTTTATTCCGTTTTTATCCATGAGAAAAATCTATTTTTCTTTTTTTACAAGTACTAGTAATATTCATGGCTTGTAATATTTTATATAGGAAGTAAGATAAGGCGGTGTTAATGGATTATAACCTATTTTATTGGAGAATTGGCTTTTATCTTGGGAAGTAAGAGGTATTAGTGATGTATATTTTAACAACAAAGCATGTGATACTTTTCAGCTCATCTTATGAATTGAAGAGAGCTTTGATACCAGACCTGACAAGTGTACTATAAGAAATGAATATTACAAGCCAATATCTCATGAACATAAACGCAAAAATCATAAGTAAAATGTTAGCAAATGTACAGTGATATGAGAAAGATAATACATCCTGACCAGGTAGAGTTTATTCCAGAAATGCAAGGTTGATTTAACATTTGAAAATCATTTATTTCACCATATTAACAAAATAAAGGGTTCGGAGGAGGGATGGGGTAGATGTTGGAGGGAGGGAGAAGGACCCCATGTGATTATCTCAGTAGAAAAAAAAATGTGGTAAAATTCTTTATTTAGTCACATTAAACATTCTGCAAACTAGGAATGTAAAGAAACTTCCTTAATTTTGACAAAGTATATTTGCAAAATAACAAACCCCTACAGCTAACATATTCAGTGGTGAAATAATTGAATACTTTCCCCCTGAGATCAGGAACAGCAAAGGATGTCCACTCTCGTCACTTTTTCCAGTAGTATAGGGCCTAACCACTACAATAAGGAAATAAGATAAAATAAATGGCATAAATGTTGGAAAGGGAGAAACAGAACTATGTTTACTCACAGATGATATGATTGTATATGTAGAAAATCCAAAAGAATTCACAGACGATTGGAATTAATAAGTGAATACAATAAGGTCACTGGAAATAAGGTCAATATGTAAAAATACAGCACATGCAGAAACCCTTTTGGAAAATAGAGGTGTGGTTGTTTAGAAAGACCACTATGTTTTTATTATATTCTTAGAATCGTAGCATCATCTTTTCTGTTGGGTTCGTTACTTCCCTCCACTGGTTTCATTTTTAACAGATTTTCTTCTCTTTTGTGACAACTCTATCCTCATCTTTTGAAAAATACAGATATTTCTTGTTATTCAAACTCTTACTATCTAAACTCTGGAACCTAATAGATTCAGATAGTGAGCAATATTTGTAATCATATAGTTCACTGTTTCTAAGACATTTTATTTTCACACCTCTGAAATTGGGCTACATCTTATAGTTGTTGGTATTTATGATTATAATTGGCACCCTTTTCCTTTAGTAGGGTTATATTAAATGACAGTGTGTCTCTAGGCAGTGATATCTTTTTTTTTTTTTTAAACATCTTTATTGAAGTATAATTGCCTTACAATGGTGTGTTAGCTTCTGCTTTATAACAAAGTGAATCAGTTATACATATACAATATGTTCCCATATCTCTTCCCTCTTGCATCTCCCTCCCTCCCACCCTCCCCATCCCACCCCTCTACGTGGTCACAAAGCACCAAGCTGATCTCCCTGTGCTATGCGGCTGCTTCCCACTAGCTATCTATTTTACATTTGGTAGTGTATATATGTCCATGACACTCTCTCACCCTGTCACATCTCACCCCACCCCTTCCCCATATCCTCAAGTCCATTCTCTAGTAGGTCTGTGTCTTTATTCCCGTCTTGCCACTAGGTTCTTCATGGCCTTTTTTTTTTTTTCCTTATATTCCGTATATATGTGTTAGCATACTGTATTTGTTTTTCTCTTTCTGACTTACTTCACTCTGTATGACAGACTCTAACTCCATCCACCTCATTACAAATACCTCCATTTCATTTCTTCTTATGGCTGAGTAATATTCCATTGTATATATGTGCCACATCTTCTTTATCCATTCATCTGTCGATGGACATTTAGGTTGCTTCCATGTCCTGGCTATTGTAAATAGAGCTGCAGTGAACATTTTGGTACGTGACTCTTTTTGAACTATGGTTTTCTCAGGGTATATGCCCAGTAGTGGGATTGCTGGGTCGTATGGTAGTTCTATTTGTAGTTTTTTAAGGAACCTCCATACTGTTCTCCATAGTGGCTGTATCAATTTACATTCCCACCAACAGTGCAAGAGTGTTCCCTTTCCTCCACACCCTCTCCAGCATTTATTGTTTCTAGATTTTTTGATGATGGCCATTCTGACCGGTGTGAGATGATATCTCATTGTAGTTTTGATTTGCATTTCTCTAATGATTAATGATGTTGAGCATTCTTTCATGTGTCTGTTGGCAATCTGTATATCTTCTTTGGAGAAATGTCTATTTAGGTCTTCTGCCCATTTTTGGATTGGGTTGTTGGTTTTTTTGTTATTGAGCTGCATGAGCTGCTTGTAAATCTTGGAGATTAATCCTTTGTCAGTTGCTTCATTTGCAAATATTTTCTCCCATTCTGATGGTTGTCTTTTGGTCTTGTTTATGGTTTCCTTTGCTGTGCAAAAGCTTTTAAGTTTCATTAGGTCCCATTTGTTTATTTGTGTTCTTATTTCCATTTCTCTGGGAGCTGGGTCAAAAAGAATCTTGCTGTGATGTATGTCATAGAGTGTTCTGCCTATGTTTTCCTCTAAGAGTTTGATAGTGTCTGGCCTTACACTTAGGTCTTTAATCCGTTTTGTGTTTATTTTTGTGCATGGTGTCAGGGAGTGTTCTAATTTCATACTTCTACATGTACCTGTCCAATTTTCCCAGCACCACTTATTGAAGAGGCTGTCTTTTCTCCACTGTATATGCTTGCCTCCTTTATCAAAGATAAGGTAACCATATGTGCGTGGGTTTATCTCTGGGCTTTCTATCCTGTTCCATTGATCTATATTTCTGTTTTTGTGCCAGTACCAAACTGTCTTGATTACTGTAGCTTTGTAGTATAGTCTGAAGTCAGGGAGCCTGATTCCCCCAGCTCCATTTTTCTTTCTCAAGATTGCTTTGGCTATTCGGGGTCTTTTGTGTTTCCATACAAATTGTGCAATTTTTTGTTCTAGTTCTGTGAAAAATTAGGCAGTGATATCTTAAGCTCAATGAAATATGTTAGCTGATGTTCTGTTTTTACAGAAGGAAGTTCCTGGAAAAAACAAGGAAGTGAGATGCTTGTAGCAATAAAGGAGTCTTCTTACTGTTATCAGATACTTTTATTCACCTTGCAACAGCAATCCTTAGTGTGATATCTGGTATTAATAACAGTACTTGGAAAGGGAGTGTTCCCTACTCACTGAAATTGGAGAAATGCTGAATTAAACAAATTATATGGGTTTCTTTACTTCTGGCTTTCTCACAGCTCTTATGATAATGTACATTTTGAAACTAGAAAGTAGGGTTATGATATTGTTTCCAACTTTATTTGAGTATAGAAATCCTTTTTGGGTCACAGCTGTTCAACTTGTTATGGAACCATCATGGCGAAAACAGTTTATGAACACTCAGTCTCTTTCTTCAGCAGATTATCTTGTGTTTCTCCCTTTATAAAGTTATTATCTCACCCTGTATAATCATACAGTTTGACATTGTATGGTGTGGTAAGGTAGCATGGAATAACTTTTTCTCTAGAATTACAGAGAATGTGACAAGTTAGACTATGAACTAAATCTGTTGTCTATATTTTACTGAATGCAACCATTTCATACTTGTTAGTGATACCTTGAGTATTTTCTATTTTCATTATTGAAGAAAATTATCAAAGTTTGATATACATCAACTATTGTAAAGAACCTTTATTTTTAAACATCAGTTGTGCTGTGTGGAACTAGTGTAATTACAGTATTCTAGGTTTTTATTTCTTTTAGAGGCTAAGACATTCTTGGATACTTAGAATAGTGATGAGTTGCCTAAGCTTTGTGATGTTCCCTAATCTAATTTCATGATAAAAGATTAGAAAGTAGTGTCCAGATTGCTACTTCTCTGATATACCCAGTTATTTACATTTTAGTAGCGAGAAAGTAGGGCTCTTTTTCTCATTGATACTCTTCTATTTATGTAGTTCTTCTAACCTCTTTTAGGTCATGAACTCCTTTAAGACTTTGGAAACTATGTTTTTTCCTCTGGGAAGTTACACTCTTCACACATATGGTTTCATGTTTAGATTTTATAGCATTCATAGCTCTCTTTGGAGGGATCTCTAAACTCCTTTCCAAGAACCAGTAACCAACCACTCTGTGGAACCTACAACTTTCTGCTTTTGGAGGATAAAAAAAGGCAGCCTATACACTTTAATTTTCTTAAATTGACCTTTGTGTGGAAAAGATTATCCACTCTGATCTACCATCATTTCATTTTAACTTGGTGCAAAAGTGTTTATTGAGTATTTGCTGTGTGCCCTGGTGCTGTTCTAGGCACTGAAGATAAAGCAGTGAACCAAGCAAAAAAATCCCTACCCTCATGGAATGAATTTTTGGGTTTGTGAGGACATTAGACACCATCAGGTTGAACTTCTTTTTAATGAGCAAACTGAGGCCCAAGAAGGTACCTGAATTTACCCATTGTCTCATAATTAGTTGGTAGTAAGGTTTAGGTACTAGAAGAAGCACAAAGAGGAGAAAGACATGTTTTTTTGGTTTCAGGGCTCTTACAGTGAAGATAGGGAGAGAGATATAAAATAAATTAATATGTCATCAGGCCATTTTTACTAAATATTTTAATAGGAATAATATTTCATCGAAGGACCTAGGTAGAAGAAATAAATGATTAGAGCTTTGTGGAGGTCTGGAGTGGTTGTGCTGAACCTGAGCTGAGTTTAAGGGAATAAGGTCACTTAAAGTAGGAGCAGTGCTAGCAAAGGAATGGAGAGAGAAAGCAATAAGGTTAATTTCAGAAATGTAAATTACAAATGATCATTTTAAATTGTTTGCAAGACAGCATCTGATTTCCTCCTGTGCTGTGTTCTTGTGTACAGTTTTTGCTTTAGTCACTAGGAATACTAGTAATGTATTCAACAACTAATATTTTCTCAGTGATATAGTAATGGCAGTGTTTTTTACTGATTTGAAGTTTTTGTATGTTTGCTTTTTGCTTTTCTTCTAAAGGTATATGGTGTTCATTAAAAATTTTTTCACTTTATAGTTTATCCCTCACTCATACCCTTTCTTTCAAATCACTAATGTGACTTAGTTATTACAAATATATAATACTTTTAGTTCAGTGTGCTAGATTTTGACAGGAGTGCTTTAGAGTTTTGAAGGAAATAGTACTCAGGAAATCATGAATGCTTGATACATTTTTTGAGAAATTGAATTTGTATTGGTAGGTGTTGTCTACATCTACTGGCCTAACAAAAACGGTGTATAATCCAGCTGCTTTGAAGGCTGCACAAAAAACCTTACTTGTTTCCACCTCTGCAGTTGATAATAATGAAGCACAGAAAAAAAAACAGGTAAGTATAGTAGTGTACAGAATTTGCAGGTCGGGAAGCTCTTCTGCATGTATGTGTTTTTTCAATGCTTATCATAAAATAGAGCTAAAAGAAAGGTATATGTTGGCTGCCACTGAACTTTTATTTTCCCTAGTATATTAGTAAATATTAATTTTCTTCTTGGAATGAAAGGCTCTCCTGATTGATTTTTGAAACTTGTGTACTTATTTAAGCTTTACATAGGAAAACTTGGCATTTCATTTTTGTTGCCAAGCTTCTTCAGTTACAACCAGTTCTGTCTTCTTGGGTAATTCCATTTATCGGAAAGGTAAATGGTAAATATTCTGATAATGTTTTTGATCCCTTCTCTAGGAGGCACTGAAACTTCAGCAGGATGTAAGGAAAAGAAAACAAGAAATTTTAGAAAAGCACATTGAAACACAGAAGGTAAAATATTAAAGTTAGATTTGGCAAAATATATTTATAAGTGTCATAATTTTTAGTGAATTTAATCTTACACTCTATAGATAGTCCTGAGAAACATATTTACTGTAATTGATAATGGTAAAACTGAAATATTTATCAATAATAATGTGTATATATTAATTGATAAAATGTTGGGGATGAAGTGTATTACATTGTGTAATATACATTACACAGTGGACTGGGAAATGGATTAGTTTAAACTGAGCTATGACTATCAACTTGAAATGAAAATAAGGAATATTTATCCAGGTATGTTGCTGCACAGTAGTTCAATAGATAGTAAATGGAACCTTTTTCTCATTGTTGACATATGTACCTTTCTTTAATTGGCTTGGGATCCTCTAGTCCTATGTTGTCTGGTACAGCAGCTAAGAGCCACATCTGACTATCAGGTACTTGAAATGTGCCTAATCCAAATTGAGATGTGCTGTAAGTGTTAAAATACATACCAGATTTCAAACACGTAGTATGAAGAAAAATGGTAAAACATCCCAGTAAATTTTGTTGAAATGTTACCTTTGATAAAATGCGTTAAATAGAATATGTATTTAATTAACTTTAATGTATCTCTTTTATCTTTGTAAGGTGGCTGCTAGAAAATTCAAAATTATGTGGCTTGCAGTATTTCTTTTGTACAGTGTTGCTCTAGTTATGACATTTAATTAGTGTCAATTCTTGATTATGTCTGGTAATAAAAGTTATGACACTTGAAAATATTGAAAATACACAAACTTTTTACCTTTTGGTTTAAAATGTATGTCTTTTCTAATTTAAATTTGTATGTACTTGATAAAGAGACATCACAATGCTTTACACCCAAAACTGAAACCATCTTGACTCAGAGAACCTATAATACTTTGTGATGTCTTCTCCACATTACCATGTTTATCTTCTTACTTCCTATCTATGTTGGGCATATTGTTCTTAGCCTAGCCAGTTACTGTTCCCTCTGACAAAGAAAGTAGGTAACTAAATATGCCATTTTTCTAATATCTCATATGAAGGGAAACCGTAAAACTTTTCCTCTGATTCTTTCTGGGTTGCGGACTATGTTTGGAGTGGGAATACTTAGAATCAGTAATATCAGCAAGTGGATTAGAAAGTAAGATTGTTGCTATTTCAAAATGACAGCTTTGCAGGGATTGAATTAAATTTCTTGTGGTTGTATGCTTTGAACTATGTTCTAAGAGACTTAAATAGTAGTATAGTTCTTCACAGCGTAAACCAAGATTAAGACTTGAATTGAGATAGTTAGCATCACCAATCTGCTATTCTGCTGTCTCAGTGATTGTAAGCCTTGTCATGAATACATAAACTAAAAGTAGCAGTTATTTATTTTTATATTTACTTTGCCCTGTTTGCTTTTTAAATAATAGTAGGAATGTGTCTTATATATTTGTTTTAAAAAATTTGCCAGATGTTAATTTCAAAACTGGAGAAAAACAAAGCAATGAAGTCTGAAGATAAAGCAGAAATAATGAAAACTTTAGAGGTTTTGACAAAAAATATTACCAAGTTGAAAGATGAGGTCAAAGCTGCTTCTCCGGGACGCTGTCTTCCAAAAAGTATAAAAACCAAGACTCAGGTATTTCAATTTGTGTTGTTATTCATATTACTACTTGTTAAAAAAAACATTAAAACACTACATTATTTAAGATTCAGTTTTCCTTTAGCTAATACTCTTTGTTTAAAATTTGATCATTATATACTAACCATTCTTCTCCTTCTCTAGTAATTAATAAGTAAATAAACACAAACAAGGAAACTCTACTCATCTTTTGAACCCTGCACATTGTAGTTAGAAAGTCAATTGTAGTTAGAAAGTCAGTAATTAGACAAATAGTTATGGATAATCTTGAAAAGGTAGCTAGAGGACAAAACGATATAGGTACTGGAATGCTTGACTGAGGAGTTTGAGCTTTATTTTGTAAGTAATTGGTGGTATAAAATATTAATGAACAGAGAAGTAACAATCTGATGTCACTGTACAGAATGATTGATTTTTTCTTTTAATAAATTTATTTATTTATTTTTATTTTTTGGCTGCACTGGGTCTTCATTGCTGCGCACGGGCTTTCTCTAGTTGCGGCGAGCGGGAGATACTCTTCGTTGTGGTGCACGGGCTTCTCGTTGCGGTGGCTTCTCTTGTTGCAGAGCATGGGCTCTAGGCGCGCAGGCTTCAGTAGTTGTGGCACGCGGGCTCAGTAGTTGTGGCTCGTGGGCTCTGGAGCGCAGGCTCAGTAGTTGTGGCACATGGGCTTCGTTGCTATGCGGCATGTGGGATCTTCCCGGACCAGGGCTCGAACCCATGTCCCCTGCTTTGGCAGGCAGATTCTTTAACCACTGCACCACCAGTGAAGTCTCCAGAATGAATGATTGAAAGGGAGAAAATTCAGGTAGATTAACTGATCAGATACAAAAAAGTGAGCAAGTTAATTTTGGATGACAATAAGTGATTTAAAAAAAAACCCATGGAGTTATACAATACTTATACTTAGTGTGTGTGTATGTGTGTATTTGGTGTGTGTGTGTATGTATATATGTGTGTGTATATATATATAAAATCATGAGTTTATATTGATATTTCTCATTCTAATCTAATACCACAGGGTTCTTCTTTTCTTTCTCTTATGCCATATCTCCGTGTTCCCATGATGACAACTTGGTTCCCACTAACATCAATACAGTATACGTTTGCACAGTCCTGTAATCCATTCAAATAGTTCCAGAATTGCTAAAACAATACCACTTCCAACAACTAACTAAATATAAAATTAAGAATTTGTTTGCATTCTTTACAACCTCATAACATACTCCACTAAGAGTGTCGAGTCAAACCTGTGGTGTAGGATCATGTGTTTTTCCGTTCTTGTGGTTATGTTATTAATTTGATAAAGTTAGGTTTATTTCTGTCTGTATTCAGTTTTGGATCCCCCTCCCTGTCATTCTTGCTGATTTAATTTTATTTTTTGAATAAGTAAAACATTAACATGATTCAAAAGTTATACTACATAAAAAGGTTTATATAAACGACCATTCGCCTTTGAGCCCTGACACTCTGTTCCCCACTCTTCCCTCCCTCTTGGTGTGTGTGTATGTATTCTTTCCTACGTAAAAGCATACTGTATATTCCTTATTAACACCTTGGTGTTTTGTTTTTCTTTTCAGTTATTTCCTGAAAATTACTCCATATCAGTCCATAGAAATCTCACTCTGGCTTCTGTATGGAAAATGAATTACAGGGAAATCAGTGGACGTAGGAACAAGTTAGGAAGCTGTTGCAGTAGTGTAGACCAGAGGTGACTGGTGGCTTGAACTAGGATGGTAGGACTGGAGATAGAGAAGAAATGTACGGATTAAATGGGAATGTGTAAAAAATTCTTTGTAAAAAGTTTTGTATAGGGCTTCCCTGGTGGCGCAATGGTTGAGAATCTGCCTGCCAATGCAGGGGACACGGGTTCGAGCCCTGGTCTGGGAAGATCCCACATGCCGCGGAGCAACTAAGCCCGTGTGCCACAACTACTGAGCCTGCGCGTCTGGAGCCTGTGCTCCGCAACGGGAGAGGCCGCGACAGTGAGAGGCCCGCGCACCGCGATGAAGAGTGGCCCCCACTCGCCGCAACTGGAGAAAGCCCTCGCACAGAAACGAAGACCCAATACAGCCATAAATAAATAAATTAATTAATTTATTAAAAAAAAGTTTTGTATAAATGCAGGATATTAATTGTCATCACCTAAAATATTTATTACTATTTTCTAGATGCAGAAAGAATTACTTGACACAGAACTGGATTTATATAAGAAGATGCAAGCTGGAGAAGAAGTCACTGAACTTAGGAGAAAGTATACCGAATTACAGCTGGAGGTATGTTTCATGATAGCCACACAGTACGCTAAAGAGGAGTAGTTGTAGTCTTGATGGTTTATTTGAAAATATATTCCTCTCATTCTGGTCAACAGTCGTTGGCAGTCTCAGGTAAACATATTGGGAGTTGATGTAGAAAAGAGGGAAGAGGTTGGCAAATCTTTCAGAACCAATAGAAAATCTCTTAGTATTTAATGAGGGATGATAGCCATTCTACTTTTATACACAAGGCCCTCTACTTCTAGTGAATTTTGTTCCTTTTCTATTTTCGGTTTGTTTTTCTTCCTAGGACCAAAATCTATTAAAGGCTTTTCAGATATACTTAGGGAGATATTCTGTGCACGTATAGGCATGTTATGTTGAGTTCCTATAAGGATCAGACTTTTAGTGGTAGAATTATATTGAAGAACATGCTTACTTAAGTTTTGCCTATAGATGGTGCTGTGGATGTTAAAGAGAAAAAAACTAACTTCTTATAATTTAGTTATATGATTATATAAGAAAAATCTAGTAAAATTGATCTCTATACGTGAGAATTTTTAACATTTAGCAAAAAGATGTTTTAGAATCAGAATTACATTTTGAAGTACAGGGACATTTATGTCATTAGTGTAGTTGGTACTTGTCTGTATTTATCATTGCCACAATATAATTTTTTGTATTTTAGCTTATTCCTTTTGCTTAATCTGAAAATAATGCTTTTTTTCCATATTTGTTAGCAACTTGATTTTCTTTTTCCAACATAGTCGAAATCTGTATTGAGTACTGGTATCCAGCTACTAAAGACTTTAACATTTAGCAGCCATTGTTCTTGTCTTAAGGCTCTGTCTTGTCTGTCATAGGAAGCCATAGGATGGTGTATTAAACCTGCATATATTTTGCATTCTCTGGAAAACTGATATGGTTGTCTGTGTGTCCTGCCTAAGATAACAAGTTTTGGAAAACATAGGTTCCTTTTATGTTAATATAGAAATTGTGTTTTCACCATTCTGGAGATTTCATGCCTGTGTTGATGCAACTTTAAAAAAATACATTATCATTTTAAAAATTTTGGCCCATAATTGTAGCAAATAAATAATAGCATTACTAATATCCTTTATATTATTAGTCCATGTTTTCATTCTTTATCATGATATAGCTAAACACTGAATGACATCTTCTGTTTTTCTTTTATGATGGCCAAACTTTAGTTTGCAATTTATATTAGTATATGCAGTAATGCAGTGTTTGCCAGAGTGTGTTCATTCTCCACACCAATTCCATATTTTGTTAATAGGTATTAGTGAAAAAAGCTTTTGAGGCCAAATAAGTTTGGAAGAGGTTATAGTAAACATGGGTTTTTTTTTTTTTTTCCCACATTCTATTTTCTATTTTTTTATTTTTTTAACATCTTTATTGGAGTATAATTGCTTTACAGTGGTGTGTTAGTTTCTGCTGTATAACAAAGTGAATCAGCTATACATATACATACATTCCCATATCTCCTCCCTCTTGTGTCTCCCTCCCACCCTCCCTATCCCACCCCTCTAGGTGGACACAAAGCACCGAGCTGATCTCCCTGTGCTATGCAGCTGCTTCCCACTAGCTATCTATTTCACATTTGGTAGTGTATATATAAACATGTGTTTTGTATATGGTTTTCGAGAGGCTTGTAATTTGTGAATCTCCAAAAACACATGTTTAAATACTCAGTATTGCTCAAACTTACTTGTCCAGGGACCCCTTTTTTAAGGAGCATTTTGAAGTTCCTAAGAGTATACTTTTGTATATGCTGTGCTGTTGTTGACATTAATCCTTGACCTTTGAAGTTTATTATTTGGATTTTAGATGATTACTTTAGCTAATGTTAAAATTAACTGTCTTGAGATGAATAAACTAAAATATTTATACTTGCAGAGATTTTGGCAGTGGTGCCTGCTTGACATTTCCACTTGGATGTCTCACATCCTCAGGCTCAACATGTTCAAAATTGTGCTTATTTTGTCCCTAAACTCATCTACACAATTACCCAAACCAGAAATCTGGGAGTCATCATTGATTTCTCCCTTTCCTTCAGTATTCATACACATTTAATTACCAAGTTTTATACATATTACTCCCCAGTGTATCTTTTTTTTCCTTAGTTAATTAATTAATTAATTTTTGGTTGCACTGGGTCTTCGGTGCTGCGCGCGGGCTTTCTCTAGTTGCGGCGAGCAGGGGCTACTCTTCATTGCGGTGTGCGGGCTTCTCATTTCAGTGGCTTCTCTTGTTGCAGAGCACGGGCTCTAGGCATGCAGGCTTCAGTAGTTGTGGCTCGTAGGCTGAGTAGTTGTGGCTCACAGGCTCTAGAGTGCAGGCTCAGTAGTTGTGGCGCATGGGCTTAGTTGCTCCGCGGCATGTGGGTTCTTCCCAGACCAGGGCTTGAACCCATGTCCCCTGCATTGGCAGGCGGATTCTTAACCACTGCGCCACCAGGGAAGCCCCCTCAGTATATCGTAAATGTGTTTATTTTACTTCTCTCTATCTCCGTGGCCACCATTGTAGACTAAGCTTCTATCTTCAGTTGTTGGCGCTATTGTAGTAGCCTGACTGGTTTCCCAGCTTGTTCTCTTTTCCTTTTACCAGAATAATATTTTAAACACTGATTTGATTACATCACCCTACTTCTGAACTTTAGTTGTTTTAATTGATTTTCGTGGCTCTTGGGATAAAATCAAAATCTTTAACGTGGTCCTTAAAGTTGTTCATGATCTGGCTCTGCCTGTCTCTCTAGCCTCATCTCTTCATCCCGTGTGGTCCAGCTGTACTGGATTTTATTCCTTCTTAGAAGTACCATGTTCCTTTCAGCCTTGGTTCCTTTGTTCATGCTCTAACCCCCACCCCTCACTCTTGCCTTGCTTGTTCTTTGTACCTTCTTTGATTCATTGAACAAATATTAAGTTTCTACAATCTGCTAGCTGCTATTGTAGGTGCTGGGGATAAAGTAGAGAATAAAACAAGGAAAAAAATTCCTCATGGAACTTTTATTCTAGTAGTTTATTCATTGCAGATCTTTAATATTCTATTCAAATCTTTAAGTAGAGCATTTCCTCATTTTTTGAGTCACTTCTCATTAATATAATCAAATAACTTGATTGCTTAATGTCTCTACTCTTCTAGGATTTGAGCTTCATGAGGGTAAGGACTAGACCATAGGAAGTGCTCATTAAATATTTGTGGAATGAAGGAATGGTGTGCTATTCATATAGAGTGATAAAGTGGAATATAAGTTACTATGCTACATTGGTTGTATGATGGTGTTAGTGTACATGATCAAAATGATGAATTTGAAATAACTGTACATACTGAAGTCAACAGGCAAACGAATGGAAACACTGTATTCGAAAGTCATAACTGGAAAAAATACACATATATATATATAGGTATCTTGTATGTGTACATTATGCTAATTTCTTTTTTTTTAATAGATTTATTTATTTGTTTATTTTTGGCTGCGTTGGGTCTTTGTTGCTGTGCCTGGGCTTTCTCTAGTTGCAGTGAGCAGGGGCTACTCTTCATTGTGGTGTGCGGGCTTCTCATTGCGGTGGCTTCTCTTGTTGTGGAGCACAGGCTGTAGGCACGTGGGCTTCAGTAGTTTTGGCACACGGGCTCAGTAGTTGTTGCTCGTGGGCTCTAGAGTGCAGGCTCTGTAGTCGTGGCGCACGGGCTTAGTTGCTCCATGGCATGTAGGATCTTCCCGGACCAGGGCTCGCACCTGTGTCCCCTGCATTAGGAGGAGGTTTCTTAACCACTGCACCACCAGGGAAGTCCCTATACTAACTTTTGAAGTAACATTCAGCACTGTGCCCTATTTGGAACTCAAGAATTGCTGGTCTTTTTGTGATATAGTTTGATGTCTTAGAGAGTAGGGGCTTAGTAGAAAAGGCACATTTATTAATTTCAAAACATTGCTTAAATTAATGTTATTTTGTTTTCTAAATTCATTAGCTACCTAAATTTGCTTTCACTTTAAAAGCTAAAACCCTAACTTAAATTATGAAATCCTTTTGTAGGGCATTATTTGAATATGTAAATATGTATCAAATTGTGTAACTCATATCAGATTGTGTGGCTCATCTGGCTGAGTATAACACTTGGCTCATGTTAGTAATTGTGATGTTTAACCTATTTGTCTAATCTCTTCTAGGCTGCGAAACGAGGGATTCTTTCATCTGGTCGTGGTAGAGGAATTCATTCAAGAGGTCGAGGGGCAGCTCACGGCCGAGGCAGGGGTCGAGGTCGAGGTCGAGGTGTGCCTGGTCATGCTGTGGTGGATCACCGTCCCAGGGCATTGGAGATTTCTGCATTTACAGAGAGTGATAGAGAAGATCTTCTTCCTCATTTTGCGGTACTTTTTTACTGTCCAACAAAACAAATACTGATAATCATTGTTGGGGATAATGGATATTAAAGGGGAAGGTATGAAAATGAAATGAATAATTTAAACCCATTAATCTCACCAAAGGTTTTGATTAATCTATAATAATCCTTTGTTAATTACTTAAAAAACAAGCTCCAGGGGTTTTTTGTTTAGTCATTGTCTGGAAGAAATGTTACTATTCTTACACTTAGTAGGCCTTCAGATTATGAAAGGAATGATTTAGACCTTATTGTTTCAGAGAGGGAAGTCCTATAGTTTAGTTTCATTTGATATTTACTTTTAGGAAAAATTCAGCATATTACATGGGCCATCCAGATTTTTAAAAATTAAGATAGAATTTTATTTGTTAATACTGTATTCTTGACCTAGCTAACCTAGAAATGACACAAGACAAAATTTTGGAATACGATCTTGACGTTGCCTTAGTTGGTGCCAGGGTATAATTAAAGGGAGTCAGTCTAATGGCAATGGACTTCCTTCTGTGAGGAAGGAGAATAAGATTCTAGTCCCTGCTAATCCATTATTTTACTTGGATTTCCTGGGATCTGTTGGGTTCATGTGCAGAATGGAGATTATATCTGCCTAAAGCCCTTTTCAACTTAAATGTGGTATCCCAAAGGTTAGTTACTAAGCATCGGTCTTGCCTGCAGCATTAGAGTAATTGCTCTGGAGATATAAAGTAAATGACCAGTTCTTTACCCTCAAGGATTTTACATACAATGGTTTAACACAAACCAGTTAAAGTAAACTACAAATAATTTATAATCAAGTTAAATTTATTAAAAACTGTAAATAGTTCAGTAACTTAGAGAAGTATTTTTCACACAGGCATATGATGGTGAAAGAACAGTAGAGGAAAGTTTCAAGAGGTAGTAAAGCTGGAGCTTGGGTCTTGAGGGATAGGTAAGCTTATAGATAGGTACACAAGTAATTTAACGTTTTGAATATTCAGATTTAAATGTTTGACAGTTATATTCCAGACTGTTAACTGCAGTTAACAAATGTGAAACTATACTTTTTCAGGATATAGAGAGGTATTGAAAGAAATGGTGTATGTTTAAGAAATAACTGAAATGATTAATATTTAAGGATGGTGAGTCTGGAAAGTCTTATGCTTTATGGCTTCAAAGGGAGAAAATAAGGAATCAGCTTTCTAGCTTGGAAATACTGTAGCTCGATTCTTCCCTACTACACGCCCTGTTTCTGCACCTTCCCAAGGGGAAGAAGATCCAGCTAACTTAGGTGTATTACATATAGTTATACAGCTAATCAGGAAATTATCAAAGGATATGCTAAAATAATCCAGACAAACAAGGTGAGTTTAGGAATGTGTTTTGATGAGACTAAAATGGTTTTGGTTTTAGAAACATTCAGAGCCTCTAAATGTATATTCTTGGATGTATTTGGAGATTCGAACTCTTCTCAAAGTTAGTAGTGGTGATGCACATTTAAAAAATTGTCAGTCTTTAAATAAGATAGCTTCTCTATCTCAACCTGTGATTTGAACATACGACAGGTATCAGAAAAAAAATCTACATTACTAAAGGACCATTGACGGTTACAAATTGTGATTAACAAAATGCTTTCTTTAATTTATCCATTGGAACCGGTAGCAGTAATAAACATTACAGCTCAAATTTACAGAGCACTTATTTTGTGGCAGGTATTTTTCTGAATGCTTTATATAACTCACCATATTATGAGTTATTTTGACAACTCTATGAGGTAGGTACCTTTATTCTGCTTATTTTAGAGATCGGGAAAATGAAGCATGAAGAGATTAAGTAACTTGTTCAGGTTTACACAGCTAGTACTAACAGAGCTGGGATCTGATTCTGAGGTCGTTTTCTTTACTATGCCCTACAGAATTTTTCTGTGTGGAGTGTGTATATTTAATGAGATTGTGGTTATAATTTTATTTGGGGGTAAGAAAGAAGGAGGTATTAGTAATGATATATAAAGGACTAAAGTTTTATGTGATAAAGGTGCTATTTTCTGCTGTTTGCAGAAAAATCTTCCTACACAGGGAAAAATAAAATCTAGCACACCCAAAACCAGCATAATTTAATATGTTTAGCTTTTAAATGTCCTAAAAGAGTGTGGTCTAGGGGAGGGTAAAGTAAGAGTAAAAGCAGAGTCAGTTCAAGTTTTGAATCGAAAACTTTTGAATGGAAAACTGGACTCTCATCCTGGTAGTTAACTAAGTTACTTTGGAAAAATTACTTAAATTCTCTGAACCTCCCCCCCCCCCCATCTTTAAATTGGGAGTGATAAAAAAAAACTCACAGAATATTCTGAGGATTAAATATTCTGCTTTAGAAAGAATTTAACATACTCTGGAATTGGAATAATGAGTATAGAAGGAATGGCAATAAGGAAGCTCAATCTTTCACCATTGTTTCCCTATTTAAAGAATAGTTCAATCAAGTGTAAGTTACCCTGGTTCTAGGAAGTATAGAATTGTAAATAATATTGGAAAATAGGAACACCCTTTATCATACAATATTACGTACTAAAATGAGTTATTCATAATTTCTTTCTGCTAATCACCCTGAATTGTTATGCATTCTGGGTTATATTTATTGGTATTTTAATATTTTAAAAACCATTAGGATTTTGGATGTTTCAAAATATTTATTTGGAGGAAATACTTTTTTTTAATTTAAAGCAATATGGTGAAATTGAAGATTGTCAGATTGATGACTCTTCACTTCATGCAGTAATTACATTCAAGACGCGAGCAGAAGCTGAAGCAGTAAGTATTATAAATATTCTAATTTATTGAAATTCAGATTTAAATGTTTTATAAATATTGCCTCTGAGTTTTAATATAAATGAATTTTTTTTGACTTACTAAAGAACTACACTGTGACAGTAGATAGACCATAGGAAGTGGAATTCATGGCTACAAAGAATGTCCTAAAGCAGTTAGGCAGTTTTATATATAACATGAATATTTAGAATATATAGTTAATCACCAAGTTGAATGTCAAGTTGTACTCTCTTGAGACATTAGGAATTCTTCTATTCTCTTTCATAGGAGATAGGGCCACTCCACTTTCCATTATCCCTTTCTCAGCTGGCCCAGAACAAGTCTGCTTTGGCAGAATGAGTGGTGAAGGGTAAGGTACAAGCAGAGCTAGAATCCTGATGGCTGCTCTTCTTAACCATCCCTCATCTGCTGCTCCCTAGTCCCAGTTGGCTGAACCCTACAGTGTCCGTAGCTCAGCATACCCGCAACTAGGCCTCTACAACTTTTTGCCCAAGACAGGAATATATAGCGCTAGCTTTTAGGGTCCTTTTAGTATAGTTGTCTTAAAATGTGTATCTTGAATTATCTTTCTAAAGAATGACCAGAAGTATATGCAGCCTTGTCTTTCTTCTGGGTTTAAAAGATTTAAAAAAGGAAAATGAGTGCGAGGTGTAACAGGTTCATCGGAACATGTTTAGCCCTGTGTATTCTTTGTTCAAGACTGCAGAGAAATAGATGTACCATTTTGACCTTGGAAAAATGCATTAAACGTTCCAAACAGTTAACCTCATGTGAATGGAAGAGTAGGATGGTTTTCAGAAGTTTTAAGATGATTGTGGTCTAACTAAGTTTTGAAAATCTTCTAAATTGATTTATTCTCTTTGTAGTGAATACTCCCTGCCGGTACATTGCTGGGAACTTACCTGGTAGGAGTTGCTCTTGGCGCATTGCAGCCTATAAAAAAGACTGTTGGTCTGATTAAGTCTCAAGAAAAGTGTTTAACTGGGCCCTAGAATAACATAGTTTCAGGGTTAAGCGGGTGGGTAGTGGATAGTTTTATAGAATAGGAATTCCTCATCCTAGAGTTTTATTAAGTTTTAAGAAATCTTCTATTTAAAGGTCTTTTGTGAAAATAAAAGGTAATCTATAATTGATGAGAGTTTAAAACTTTCTTATAAGCTTATATGTATACATGTTATATTGAAAAAGTAGATTTTTGATCAAGTTTTCTCTGAGAGGTATTGTTGAATATAAGTTAAGAATGAGCCTCCTTTAAATGACAGCTTCAGTGACAGTTTTCAGTGTAATGTTGGATAGGTAGCTTGAGTACCATCTTTTTATGTTCTATTTATTTTCTAGGAAGTAGTCTTATTATAAAACAATGGTAATTGTTATGTTCAAATGGTTACAGTATTACAAGTTTGTGAATTTAGTAACTACTTTAAAAATATATATTACTACTTGTCCCTGTTTACTTATGTGGCTGAGGGAAAAAAAAAAAAAACAAACCCTCCTGCCTCTTAAATAATTTTTGGATGTTTTGCTTTTGATAAGTAGGACCTGTTGACGTATATCTTCTTGGGTTTTGCTTTTTCTATCTCAGATGTAAATTTTAATATATATTTTTATACTATGTATATATCTTCCAAATGAATAGCAGTCATTTCAAAGGCCAGGGGTTAATGTATAAAGAAAGATTTTAACAGTGAATTATATGAAGGTTGAGTAAGTGGCAGAATAATTTAGCTTAAGTTAGATCTGATGAGAGTTAGCTTTTCAGGGTAAATACCATTTTAGTTGGATTTACTTAACAAACTAAAAGGAACAACTACCATTGCTAGGATAAACATTTGGAATTAGGTTATAGAAGTTGTTAAACATAAACATTTCCTTAAGCCAAAAAAGTTTCTTAAAATTTTGTAACATTCTATTTTAGAAGAGGATAGAAAATTAAGTTGAAGCTAATCTTATACAAGCAGAATATAGGCTAAAATAGTGTTTTTCAAACTTCTGGATTTTAGGGAACAGTGAGGTTTCGGAATTTAAAAACTAGTGTGTTTGACATTAGGTTGCCAGTGTTTAATTTTGTCAAGGAAGAATGCTTAAAAAGTACAGAAAAAATTGTACCATCACCATCATTATATAAAATAAAGAAAAATTTAATACCCAATGTAGGTGGATATAAACTCAAGGAAAAGGATAGTCCTTCCCAAGAAAAGAAAATTGTAAACCTTTGCTAATGTTTATTTCCAAATATTTCATTGTTCATAATTTCTGAATCATTGTATTAGATGACTGACTGTATGTCTGTTTCCTTAACTCAATAGATACATAATATTTCAAAGGAAAGTACAGGAATAAGATAATCAAGACATTCAAATATGACTGAAAAGTAAGAAATTTTCCTCAGAAAAGAGATTGAAGTATTTTAAGGAGTAATAATATAAACAGAACCATTTTAGCTTTAGGTTAAGATGATTAAGGTTTGACTCTGGTTAGTTAGAAGATGGATCCTGCTGCTTTATTTTCTGTTTTCCAGTTTGTCTTTCACCACCCCTAATGTACTAAAGGTGCATAAGTACCCAAACAGGACAGAAAAAAGTAACCTCTTCCCATGACTGGTTAGAATGTTAGTTTTCCTACTCTGACTTGTTCCTATACTTTTGTAAGAAACCAGGATCCAGTTTTAGAATAGGAATAGTTAAGTTCCTGTTTTATAAGAATCAGTCCCAAAGATGAAACTCTACAGTCCCAGACTCAAAGAGGGTATATAGCTTTTTATATCAAAAAGAAAGAGAATCTTGTTCTACTGTTGCGTTTTTGACACCCATGCCTCAATTCCCAGTAGTTGTGTGGATTCACTGATTCAGAACTTGTATACTTAGAACAGTGCCTGGAACATAGTAAATCCTCTTAATGTTAGCTATTTTTAATATGTGTGTGTGTGTGTGTGTTTAAGAATGAGAATTGATTGGTAAATCAGTGAAACTGAATACAAACAAGATAGAGTGATTTCAAAGCCCTCATTCTTTAGACCTGAAGATAGAAGCACAAAATTGGATTCATAGAGGATAGTGCAACATGAAGAGTAGACGTTATGGGGCTGACTGAGTAAATAGTAAATTTACAGCAAGAAGTAAATGTATAAGTGGATTCAGTCAAGAGAAATCAAATCATGTATCTCACAGTCTTTGTGTGTGTGTTCTTGCTGATTTACTTAATGGTTACTAAGTATTGCTATGTGATGGACACTGTGCTATGAGAATTAGTAAATCTAAGTCTGAAGCTTGTGAGACAGTGGCCATGTAGTCTTTCCCTATAAGTTCTAAAAATCAGATTTTACATGTTTTTGTGGTCCTTTAATGTAACTCCTGCCTAAACCTTGTATACTGTGGTTATTACAAACATTAATAAACTTGGTTTTAACCTTCTTTTATAGATAGTTTTATCGTTACGGTTACTAAAAAAAAGTTAGGTACACTAGGCTTGCAGCTTTAGCTCTTCTGGCCTTAGGTCAGATTTCCCCACAGTGTTTTTAACAGAACACTGGTTCTATAGGAGCTCCTCTAGCAAAGGATTCTCTTGTCAGTAAATTTATGAAGAGCTGCATTTTGTATATTCAATTTAGAATTATAATCTCAATGACTTGAAAAGGCAAAAGGCAAACACACCTATTTAATTTTGCTTAATCCAGCCTTTTCCAAATGTTAGTTGTTTCCAGAATCATTTTCCATGTAAGATATGGAACCTACCTCATAACTACTTTTCATACTTTTTTTTTCTTCCTTCATTTGTCAGGTCTTCAAAACCTTTTTTAAAATTTTTTCTTCTGTCACTGTGTATGCCTGCTTTCCTTGCGTCCTAATATGGTACAAACTTTGAATGACTGTGCAAGACTAAATAGGCAAATGTCTAGAGCAAGCCTATGAATAAAATGCTTCAGCTTTTAAACAGACTTTTTATTTACACTTCAAAGCATAGAAATGAGAGAAAATTGTAAAATGAACCTCTACACACTCATCATCAGGCTTCAGCAATTATCCACTTATGGCCAATCTTATTTTGTCTGTATTCCACCCACTAACAACCCTCTGCCTCCTTATTTTGGAGCCATTCCCAGTCATCATATCATTTCAGCTGTAAACCTTTCAGTGTTTATACTGAACCTGTTCTCTCAATATTAGAGCCTTAAAAAAATAAAACAATACTATTATCGCACCTAAAAATGATTAATATTTCTTAAGTATTACCAAATACCAGCATTTACATTTCTCTGGTTTTCTTATAAATATTTTACTTACTTCCTTTAAGGATCCAGAATAAGATTCATATTTTGATTTAACTTGATTGGTATTGTGGAATTATAAATTCATAGATTTAAACATTTCATGGGTATTGATCCATTGTTCTCAGTTATTGATGTCCCATCCTTGGCTAGTGGCTAGTATATAGGTTTGTTTCTGAGTTCTTTTGACAGGACTCTAGTGGGTTATGATACTTTCTCTGCTTTCTGGTATGAAAAGGTGTTCTAGGTTCGTCTTATAAATTTTCTCTTCCAGACCAGGAACTGGCCATTTCTCTAAGGAGCTCTGGTTCTTTTTACTGGGAAAGGTATTTAAAGACCACAATCTGAGTACTAGGGGTGCTCATTACTACTGAGTTTGTTACGATAACTAATCTTTTTCAGTGGTAAGAGCTGGGAGTGGGGAAAAAAATGCATAGGTTCATATAGACACGTGCACATATACATACACATCCTACTGATATTTCCCATTTAATTCTGTACTATATGGTTTTTAAACACACACGTATACAGGTATACCTTGTTTTATTGTGCTTTGCTTTACTGCAATTTGCAGGTATTGTTTGTTTGTTTTAACAAATTGAAGGTTTGTGGCAGTCCTGCATTATGCAAGTCTGTCAGCGCCATTTTTCCAATAGCATTTGCTCACTGTATGTATCACATTTGGTAATTTTTGCAATATTCCAAACTTTCTTCTTATTATATTTGTTCTGGTGATTTGTGGTTATTTGGGGGCACCACAAACCATGCCCATATAAGACAGCAAATTTAATCAATCAATGTGTGTTCTGACTGCTCCCACTGACCAGTCATTCCCCATCTCTCTCCCTCTCCTCAGGCCTCCCTATTCCCTGAGATAAAACAACATTGAAATGAGGCCAGTTGATAACCCTGCAGTGGCCTCTAAGCGTTCAAGCGAAAGGAAGAGTCACACATCTCTCACTTTAAATCAAAAGCTAGAAATGATTAAGCTTAGTGAGGAAGGCATGTCAAAAGCCAAGATAGGATGAAAGCTAGGCCTCTTGCACCAGTTATTCAAGTTGTGAATGCAAAGGAAAAGTTCTTGAAGGAAGTTGAAAGTGCTACTCCAGTGAACACATGAATGATAAGAAAATGAAATAGCCTTATTGCTGATATGGAGAAAGTTTTAGTGGTCTGGATAGAATATCAAACCAACCACAACATCCCCTTAAGCCAAAGTCTAATCCAGAGCAAAGCCTTAACTCTCTTCAATTTTGTGAAGGCTGAGAGAGATGAGGAAGCTTCAGAGGAAAAGTTTGAAGCTAGCAGAGGTTGGTTCATGAGTTTTAAGGAAAGAAGCTGTCACTGTAATATAAAAACGGAAGTGCCAATATAGAAGCTGCAGTGCGTTATCCAGAAGATCTTGCTAAGATAATGAAGGTGGCTACTGTAAACAACAGATTTTCAATGTAGACGAAACAGCCTTATATTGGAAGAAGGTGCCATCTAGGACATGCATAACTAGAGAGGAGAAGTCAATGCCTGGCTTCAAAGCTTCAAAGGTCAGGTTGACTCTCTTGTTCGGAGCTAATGTAGCTGATGACTTGAAGTTGAAACCAGAGCTCATTTAGCATTCTAAAAATCCTAGGACCCTTAGATTTATGCTAAATCTACTCTGCCTGTGCTCTGTAAATGGAACAACAGAGCCTGGATGATAGCATCCAGTAAATAATTTTAAAATTAAAACTTGAGAGAGTTGTAGATTCACCTTATAAATTTGAAGTGTGTGCTAAATATAGAGATTTACAAAGTTAGGTTATAAGGAATTTTTTTTAAATATATAAGTAAATAAATTTATGTATGTATGTATGTATGGCTGCGTTGGGTCTTCGTTACTGCACGCGGGCTTTCTCTAGTTGTGGCGAGCAGGGGCTACTCTTTGTTGTGGTGCACAGGCTTCTCATTATGGTGGCTTCTCTTGTTGCGGAGCACGGCTCTAGGTGCGCAGGCTTCAGTAGTTGTGATTTGTGGGCTCTAGAGCACAGGCTCAGTAGTTGTGATGCATGGGCTTCATTGCTCCGCGGCATGTCGGTTGTTCCCGGACCAGGGCTCGAACCCGTGTCCCCTGCATTGTCAGGCGGATTCTTAACCACTGTACCACCAGGGAAGTCCCCATAAGAAATTTTTGAAGAACTTACTACAAAAAAACATCACTTACACTTTTTGCCTTTTTTAGCTGGATGAAAACATGAGTTTTATGAGTAGACATTTTGCATGAGACAATTGGAATTCCTTAAAGGAATATATTTTTATGTAATAGTTATAGCTTCAAAAAAATTACAATTTGTTTCTGGCCTTAAGTATTATATATAAGTACTTAAAATTTTTTAGTTATATGACATGATAGGGTCATGGACTAAAAACTCCTGAGCTGCATTTTAATAGGCATGAAATATTTTAAATTTATCATAAATTTATATGTGCAGGTTTAAAATTTATACCTGGGGACTTTAATATCACGCAACTCATAGTCAAATGTCATTGAACATGTAATTGTTTCTACATTTCACATTATGCTGTACTTTGAGATTGTGCTAGAAATCTTTTGTGACTATGAGTTATTTTGGTATGTTGCTAACATTGATTTATGTTAGTTCACATTACTTTAATTTGAAAGCATTCTTTCTAAACCAGCCATTTAATGTAACAAGTACTTAGACTTGACTGTTTACTCAGTTACTTGACTGTTTACTCAGTTTTACCATATGCAGGTCTGAAAGCTTTGTAGGGAAGTGCTTTAGTTTTCAATAGAAAAAGTTCAGGGTTTTTGTTTGTTTGTTTGTTTCTTCTTCATTTTGCATTTTAACATATACAAAATATTTATATTTTGTAATAGTGATACATCAGACATTTTATGGTATTTTGTGATTATTTGATGTAATTTAAAAATACACCTGCAAAATTATTCTTATATTTGTTAAAGGTTTCTAGTTTCTAGTTATTATATGAGCCATTTGTGAATTAACAAGATCTACAGCCAGAATCTTGAAGTGCTTTGAGATTGCTGCCTTGAATAGCAGTTATCCTTTTACTATAGACATGGAGACATAGTTCTTCTAGTCAGATATTGGCCAGTAGTGAAATAGCTCTACTTGATTATGAGAAATTGTTCCTGTTTTCTTTTTATAAATGAATTTACGAACACTAGGCTGGTTTTAGAAGTAAATAACAATATAAAGTACATTATAAATTGCAATAATAAATAGTAAATAAAGAAGTAAACCACAAAGCAAAAATAGACAACTGTCTTTCACTTGTGTTTAGCTAATTTAATTTAAATATTAGGTACTATAACATTTCATTTTTTTCTTTACAAATTATTAATGTTCTATATTCCAATGTTCTTAATTGTTTTAGGCTGCAGTTCATGGAGCTCGTTTCAAAGGGCAGGATCTGAAACTGGCTTGGAATAAACCAATAACTAATATTTCAGCTGTTGAAACAGAAGAAGTTGAACCTGATGAAGAGGAAGTATGTTTTTTTTCCACTTGTTTTTACCCTTAAATGTTTACATTTTTATATAAAATGTGATTTTATGGCTGTGATTTTAACATAAAACTTTTATTCCTGAGCCATCTCCAGGCAGGGGATATCAGATAAATGCAGACAACTTTAAATTTTATGTATTAATGAGAACTGTGGATTGTTAATCCAAAAAGAATATATGAAAATCATATATATACTCAGTTTTCATTTACTCTTAGAAAACATTAATTATTCATTAGATTTTTATCCACAGGAAATCTTGTGATATTTTAAGTTTTAGAGTATATATTCTATTCAGTTGCTTTATTAACATTTCAGGTTTCATTTTAATTCTTATCATTTTAGTTCATTAGAATGAATGCCTGCTATATGGTAGATACTGTGATAGGCACAAAAATGAATAAGACACGGTCCCTGTTATCAAGGAGCTTATAATATGGAAAAGGGGGTGGTGACAGACACATAAGAAACTAATTATAATAAAAGGCAGACTGATATGGTAAATAAAGATTTGAACAATATGCTGTGGGAACCCAGAGGAAGGAGTGATTGTTTCTTTCCAGAAGAATCTTGAAGGAGGTGGTGGCAGTGGAGCTGAACTCTGAGTGATCAAAAAGCTTTTCATAACCAAGAGCTGGGACTGGGAGTATAGTTGAGAGAGGCATTTTAAATGGCAGAGGTATAGGTGTGGAAGAGTACATTTTTTCTTGGGTAACAGCAGGTAGTCTGATGGCTGAGAGGTGGGAGCATGAAGAACAGTGAAGTGGAGAGCCCTTTGAAACCAAAAACCTAAAGATAAGCAACTCTGTTTTGTTTAATCATGAAGTAAGCTGTAGGAAAAAGTTGAGGAAGTTAAGGAATGAAAGGTAAGGTGGGGAAACTAAATGGTTCCATGTTTTACCTTGGTTAGATTTTCATAATGGCACTTCATTTTGTTTGAAGAGCATTCAAGGCTGTTATACATATCCATAGTCAAATGCAAGAATAAAATGTGTATTTTGAAACTCATATACATGATTTGTCATTTTATATTTTAGATTATACCTTTGTCCTTCCATGAGTTTGAATTGAATGGGGAGAAAAGCAGGAGAGCTCCTGGTATTAGGTATTTTGAAAAGTTTGAAAAGTAGTCTGAGAAGCTTTTATGAAGGGAATGGGGAAAAGAAAAGAATGCTATAAAAGAAAATGTTTGTTACATACAGCAGAAAAATATAAATATTGATAAACTTTATTCAAACTGTTGGTTGATTTAGTGTCAGAGAAGACTTATTGATGTTTTCTTTAAAAAAAAAAAAGTGTGGAGCAATGTTTTGTAGGTATAGAAGATGGCATAATTTGATAAAGAGAGGCAGGAAAAACGGCATGTACAAAGGCTTACTTTGATATTTTTTTAGTGTCTATTTGGTGCAAGCGATAGAATAGATAGTATTGAGAAACCATTGAGTGAAGATTGCTTTTCTTTGTTTCTTGAATGTTCTAGCTATAGAAATACCGTTTGTATTCAACTCTGTTGAGAGTAATCAGTGTTTAAAAGTGTCACCTTTTTTCTTTTCTTTTTTTTTTTTTTTTTTTTTTTGGGTAAATTCCTAAATGCATTTTAACCTAAAGTTTCAGGAAGAGTCTTTGGTGGATGACTCATTACTTCAAGATGATGATGAAGAAGAAGAGGACAATGAATCTCGCTCTTGGAGAAGATGATTTGACTGATCATTGATCTGCATATGATAGAACTCTACCTGTGTTTCATTAGTATTATCTAATGTACTTTTACATATTTGTAAAAACAATTTTTGGTAAAATGTGATGAAGATGAATTTCACAAATAGACAAAAGAGAAGAAAACTACCTTCTGAATCCTGTATTTTGAAAGATTGATGTTTGCGTTTTATTTCAGTAAACAATTGGTAAAGACATCACACTAGACATATGCAATGTTTTTATTACATACTTCTACTGAACATTACAGAATTCTTTGGGTTCTTTGTAATTTAATGAATAGGTCTGAAGACTTAATGACCAATACTTGTTATAACTTAGAGGATTTTGTTTTACTCCAAATAAGGAATGGATTTGCATTTAAAATCTTAATGAATGTTTTCAAAAATGAGTAGGTAACATAGTACTCTAACTAAAGTCTCCAAGTTATGTATTCATAATATTACATAGTAGTATGCTTAGGCTTTACTATGTATTAGCCTTTTGTTGGACTTGTGTATGTATTTTACCATATGGGTTTTAATGATAACGGTGTATGACTGCTTTGCATTTGAGTCCTTATGCATTCAGATGTTAAAAATAAAGTGGAATGGTCTCTTGAAAAGAAAAGAAAAGAAAAAAGCAATGACAAAAAAAAAAAGACAATGTTCCTTGATTTAAAAAAAGAAAAAAAAAAAAGAAAAGAAAAGAAAAAAAAAAAGTTAAATAGACCATTCCAGATGGTGATCTACCCTTCCCCCCAATTATCACAAAAGGAGCTATAATCACTAACTTATTCTTAATAATAATAATGGTTACCAGTACCTTTACAATAATGTTCAATCCATTGTTTAAAATTTATACCACTTCAGTTTGGTTTGATCCTATAAACTTTCAACAGATGTCTTAAATTAAAAGCAGGCTGATTAGTTTGGAACCAGACTTCAAGTAGAGCTAACATTTGGTGAATAAGAAAACATCACATTACATTTTGGATGTATGAAAGAAAACTTGACCATTTGAAGATGTATGAATAAAGAAATGTACTGTAGATACTACTTTAGGAAAACACTGTTTGGTAAGTGTTCCAGTCTGATATTTTAAGTGTGCATTTCCTATACTTGTATAAAAAATCTTTGACATTTGCAACAATATTGTGATTTTTAAGTGGCTTTCTCTGACAAGTGAACATGATCTTTGAAAGTTGATACAGCAGTTTCCAGGAAATAAATGCATTCTTTGTAGAATGGAGGGTGGGAGATTACATATTTATCTTTTACAGTTTATCCTTTTGGTTGCAAGTGTTCTACCCCTCCTGAGAATATAGTGATTATATTAAAAGTCACATAAAAAAAAAAATTAACTTTCTTCCCATACTGGGGTCCTCACAATCACAGACTGTAATTTCACCACCATAGTCTTTTGCCAATGGAGTAGCTAGTGGATGCTGTTCCTCTTTTTCTTGTCTTCCCACACTTAGGGTTAAAGTTGTATATATATTCTTGATGGTAATAGTATTTCATAGGAATGTTTTGGCTTGCAGTTGATGCACATGTTTATATTTAAAATTTCACTATCAGATTTCTTTTGTCAAAATAGTGACTTTACTTGAAACTTCTTTACTCTACTTAGAGCTGTGATATATTTTGATGTAGTCTCTTGTATGTTGACTATGTGCTATTCTGATTCATTAGGTAAGTTTGTTTTCTTTTCTTTTTAGTAGTCGTGAAAGATGCCAAATTGGCAGAGGCTCACGTTTCTTCTCTTTACACCAAACAGGTATTATAAAGAAAGAAAATCTTGCAAAGGCCAGTTAAATCTCCATGCTGATTTTTGGCTTTATAATATGATTAGTAAATTTTAGCATGATGTTTTGCAATTATTGTAAAATTCCCTTATAATGTAACTGAAATCACATACTATTTATTTAAACCCATAAATAGCTAATCACTTTCCCTAATCTTAAATTCTGTAGTAACCTAAAATTAAAATGTTTTACACCATGTTGCTTTGAATGAATCAGAAGACAAGTATGTTTTGATAGGGTCCTGCAGTATGGGGATTAAATATTAGCAACATTCATTAGGTCCATAATTATATTTTTATTATCATTAATATGATTTTAATTATAAATATTACGTAGTATGAAATTGCTATTGGATTTTTTCAAATTAATGAGTATATTTATAAATACTAGTACTCTACATGTACTTTCATGTGTTCTCATTTAAAACTTAAGATATCCCTTTGAAGTAGTTGTTAATTCCCATTTTACAGATAAGGAAACTTAGGCTAATAGAGATGGAATGACTTGCCCAAAGTGACAGCTAGTAAGTAGAAGGACTAAATTTGAATGCAGGCATTCTGATTTCAGTGCCAAATTTTTTTTAAACCTCTACATTGCTACCTCCTTCCTAATTATTGATTGGGCATGAGATTGTGTTCACAATAAATGTGGTAGTTGTTACACAAAATTAGTAGACTACTTGGTCATTAGCCAGTTCATACCTTAACCATCCCTTTTAACACAGCACTTTGTTCATATCTCTGTTACAGTACTTATGTTGTAATATAATTTATCTGGTTTATATGTCTGTCTTCCCCACTAGATTACAAGCTCCTCTAGGAAGGGGACCATGTCTTATTCATCTTTTTATCTCTAGTGATTATCATAAAGCCTGGCTTATAGTGGGCATTCAGTTGTTTGTTGGATGAATTAATGGATGAATGCATATATAAATCTCCAACAATGGAGTGACAATTACCTCCCTTGCTAATTCTTATCAATTTTCTAAAAATCTCTCTTGAAGGTCTTCTCAGTCATTGGGACCGTCTTAGTAAACAATTGATACTGTTAAGTATTGCACCAGTGGGGGTTACAGATACTGATGGAGGAATATACACGTAGTCTTAGTGGAATTTCCATAACAATTAGTAGGCTATTAAAATTTTGGAGTATTAAATGTTGTCCCTTCAGGAGTAAAATCACCTTTTGGTTTCTATCAGTGTGTAAGAATAGAGATGTCAAGAGCCACTAATCTAGTCCATCCCGTTAATTTTTTATATCCGAAGATGAGCTAGTGTAGAGTACTGGACAAGGGTTAAGAGATTTAGCTTTTGGTCCCTAGCTCTGTAACTTGACTCTCTGGCCTTAGACAAGTCTCTTAACTTATCCAGAGTTGTTTCGTTGTCTGTAAAATGAAAGGGGTTGGACTAGATGATCTCTAAGGTCTGTTTCACGTCTTTAGTTTCCCTGGTGATATATTAGTGTTTGATCTAAAACAATTTAACATATCTATGCCAATTCTCCCTACCTGTTGTTGCTGTTGCTGTTTCTATCATCTTATCAGTGGAAACAACTTAGATTTGGTTATGATAATTCATACAGTGTGTACTTGGTACAGTTTTGTATATAGTGTTCCCAAATGTTTGCCTTTGCTACCCAAATTCCTTTTAACCTAGGAAGTGTAGATTAACTTCTGTATTCACACTTTTTCTTCTTGCTTGTAACTTTTCCTTTCACTTCCAAACTTAAAGTTGAAAACTCTTTCTTATTACAGTATGCTACCTGAAACTTGATACACGCTTTTAAATTTTGCAGTTCTAACAAGTTCTTTGCTGTAGTATAGATCTGGGCTGAGGTGGGAGTGAAAAAGGGATTGAGATGTAGGTAGCTACTTTTTCCAGGAAAAAATTGAAGGAAATTATATATCATTGGTTTAAAAGATTGATTAGGATTACCTCAAGGGGTGGTTGAGTTGTCATTTTACATATTTCACTCAATATTTTATGTCTCTACATAAGCAGTGTTGCTTTAACTGTTATTGGATAATTGTAACATTTAAAAATTAATTTTAGTATTTAACCAGTACTCAAGCATTTAATGAAACCATGTTGCATGAATGGGAGAGTATTCCATAGCTCTTGTTTTATTTTGTAATATGATCAAATGTATCAAACAGTAGTTTACTATAAAGATAAGACTTCACTGTTTTAGCTGATTACCTGTAGAAAGTATGGCTGAGCTTAATTGAAGGAAATTTCTTGTCACTAGAACTGTTTTATGGGGACTGTATTTTCAGTCTTACTTGGAACACTAATCACTGGCTCTAAGGGTTACAAAAAGAAGGCAAACAGTTGCTTGTTTGGTATGTTGAAACATCAATGGCTATTGTAGAGTATTATACAAACTTTATCAGTCTATATTTTCTTTCTTTTTTCCCCTTACCTATAGTGTGAACTAATTATAGAAAATCAGTTTTAGTCCTTCCAGAATTTATGTGAATATTTGTAAGATTTTCTTTTTTCTTCCCTTACAAGAAGTCTTTTAGCCTTTTAAAACAAAAATGTCCTGCATAAAGTTCTGGCTTATTAGGTTAGTTCACCTTTTGGTCTTTCGCAGGGCTTTTCTCATTCTTCCGAAACCCTATAATTAAAGCAGAAATTTAATCTAGGAATAAATCGTCAGCATACACTATTTGTAAGGCAGAAAGAAAATGTCCTTTTCCCAGATCTCAGGAACTACCTTGTTCTTGTTAACTTCTTGAACTGGCTAGTTGCTCTGAGGTATGTATATAGCATATAGGCCTTTAGAGAAGAGTAGATTTTTTCTCTCTGATCATTGTATACCTATCAGATGACAGCAGATTATCTTCCAAAATAGCTATCTAAAAGACCTAAGAAAGGAAGAAACCTTGGTGAACATGACTGACATGCTCAGTAATTTCTAATGAAAACTTGTTCAAAGAAAAATTTCATACTTGTTCAGTAGAAAAATTCCTAATTTGGTTAATAACTTTCTTGCAGTTTATCAGTATTATGTACTCAGTATAATTAAAAGCATTTTTATTTTACTTTTTTGTATCAATTTATTATATTTGCTTCTTCCTCATCCCTCCCTCCCTGTCACTTTGCTTCATCCATCCTCTCATCTTCCCAATCATCCAAGTTAGTCTTCCTTTGTATACGAACCACTGTCTCATTTTGATATGTTCCTTTTTATTTACTTTTGTTGTTAATCATTATGTTTAGTATAGTATTTTATGTCATATAGTGTGATTGAAGAATGAAATGGTTATCACATGGAGTTTAAGGAAATGAAGTCCTTGGGAAACTTAAGACAATTGTTCTTGCTTTTATTTTATATCAATATTTTGGAATTTGTTCGTGATTTCTTAAAATTACTACTTTGCCAACCCACACTGATAAAAGTTTACTATGTGGTCAGTTATGACATTTCCTAATCAAAAGTTTTAGATCGTAACCATGTTGCAGAGCTGTGATCTTTGCAGCTTAATGTTTCAGTGAAGCATGATGCAGAGAGGTTTTGTTAAATCATTTTAACCCAAGGCTGATCTTTGCGAAATTTGTCTGCAACTTTCATTTTGATTCCTTTCTCAGATTTTATTTAATGTTTAAAAAAATTGGAGGTCAATGTATGGTATGATTCAGTTTTTAGATTTATTTACTGTTTTCACAGTTTTTTTTAATAGTCTTCTCTTTTTCCAGCAGAGAGAGATCATCATTGCCTGAATTTAGCTTTGTGACTACAACAGCAAGACCTGTTCCTGTCTGGAGACGACTGTTATAATAATATGATACTATCGTTTTATGTTTGCCCTTTATCATTTTGAATAGATGTTTACATGTACCATAATTAGCATTTTATCTTTACAGTTCTTTTAGGGTACATCTGAGTCCAGAAGTAAATCTGACTGTGTGCTTTGTCTGACCTTATTCTTAAATGTTTTCTCCCATTTATAGCCATTTATTTTTAAACAGTCTGAGAAGGATAAAAAAGAAAATCCCCTTGGTTTTCCTAACATGAGATAAGTTTTCAATCTCAGCCAAATTGAAATTGTGTCTAGGAAGTCTATAAAGCCATGATACTATGTTCATTAGCATGAACAATTTAGAATGATGAAAATGATTAAAAAGTTAAAACCTTGGTTTGGCTTTAATTTTCCTGGGTTTTTTAGGATACATTTCTGGAGTTAGGATAGTCACTTAAAATAATTTTGAACAATTAGTAAAATACTTTTTTCACATGGTGATAACTTGCCTGTTTCTTCTAAATATACTTATTGAAGTTGCTGCCAAGGCCACTTACCCAAATAATTTTTTTTTTCCAAATAATTAAAAAAAAAATTCTTAACCCTTCAAAATAAACAAGGAGAATAATTTTCTTTCTTTTCAAGTAGTATAAAATGATCTGTGGATTATAAATATTGAGAAATATCTATTAAATGTCTGATTTACACAGTTTCTCCTTATTTTCCTCAGTTGCAACCAAGACAATTTTAAAAGCAAGGGGAAATAGTGTTGTGTGTGTCTAGCATTGTTAAAACTATAGTTTTCCTGCCTTAAAAGGTGTATGTCCGTATTATTTATAAGCAATATGGCTTGGAATTATTTATAAAGAATGTGATTAAATTTTATTCTAAATATTCACCCAAAATACCCTCTTTATAATGGGCACCGTAAAGTTTTCAGAAAATTAATTTCTTAGTATTCCTTCATAGATTCTCATTAGCATTTGAGAAGTCAGAAGTTACACTTGATAGCAACTCTTATTAGAAAAGTCCAAATTATACTTGATTCTTTTCTCCCTTGTTTTTTTTTTTTTTTTTTAAGTTCCATTCAGCCATGCTCATATTTTCACCTTTTTGTACAAAGTTAACTATTCTGCAAGCACTTTTTCTTGAGTATGCATTGTATTTGTATTCATGAAAAAAAGAATGAACCCGTCAGACATAATGGAAGTTATCTGTTTTGATCCATGTTAGTTGGAGACAGCATGGTTAATGTAGGCTTGGTTTAAAGGAAGGCCTTCTTAACATAATTATGACCTTACAGCCTACAGGGCGTTTTAAAAATTGGACTTCTCTTTTAGTTTACATTTGCGAACAAACATATAGCTGCTGGGAGTTCACAAATATTTTCCCAGGTTAGTTCAGTAGTTTTTTCTTTTTAAGGAAAGATTCTCTGCCTGTGTAATAGAATAGTTCTAACCTACTGGGCTAAAAACCCAAAGAACATTCTCTGAAGAGACCATACTTGCTGTTAACAGTTTTGGTTGGTTAATAGATGTGGATCATATCCCACCATTCTCAATTTTATTTTCTCATCTTCCTCCCCCGCTGCCCCTTGCTTTTAAATTAAAAACAAAATAAATTGAACATGCCATTGGGAATCAGAAGTCGAGATGATTTAATTCTCATTGAGATCATTGTACTTTTTGAAAATTGCTGTGAGATCTGGTAGGTCAGGTACATATTTGAGTTCCCATATGTTTATTAATTAAAAATAGGGATTTTCATTATTTCATTTTCCTGAAGAGGATTCTTATGGAGCTATGTGTAGATAACTGTACAGAATCACTTTTGTGTAATTGAGTGAAGCAGTTTACCTCTGCATGATTGCATTATGGAAGCCTTTTATATATCTTTATATTTTTCAATATACTTAGATTTTACACTGTTAGCTGCCCTAGTCATGCTATATTTGTTTTTTTTTAATAGAGTTTATAAATATTTGTGCTCAAAATACAGATCAATTGAATATTTTTGGTCTTGTTTACAAGATAAATAATACTTTAAAGTGATGCAGCCCCTCAAGTGTCTTAGGAAAAAGTCATTGGTGCTACAAAACCTTTCAATATCATTTTTCAACCTGTTATCTAGACTTTGCTAGGCTTAAATCTATGATTGCTTATAACTTAATCTAATCTAGCAGCATAATTATAAAAGTGGTCTGTGGTGAGTCGGGTAAAGAGCCCCGCCAATTAGAAACATCCCATAATTTAAAGATAAGATGGAGAATGACATTATACTAATTTGTGTCCAGCTTCCCCAAAAGAAAATAGTTTCTTCAGTTTTTCATTAGCTCTTTTGATAAAAGGAGTGGTATTAATATGACTAGAATAAAAAAAATGATACATTCAGCATGGCTCAGTTTTCCCACATTTCAAATGGAAAACTTTTCTAGTCCTAAAATATGGTGTAATCCTGTTCTGCTTTAAATTCCCATCTGTCTTTTACTCAACAGGAGGCAGGGTAATTCTTAAATATTTATAGAACATTTGATGAGTTCTAAAGAGATGTATTATTTACATTGTACAAGTTTTGTGTTAATGTGCAGATTGTTTTCTACATCTGCAAGACTTCATTCCAGCACCTTAGTGAATGTTCTTAAGATACAATTTTTAAGTATCAGCAAAGCATTCATAGATGTTTACTTTTGATTCTCAGAATCCTGAACCTGTTTTGAGTATGATGTTACTTCACAACATGTCTGGCACAAGATTTCCTTTAATAGTGGTTTAGTTTAACTCAATTTCTGTGGATTGTTGAACCGAAAAACACCAAAGGAGTTCTTTCTTGTCTGGAGACTGGATTGTTCCAGTTTTTAATACCTGTGCCCATAAGTATCCCATTTCACGAATGTGTGTTGGCATGGGGGAAAAATTCCCTGCTCTTTGAGTGGAGCGAAAGTAATTGGTTAAGCTGTAGCAGCTTTTTTTGTTTATTTTTTAAAGTGATAATAAAACTTGAACTGAAAATGGTAAAACTTGAACTAGAAAACTACTCTTGTATGCTTAGAATGTTTATAGTGTTACGTGTTTATGTGAGGTTGTCAACATTTTCATTATTTATAGTTGAATTATGTTGTTTTGTTTGTTAAATATCCATAATGTTTATTATTTTTATATTTTGAAAAATTTTAAAATAAAATAGTCTTACTAAAAGCAGTTGTTAACTTTTTAAAATTGTCTTGCATTTTGCATCAATTATAGTAATATAGAATAGAAAGGAAAACTTGCAGCCCTCGGGCACTGCACAAGTAGAAACATAAAGTGCTTATACTGTCAACTTCCAAAGCCAATGAAAGTTTTTGGAACTTCCCTCCATAATTTTCAGTTTTCATCTGAACATTTCTTCTCCTGATCTAATTTGATATACTTTTCCAGCATTCAGCATGTTCATTTCATATTTATTTTTATTGAATGATAAATATTGCAGTATTTGTTTTTTGTGTTTGTTTTTCATTGCAGATATCCCTTCCATCATCTATAACGTGGGTTAAATAAGTTTGGTAATAACCTGTCTTCCACTGCTTCTACAAGAAAATACATTATTATCTCAGTATATAAGTTTTGATAAAAATCTAGTTAAAGAGATCTGGTTATGAAATAGTAGAAGTCTCTGGCTTAAAATAGAGGACTTTGGTTAATAAATAATGATACTTGGTAAAATTATTAAAAAGAATTATATATATATAGATATATACCTATATATAGTACAAATTACACACAAAAAAAGTAAGCCTTTAAAGTCTTTCATATTTTGAACCATTTTTTAATCTTAAAATGTTATTTGTCCCTAAGATCTCATTTAAATCAGAATTTTCAGGGACATTACCAACCTAATTTTTAAAAAAAATAACATCTGTGATTTAAAACTTCGTGGACATCCTGTATTTTTTATTAGAAGTCAGTGTTAGGAAGAAATACTTAGAAGTTACAGCCGTCTGCAAGTTTGGAGTTGGATAGCTTTCAAATTTGTACTAAGTTTAATGCAGTATTTGTTGTTGTTTAGGGTTTTTTGGGGGATAAATAACTGGATAATATGCCAACTTCATATTTTACTTTTTTCTTATCAAGTTGATATTCAGAGTTAACAGAAATTAAAGAATGATGATAAAAAGGAAGATCTCTGGCATTTAACAATTGTCATGTCTGAATGAGGTAAGAATTTACATAAAAACCAAACAGGTAACTCTTGACAAAAATATTGAATACTGAGCTGATTATTAGTCATGACAGCCCTCACATACGTCATATTTATAATATTAAATGGATGAAAACTGCATATACAAAAATGTAATATAATCCTAACCAACCATTTTTTGGTCAACCTAAAAGAAGGAATAGGTCTTTTAAATTTTGTTTTGTCAAGGTCTCCAGTGAAAAAGGAGAGAATCCCCAGATTGGGAGTGCTCACAAAAGAATAGAGCCATATAAGGTGCCAAGGATGGGAAGAGGAGGATGGATTATAGATTTAGTCCTGCATTTGTGAAAGTTTTGACTGAAGCAGCCTGGAAGCAAGTAGTACATTTTTATTTTTCTCCTCAACTGATAAGCTTTATGGAGCATCAAAAGACATGAAAATTTCATAGAAAAACATGTATCCAGGGCACGTCTGTTCAAGGTCCTGCTTGTGTTTCTCATGGGGAACCACTTAAGGAAGGGATGATGATAGCAACCTGAGCGAATTACATTGCCCCCCCCCCCAATAGCTCCCTTTTATCTGCCACAAGAGCACCTCAGCACAGCTTATCACATAAAGCCATAAGCCACGCCACACAGACCTAACGTCCAGATTCAATGTCCCAAGATTTTTACTGTGCTATGTATGTAACCTACCTGTGACTGCGCTTACCCATTTGGACCTGGGAACGTTCCAAATGTGAACAATTAGGGCCTTCCTGTGTGCATTTCTAACTATGGCGTACTGCAAACTATAAACAGAGAAAAATCAATTGCGTTTCTGTATACTAGCTTTGAACACCTGGAGGCTGAAATTAAAAATACAGTGCCAATTATAATAAGCGAAAAAGTGACATACTTGGGTGTAAATCTAACAAACTGTGTACAGGACTTGTATGCTGAAAACTACAAAATGCTGATTAAAAAAAAGAAAAGGAGACCTAAGTAAATGGAGAGACTCATGGGTCGGAGAACCCAATGTAGTAAAATGTGTCACTTCTCCCCAAACTGATACGCAGGTTTGACATAAGTAATTTTCTTTTTGGTAGATACAAGATCATACAAAAATTTATATGGAAAGGCCAAAAGGAACTAGAATAACTAAGATGATTTTTTTAAAAGAAGAATCAAGTGGGTGAAATTATCCAATTTCAAGACTTATAACTATAGTAATCAGGACTGTGTTCTTGATGGGAGGGATAGACAGAGAGATCACAGAAGTAGACCCACATGAGTGTGCCCAACTGATTTTTAACAAGGTGCAAAAACAGTTGAATGGAGGAAATAATTGCCTTTTCAACAAACAGTCCTGGAACGATTGGTCATCCCTCGGCAAAAACAAAATGAACCCTGACTTAAATCTCACACCTTACTCAACTCAAAATGGATCATGGACTTAAATATAAAACTGTAAAACTTTTAGGAAGAAAAAAAAATCCAGAAAAATCTTTGGAACCTAGGGCTAGGCAAAAAAGTTCTTAAGACTTGATACCAAAAGCTTAATCCGTAGAAGTGTGATAGATTGAACTTCATCAAAATTTAAAACTTTTGCTCTGTGAAAGAATCTGTTAAAAGGACAAAGAGATAAGCTACAAAGTGGAAGAAAATACTTGCAAACCACATTTGTAGTATGTGTCAGGATTGGTATCTAGATTATATCAATAACTCAAAGCAAAACAAAAAAGCAAATCCAATTGGAACATAGGCAAAAGACATAGAGACATTTCCTCAAAGATGACATTCAGATGACAAATAAGCTCGTGAAAAGATATTCAACATTCTTTGCCATTAGGGAAATGAAAATTAAAACCACAATGTGACATCACTACATACCTATCAGAATGGCCAAAGTATAACAGTGACAACACTAAATGCTGTCAAGGATGCAGAGAAACTGGATCACAAATACTCAGTACATTGCTGGTGGGAATTGGATAGCCACTCTGGAAAACAGTGTGGCAGTTTCTTAAATAGCTCAACATGCAACTGTCATATGAACTAGCAGTTATACTCCTGGGCATTTAACTTATTTTCACGCAAATACCTGTACACAAATGCTCATAGAAGCTTTATTCATAATAGTAAAAAAACTGGAAATAATCCGCATCATTCAATGGGTGAATGGTTACTGATGCATCCGTTCCATGAAAATACTACTCAGCAGTAAAAAAAAAACTAATACATGCCACTCCTGGATAAATCTCCAGAGATTACACTGAAATAAGCCAGCCCCAAAAAGCTACTGTGTGAATTCCATTTATATAATATTCTTGAAATGACAAAATTATAGACATGAGGAAAAGACTAGTAGTTGCCAGGGATTATGGAGGTGGTAGCGGAGGGAGGGAAGCGGATGTGGCTGTGAAAGGGAAACGAGGGATTCTTATGGTGATGCAAACTGTGTTATCTCGTCTATCAACGTAAGTATACTGGTGGTGATAATTGTACTATAGTTTTGCAAGATACTACCATTGGATTAGCAGAAATTGGGTAAAGGGTAATGGGATCTCTGCATTATTTCTTAAAACTGCATGTGAATTTTAATTATCTCAAAATCAAAAGTTTAATTTTAAAAACAAAGGCAGAATAGCATCTAACTAGTCCCATTTTAGGGTGCAATCTAGGGAAATGTCTTGGATGTGTACTCCCCATAAAGAATGAGGTTTTGGGAATTCTCTGGTGGTCCAATGGTTAGGACTCCACACTTCCACTGCAGGGGGCACAGGTCCCCTGGTCGGGGAACTAAGATCCCGCATGCCATGTGGCGCGACCAAAAGAAAAAAAAAAAGGTCTTGAGAACAAGTATTTGAGGTATATAAAAGCAATGAATTGAGTTTGCACACTTGAGAACTTTTGGAATTACTGCAGACATTTCTCTCACCGGTTACACCACAACCAGTGCCAGTAAATGAAGCAGTTCTATATATATGTTGCGTGTTAATTCTTCCCATCAGCATTGCTGCCTGAAAGGGACTTCAGACTGAGAAATGGCACAGCTCACCTACCTATGAAAAGGTGGGTGAGGAGTAAAACAATTGATTCTTATCTCGCTCTTCCTGCCCTTTACCATAGTTCAGGAGTGTTGAAATCATCCAAAAGGGGAAGGAAACAGAACAAAAGCAAAATTTTAAATGCTCTGAAGGAACAGAGTTTCATGAAAGTATAAAGCAAATGGATCTGACTTAGGAAAGGCTTCCCATAACAAGTGATCTTTCATTTGAGATGAGAGCTGAGCAGGAGTTTACTATGGGGGAGCATATTCTTGAGGGAGTGAACGGTTTTGTACAAAAGTACTGTAGAGGGACCAAATGTGCATTTGAAGAATGAGAGAAACCCAGTGTGGCTACAAGGCAGAGATGCACAATTTGAGAATTATTTACTACAGATATCTTAATCTGTCAGGGAGCATGAAATTCCTAGAGATCAAGAATAGAGTGAGGAACTCTACATTTAATCCAGATAATGTGGACAGATTCTGCAAAGGAAAATTAGAAGGGGCAATGACAGAGGTAGAAGAAAACCCAGGAATGGGAGTTATAGAGGCCAAAATAAAAAATAAAAAAAGCCCACTTTGTTTTATAAGGAAATGATCAACAATTTTAAATGTTGCAAGGTAAAGTAAGATGAAATGTGAAAATGTCCATTGGATTTTAGGATAAGGAAGTCATTGATAACCCTGGAATGTGTTTTTGTCTTTTTTTATTTTGTTTTGCTTATTTGCTTTTTAATGATGGATATCGGAGACAAAATGGATAGGCTAAGGAGTGAAATGAGGGTAAGGATATGGAGACAGTATAGACAGGTTTTTTGAGAAGAGTTTTAAGGATAGAAGAGAGATTAGTAGTTTGCAAGGCAGATGGGATAAAGGGAGGCCAGAGGCCTAATCATGTTTAAATCTGCAGAAAGGCGTCCCAATTAGAAGACAGAGTAGACAATAATGATAGTTTACGGTGCCCAAAAGATGGGATGAGAAAAGATCCAAAGCACAATTAGAAGGACTGCCCCTAGGTAGTAATACACAAAAGTCGTCCACTGGAGGACAAACTGGAGACAAGGAGAGAAAGAAAATTTCGTTATGATTTTAGGTTTGGTAATGGAATTAAAAGAGTTCCCATCAAATGACCTCAGTTTTCTTTACAAGTAGGAATATTATTTGCTGCATAGCCCTCACCTGTGTAACTGCTGTATAGCATCCCCCTTTTACCATCTTTCCCAGTTATACCTGAGAATCTCCTAAATATCTAGTCTTAACTAGTCCCCTCACATTCTTCCTTACCAGATTCATCTGGACTCTCCACGAAGGCCTCTATCACTATGTGGCCTCTGTTAAAACACTGCTTTACTGGTAACCCTCATAGTGTCCTCCCCTACCCAGGACACCAAAGCTGCACTGAGGTGTGAGAAAGTCAATGACCCTTCTCCAACTCTGTCAATCTTTGTTCCTGGGATCCAGTGTATAGCATCTGCTCAGAGCCTGTCTCTCTTGAACACAGCTCTTCTATTTCCTGCCCTAAGCCTCTCATGCCAGTGGGTAAACAAACATCTTGCTATCTCATAATCATTTTTTGGTGTGTCTACTCTCTTTTTTGATATTTAGGGGAAAAAGTAGTTTCCATAAATATCAGTTAATGAAAATAAGTGGTCAGAGGAGTGACAAAAGCATGAAGTAGAATGTAAAGGGTTTTAAGGAAAATAGAAGCTAGGATAGAAGGAGTCTGAAAAGAAACAAGGTTTAGAGCATGGTAAGAACTTTGAACTTCATCCTGTGGTGTTGCCACTGAAAGGTTTGAAAGTTTATAAGAAAGAAGGTGATGGAATGAAAGGAAGACAGAGATGAGGGTAGGATAGTGTTAAATGATTATAATTGCAGTTTTGAAAGATCATTTTGGCAGTGGTAAGGAGGGTGAATTGGAGGCAGGGAGGACATTGAGCATAACAAGGGCAGAGAAACCCCAGGTTTCTGGGCTGAGCAGTAAAGCTGAATGGTTGTGAGGTGGGGCATGGGGGATAGGGAACTGGTTTGTAAAAAAGAAAAGAAGTTGAATACGTTTCTGACATGTTGAGCTTCAGGGCCTGTAGCATATCAAAGTCGAACTAACCTGTCGGCAGATGTCTGCCATCTGAAGCCCAGGAGAGAAGTCTGGGATGCAGATATAGGGCTGGGAACCATATATAAGAATGAGATTCCCCAATGAGGACACATAGCATTCAAAGAGGGAAGACTAAGGATGGTGAACTCCATTATTTGCAAGGACTGGCGGAGGAGGTAACCGTGAAGTAGATGAAAAAAGTTGCTAGAAGAAGACCAAACTGAAGTGGTGTCACAAAAACCAGTGAAGGAGAGAACTTCGCAAATGGGGGCTTAATCAAATAAGTCAAGTAAGGTCAAGATGGATTGACAGTTCATAAGTCTGTACATGGTTTCATGGAAGGAAAAGACATACTGATGTGGAATGAAGAGTAATTGGGATGCTAGGTGGAGACAATGTAGGAAACTCAAAGTGGAAGGCAAAATTCAGTGTGGTAGCTTGCTGGGTAAAGGAAAGGTGGTGGTGGTTTCTTTTTAGAATGGCAGAAACATGAGCTCATTTTATAGACTGAAGGAAAAGAGTCAATGGAAGGAGGAGATTAAGAATGTAAGGGAATTTGTTTATAATTGATAAGACATTTCAGGGTGCACCGTGGAAAGGGATGGCAGAGCAGTTGTGAGAACAGTGATGAGAGTATGCTAGAATGTGGTCGCCAAGGCCCAAGTGGAATGTGGCAGAGAGAAACGCATGGAACTAGACAAATTCTGTATTTTAAATCAGTTTTGATAGTGCTTTTGGTCATTACTGAGGCAGGTGTCAGGTGCTGGGGGATGCTGGTTGTCATTTGCAACCAATCCCCACAAATCTAAACACAACTGGAATATTGTAATTGTCCATTACAAAATGTAAGTACTTTGCTCATAATAAGCGTCCAAAATGTTTGTAAGATAAATGGATTAGACTGCTCTGGACTTTTCTGGAAAAGAGAGAAGGGAAATTATTAATAATAAACGTGTAGGAAGGGGTAGTGAGGAGAGGGAAAATACCAGGGAAGAAAGATGAAATAACAAAGCCTGACACCAGAATTAAAAAGACCCTGTGTAAGAAAAACGTGTTTGTCTATGCTTTCCAGGAATAAAAGACAGAAAATTTGGGGTTTTTCTTTTCTTTCTTTTTCTTTTTCTTTTTTTTTAACTCTGAACTATTTATTTCTTTCAAGCTGTGTCTTGATGCCTGGAGTAATGAAAATCTTCCCAGGGCAAGAGTTGGTAACTTTGGCTCCTGCTACTGCTTCCTAGCAATGAGTAACGTAAGGTAAGTAGAGAGAGGAAGCGCCTGGGTTTAGTAATTGTGTGACTTCCAGCAAATGATTGGAGTAAAGATATCAGTCTCCTCATATGTAAAGTGGAGCTAAAAACAGCACCTTTCTCACCGAACTATTGAGAAAATCTGATGAAACCGCATAAAGTAAGGATTTATTTGGGACATAGCAATGACTCAATGGATTAGTAATTATTTATAAAGCCTTGGGGGTTGGAAAACACCACCTATGAGCTCCCTGTCTTGGGGAAAGGAAGGCCCAGAGGAAGGTCTATGAGCTCCTTGTCTTGGGGAAAGGAAGGCCCAGAGGAAGGTCCATGAGCTCCTTGTCTTGGGGAAAGGAAGGCCCAGAGGAAGGTCCATGAGCTCCTTGTCTTGGGGAAAGGAAGGCCCAGAGGAAGGTCATAATGAAAATGGATGCGGGATAGTTCCATCATCCACTGCCAGTGCCTCATCTGGGAAGGTGAATTGGATTTACCTTCTCATCTGGTCTGGTTTAGTTATAGGGAATCCTGGGAAAAGCCTCGGTATTTCCCCTTCTTTACTCCAGCTGCTTCTAAATATCCTGGAGCCCTAAATTAAAGGGGCATGGAGCCTGTGGAATAGTGACAGCTGAGCTTTTTGTATTGCAAGGAATTAAGGCTGCTTCAGGTACTCCCAATGAGCTCTGTGTCTTGGGGGAAACTGGCTTGAGAGGTATATATGGTGAGGAATTCCGAAATTATTCAAGGTTAAAAGATGTGCACAAATTTCCCTTACCACAGTTTACTTAAATAGCGCCAGTCCCCAAATGCCATGATTCAAAAATCAGTTATCACAGTATATTAGCATGTAGTTGTGTTGCCTTCTTGTCTCCCAGTGATAGACTCATGAAACAGTTTACAAAAATGGGTAATGAAGTGCTAGTTACAGCAGTTTTAAAGTGGCGGAGAGGGTCGTTGCTCTCTCAAGAGTGAAGAATAGAAGGGGACAGTTAACTGTCATGGAAGAGGGGCCGGCTCACAGGGGCTGCTTGGACTTCTGAGGAGTTCACACATGGCTGATTCTGAAAGTGATAAAAGATGCTGGAAGGATACACACAAGAGCTGGAAGTGGGAGCTTCTTTTCTTCCTTTCTTTCCCTGGTAGTCTCCCAACAGTGCCTCCCATTGGCAGTTAGTCTGGGAAATGTAGCTCGTAGACACCCAGCGTTACAAAGCCAAGTATAGAGGGGTTGGATTGCGTCTGAGAGGCAGTAGGTAAATAACAGCGTAGCTGCCATCACCATTTCTCCCAGGGATTGTTGGAAAAATAGGATTGCTAATGCCTTGCTTTGACACCCCAGATCTTTGAAGAGGCATGTCCACAGGGCCACTTCATATATTTGCAGCACTTGTAAGTCATGCATTGAAATAAATGGACACTTGTTGCCCAAATATCAACCAGAGGTCAGTTACAACTACTTTTTCTTGGTCTACAAAAATCAGACACTTTTTCCCAAAGGCAATCATTGTTATTGGTAATGGTTCATTTCATTTCTTATCCTCAAATGGCTAACCTTTGTGTGATTCCATGTCCAAGAACTTTGCTGGCCTTTTATCTATTCTCAGGCTGTGGGTTTGCTTTTTCTTTACACCCTTTCTCATTTGCCTCTCTACTTCTGGTAATGAGGTATCCTGGGTGTTCATTCTTTGAGAGGATTTTTCAGTATGCTACTCAAAGAAAAAGAGGCTAAGGAATCTGAGATTTTAATTCATTTCAACTTTCTTTGTTTCTTTGTTATACCCCTCCTGACCCACTGGGAAGAAACAAATCTATGCCTTTGGAGAATTTTGAGCTTATGCTCTGGAAACGAAAACAGAGGCTTGCACATACTTCTTAATATATTTCTTGTTTTCTTTTACATACATTCCTTTACACATAAACATTTGTGTGTGATAAAGATAGATAACCACAGCATTTGAGCGGTTTAAAAATACTGTTAAGACAGTTCTGGGATCCTACCTGATACCTGCTTGTACTGGTGGCAGTGACACCAGGATGGAAGAGGATAATGTGCATATACATAGAAAGTTAATGAAAATTACTAAATGAACTATAGATGACAAGTCTTGCTTATATTCTAATTTTCATAGCTATTTTTTTCAAATACATCTTTGATATGCTAAGAAGCTATAAGAAGGATACCAAACAGTTAAACTGATGAGTGCTTCTTTTTCATGGCATCATTTTGTGCTTTATAACTTTTTATGGAAACTTTTAGAGGAACCTCACTTTTTGATTTAAAAAATGGAATGTTTGTCTCAGAGAGCTAGACCTGGCTGCAGTCAGATTTTGAAAAATTATGCCTCTATGGCTTTAAGGGAAGACTGGCTTGATATAACATGCCAAGGAAGTCTTTATGATACATTGGTTTGCTAATAACACCGTCGGCTAAGAAGTAGTAAGTGAAGGTTCTAAACTAGTAGGTATCATACATAACATGCACATATGCATAAAATGAACAAAGCTAACATGTTCTATGAAGTATTCATTTTTATTAACTGACGATAGCAATAAAACGTGTATTCTAGTGGAAAGAGCCTTTGGTGACCAGGGTTCCATTCCAGTTCAGTCTCTACTACTAATTAACTCTGTGACCTAGGCAGTCATTTAACCTCTCTGGACCTAACTTTGCTTATCTGTGATAAAAGAAAATGAATCAGACCAGGAATGACAAGCAGGATGCATCCTGACCACCAGCTCCAGAAAGTAGCCTGTTAAGAGCTGAGTTGAAAATTCTAAGGCTGAGTCTGGGCTTAATGAGGAGTGCCATGATCGATTAGTGCTGTCTGCTGTGAGTGCAGGATGTGGAGAGCAGCAATGTGAGTGCCAGATATTAGCTGTCTCCCTAGACTAGCTTACCTCCAAGGCCACTTGTGCTATGCCATATAATTCAAGTTATTCATCATTTAAATTTAATTTACAAACATAAAGCAAACTGGAAAAACAAATCTTGAGGTTCTCTGACCTAAACATGGATTTTGGAAAAACACAATTTTTCCTTTTGGAAGTAGAAATAAAAAAGGAAGTTTCTGCCAGAACTTTTTTGAAAGCATTTTAAAGTAATGTAAACTTATCTCCCTTCACGCTTTCATTATCGCATGAAATATTAAGTACCAACTTTGAAATTGTCACAGTGTGGGTGTTGAATATTTGCTGAATTGAATTGAATTGGGGGATAGAAAGATGAATAGACACAGCCTTTGCTCTTGTAGAGTTCATGGCCCAGTGAGGAAAGCAGACATCCTAGCAGGTAATTCCAATACAATATGTTAAATGCTATAATGGTTTTGTGAAGCTTAAAAAATGAAATGACTAACTTTGTCTGAAGGAGTTCCTGGGGGTTCCACACAGAAGATGACATCTGAGCTGAGTGTTAAAGGACGAATAAAAATCTGTCTGGTGGAGCAGGGTAGCTTAGGTATTTTGGCACTATTGAAAAAGAATTCCTTCCCACAAATTATTTGTATTTTGGGGGGTTTTTTTGGTTAAGTTAGAGTCTAGAAAATTGAACTGTAATTGTTAGTGGTTATTCTTGTTTAAGAAAATATTGTCGAATGATGTAGGCCTGGAAATGCAATTTGGACTGCCTGGGAGAGGAGGGATGAAGCATTTAGGTGGAACTTTAAATATCTCTGGATGACAACTTCAGGGAACAATTTGGAAGGAGAGATGACAGAACCGTGCTGATCAAAACTGGAGACTCAGAGAGAAGGGTAGAGGGCACACTGGATGAGAAGGGGCTTGGGGGTTGGAGGGGTTCATCAGGGAATTTGTGTAAGGATTTGGAAAGGGATTGTCCTAAACCAAGGGCCTCCCAGGAAAGGACTTAGCATCTCCAGGAATACAGAGATGGAAGCAGTATCTCATGCTGCAGTATGACAGTGAAATAAAGTATTAAGTTAATGAGAATGACCATCAAAAGTCAGGCGAACAAGAGAACTCAGTCACCAGAAGAAAGGTTATGTAGAACCCAGCATGGAGGGACATGCTGATTGTGTATTAGTGGGTGAAGCCTTCATTTTTAATACTTGCAAAAAACAATAGAAAAAACTTACTCTGTAGACTGTGATGGTTTCCAGGGTAAAGTGGGGAAATTCTCAGACCAGGTGCTGCCTTAGAGGGAATAGTTCGAGATCTCAGCTCCCTCTCCCTTGGAGCTATTGAAAACTGTTGGGAAAAGTGAGAGTGGACCAGACTGTAAATTTCCCCGAAATAGACTTAAATGTTGCTCAGAGGGTTTGGTTGCTGATGCTCTGAGTTGTGACTATGTGTCGGCACGCCTGGTAAGTAGAGTTAGCAATTGGATTTGCTTTTTAAGCTGCATGTACGCATTTGGGCAGCAGATGAGCCTTATTCGTGCAATGATTGGCTAATAGTATTATCCAGGCCCTCTCCTGTGCAAGACAAGCTGTGACACTGAACAGTGAGGACTCTGTCCATTTACCCACTGAAAAAGCACATTTATAGATTGAAAGTGCAACAGGTCTTTTGTTGTTTTAAAAGGATAAAATCAGATGTGTTAGATGAATAAAAACGTGGCGCGTGGACTTCCCTGGTGGCACAGTGGTTAAGAATCCACCTGCCAATGCAGGGGACACGGGTTCGATCCCTGGTCTGGGAAGATCTCACATGCCGCAGAGCAGCTAAGCCCATGCGCCACAACTACTGAGCCTGCACTCTAGATCCCTCGAGCCACAACTACTGAGCCCACGTGCCACAACTACTGAGCCTGTGCACCTAGAGCTCGTGTTCCGCAACAAGAGAAGCCACTGCAATGAGAAGCCCGCCCACAGCAACGAAGAGTAGCCCCTGCTCGCCGCAACTAGAGAAAGCCCGTGCGCAGCACCGAAGACCCAGTGCAGCCAAAAATAAAAACAAAAAACAAAAAAATGTAGCTTATGTTCTGAACGATATAAAGTGGGTCCTGTGTCTGCAGCATAGAATTGGGATTGGTGGGCAGCTATATCTAACTTTAGTTGCATAGCACACTTTTGGGAAGTCGCTCAACAAACTGATCATTTTCCAGTCCATTTAATGAATTCCTTAAGCAGATGGCATCAGAGTTGCCGCCTGGACTGCCACTCTTTCTTTTCACAGCAAGTCATATACGATATTGGCAGGGCTAGCAAATATCAACATTCAGGTTTCAATTCAGGCACATTATTTTCTGGCTGAGAATTACACGTGTGGCATGTGTATTTAATTTTAGTCAATTTTTTTCCTTGGGTTTTTTTTTTTTTGGTAACCTAAAAGAAAATTTCATAGGACGTAGTGAAATTTCCTTACTATATAAAAAGGGCTTTGTTCTGCTTTAGAAAACTGTTAGGCAGGATCTACTAAAGCTATAGAGTCGTATTCAAATATATGTGTACACCCAGTGACCCAGGAATCCTGCTTCTAGGTATTGGACTCCATAGAAATGAAAATATATGTGCACCAGAGCAAATGTACAAGAATGTTCCTAGCAGCAATCCAAGTGGTCACCAATGGTAAGAATATGCTGTGCATACAACAGAAATACTATGCAATGAGAAAGTATAAACTACTGTTACACAACAACACAGATAAATGCCACAAACATAATATTGAATAAAGCAGTCAGGCACTTCCACCTCCCCAAAAAAGAAGCCAGACCACAAAAAGTAGACTTTGTAAGATTCAATTTATATGAGTTTCAAAAACAGGCAAAACCGAGCTATGCTGACGAAATTCGGAAGAGTGGTTATATTTGAAGGGGTTAATTACTGAGAAGAGGTATATCGGGGGCTTCTGCGGCATTGTTAATGCTGCATTTTTTTTTTTTTTTATCTGAATGGTGGTTACACAGGTGTGTTTACTTTGTTACATGTCATTGCTATATACACTTATGATTTGTGCACTTTTCTGTATATGTATATTTACTTCTATAAAAAATTTAAACGGGTTTTAGTAACAAGCATTTAAGTTGTAATATTATTCTAGCCTTGTAAAGTTAGGTTTAAAGATTTCTTTCTCATTAGCATAGTAGGCTCAAGTATTTTGCACAAGAATCAGTATTTTTATTTTGATTTTTCATTAAATACATGTGTGTACCAGTTAGTATTTTCTGAATTTTATGACATTTTCTGTAGTAGTTAATCCTGCGGTAAGCAATGATGATTTTAAGAGATAGACTAAGGTAACAAATTATGTCAGAGTTTCTTGCAGAGCAAAAAATGTGTATTAGCTAATAGTATCAGTTGCCTGTAACAAATTATATTTTAACATTTGCGTATTTATTTTCTTGAATATGAGTACTATATAACTCATTTAAACATGGTTTGCCTTTGTTACTATCTTTACTTTCTGCATCTCTTCATAAAGTATTGTATTGTTTGGTATCCTCCCTTTTTATGAAAAGAATTTAAGATTACATTGCCCCTATACATGTATATATATACATATATACATATATATATATATATATATATATTTATCCATAAAGTACATACGTGTGGGCGTTTTCTTTTTTTTAACATCTTTATTGGAGTATAATTGCTTAACAATGGTGTGTTTGTTTCTGCTTCGTAACAAAGTGAATCAGCTATACATATACATATATCCCCATATCTCCTCCCTCTTCTGTCTCCTTCCTACCCTCCCTATCCCACCCCTCTAGTGGTCACAAAGCACCGAGCTGATCTCCCTGTGCTATGCGGCTTCTTCCCACTATCTATTTTACATTTGGTAGTGTATATATGTCCATGCCAGTCTCTCACTTTGTCCCAGCTTACCCTTCCCCGTCCCCATGTCCTCAAGGCTGCGTCTTTATTCCTGTCCTGCCCCTAGGTTCTTCAGAACCATTTTTTTTTTTTTTTAGATTCCCTATTTACATGTTAGCATACGGTATTTGTTTTTCTCTTTCTGACTTACTTCACTCCGTATGACAGTCTCTAGGTCCATCCACCTCACTACAAATAACTCAATTTCGTTTCTTTTTATGGCTGAGTAATATTTCATTGTATATATGTGCCACATCTTCATTATCCATTCATCTGATGGACACTTAGGTTGCTTCCATGTCCTGGCTTTTGCAAAGAGAGCTGTATTGAACATTGTGGTTCATGTCTCCTTTTCAATTATGGTTTTCTCAGGGTGTATGTCCAGTAGAGGGATTGCTGGGTCATATGTTAGTTCTATTTTTAGTTTTTTAAGGAACCTCCATACTGTTCTCCATAGTGGCTGTATCAACTTACATTCTCACCAACAGTGCAAGAGGGTTCTCTTTTCTCCACAACCTCTCCAGCATTTATTGTTTGTAGATTTTTTGATGATGGCCATTCTGACCGGTGTGAGGTGATACCTCATTGTAGTTTTGATTTGCATTTCTCTAATGATTAGTGATGTTGAGCATCCTTTCATGTGTTTGTTGGCAATCTGTATATCTTCTTTGGAGAAATGTCTCTTTAGGTCTTCTGCCCATTTTTGGATTGGGTTGCTTGTTTTTTTGATACTGAGCTACATGAGCTGCTTGTAAATTTTGGAGATTAATCCTTTGTCTATGTAACTCATGCTATGTAATTCATTTAAACATGGTTTGCCTTTGTTACTATCTTTACTTTCTGCATCTCTTCATAAAGTATTTTATTGTTTGGTATCCTCCCTTTTTATAAAAAGAATTTAAGATTACATTGCCCCTTTATATATATATTTTTATAAATATATATATGTATATATACTTACCCATAAAGTACATATATGTGGGCATTTTCTGTCTTTTTTTTTTTTTTTTTGGCTGCATTGGGTCTTCGTTGCCGTGCGCGGGCTTTCTCTAGTTGCGGCGAGCGGAGGCTACTTTTCATTGTGGTGCGCAGGCTTCTCATTGCGGTGGCTTCTCTTGTTGCGGAGCATGGGCTCTAGGCGCCTAGGCTTCAGTAGTTGCAGCATGCGGGCTCGGTAGTTGCAGCACGTGGGCTCTAGAGCACAGGCTCAGTAGTTGTGGCACATGGGCTTAGTTGCTCTGCGGCATGTGGGATCTTCCCAGACCAGGGATCGAACCCATGTCCCCTGCATTAGCAGGCGGATTCTTAACCACTGCGGCACCAGGGAGGTCCCCCATTTTCTGTCTTTTTGTCTAAAATCATTGGTGTCTTCCCAGAAAGGGGTGTGTGTGTGTGTGTGTGTGTGTGTGTGTGTGTGGTGATAATTAGAGAAATTGTAAAATCAGATATTAAAAGGAACTGAGGGCAATAGTTCATATTCCTGTTTTCAGACAGCAGACCCTACCCTCTGAGAAATTTGGTGTTGTAAAGCATTTTATTAAGAACTTTTAGAGACTACAGAATTATAAAGCCTCAGAGAAGCAAACTAGGTAACAAACTCTAGTGTTTTTTAACCCTTCTGGCTTCATAGAATCATAGACTGTTTGGGCTGGTTGGGACAGAGGTCAAACACCCTACACATTCATGGAAATTGTCCCTCAGAGTCTCCTGGTTGCTGGTGATTGTTCTCCAAGGTCCTGAGCACAAAGGAGATGCCACCCTGAACCTGAACCTCTTTGCAGAGACACACTTGAAGATGAACTGACTATATTAACTACAGAGAGGACCCCTGCCTTGTTGGAGATGGAAGCCTGTTAAGAGAAAAGCTATGATGTCTCGGATTTCTTTCCATTGTGCTTCGCTTTAAAAATTTTAGACTTTGCTCCAGTCCTAAAGCCTGTGGTACAAGAACAAAGCTTTCCAATCTTATCTATTTTCCAATGTAGGATAAACATGTTGGGTTTAGTTAAATGATGAATGCTGACAATATTCATTTGGTACAATTTATATTCTTCTTTTACCTTTTTATTTTTGACAGTTTAGGCTGGGGCATAAAGCATTATTATATTCCTGGCATCCCCCCTTAGAAGTTTTAAATCAGTTCATGAGGCTTTCAGCGCGCTTCCTGTCGTTCATCCATCAGCATCCAGTCCATTTAATCCCGGCCTCTCAGCCGAGCTGCCCTGGCCCCTGTTGTGAGTGATTGGCCTGCCCCAGCGCTCCCAGCTTCTCCTGTCACATCGCATTTGCATAAAAGAGGACAGATAACCAAATTTGAGCACACAAATGAAAATGCTAAGCGCTAAATCTGTCACAGTTGTTGTTCAACTAATTGTGAAAAATTTGATTTGCTTGCCTTTCACTGTTTGTCATGTGGACCCCCGTCTCAAATGTGTCTTGGCTTCTGCCTCTGTACATGTAGCTTTTAAACTCTTGAGCACAAGCAGCCCACCCTGGGGATTACTTACCTCTCCTACCAGCTTTTAATGTTGGCTCATCTTCTTGACTAAATTAGGCCACCATGGCAAACAAACACATAATTAAAAACCCAGGAAAGACAACTGCAGTTGCACTTCTTAAATTGATTTTTACAATGCTGGTGGATGCCTCTGTGTGTTCTTCCATTTGATAATTTTATTTCTTTATATAACCTTTTGGTAGGAGAAAATTAAGAATGGGCGTTGTAGAAACCTTTATGTTATTTTAAAACCTATGTGTTATTTTGCTCCTTTCTGTTCCTCAAATAACAAAACTTGTATAATGGGTCTTAAAAAGCATATTTCTGTTCCGTAATACTTTACCTGCCATACCAGTATACATTTTTAATCAAGGTTTCAAATTATTCCATTTGAAATTGTATTAGAAACAATGGATAAAATTCCTTTGCTCACAATACTCAATCACATGAGCTCTGTTTAAATGGTAGGTAGTATGAGTGTTTTGAAAATTTATATGTGTACTATGTACAGTCTGGTTCAATATTTGTTATAAAGAGGCTTTAACTATTGTTTTTACAGGCATTAAGTTGGTAATTTCTTGATGCTCATTAAAACAATGCATAATGGTATCTCTATAAAGTCAAAAAACTTGTTTTTCAGGAGTCGCACGAGAAAATGTCTCTTTCATTTATAACAATACCTCTCATTGCTTTACTGCATTGATTTGTTTCTAATATTTTAGGTATGTGATGTTCAAGCAACAAAGAAGATGGCATTAAATAAAGTTGAAACCTTTTAGGGTTGAATACAGCTTAAATTACCTTGAAGAACTGGAGGGTTATATTCTTGAAATTGGGTTAAAATGAAATGTGACATTACAGTGACAGTTTGTGGTTTAAAAAAGTTGGATGTAACATCATTTATTGCAGTATTCCTTTGGGATTTATTTTTAGTAGGTCATATGAAATGGGTTAAAGAAATATTTGAACGGTATAATTTTATACAGTCTTATCCTAAAGAAAAGAAGGTCTTTCTTTTTGCTATAACCCTCTAAAATGCTGAGGGGTTAAACCTAATGTGAAAATTTGAATGCACACTAATCTCTTTACAATGTTTAATCCCATTTTAGTTCAAAGGAGTTAAATTATGGTATGAAATGCTCACCACTTCAACACATACATGATAAACTTAAAGTTGAACTTTTTTTTTTTGATAGAGCTAGAGGAATAATTTCATCCCTATTACATTTTGTTTATACTTCACTATTTTTATGTCATCGTAATTTCTTACCGTGTGGGTGAAAGTCTCTATGACCCTGATGTATAAATTTCAACTAGATATGGCTAGTCACATATGAACAATATTGATTATAAGATATTTTAATATCTCTAAACCAAACATCTGGAAAAGACCACAGAAATTAATTTAACACTCTAGGAAGGGTTGAATGAAACTCTTACCAGAGAAATCTCTTATAGCATTTAGCACAGGACCTTTTACAGAGTAGAAACAAAATAAATTAATAAGTCTACACCATTGTCTACTTTCATTCTACTTCCGTGTTGTGCTGATTCCTCTTCAGTAATATTTATCCTTTATCCACATATATTTTCATTTTGCATTAGTTTAATTATGGATCATGTAATTATGGAGGTAGCATTAACACTGTGGTTAATAATTTGGGTTTTAGAACCAGGCATGGGTTGGAGTCCTGTCTCATGCTCTCAGTAACTGTATGACCTTCGGAGAAACTCCCTGTTATCTCCAGATTTCTCTCTGACATACTGGAGATGATAATAACGCCATCCTCACAGATTAGTTATTAGGTTTAAATAACTTAATGCATGTGATGCTTTTAGATCATAATTTGGCACGTAGTAAGTGCTCAAAAGTAGTAGCTATTATTGTAGTGCATACAAAATTAATGCTTTACTTTTGCCTTTGACCTATTTTAAATACCTTTTAAAGGTTTCTGGGCAATCATATTTAGCATTTTAATGGTTTTATATAATATTCCATAGTTTACCCAATATTTCCCCAACCAGTGGATGTTCATATTATTACTAGTCCTTTTTCTTTTATAAATAAACACTGTTATCTGTATCTCTGTTCATTCAAGCCCCCTACCCTACTACCCCCACCTTTTGTATTATTCCTCTGAGTTAAGTTTCCAAAGTGAGATTCCTGTTTAATATGGCATGAACTCTTTATGAATATTGAACTATATTGCAAAATTGTCATCCAAGAAGTTGAACCACTTTACAATGTCAACCGTAATCTCTGCCCTCACTAGTGTTGGTCTTGCTCGCATTTCCTGCTTTGGTGTGTTCATCCCCTCAAAGTCGCATCCCAGCTCGAAACTACTGCATAGTTACCCTTATTCGTTTCACATTAGAATAATTCTTAACCATTGTCTGTCTTTTGGCGCCATTAGAATTATTCTTCTGTGGCTTCTTGAATAAAGTTGAAAGTTTTTATTAGTTAAAATAAACCATTGAATCAATTGCCTACTAAGTCTACCATTTAAATTTTTTTTTTTCTATTAGGAAACTGCACAGCCTAGTTCCAAGAATACAGGCTTCAAGTCAGACAGATCCGGGTTTAAATCCTGATGTTATTATTTACCAAGTTGGGTAACCTCAGGCGAAATCTGTGAACTTCAATTCCTCATTTAGGATAAGAACAACCGTACCAAACTTGTTTGGTTATTGTGATTTAAGGAATGTGAAATCTCGGCTGGCTTTAGGCACTCAATAAATATTAGTTAATTTACTCTTTCAATTACTACCCTGTTCCTACTCTTGCTCTTTTCTCGGAATATTTCCTGGAAATATTTTTCCTCTCCCATTTCCAAACCATTGCAAATGCTAGATTCTTTATTCTCTCTGCCGAATTTTGATATTTTTTTCTTTGAAATCATCTTTACTCATTTCTCCATATTAGACTCACCTGCTTCAATGACTACTCTTGTTTGGGATTTGAAGAGCATATAGAATTTTTTAATTGAATATTAAGCTTATATTGGGATAAAATACTGAAGGAATCCATGAGTTAATATGAAAATAGAAGCTGTCATTTGGGTGGGGAAAGCAGAAAAGAGGAGAGAAGACTTTTATGAAATCAATTCTCTTCCCCAGTGAGTGAAACCATGTTGGTTCCTGAATGGCTCTAATATATCCTCCTGGTCTTGGAGCTAGCAGAACTTGAGATAAAAGAGACTCAACAGCTCTTTGGCTAATTATGTTTACAACGTGCTTTCCACTCATCTTGGCCTATTTAAAATTGTAATTGTATAAAAACATTTCCCTGACCTTAGAAAACTTACAAGATGGTTGGAAATATAAACAAAACATATTTTAAAAAATCACAGATAAAGATTAGGAAATAAACAACACCACCAGCATGACATGCGTAGACCAGGATTTTCAAACTTCAGCAGTATGGGAACTGAAGAGTGTATGTGGTCCCTGAAAGTATTAAAATTTAATCAATAGCAACAACAACAACACCATGTTGATGAAACAAAATACATCTGTGTGACATTCTGTGGGATGCTGCTTTCTAACTACTTGCATGCAAATTATATTTACAGAACCAACCATGGTTCAGGAAGAGTTTATGAAGACATTGGTTCTAAGCTTTAAATGACAAGTGGGACTTGAAGATAGGAGGCTATATGCTAGGTAGAAGTGATGGAAGGGGAAAGGCAGAGAAAGAGAAAGTAGATGATCTTTCCTAAGATCAGTGAATGCTTTGATTTTATTTGAGAGGAAATTCATGCCCAAGACAAAAGCTCCAATGGTGAAAAGGAGTTGATGTTTATACTGTGTGCAGGGGCAAATTACAGAAGGGGATGCCTCCCCATGCCATGCCCCTGGAGGTGAACCTAATGAAAGTAATACTTGGTTTAGGATGATTGTGCAGGTGGTGTGCTGAAATTAGGGGACAGAGAAAAGCCTGGAGAAAAGGAGACCAGTTTGAAGATGATTTCAGTGGTCCAGGTACGAGGTCCTAAGTATAAAGGTGGTGAAACATGGAAATGGAAGAGCACGTAAAACAAAGGTTTCATAAAAAGAATTAATAGGTCTTGAGACCAGATAAAATTTGGAGCTAAGAAAGATAAATCAAAGTTCGTTGATGTTTCAAACTTGGGCAGAATATTAACTAATGAAACAGAGCTGGCTTTGGGGGGAAGTTCTGAGTGTGAGTCGAGATTTATAAAGTAAAATATTTAAGTGATGTAGTGTATAGGTAGTTGTGGTGATTGAGATTGGAAGTGCAGGTGTGGAGATCAAATATGAAAGTTACATGGAAGGAGGAAATGAAAAATGATAAACTAGAGTCAGCGGATATAACTTGTTTCAGGACTTTGACAGTGAAAGAAAAGCTAGAGAGATAGCTTGAGCAAGTAGGAGAATTATAAGAGAGTTATTATTTTTCAAGAAAAGGGAGGAAAATTGGGAGGGACCAGTAAAGTAGGGACACCTCTTTCTCTGCCCAAAGCAAATCACATGATCATATTGTAAAAAAATTAATAAACAGAAACCTCAATTAAAACATTGGGGAAACGAGAGAGAAGTGGAGGGGCTCTTACTTTTATGATGATACTGGAGCCCAACAGAAGAAGAATGATTCCTCTTCCTTCCTGGTAACAACTCAGCCAATGAAAAGCCATTGGACTCTTTGTTTACTAGAGCCCTCTCAACTTCCTTTTCCCCTCTATAATAGAGTTTTCCTTGTCTTGTCAAGTGGGGACTTGTACACGGCTCACAATGGTTGTAGACCACGAATTGCAATTCTTTGCTGATCCTGAATAAATCCATTTTTGCTGGAGAAGTAACTGGCAGTCTGTTTGTTTTAGGTAAACAATATCAATGAAAGTCCAAATCCCACACTGGATTAGACTCAAGAATTAGGTTCCTTTTTTTGCTGCTCTGGGGACAGCAGAGAAAGGGAACTCCCTTTCTTGTAGCAAGAGGTAAGATCAGAGTTCAGAGTGGGAAACTACCATAAATTCCTGAAATTGTGTGTGAATTTAAAATGTTTTAGTAGGATTCTTTTTTCACGACCTTTGATATCTGCTTTAGAATTTTGTTAAATGTTTTATTGGAGTTGTAAGATAATAATAGCTGTTTATTAAAAGCTTTGAGAAACTATAACTGCCAAGACCCAGCCACTGTAGTGAGTGACTACAGTAAGTGATTATTGTGATCATTCACAACCACGGCAGGCATTACCACTCCTCTTCAATGTCTGGTTCTCCTTCACCTTTGGGCAGGCAGGTGGGTGGGCAGCTTTTCCCCACCCTGCTGTTCTGGAGATAGGTATGCATGCAATTTGCTTTTCCCAGGGCGTGTGAGTGGAAGTACTATGTGTTAGTAATGACGCAACTCTTCAACCTGCTTGTCCCTGCCGTTGTGATTGATCACGGACATGCATGTTGATGTGAAGATGCTGTAAGACTCCAGCAGGTGATAATGAAGCCAACATGTGAAGATAAGCTGCCCCAGAGTGCTATCTGTTGTCTGTTGTCTGGGAGAGTGAGAGAGAAACTTTTGTTGAACTTTTTTTTTTTTTAAACCGCAGCTTAATCTAGCTTATTCTGATAAATAAAATGACTGAATTGAAAAATTAAATATAAAAAAGGCAAGTTACAGAATGCCTACAGGTCTCCCTTCACTTACCTGAAATGTTTATAGTGGTTCCAAGTATAAATCCTTATACTTGGAATGTAAAATTTCATAACAATAACTAGGTATAAACAGGGTAGTAATAACAGCTAACATTTAATAAGCTCTTTCTGTATGCCAAGACCTGTTCTAAACCCATCTAAGCTCTGTACGTTCTCTCATTTAACCCTCATGACAATCCTAAGAGGAGACTATTATTAATAGGGCCACATTACAAATAATAAAACTAAGGACAGAGAGGTCTGGGAACTTCTCCTTGGCAAATTCAATGTTCAAACCCACATATCTCTGTTTTTAGGTTCTTTGTGCTTCCAGATGTGTGCGTGAAAGGTACATAGTAATTGACACTGATGTCTGAATGTCCTGAATCCTGTGTTGTCTGAATATAAAACCCAGCCTTTTCTTCTACTATAATTACATGCATCAGAATTTCAAACTTGAGATCCTTTCTGCTACTAATTAGTAACTAAATCTTTGAACTAAAAGACATGATACAGATTATTCTGAAGAATTTTAACAGTTTGACAAAATGAGAACCCTTGATTAGCCTATGGATGGAAATCAGGCAAAGCCTAGTCAAAATGATTTACATGCAAACCTTGAGAAGTAATTTAACTGATTAGTTGATTCTACACATACATGAAAAACACCACAGATAAGGTGAGAAATCTTTGATTATGCAGATCACTTCATTTATTTAGCACCTCTGATGTGCAATGGACAGTACTAGGTGTGAAGATTCAGAGGTGGATAAACATAGCTTAGGGAGCTCACAACTAGGGATTATGTGACATCAATAATAACAATAATAACAACACTTAATATCTCTGAGCATTAAAAATGTGCCAATATACCAAAACCCTTTGAATTTGCACTTAAAAATATGTGCTAGGCATTTCACATACATTTCTTATTTAATCTTCAAATTAATCTTATTTAATAGTTGTCTACATTATAAAATATCCATGGCTCAGTGAGGTCAGGTAACTTACCTGAGGATACACAGTAGGTGGTAAAGCTGGGATTCACATGGAATTTTCTTGGACATCAAGGCCTATGCCTTTCTTTTCTTTACTAGTATTTCTAAAGGTGTGTTAGATCTATACTGGTGGTAAATCAGAGATTTTAATGTGGTACAAAAATAAGCAGCTTATTTGAAAAGTTAAGGGTTTTACAGTTAATTTTCTACTTACTAAACAATAAGAATATATAGTTTTATTTTAAAGTAAATATTTTTAGGTAGATAAAATTGATTTAAATGAAAAATAGTATATAGGTTTGCAAAAAATTGTGAAGATAGCACTTGAGTGCTTAAGTGTTGAAAATATTGCTCTAGGCCACACTGTAGTATGGCTGCAGGAGCGCTGAGGGTCAGGAAAGGCTGTGCTGCTGTAACAAACAAGCCCTGAATTCAGGAGTGTAAGAAAAATGGCTTATTTATTTATGGTTCATATTATATACCCAACATGACAGGAAGGGACAGTCGGGAGTGTGGAGGTGTCTCTTTTCCAGGTAGTCACTCAGGAACCTAGGTCCACTGGCTTATGTCACTCAGTGGGAGTCTGGAGGATTAAGCAGGGACCATCCATGAAAGGTTAAAGAATTTGGACTTTATCCTGAGGGCAAGAGATTAGTGCTTTTAATGCCTTTTGCTCTATTCACTGCAAGCGCAGGCAGTGTCATGGCTAAGAAGATAATACAATATGTTGCCTGGGGACCCATCACTAAGATTTTTGTGATTCAAACCTAATATATGAAAATCCAGGCTTATACTGCAAATAAATATGGGGATTGCTCAAACTGCAAAAGGATTCTTTGCTTAAATAAAGGATTAATTGCAGGGTGCTCTTTAAGAGTAAATATTCCTTAGATGGGCTATTTGAAATGAATATTTAATTCTGTGTAAACCCAGCTTTTTAGAAGCTCTTCTGTGATGCGGAGTTTTACCTGTTTCACAGTGAAGGTAACAATGTACCTATTTAAAATATGTGAATATTGTTTCCATTAACATTAACAGCCGAATAGAGTTGTTGGGGTTTTTTTTCCCACGTGAATGCAATGAAAGCAAGTGTAATTTAGATTCTAAACATTGGAACAAATACAATTTTGAGAGGCAGGAACATTTCTTTAGTGATTATTTGAGCTCCCAAACTCTTGGTTTATGTTTCTATAATAGCCCTTATCAAGTAGAATTACAGGCTTACAGGGCTGTCTTCTTCACTAGCTCTGTCACTGAGGACAGGAGATGTTAGTTAACTTTGTCTTTCCAACACCTGACACAGGTCTGGGCTCTTAGTAGGTGGTCAGTAATATTTGCTGAGTGACTAAATAAATACCTTGCATTTTTCAAACCAAATTCTAAAGCAGAAGGCTTTTCCAGTCAGTTTCGCCTCTGCCGACCATGACTTTATTCTTAATTCATCAGTCGTTACCTCTCTTTAGTTTGCAGGTTTGCTAGAGATAACAGCTAAATCTTTCCTCTAAGTAATCCAAGATAAATAAATAAACTTCAAGAGAGCCAATGAATTCTTAAATTGTTGATTCCTGTGACTAAGTGAGAAAAATGAATGTATCTGTGTAGTCAAGAAATAAATTCCAGGCAACCTTAGCATAGTTGTCTAGTTTTGAAACATTAAGGCCAATTTTTCAGCCATTACACTCCAGTTAAGTACTAATCAAGTTTATGTGTCCCCTCCAAGCTAAGTAATAAGAACTCTGATTACAGGAGAACACTAAAACCATCTATTACACAGTCTTAAAATGCTTGTGACTTTAATTTCCATGAAGAGCATATGCTTATTGTGTTTAAATGTCAGTTTCACAAAAAGCCATACATCACAAGTCGGACAGTCAAGTAACTGGAAAACAGTTTGCAAAAACTTGAGTTCTTCCATTATCACCTCCCACTTTGCAATTATTTTTTTTCCCTTTTGGGTAAATTTCTATTACATCTCTTTATGTCCTAAAGTGTATGTATTGACGCAGCTTCAGCTTTCAAATTCGTACCACTTGTGCTGTTGAGAGCTCTGATTCCCAGATGATCTCCATTCCCTCTATTCGAGCTTAAGCATCATTTGTTATCCTTGAAATTTATGTGACAAGCCAGAATTGTGGCCACGTAGGCATTTGCTTCTGAGAGCGCAAAACATACAAAGCGAAGAGGTAGAAAGCAGATGCACTCAGGGCTCAGATTAGCACTTGAGCTCAGTAATAAAGGACCTGCCAGTAATTAAACCACTTCAGAATAATGAAATGATTGTACACAGTATGGAGGGAGGCCCACCATTAGATTGCTCATCATAGCTAAAGGAAAGGAGGACCTGGGCCTTCCAGGGAAGAGGTGTTGACCTCCAGATGCTTTCTTTTGACACCTCCAAAACATGACATTGTTCAGAGGTATTAAATCAGTGCATCTTTGTTTAGATGAAATATAATGCTGGGCTGTTAATATATTGATACTTTCTCTATGTTTTAGAGCATCTAGGTCTAGAGACCAAATTTTTTGGAGTTCTTTGTTAATCAGAGAGGCACTATGTAAACTAGAACAAATTTCCTGTGGGTGGGGACCAGCCATTGTGTACAAGCAGGCAGAGTGAGTCTTCCTCCTGTTATTGTAGTTTCTGTTCAGAAAGCAACACTTAAAGCTATTTAGATGGAGGGGAGTGAATAGGGATGAAGAGGCCAATTAACCAATTTTTCTTGGCCTTTCCTCACACATAGACACATTCTGTACAACACCCCAGTTTTGATGTATTATTTTAATTAATCCCAGTCTTTTGAATCCTGCAGAAAGAAGGTTAGCAATTGTAACAATGCTCGGGAGTTTCTTTATCGTAAAAGACACATAATTTCAAGCATTTAATAAGGTAGATTTATTCTGGGTAGTTTAGCTTGCACATTCACTCAAACAGCCCTCCCCAAAGACAACATTAAAAATGTGATTAGTTAGCTGCCATCAATAACACAAAATAGGAAAATGCTCTCTGAAGGGACAGCTTTGTGGAGGGCACTGCACAGTGTGTAGTAAAAATATATGGCCTAATAAGTTTACATTTGCAGGCTCATTTGTTAAAACTCTTGAATTTCTAATTTGTGTCGGAAAGATAAATGGATGGAGCCACAGTAAAGTGTGAGATTAATACTGATGGATGGGGATTCAGTTTTTTGCTAGCCTCTTAGTTCCACACAACCCAGTAGGCAGTTTATAGGAAAACCAAATGTAAATAAAAAGGACATTATTTACTCCGGTTGAGACCAATTACCAGTTATTTTGTTCCTTTCAACCTTACAGTTAAGGAAATTTCTATGTAATTTAATTATTATACTTCAGTAATCAGAAGGGCTACAATTTATAATTTGATGTTTCTAAGATTGGCCTCCAGAAGCTCTATTATGTGAGGAGCAATTAGGGATTGCCCAATTCGTTGTTTTTCATAAAATATTTCCCCAGATTGTCCCTAAAATTTTTTTTCTGGACACAACATGGGAAGAAGACATGGGTTCTGAGGAAAGGCAGAAGAATGGTCGGCTTTTTCACAGCCAAGGGTTTAGGAAAAACCAAATGTGATTTCTGTAGCTGAAATAAATTTAATGCCTCTTTTTGTTGTCTTAAACCACTCCCCTTCCTCTCCCACTCAAGGCCTTAAGCAGCCCCCTGGTATGGAGTTTCCTAATGCCTCAGGAACTTCCTCCCTCTGTGTCACTGTTGGCCATCAGATCAGTAATGGCAACAGTGGTCAATGGCAGAGAGGGAGGGAAATCAATACCCCAAACACTTAGTTTGATAAAAATCACTCTAAAATCCTGAAATGGGTGCTAACACATTTGTAAACTCTAGCTCCTTTGACTGAAGCTAGACATATTTCTAATTAGGAAACATGTGCTACATCCTGTGCCAACATTTCATAGGATCTACTTGGAGGGGTGGGAATCAGCAAGTTAAATTCCCCTCCCCTCCTCTTCCCTTCACCCCCCTACTCGGTCTCTCTCCCCCTCCACCCTCCTCTCTATCAGGGCATCGTCACACACCTGAAAGCGGTCTCCAGGAGGGACTCTCTAATTGTCCCTGAGTTCCTCACTGATTCCACTTGCCTCAGCAAGTCCCAAGAGGGAGTGTAGCACAGAGAAAAGAGCTTTGGCCAAGGGGACAGAACAATCTGAGAGGTGGCTCTGGTTCTACTACCTAAAAGCTGTGTGATGGGCAAGTCCCTTACCTTCTCAGAGTCTCATTTTCCTCATCTCCAGAATGGGAACAGTATTTATCATAAAGGCTATGTACGTTATATGCATGGAATAAACATATAGTAGTGCTTTAAACAGTAGTTTAATTCCCTATCTTTAATTAGGCTGAAAAAAAACCTTTAAAATGTTAAAAATTGTAAAGGGGAATTAAAAAAAAATCAATGTAGAGTTAATTGTGTGGCCATGTCTGGAGGTGGTGACGTTCCCCAGAGAGCACCTCCGTCCACAGGATGCCGAGGGCACTGCCAACAGGTGCTGGCTGGCTCAGGGGGGCTGCATGGGGGATTCTGACGTGGGGTGGGAGCCGGGCTTTTGCTCCCTCTGCTTCTCTACAACATGAGAAGCCCAAGCTGTAAGTGTGACGTGCACTGGCCTCGGGCCAGTGGCCTCCAGGCCTGGACTGACCTCTCCTGAGCCCCAGTGGCAATTTTTAGCCTAGAGCTCTCTGGCGAGGTTTCTGAATAAACTACATCTGTCCATCTGGCGCTGTATGGTTCAGCTCTTCAAAGAACCATCTCCAGCCGGCATTCAGCTAAGGCTAATTTTAGTGCTGATGGTTTTGGTGTGCTCTAGTTAGATCTGCCCCGGGAACGTTGCCTTGTCCGGAGATCCACTGCTCCTCTAATCTGCTGAGAAATGAGCAGGAGGTGCTCACAAGTCCGGCAGTTAGCATTTGTTGAGCACTTACTATGTTTTTAAAAAGGGATCTCTTTTCACAGGAATGCAAGAAAATGACTTTCGTCTGTGTTTACTATGTGACCCAGGGTCAAATGTTTGCATCTGAGGTGGAGTGTGAAGGAATGGAGGCATTGTCATGACACATAACCACCAATTGGATTGGTAAAAGTGCAAAAAATCCAAATGCACTGAAATTTTCTATTGGGAAACATCAGTCCTAGAGAAGGAAGCAGTATGTAGTCTGAAGATGAGAGGCTCCTGAAAGTTTTCTTTGGTGAAAGTTATTTGTAGAAGACTGAAGCTGTGGATTACTTTAGGAAATTCTAGGAATAGATTTAGCATGCACTTAAGGCTCCCTTGCTTAGGGCTAAGCGGAATTAGAGGGAGTATAAAGCACACAGAAGAGAAGCATTCTCTCCGTTTATGGGCCCTTGATCTTAGGCCACGAGAGAAATTTGTGTTGGTGAGTGAATCCTCCTATCAACTCTAAAATGGAGAGAAGAGCCTTTTCAGAGTTTTCTTAGGTGAATTTGTGGTAAAACATGAAGAAGCAGATTAATCTTGAAACTTCTAGAACTATATTCTCTTACTTAAAAATTCTGAATGGTTCCCTATTGCCTACAAGATAAAAATCCAAGCTCCTTAGCTCCACATAGCAGACTCTGTCATTTTTTTAATATACAAATTTATTTATTTATTTCTGGCTGCATTGGGTCTTTGTTGCTGCGAGGGCTTTCTCTAGTTGCGGCGAGCGGGGGCTACTCTTTGTTGCGGTGCGCAGGCTTCTCATTGCGGTGGCTTCTCTTGTTGTGGAGCATGGGCTCTACTGGTGCGGGCTTCAGTAGTTGTGGCGTGTGGGCTCAGTAGTTGTGGTTTGCGGGCTCTAGAGCGCAGGCTCAGTAGTTGTGGCACATGGGCTTAGTTGCTCCGTGGCATGTAGGATCTTCCTGGACCAGGGCTCAAACCCATGTCCCCTGCGCTGGTAGGCGGATTCTTAACCACTGCACCACCAGGGAAGTCCAGACCCTTTGTCATTTATTCCTACAACTTTGCAGCCTCATCTCTTTCATTTTCTACCAGTGCATTTTGGCCTCAGTTACACGGAACCCATTTATGGGTTCCTGAGAAGCCTGTTCAGATGCTATTCCCCAGACTGGAATGTTGCCCTTGGCCTCTGCTGGCGCCCCTGCCTGCCCTGACATTCAGGGCTGCCCTCAAATGCAGTCTCTACTGGAGCCCGAGTGAGCACCTTCCTTCCCTCTGCTCCTCCCTCATGCTTAGTCTCTTCTAGTCCTCAGCTATTACCCAGAAATTGTCTGAATTGTTCGGCACATAAACGATGAACCCTTTAAAAAGAGGAACCTGTGCCACTGTCCTCACACATAGTGTAAGGACAAAGGCACAAGGAGTCTGAAGGAGAGCCATTGTTCCCAATTAGTGCCTTGTGTTTTGTGACTTGGGGCAAGACAAGACAGATTGAGGAGGGTGGTTGCCGGGAGAGATCGGTCACTTGTGTGTCATGGTTAAACACATTTACAGACACTTTTTAAAGTGTGTGTGTTTGGGGTAGGTTGGGGAGGTGGAGGGTTGGCTAAGCCACAAAGCAAAGGCAAATTTAAGTGTTTGGGTTGACTAATTGGCACAGAGGTCTGAGATAATGTTTCCCATCATTGCTCTAAAAGATTTATATGTTTTCAAGGGACTTTCAGACTCATTAATGAGCATGTCTGTGGCCTTTTGCTCTCTAATGTGATAAAAAGAAATACAGCTCTTCAGGTGACAGCTCTCTGTCTGTTATAGGTAGGAAGAGACTGTATAATGTTAATTTGAATACAGCACACCCAAAACGAATGTCCTTTATCTAGAGGCCACACACTTTCAAATCTGAAGTTCCGTTTCATCAGACCATGAGGAGCTCAAGTTCCTACGTCAGTAATCAATAACTCGAATCCCCCCCAAATCCAGCAACCTGTCAGTTCCTTGTTTAATCCGAATTTTAGGAAGGATTAGTTCTGCAATGAATTCTTGTTAATTTGCTTTCAATCTTCTCTACGTTGATGACACCCTTGCATATGTATATCCACATTTGCCTCTCAGTGGGAATGCATATTTGACATTTCAAAGACTACAAAATATGATCTGGAAAATAAACACTGCTGTAGTAATTTTGATGGTTGATCATCTGTTTAATGTAATGTCAGTTAACTTTGAGACTGAAAATTAGGCTGGCTTGATTTGTTATCAGTTTTCAGTGCTGTTTTCATCCTGAACGAAAAACAAAACAAAACCTCCATAAGATCTAGGGAGGATGAAGAGTAAAGATGGATTTTAATCTTTATGGGAAGAGCTGTCAGGTATTTTCCAGCATCTAAATGTAGGTTACTTAGATTAATTCTAAGACACAAAAGGCACTTTATGCTTTCAGATTTAAGGAAATGATATTCCAGACAATGGACCAATTGTTTCATTCTCTATTTTATTTCATGGTATTGGTGAGCTTCCCTTTATGGAGAAAAACAAGGCCTTTCTTTTAGGTTGTACTGATTCATAAAAATAACCTTCTATGGAATTCTGTAAATAAGGGTTTGGTGAGTTTTGTGTTTTTGTTAAAATGTTTAGTCTTTTTTTTTTTTTTTTTTTAACTGAATGCTTTAATGTCATACAGACCTAGTTTTAGAATTGAAGTTGTTATTCTATTTTAGATCCTGATCCTGTGGAAAACTTACTTGGAACATAGAAACTTTTATGACTACCAAACTGCATTTTCTGAAAACAAAGATATGAATTTAAGAATCCCAGATGTGACAGGATGATAGTATTAATCGAGATAGAAAGATTCCTAGACTGGAGTAGGAGAATGAAGCGCTTCAGGAGTGAGGATGGGGCTAGGGCAAGAAGAAGAAGGATTTGCTAGATGATCAGATATATTTGATCACTTTAAAAATTGTATTGAGACGATGTTGGTAGGATTGGGAAGAATTAATGAAAATAACACAGAAAAATTAGCAAGAGAAAAAACTAACAATCATTAATAACAGGAAAATAACTTTTATTGGAAAAGAAATTTAATCGTAGTACACTATTTTGCTCAGCAATAAAAATTACATTATCAGAATAATGTAAATAATAAAGTTTTTAATAAAAATTATGGCATAACTATATTGAAGATAGGTGATATAACTATATTGATGGGGGGAGAGGAGAGTGAAGAGAACTATATCCTCATCTACCACGGTAGCAGGTCAATAGATCGTTCTAATAGTGGTTAATCAATTTAAAGTTGATTAAATCAATTTAAGAAAATATAATAGCAATATGAGCATATTATCCAGAAATACAGAGGTGAGGACCATAAGGAACAACACAAAGGCTTGAAGGTAGTTGTCTCTGGGGAACAGGACAGAGGGGTAGATGGCTGTGGTTTTCATCAAAAACTTTGATATTGCAAATTATGTGTATTATTTTGATAAAAACAGAAATTAATTTTTTGAAATTAATTTTCTATTCCAACTATTCCACTCTCGTCTTCTTTCCTTTCCTAAAATTCTAAATACCCATAAACACATACCTTTTATATTGAACCACACAGGGCAGGAAGGCAATAATCATACTGGTTATTCAGTAGCATACACCACAGGATTGTTGAACTGGATTGGGGATTATCTGCCCTTCTTAGATTTATGTTACATGTGAGACTCTTAAATTCATCTTTATTTTCAAAAGATGGAGTTTGGTAGACACAAAAGTTTCTATGTGCCTAGTAAGTTTTCCACATGGTCAGCATCTGAAATAGAATAACAACTTCAATTCTAAAACTAGATCTGTATGACATTAAAGCATTCGGTTTTAAAAAATGAACATTTTAACAAAAGCAATAATGTCATATAAGCACAGAATTCACCAAACACCTATTTGTAGAGTAGAAACTTCATTATCAGAGATCTAGTGACCAAAGGGTTGAGGGTTTGCTGAAGGGCTGGGATCTTTCTGTTTTCAATCTGATATTTCACCTCAACCTGTCCTTGGTGACTGTAGCCTCTATGATTCAATTTACCCAGATCTCAAATGCTTTGATAAACTGTCTTGAGGGGTTGGGGAGGAATGTTAATTTGGTGCCATATAGTAGAGATGGGTTATTTGGGCATTTCATCCATTGCACCTTTTTTCAACCCGATGTCTAACCTCCACTGGATATGTACTTGATATCGCCAATTATTGAGACTTTCTGGGGCTCTGGCTGGAAACTGCTTGCTTCTTGTTGGAAGATATGCAGGTTACAACTCCTATAAGTCAGATAGAACACCTTCAAAAGCGTTTCATTTTCTGTTCTCTTTGTCCCTATGGGTTTATGATTTTCTTTTTTTTTCTCTGTTGTTTTTGTGATTTTTCTGAGAGAGTAAAAACATGATATGTATGTTTAAACTGACATGTTTTTAAAGAGAAGTCCAAACATTTAACTTATTTAACTTATTAATAGTCCCACTTGTACTCAGTAAGATAATTTATAGGTATCTTATCATCGCAACAATCTTAAAAAGGAGATATGACATCTTTACTTTGTTTTTGTTTGTTTGTTTTGTTTTGTTTTTTGGCCACGCAGGATCTTAGTTCCCCGACCAGGGTTTGAACCTGCTCTCTCGGCAGTGAAAGCATGGAGTCCTAACCACTGGACCGCCAGGGAATGCCCAGACAGCTTTACTTTGTAAATGAGGAATCCGAGGTTCGGAAGAAATAAGTGATAGATCCAACATCATATGATAGGTAAGTTGCTCAGATTGTGTTTGAACCTTATCATATTCTGTGGTGCCATAGTACCTCTTCTTCATGTGAAAGACATGTTGTCTTCATTTTAGTACATCAGTAGGGCCCAACATTGCTCTGATGTTTTAACTGCTTTGCTTGTAAGAAGCAGAGTTAAGCTCTATTCCTAGACACACGGCCTCCGGATGGCGCTGACTATTTAGGACATCCCCCTTTTCTTTTTCTGTTCTTCAGGCAGGCTCCCTGTGCCTTACTCACCCTCTCTACTGGGCTCTCTCTTTGGTGCATCACAGTCTATGTGTCACTCCCAGTCTTGATCACCTCTGTACCCAGATGTCACTTTATTTTCTGGCTCCCACTCTCCCAGATGAATGTTTTATACTCACTCTGCTCTCCTCCAACTTGAACACTCTCTTTTCCCCACTCATGCTCCACTGATGACCTTGTTTCTTTTATCACTGAGAAAATGGAAGCTACCAGAAAAGAACTTCCACATCCTTCTACCAAATCTACTGACCTGTACCCATACCATGTACACTATTTTCTCTCTTGTTGCACTGGATGAACTGTCCCTGATCCTAATTTAGGTGAACTCCACCTCGGGACACAGGATCCCAGCCATTTCTGCCTGCCTGAAGACTCTTGTATCATCATTTTTTCCTTCTCTCTTGGAGGACTTCATAAACATACGTCATGGAATGGTATTCTTCATTAAAGAAAAAAAAATTCCTGCCTTGACTGCTGAGCCCTCATCTACCTACCCTTCTACCTCTCTCCCGCCTTTTACAGAAAAGTTGCTTGAGTGGTATCTGTTTGCTTTCTTCACTTTCCTTCTCACATGATTTCTTGAATCATTTCACATCAGGCTTTTGCACTTAGCCCTCCACTGAAACTACTTTTATCAGGAACATTGAGGGCTGCCCCACTGCCTAGTCCACTGGGCGAGTCCCAGTGTTCATTTATTCAGTCTCTCAGCAGAATTTCACTCTGCTGGTTTCTTCCTTCTTCTAGAAACACTGCACCCTTCTGGATTTTCTTCTTTCATAAGGCTATCTATCCATTATAGACTCCTTTTCCAGATCATTCTCCTCTTCTTGACCTCTTCATACTGGAATGCTCCAGAGCTCAGTCCCTGGACTTCTTTTCCTTTTTGAATTTTTATTTCTTAGATGATACAGCCATTTCTGAGGCTTTAATACATCTCTGTACTGATGATGCCAATATTTGTTCTCCACTGAACCTCAAACTTGCATATTCAACTACCTGCTCAACTTTTTCACTCAACTGCTTAACAGCCTTCTGAAATTTAATGTGCCCAGGAGAACTCTTGATTTTTCCCTTTCACACCCATTCTTCCCCCAGCGTCCCTGATTTCTGTAAATGGTTCCTCTTACGGCCAATATTTCTCCATCTCCAAACCTTGAAATCATCCTTGGCACCTTTTTCTCACAGTCCACATCCAATCGATTCGCAAATCCTGTTGCCTCTTCCTTTAAAATGGATTCCACATATGACCATTTTTATTTTATTTTATTTTATTTTCACCGTGCTGTGTGGCTTGTGGGATCTCAGTTCCCCGACCAGAGGTTGAACCCGGGCCGCGGCAGTGAAAGCACAGAATCCTAACCTCTAGGCCACAGGGAACTCCCATATGACCCTTTTTTTATCTCTTTCATCACTAGCACTCTAATTCACATTGTTCTTTTCTCTTGCCTTGTCTAAGACAATACCTTCTAACTAGTGCCCCTGCTTCCATAGTCACCTTACTGTAGTTTATTCTTTACACAGTAGACAAAATGATACTTTAAGAATGTAAATGAGATAATGCTGTACTTTGCTTAAAAGCATCATGTTGCTCTGTTCTATTTTCTTCATAGCACTCACCACCTCCCCACAATGGGACATTATATCACTATTTGCTAATTTGATTGTATTCTTTACCTCCAGAATGTAAGCTCCATGAGGCCAGGGATATTGCTGGTCTTGTTTACCTCTACCATTCAGACTGCTGAAATAAAAATACCATAGACTGGTGGCTTAAACAACAGAAATTTATTTCTCACTGTTCTGGAAGCTGGGAAGTCCAAGATCAAGGTGAAGGCAGATTTGGTGTCTGGTGAAGGCTTGCTTTCCAGTTTATAGTCAGCTGTCTTCTCTCTGTGCCCTCACATAGTGGAAGGGGTGAGGGAACTCTGTAGGGTCTCTTTTTTTTTTTTAATTAATTAATTTTTATTTTTATTTATTTTTTGCTGCCTTGGGTCTTTGTTGCTGCACGCGGGCTTTCTCTAGTTGCGGCGAGCGGGGGCTACTCTTCGTTGCGGTGCGCAGGCTTCTTATTGCAGTGGCTTCTCGTTGTGGAGCATGGGCTCTAGGAATGTGGGCTTCAGTAGATGTGGCACACGGGCTCAGTAGTTGTGGCATGCGGGCTCAGTAGTTGTGGCTTGCGGGCACCAGAGTGCAGGCTCAGTAGTTGTGGCTTACAGGCTTAGTTGCTCCACGGCATGTGGGATCTTCCCGTACCAGGGCTCAAACCCGTGTCCCCTGCATTGGCAGGTGGATTCTTAACCACTGCGCCACCAGGGAAGCCCCTGTAGGGTCTCTTTTATAAGGACACTAATCCCATTCATGAGGGCTCCACTCCCATAACCTAATCACCAACTCCATGTCCTAATACCACCACACTAGGGATTAGGATTTTGGAGGGACACAAACATTCAGTCGGTAGCAGCCTCCGTATCACTAGTGTTTAGAAGAGGGCCTGGTACTTAGGAGGTGCTAGGAAATGTTTAATGAGTGAACGAATGAATGAATGATCTTGAAAGCACTCCTGGGATCCTGTAATTGTTTTTTCCAAGTACCATTGCTTACTTCATCCTCCTGCCTTATCCTAAATAACCACTCTCCCATGGATCTCTTAAATATATAAAAATTTAGTGTTATGCAGTTTGTTCTATTGCCCTATTCAATTTATTTAAATATAGTTTAGAATGTTGGATAATGGAATAAAGTGTATAATAAATAGATGATTAAATTACTTAAATATGGCTATTGTAGATTTTTCTATAAAACTAAAACAATCTTTCTTTATGAACAGAACTCTGTCATGGCGTTTTTAGTGGGGAATAAATTTGAGTTAAATTATTTCATCTTATAGAAAGTTTACTTTGAACATCAGCTGTGGTAAAGATGTAGGTACCTTTCTGTGCCTTGCACTGTGTGTGCATGTGCATATGTGTGCACGTTGTTTTAGAAGCTGGGGCAGTTACACAGTGGAAGGTGCAGGCTTTGCCTGATCCATGTAGCATGTGTTTAATCTAAATTTTCTAATAAAGAAAAATGCTTCACTGCCTAATGCCCTTCATTTAAAACAGAGAACATGGTTATTGTTAGAATATTATCAGAGACAAACGCAAAATATTATTCATGACCCAGTTGAATTAGGCGCAAAGTTTGTTTGCTACTCTTATGTGACACTTTTTCTCTTTTTCTTGGAAGTGTTTGTGCAATGAGTTTTTTCCATATATTTGTAACAAAACGACGAGTCCTCCACAGACAGGAGTCTATCAGTTTAACTTAAGAGCATACGGCAATTTACATACAAACTGCTTTATGTTTGGAATAATAAAAATGTCAGTACAAACAGGAAATGTTAAACATGGTGATATTTTTATACCATGTAAATTTATTGTCCCATTTAAAACTAAAGTTATAAAGGAATGTGATTGATACTGCACAGTTTAGTTGCCAAAGAGACTAGGCAACACTGCTGGAATCATACCTTCTCTTTCAGGCTGAGTGCTGTTTTATTGGTAAATCTTTTGACTGCCGCAGTGCTCTCTTTCATCTTGTAATCCCGTATTAAGCCTACCCAGAAACCATAAAGAATGTTCTGGATGTACTGACTTGTGTGTAAACAAGTTTCCTTTGCTGTCTTCCTCATAGGAATGGGAGTGAAATATCGGTCGGTTTCCCCATTCTAGTTGCTTCCCTCTGTGGAGTTTTTTGTGGTTTGGTGCGTCTGAGGTCCTGAAAGAGAGCTGGTTTTCAGATCACTTTCCCAGGTTATACAAGGGTACAAGGTCCTTAGTGAGTGAAAACTGAAGGCACTTACACTGGCCTCTTCAAATGGAATAAAATAGACTAGGCAAGGAAGGAAACATGGAAGGGAGACAGGTCTGAACAAAGGACGTGCCAGACAGTAGATCTTGTATGATTTACTCAAGGCTCGTGTTTTTATTCCCTCTAAATGTTGAAGGAGGTGAAAGATATGTGTGAACACCTAGGAGTATATATAAAAACAAATGTGTGCATAAAATTTTGTATCTAAACCATCTGAAATAACTCTAGTCTGCCAGCTGGATTCCCTTGAAAAAAGAATTGGTGGAGAGAAATTCTTTAAAGTAGTTATGAGCTCTTTGGGGATCAGAGAATGAATTTTGACTTGTGTTTAGAGACTACCTTAATATGAGTAGTACAAAGATCTAGATAACATATCTCAGCCATAAAAAAAAAAGATAAAACCAGGAAAATGGAAATTTTGCATCAACTCAAAACTTGGACAGGGATCAACAGGGAGTGGTTCTGCTGAGCTTTTCAAGCACACAGGTGTCTGCTGCCCTTTCTTGATGAAATGCTGGGATAGGAGGTAAATTGTGGGCATTTCATGTCTTTGGAGCAGACAGATAGGTGTCTAGTCCTACAGGCACTAATTATAAGTAATGCTCTCTGGGAGTGGCTCCGTACTTAGGTCTTGGCAGTTACTCACACATATGCCATCCCTCATAGCCCCAACTGTGGGGATTTGAGCCTGCACCTCACTGCTGGGAGAGTCTTCAGGAGGCATTCAAGTAGTGAATTCCTTCCAGCAGCCCTTGCTCTTGTTTACAGCCTTTCTGCCCATGTAAGGTAGAAGAGGTAATAAGAGGGACAGGCCATCCCAAACCAAAAGTCCTTCCTGGTTATGATATTTCCTAAAACCTTCTTTAAGGAAGCATTCAGAACTGATCTGAGCATCTCTTGCCTCAATAGTGTAGAGTCAAAACAGCTAGTTTTCATCTCCGCAATTATTATACAAGGTAGTCTTGTTGTTGTTATTGTTGCCATTTGAAAGAGGAGAAAAGAAAACTGAGGCTGAGAGATATTGAGTAATTTATCCATGTTGCATAGTACAGTGTGGAGCCAGGAATTTACTTGTTCCCAAATGGAAACATTAATGTCAACATTGTGCTCAATAAATATTTGTGAAATAAATTGATAAGTGGGATAATTTCAAGTCCGCTGGTGGTAGCATATAAGTAATATTTTGCTTTTGCTCAGTATTAAGAGGCATCTTCAGAAATTATGGAAATCATTTATTACCCCAAGCATATTGCTGATAATAAATCACACTCCTTCATAATAAACTAGCACTTTAAAATTAGGAAGGCACTTTATAAATAGAGAAAGTATATCTATATTACATGTTTAGTTCTTATAAGAATCTTGTGAGGTAAGTAAACATTATTGTCTCTATATTGTAAAACTATGGAGGCTCATGACTTGCCTACATCTGTCCAATGCCAATGGTTTTCTTGAACTATAAGAAGTCAGGATCTTTTTTTTTTTTTTTTTTTTTAATTTAATTGGTTTAGGGTGGCACCCTTTCATGATTTTTTTTAAAAATTATTATTTATTTATTTATTTATTTTTGGCTGTGTTGGGTCTTCGTTTCTGTGCGAGGGCTTTCTCTAGTTGCGGCAAGTGGGGGCCCCTCTTCATCGTGGTGCGTGGGCCTCTCACTATCGCGGCCTCTCTTGTTGCGGAGCACAGGCTCCAGACGCGCAGGCTCAGTAGTTGTGGCTCACGGGCCTAGTTGCTCCGCGGCCTGTGGGATCTTCCCAGACCAGGGCTCCAACCCGTGTCCCCTGCATCGGCATGCAGATTCTCAACCACTGCGCCACCAGAGAAGCCCCAAGTCAGGATCTTTTAATTTAAACCTCCTCCTCTCCTCTTTTTCCTCCCTCTTTTCCACTGTTACAGGCAACGGGTCGCTTAACCCCACATTAGGGATATAGTTGAGAGGCTGTATAAAATGCATTTCATGATTGTTCTTCAACACAGCACAACACAACACAACACAATAGAAAATAATTTATCCATTGGTGCCTCTTCCTTATTCCTCCTAAAATGTCCAGATTATGTCTGCCTGTGTGGCATCCCCAGAAGCTACAGGGCAGGAAGTGAGCAGCATATACCATGGGGCTGAGGCAAGATGCTGTCGGTTTGCTTCTGTGTGAAGCTGGTTGGAGCCCACAGTGAACTGGTTATTGCAGCAGTAGCTGAAATAAAAGACAGGTAGGGCAAGAGACTCGGAAGTTAAATATCAGATAGATTCAATACAGACAAAGCAACAAATAAGCAAACAAAAGTAAATTAAATATCCAAAAAGGTCCATTAAGAATGGAACAAATAGAAATAAAAAAGATGGTAACAAGAAGTCCAACTATATTAATAATACAATAAAGAAAAATAGATTAAACATATTAGTTAAAGATAGGGATGATCAGATTAGGTTAAAATATACTAGTTTACATCTAAAGTATGAAGGAATAGAATGGTTTATAGGATAGAAGGACAGTATACCAAGCAAATATTAACCGAAACAGGAGTGGTATGTTATATTATCAGACAAAAGAGGCTTTAAGACGAAAAGCATTATTAGGAATGTAGAGAGTTACTAAATAATGATAAGATACTGAAATTACCGGGAAGACATAGCAACGCTAAACTTGTATGCCTCTAATAAAATATCTTAAACATATAATACAAAAATTGAAAGAACCAGAGGAAGATAAGTCTGCCAGTAATGGTGAAAATTTTATTACACCTGTTTCATTGTCATATCCAAGATAAAAATAGTTAATAAAGATATAGAAATTTGCACAACACAATAAACAAGTTTGATTTAACAGAACTCTGCATCAAACTCTTAAGGAATCCAAATTCTTCTTAAGCACACATAGAACATTTACAAAAAATGATTATGAACTGGATTAAAAAGTGAGTCTCAACAAATTTCAAAAAAATCAGTATTATATACACTGACCTATAACCTACATCTCCCAGATCCTCAAAATTTCTGAAGCTTTCTGATAAATGCTTGAGCGGCAATAGCTGTGTGGGTTAACTCCACATGATTAGTAAGTGCACAAATGGGTCTACAACCTTGGGTTGTTGTGTTGGGAAAGGGGATGAATAGGCTTTGCTGCAAGCTGAATTATGAGGTGACAAACTACTTCCAATGATGCCGTGATAGAAATACATACACTTGTTTTGCAGAAAATGCAAAGAAACCAACAGCTAAGCAAGAGCTGCAAAGAATTTAGTTAATCAGCAGCTTCTAGTAAGGGTAGTTATGGGAAATCTAGCTGAACCAAGGTGAAGAGATGTTTAGTTTATTAGAGAGGAATGAAAAATTTTTAGGTGCTGAACTATGTCAGAGAAGGTCAGATTATATGAGTTAATGTGAAACTAACCAACTCTGCAATGGCTGTTTCATGCTGTGTCTACAATTTAAGGCCATTTCTTCCAGGTGGTATATGCTACATGTACAGCCACATACAATTTTAATTTTCTGGATAATATCCTCATTTTGGTTCTTTTCCTACCTTTTCTTGTTGCCCAATCTGTATAGTTGATGGCAGCCCTTTAATTCCTACTCCTTTACATTTGGGTTATTAATCTAGGTGATATGAAATTGGATGGACACGTGTATATATTGCAAACATCCTTTGATTTTTCTTCCTTTAAGGATGGTTGATAATTCTTGAGGCAGGGAATATATTAAGTGCTAGTTGGGCACTAAACTTTACTACTGACATTACCTATTAAGTATCTCTAAAGGAAATAATAAAATAGCAGCTTTTTAGAGCCCATTTGTGACTCATAAAATATGGGTTAAAATCTCCCATTTTATTACACTTTTACTTCTGTAATTATTACTGTAAATGATGGAACAGTGCAGGGCAATCAAGAAATCAACTCTCTCAACTCCTACACTCGAAGACAATCTATGAAAGTCTAAAGAACAGCCTGATGAATTAAAAAATAAATAGATCAAACGACAAGGCAACAGAAACAAAAACCAAACTCCCAATCATAGATCTGCAGAACCCCTGAGCCCATACAAACCTGCTTATTCCCCACTTCAACACTCAAGGATGACCCCAGGAGATTTGCTCAGTGTCTCCACACCTTAATTTGCTCATTCAGTAAATGGGACATAAAAGAATTGTACATAATGAATTTTGTATTTTGGGGGGAAGTTAAGTGAGCTGATATGTGTAAATACATTAGCACCAGTTCTGACATATAGCAAATGGTCAATAAATGTTAGTTAATATTAATTAATATCATTATTATTATAATTATAATGCTAATTGTCTTCTTATACATGGCCCATTAGATTGTATTGTGGTATGTCTGATGTGATGTTTCTGAAGCTATTTTACCAGTAGCTTGTCTATTTTTTTCCCACCTTGATATGTGCTTGAAGTAGTAATCACAATTGACTTATACTCAAAGCCTATTCTCACTCACTTTTGTTGGGAGAGGATGGGAAGACTGTAAATCTAGCTGTTAGTTTTTACAAATGCTATGTGAATGCCCTTTATTTACAAAGCATTACTCTTTTGGTTGTAGGAATAAGCCATGGTCCCTGGTTTCAAGAATGGTATGGTGTAATATAGTACCCAGACACAGATACAAACACTGTCATGCAATAGAGAGAAACAGAAAGGGGTTGCATGGGTGAAGGGAAGTGTTGTGCATGGGCTAAGATTCAGATTTAAATTAAACCAATATTTAACCAATAAGCTCCTGGATTTCAGGCATTTTTCTCAGAATTAACTGTCGTTTGGTATTGAACCAATCACCCATGGCTTTAAACTGGGACATTAGTTATTGTGATATGCAGTAATCACTTTAAAATCCCATTGCAATAGTGTTATTTAAGGTAGTACTGTCTGTGTTTGAAGCCAGGAGAAAAGAAAAAATGTTCCTTTTTTATCACCCTCCATTGCCCAGATTCAAGAGACTCACGGTCTAGTGAAAAAGGACAACAGTGTATTAACAGATATATTACTATGTCATGTGATAAATTCTATAATTGAGGAATGAAGCTGTGATGTATATATGGTTTTCCTTGAATTAGTTCTAGTTTATCTCTGGGAAAAATGAAGTTTGTGAAACGTGTTTATGCCCCTCAGTGCCCTGGGTGTTTCTGTAATCCTTGATTTTCTATTCTACACATTGCAGGCTCCTACCCTAAATACCATGCCCATGTCACGGGTTCTCTTTTTACTTGTCATCTAATTCACCCCAAAGAAGTACTGACATTTCTCTGCTTTCAGGGTTAGAATTTCAATAGGGACATCTTGAAGAAATAACTACTTATGTGCAAAACGAGGAGTGAGTGTTTACGATAGAGACCTTTGGCTGGCATGCTTGTCTGAGGGCTCCATCTGCCCACCATAAAGAGTCTGTGTCAGATGGTGAAAAAGAATGGACCTTGGATGTGACAGACCTGAGCTGTAACTCTTGCTCCAGCGTATACTGGCGGTCTTGGGCAAGTTATTCAGCCTCCTGGAGTCTGTTTCCTTATTATTAAAACAGGATAAGAATCTCTATTTCAGGGAGCCACTGTGCAAATCAAAAGAGGTCAACCTATATAAAATGCCTAATGCAATGTTTTGTATGTTGCAAACAATAGAGAAATTATAATGGGGAGAGACAGACAATAGATGAAACTAAAAGCTAAAATATGCTCTTTACTGCTTTCTTTTTCTCACACCCCCCCCACTGAAATCTGTCCATTTTGTATCTCCTTTACCCTGAAGCTCTTCGATTTACCGTGAAGTTCCATGGGATTCCTGGAGTTCCATGGTGATGTTCTCAAGTGCAGAGCACTGACCTGGGAGCCAGAATATGTGAGTTCCAACCTGCTTCTTTTCATCATGAGCTGAGTGATTTTCACAAGTTGCTCCAAACTTCTGTGATTATGTTTTATTGTCTTGATATTCTCTAAGATTCTTCTCCTGCAGATATTGCCTGTTAAAGGTAATTACCCACAGAAATCTCATTTAATTCTCACAGTGACCCTTGAAATAGATATTCTCTGTTTCTGGAGACAATATTCTCAGCTGTTGGGTCTAACACAATTTTGGATTCTAAATGTAAGGTTTTCAGTCCAGTTTGTTTATGTCTGAGATCTATTTATACATTCATTTAACAGGTATTTATTGAACTCAGATCCTGGGTGAGCAGGGAGGTGGGCCTTTTGGAGCCCCTCAAAATCATGCTCATCAAGCTGTTCCCTGGGACTTCCCAGGAAGAGTCATTCTTGGCAGCCAGACTGTGAAGACCCAACAAAGTGTCCATGGGTAGGACTTAGAAAGAGCTGGGAATGGACTCTGAAACAAGAGAACATTGTGAGAGAAAACCAAAAGCAATAAGTTCATTGATCCTTAAAGAGTTTTCCTTAGAGTTGGCTGGAACTTCAGTCATGGGAGCCCTGGCTGAAAATGGTATTTCTAAAAGAGATTAAGGGTATCTATTCTGAAGATTTGAAGACATTTTAAAATGAGTGCAATCTTTTGAGACTGCAAAACTTTCCTGTTGGGGTGGAGGGAAAGGGTCCACATGAGCTCTCATGCCTTGTAAGGTATCTAACCAGTTACAGTATCATTGCAATGCTGTTCTAGGCCGCTTCTAAACTCTCCTTTTTAAACCCCAATAGGTGAAACTTCTCCTTTCACCTCTCATATCCATGTGACCAAATGAAAAATCCCTACTTACTGTTATTAACCTGATTCTCAGTGAAGGGAAGCAGGCCCAGTTGCTATGGAAAGGAAGCAAACTGTAGGAAGATGTGAAAGCTCTTCTTTGCCTTGGTTAACATGGCTAACTCTAGGTAGAGGGGAAGTGGCTTTATTTTTATACTAACATAATTAGCAATTATTTCAGGTTGAGCTGTGTTTTTGTGTTTGGTTGGATTTTAATATGCATAATCAACTTGATCATTAAGAACCATAGGAGTTGCTGAATGTTTCATTTTCACATCTATCAGCATAGGTAGATTTAATAATTGAATGGTCAGGCTCGGTTGCGAAGATAATCTGTGAACTCTTTTTTTTTTTTCACACACACACACTGTATTTTATTTTTACAAGAGATAAATAGACTGACACCAAGCATTGTACATGGATGACCACAACAAAAGCAACAATGATTGCAATTACCAAACATGAAACACACTCATACTATGTCATAATATTGACATTCAGTCCAGTAATCCTCCACTGTAACAGCTCCTTTACTTTGCATTGAAAATTGATAATCTGTGAACTCTTAATTAACGTATTGAAAATAAAGGTAGAGTTCAGTGACAGATTTTTTTTTAGTTGAGAGGGTGGGTCCAGCTTGTAAATGCAATCACATTACTCTGCCACTCTACCTTTTGCATAGGTACAAGAGTATAAGGTCTGCTATATTACTACTGTGCTGATAATGTCGCTGACAATTAAAACACCAGAAACACCAAAGCAAAAGTAAATTCCTCAAAGTAAAGAACAATAAAACATTTAAAAATTAATATTTTATCTAACCAGCTTTTTGCCACAACTGAGTGACATTATTTTTACAGCTTTATTGAGGTATATTTGACATGCAATTAACTGCACATATTTAAAATGTAGACTTTGATGAGTTTTGACCTATGTATACACCCATGAAACAATCACCACTGTCAAGATAAATGAATGTATCTACAGCCCTAGAAGTTTCTTTGTGCCTTTTTGTAATCTCTCCCTTGCTCCCTTCTCCAACCTCCTTCCAATCCCTGGGAAACTACTGATCTGCTTTGCATCACTGTAGTTTTGTTTGCATGTTATGGAATATTATATAAATGGAATAATGTGATGTGTACTCCTTTTTGTTTGGCTTATTTCAGCATAATTATTTTGGGTTCGCCTATGTTGCTGTATGTAGCAATAGCTTATTCTTTCTTATTTCTGAGAAAATTCATTTCTTTTTATTGCTGAGTAGTAGTCTATTTTATAGATATACCACAACTTATTTATCCATTCATCAGTTGATGGACATTTGGATTGTTTCTAGTTTTGGCTAATAGGATAAAACTGCTATGAACATTTCTATGCCAAGTTTCTGTGTAGACATAGGCTTTCATTTCTCTTAGGAATGCCTAAGAACAGAATTGCTGAGTTGTATGATGGGTGTATGTTTAACTTTTAAAACTGTCAAACTGTTTTCCAAATTGATTGTACAATTTTATATTCCCTCCAAGAGTATATGAAAGTTCCAGTAGCTGCCCATCCTCACCAACACTTGGTATGGAGAGCCTTTTAGCCATTCTAATGGCAATGCGGTGAGATCTCATTGTCGTTTTCATGTGCACTTCACTAATGACTAATATTGGACATATTTTGATGTGCTTATTTGTCATCTGTATATCTCCTTTGATTATATACTTGTTCACATTTTTACCCATTTATAAAAGTGAGTTGTCTTCTGATTGAATTGTAAGAATTCTTTATATAATGTAGATGCACTTTTTTTCATATACATGCTTTGCAAATATTTACTCCCAGTCTGAGGTTTGCCCTTTATTTTTTGTAATAGTGTCTTTTGAAGAACAACATTTTAATTTTGATAACATCCAACTTATTATTTTATCTTATAGTTTGTGATTTTTCTGTGTGTCCTATTTAAGAACTGTTTCCTAAACCTAGGATCACTAAGAATTTTCCTATGTTTTCTTCAAGAATTTTTGTAATTTTAACCATTACATTTAGGTCTATGATTCATTTTGAATTAAATTTTGTACTACAAATCATTGCTTAGCAAAATTTTTAAAAGACTTAAGTAAATGGAAAGTTACCCGGATCAGAAGACTCAATACTGTTAAGCTGTCAGTTCTCCCCAAATTGATCCCAATAAGGATCCCAGCAGCCTTTTTAAAATAAAAATCAAGAAGCTGATTTTAAAATTTATATGGAAAGGACCTAAAGTAGCCAAAACAAGTTTAAAAAGAACAAATTTGGATGACTTACACTACCTTATATCAAGACTTACTGTAAAGCTATAGTAATAAAGAAAATGTGGAATTGGTATATAGATAAGCAAATACATTAATGGTACAGAATAGAGAACACAGAAATTAAACCCACACACATATGGTCAGTTGGTGTTCAACAAGTGTGCCAAGGCAACTGGGGAAAAAGATAATGTTTTCAACCAATAGTGCTGGAACAATTGGATATTTGTATGCAATGAAATGAACCTTGACCTTGTAGACATTTTAATGAATCATTATCAAGAACCTAATAAAATATCATGGTTTGAATAGATTTTCCAGATACTAAATAAATGATTAGAAATAAATGGTTCAATTTAAAAAGTTAAAAAATTCGAATTGGGCTTCCCTGGTGGCACAGTGGTTAAGAATCCACCTGCCACTGCGGGGGACACGGGTTCGAGCCCTGGTCCGGGAAGATCCCTCATGCCGTGGAGCAACTAAGCCCGTGCGCCACAACTACAGAGCCTGTGCTCTAGAGCCCGCAAGCCACAACTGCTGAGCCCGCGTGCTGCAACTACTGAATCCCGCGCGCCTAGAGCCCATGCTCTGCAACAAGAGAAGCCACTGAAATGAGAAGCCTACGCACCACAACAAAGAGTAGCCCCTGCTCTCCGCAACTAGAGAAAGTCCCGTGCGCAGCAATGAAGACCCAACACAGCCAGAAATAAAATAAATAAATTTATTTAAAAATTTATAAATTTTTTTTCACCAACTGTGGAAAATTCATACAAATGATCATATAAATTGTAATCAATAGTGACAAATACAGTTCATCAGTCTCTGGTTTGCCTTCTATAAAAATATGAAAAAATATTCAATACAATGTCATATATAGAAAATGAAAACAGCCAAATAGAGTCACATTCTCTATCATTCTGTTTACAGAGGCAAACGAATTTATCAATACATCTTTTAAAAGATTGGATAGAGGGCAAGGTTAGGTTGCTTTGAAAGCAGCTTGCTAGATCAGTAAAACAAAACTTTTTTGTATCACTATATTTACCTCTTTTGTGTCCAGTTGGGGCCTGTAGTAGCAAATACAAAATTGAGAAATGAAGGTAAAAGATTTACCAGTTGAAAAAAAAATTTATTTGTTTGTGATCAGTTCTCTCAATACTACTTATATTGAACTCTCCATTCTCTGGCTGTTATCACTGTTCCACAAAAAAAGTAATAAAAAACGTGTTTACCTTCTGTATCTTTTTTCCATTTAAATAAACCACATGCAGATTTGTTAGAGCCCTCGCTGCTTTCCATGCCAGTAGATGGCATGCTTATTCTTGTTTTTATTTTAATAGGCTTAGATTCATGATAAATGTAATGCTCTGAGCTGGACTTACATTTGGTTCTGGTTCCTGTAGTCCATGTTTGGGGTGAACAATTTCTGATGCACATGAAAAGGAGAGGAACACACTCCAGAGGATAAAAGTGTGGTACTTGGAAAACTGAGATGTATCCAAAAACTTGTAGCTTCTTTCTTTCTTTCTTTCTTCCTTCCTTCCTTCCTTCCTTCCTTCCTTTCTTTCTTCCTTCCTTCCTTCCTTCCTTTCTTTCTTTCTTTATCTCTCTCTCTCCCTCTCTCTCTCTCTCTCTCTCTCTCCCCCTCCCTCCCTCCCTCTCTCCCTGTCTCTTTCTCTCTCTCTTTCTTTCTTTCTTTTCTTTCAACAGACATTTATTTCTCAAGTTCTGAAGGCTGGAAGTCCAAGATCCAAGTGCCGGCTGATTCGGTTCCTGGCGAGAGCTCTCCTGGCTTGAAGACGGCTGCCTGCTCACTGGGTCCTGTGGCTTTCAGTGAAGTTCTCTGGTCATCTCCCAACATCTGTCTGGAAAGGATGCGGCAGGTCATCAGGGAGAAAACTCACACTGTGGATGAACTCCAAGTTTTGCTGGCTTCTCCATCGTGTTTTCCTGCGACAGGAATGAAGTGAGTCCATGAAGAAGCGGGAGAGGAAGAGAGCGTCAGGGGCCTGGAGGTGGAGGCAGGTGCCACAGGCTCTGGATGGAGAAGGGCGGCAAAGAAGCTGAGGGATGCTTCTTTATTTTTTACTTTGCTGAGTAGTGTCTGGTCTAGTGATGGTAGGAAGTTTTGGTGAGGGGTAGGCTGAAACTTGGCCCTTCAAACTATCTGCATCTCTGCAGGGCAGCAGTTTCTTGTAGGTTAACTCCACGACCTCTGGGTGATAACTCAGGCTTTCTGGCTGTCTCTGCTCCTTGTTCCCCTGTGCGGAGCAGCTTCTGGATATTGGGGAACATTGACCTTGTGGCAACTGGACTGGGTCTTGGGTCTGCATGCTGGCTGTTTTGGATGTTCCTTGTTCACCTGGTGGCTTGGTCCTGATGACTCTGCTGCTGTGATGTATTCCCTTGACACAGTCAGGGTCCTTCTCCCAGCTCTGCAGGTGCTGCAATCTGCTGATCTCAGCCACAGCTTCCATCTGGCCGGGCTTCAACCATCCGCACCACAGCCTCTGCTTCAGGGTCACTGTGTCCTTGGTAGGGTGACCTGTGGCTCACCTCCTCACTTGCTGCTCTGGTCTGTGAATTGGCTCCCTCCCTGAGAGTACAGACTGTGAATGTCTGCATCCCTTCCACAACCTCCAGATGGAGCCACCGGAATCTCAGGGCCACCATTTCTGGCTTGCTGTCTCTATGTGCCCCACTGTCATTTCTATTCTTCTGTGATTACCGTGTTCTGGGTGAGGGCATAGTGTAAAGTGTCATCTCTCCAGGATTCCAAAGGGGAAATAGGTCCAGAGGCACCTGCCTTTAGCTTAACTTTCCATCTCCCTGGGATGGCTACATATTTACTGTGTCTTCAGGGGCCAGGCATACTTCTCCTCCCACTTTGTCCCCAGAAAGCAGACAAAATTTTACCTGTTCCCAGAAACTACAGTTCTTCCCATTCATATTTGTTGAAAACTCCCCTTAATTCTTTTTTACCACACAGATTACCTTTGCCTTAGGTCGGTGTTCTCAACACTGTCTTACACAATGCTCCCCTTTTATATAACAAATATTTGTAATATCTTGACTGTAAGTATTAAAACAATGACCTAAATTTATTATAAGAAACAAAGGAAAATGATTTGTTCTAAAAAGATGTTTGCCCCTGTATGTAGAATCACCATGAATCTCATAGCCATGAATGCAGACTGATACAGCTGTCCTATCGTGGACTCAGATATCATGAGTGGCAAAAATTTTCGAAACTGTGAAAACTCTTGATAAAATCAAATCATAACAAACTATAATTTTTCCTTCATTCACTTTGCAGTTACCATCCTAGAAAGTCAGTGCATATTAAAACTGGCCAAATAATTCTACATGTATGCCATATATATATATATATATATATATAAAGCAAAATTAGATCATTATAGATATAGCTTCATTCATGCAATGTTGTGCAAAATTTTGTGGGAACTGGAACAATTCTTCCTTGTGCAGAACTATCTTGTGCATTGTAAGATACAGTACCCTTGCTTCCGGCTAACTAAATGCCAGTAGTGCCCCAATCATTGTGACAACTAGCCTTTTCCCCAATTTCCAAATCCTCCCCTAGGGGGCAGCAGCATTCCCATTGAAAACCATTGCATTAGGTAGTGCCTTCCCATAAAACGTTTATGATCTCTGCAGGTCACAAATTTAGCAATACTGTGCAAAATGAGCCTTTTGTTCATATTCTCTCAGATAATCCCAGCATCTATGCTGTGGAATTTCTTGGTACGTGTTCCCATTATTGATAGATCTGGGGACTCCCAAGTTGCCCAGACATTCTTTGAAAACAATAGCACCATACTACACTGTCCTCTATTCCTGTCTTTTGCCCATTTATCTATTGAACTATTTTCTCATCGGTTTGAATTAACTCTTAATACCTCTCTGATATGATTAGGAAAACCAACATCCAGAAACTCCAAGTGATTCACAAGGAGTCTCAGAAGAGGAAACTAGGTAGGTCAGGACCAGAGCTGTAATCTTCTCTCCAGAACGTTCCTGCATAAGATTATTGCCTCATAAATTAATCCATTGGCTTTTTATTTGGAAATCAGTGTTTAAATAATTATTATTTTTATTATTGTTGATGTAAATCAGTTCAGGCAGGCCTGATTGTGCCTGGGGGTGGGGGGGGTGACACATTGAATTTCTAAACCTGCAGACCTATAAGATGGGGACCCCACTAAAGCTACAGGCACCTTGTGAGGCCCAGCCTAAGGAAGCCTTTCAACTATACCCATGGTTCTCCTTCAGACCCAAGGAGTCATGACTCTCCTTGGTTTCTTTTTTTTTTTTTTTTAATCTATTTATTTATTTATTTTTGGCTGTGTTGGGTCTTCGTTGCTGTGCGCAGGCTTTCTCTAGTTGCGGTAAGCAGGGGCTACTCTTCGTTGCGGTGCATGGGCTTCTCATTGTCGTGGCTTCTCTTGTTGCGGAGCACAGGCTCTAGGCGCGCAGGCTTCAGTAGTTGTGGCACGTGGGCTCAGTAGTTGTGGCTTGCAGGCTCTAGAGCGCAGGCTCAGTAGTTGTGACACACGGGCTTAGCTGCTCCGTGGCATGTGGGACCTTCCCGGGCCAGGGCTCGAACCCGTGTCTCCTGCATTGGCAGGCGGCTTCTTAACCACTGCACCACCAGGGAAACCCTCTCCTTGGTTTCTTATTCCATGTTTATCCATTCTTGTAGTCGGTCTTTGTTTATTGTATCGTCTATATATCTATATATATAAAAGATTTATTTATTGTTTATTTTTATTTATTTTTGGCTGCATTGCATCTTAGTTGTGGCATGTGGGATCTTTGTTGAGGCATGCGGGATCTTTCGTTGCAGCGCGAGGACTTCTCTCTAGTTGTGACGCGCGGGTTTTCTCTTCTCTCATTGTGACGTGGGGGCTCCAGGGCGCGTGGGCTCTGTAGTTGTGGCGCATGGGTTCCAGAGTGCGTGGTCTCTGTAGTTTGCAGCATGCGGGCTCTAGTTGAGGCGCGCAAGCTCAGTAGTAAAAGCAAAAACAGAAACCATTTTATCTTCTTCTGATGTAGCAAGTCTTGTTTAAGGGGGAGAAAATTAGCATTTTCTATACAACATTAGAAAAAAATTTCTATGTCAAGAGCAAATTTTATGATCCAATTCCCCCAATATGAGTCCTTCTGATCTAGCTAACAGTTATCCTTTCTAAATCAAGAAAAGAACATTAGGGGTAATGGTTGAGTCGTGAATGATAAACTCTGTGTGTGTATTAGGGAGAGAATGCATATGTAGCAATTGACTTAACTAGGTGTGCAGCCCTGTGTGCATTTGTGTCTGAGGTCCAAATCAAGCCCTTAACAGGCAAGATTCTTTAATATAAATGAGAAATAGGCTTTATCCTGCCATAATGACCTGCAGCCTCTCAGACATGGCTCTCCACAGACCCATCAGTCCACAAAAAGGTTGGCCAGCTCACTGAAGCCATTATCTTTTATTTATGCAGATCAGATTGTGACAATCCTTGGAATTTTTTGTTTTATCTTTTTTAAAAATCCTCTTGATATGGCGCTTTCTTTCTGCTTCTGTATAGGCAACTCCCCAAACAAGCATTTTCATGACTGTCCAAGTCATTGAATGAAAATATTAGAGTATAATTTGGTTAGCTTGTATTATTCCACAAAGAAAAGAGAACTGTTTTAATTTGGGAAACTACTAGAAAAAGGAAGAGGAAAAAAATTTCTTAATTTTTTAAACCACCCAGGGAGTTACATACTGCGCCAACATACTAACAAGTACCAAATCCCAATAGTTTACACTTTCATTATTTAATATGCCCTCTGGAGTTTTGGACGTGGCTCAGAAAAAAATTTTTAAACCGATTTCTTACATATGACCCTAATTTCAATGGATGTGCTTTAAAAAAACCTTAGCTTTCTTCCTTTTACATTTCCCATTAGTCGATATTAGCCACTTATTCATGAATGGGAATTTCAATAGCATACATCTTGTAAAAAATCATACCAGGGTAACATTTTTTAATGGCTGTGCTTCCAGTGATCTTTCCCTCTTGGGGAATGGGGGGATGTTCAATGGCAGAAGTTGAAAGAAAATGAGAATGTTACTTTTTCTCTTTTTTGGCCATGCTGCCCAGCTTGCGGGAAGTTCCCCTACTAGGACTTGAACCCAAACCCTTGGCAGTGAAAGCTGGGGAGTCCTAACCACTGGACTGCCAGGGAATCCCAAGAATGTTACTTCTGACTGTGACAGTTCGGTCTCCATTGCGTATTACTTTTTTTTTTTTTTTTTTTTTCCTGTAGTGCTGTCCTTTCTAGCTTTTATCTGAACCAAGAAGCAAGGCAAGAAGCCCACCGAGAGATCAGACAACAGCCATTGTAGGAAGGATTTTCCCACTTGATTTGGGGTAGTGCTGAATTCAGCTGATCCTCAGCGTTCTTATTCTTGCATTTAATCTATGAGCATTTTATTGAATATTTATTATTATATTTCAGTTACTCTGCTAGATGTTATGGCAGATATAGGAAAGACTCAAACATGATCCTTGCCTTTATTCGACCATTTGATAAACATTTGCTAGCCACTGGCAAAACAACAATGAACCAGACCCTGTGATCTTTACAGTGTGGTGTGGAAGACGACCTGATAAGTGATGGTGTTGTTACAGAAGCTGGATCAGTTGTACTGGCTGCCATCAAAGTAGAGGCTCTGGGTGTTACGGGAGCGTAACGCACAGGATGCCAGCTTGGTGAGTATGTGCAAAGGTGGCAAAGGTCTCCCTGAAGTCATAAAGTTTATGTTGAGGCCAGGAGCATGAGACCCAGTTAGATGTTGGGGGTTGTAGGGGATGGAGCACTGTCCTGGGAAGATGTGACATAGCTCTGTGACGTTGAGTTGAGTGGTGCGTTGGAGGAGCTAAAAGAAAACTCAAAGCTAGGTAAGACTCAGTTCCTTTTTCTCGTTCAGATCATGAGTTTTGAGGGCTGCTCTTAAGTGGCCACGAGTGGCTGCCTTCAGTGATTGGAAGTGATGAGCTGCAGGAGGAGCAACTTGCCATGTGCAAGGCACATCTCCCTGGGAGGAGCGGGCAAGCCCCTGGGAAGCAGGGGGCGGGGGAGGGGAAAGAGTTCAACAAGTGAACTGTCTGGGGTGGAGGGTGATATAAAGAACCAGCAACCTTGGGGGCTTCCCTGGTGGCGCAGTGGTTGAGAATCTGCCTGCCAATGCAGGGCACACGGGGTCGAGCCCTGGTCTGGGAAGATCCCACGTGCCGCGGAGCAACCGGGCCCGCGAGCCACAGCTACTGAGCCTGCGCGTCTGGAGCCTGTGCTCCGCAACAAGAGAGGCCGCCATAGTGAGAGGCCCGCGCACCGCGATGAAGAGTGGCCCCCGCTCGCCGCAACTAGAGAAAGCCCTCGCACAGAAACGGAGACCCAACACAGCCAAAAATAATAAATAAATAAAAAAAAAAAAAAAAAAAAAAGTCTAGTTGGTATGACAGATATTAAAAACTAAAATAAAATAAAATAAAAAAGAACCAGCAACCCATAAAATATTAATTGATGATAAGAGGAAAATGTCTCTCCACAACCAAGGAATAACTGAGCTCCTGAGAGGGGACATGGATTGTATTTCGGGCTTCTTATCGGTCATTATTAACAGCTTGCTAGGAATGCATTTTTAGCTGCTGGTTGAAGGCAGGGAATTAAGAATGTGGGATTTGGGGCAGGAAAGTTTCTTTAGAGAATGGAGAAGAGATGGGACTAAATTGTTGAGTCAGAAAGGGAGAACGTGTTAGACCTGGGCGGTCAGTGGCTCTGTGAGGGTAAGAGGGTGAGAGGGCTTTAACCACAGCACTTATTCATCTTGTGAGTATCTGATACATCATCTGCAACTGAGGGTAGAGGCCTTGTAATTTCCTAAGTATGAATTTTGCTGTAGTCTCCTCCACTCTGGTCATCAGGAAACTACTTCCTACCATGAGAAAGGAAATTTCAGCATAAGTAGGAAGAGATATGTTTGGGATCGGGAGTGAAATGTGACAGAATAGTTCCCGAAGGATATTACCCGAGTGTCCTCAGGAAAGAAGGACAATGTTTTTCTTACAGTGGTCATGGAATATTGCCCTAAATTGCATTGCATTCATGATAAGTTTCTTGTCATTATAGTTAGGGCATTTGTTTTTCCATTCCTTTTTAAAAATATACATTAGGGACTTCCCTGGTGGTCCAGTGGTTGGGAATCCGCCTTCCAATGCAGGGGGCGTGGGTTCAATCCCTGGTTGGGGAACTAAGATCCCACATGCTGTGGGGCAACTGGGCCCTTGCGCTGCCACTCTGAGCTCACATGCCTCAGTGAGAGAGTCCGCGTGCCACAGCTAGAGAGAAGCCCGCATGCCACAACGAAGACCCTGCGTGGTGCAACTAGGGCCCGAGGCAGCCAAATAAATAAATATTTTTAAAAAATACGTTAAAAATCAAGAGTTTCTCCAGAAAGACTCTTCTTAAAAAAACCTTTCATAGCTGTTATTTATGATGGATCAGGAATTTTTGAGATGAAGAAACAATTGGAGAGACCATATTTGACTACATTCATGTAAAAAACCAGTGGTGAAGTCCGCAACGCAAAGTAGAGCTCCTTGGAACTCAGAAATAAAGTTACATATAGCAGAAAGCCGGGAGAAAAAAATCGACATTAAAATAACAATAATAAAGACTCCTCAAACTCATCTTCAGCACTAGTGCTTGGGTCTCCTTAAAGAGACCTTGTCATCCCAGACTGACACCATCCTTTCATGTTGGCATTGACGAATCAACGTTAAGTTTAAGGTGGATATTTTTTATATTATACTAATCATTGAAAATGACCATCAAGTCTGGTATTTCTATGTTCCAGCATGAGCATCTCTTTACAGGGCACGTCTATGAGAATGCAGTCCTTGTTTATTGCCTTCTGGGTAAGGCAAGCTATCTTGTTCAAGTGTAAGAAACTATAATGCATCTTTCACATTTAAAGTGCCCTCTGAATCCTTCTGCTTCACAACCTCTCTCCTTCTTTCCCTGTTACCTCTAAATTTTTCATACCATCTTGAGCATCTCTCAAAGAATTGCAAATTCTAGGTGGAACATGATTAATTTAGTGTGTGGCCTGCTCCGATGGAGTGCTCTGCCATCCATCCTCCTTACACAAGGCTACTCCTCCTCTTGGCTCTTAGCAGGAAAAGTGAATTAAGGCAGAGGCCCGGGTTGTTCAGATGGGCTGCTTGAAAATGAATTTTTACTGGCGATGCCACAGAGTCAAAATTGTGTTGCTGCAAAAGTGAAATTACAGTATATAGTTGATGTTCTTTTAGTTGCAAAGCTCAGTCACCCCATTTCCCTCGCTCCGTTTGCCGAGGGAATATCTATTATTCTTTATTTGGAGGTGAAAGACAAAACACAGGTGTTGTTTCTCCTCCTTAAAGACTCCCTACCTTTATATTTTGTTCATGTTTCTAATGGCCTCTTTATTTATTTCATCACCTAGTATTTTCTGTGAGAAGGTCACCTCCCTTCACTGTTGAAAGAAGAAGCCCATCTATTTCCATTGTTGTAATTCTTTTAATAGAACTCAAGCCGGCTGAACCCTGAAGGCCAATGCCACTGCAATCACAGGGGGCTTCCGGTGGTGTTCACCAAGGAAACCTGCTCCAGAGCATCTTTCAGACTTGGGCCCGTTTGGCTCCCATTATTTTTATGAAGAAGGACAGTGGACAATATAAACCTCCTCTTTGGAGGGTATTCTATATAAATATTAAATCTACATTTGTGTATATTTCCTACAATTTAATTACTTGTATAAAAATACTCTTTTTTTGTGTAAGAGATGTGATTATCAGGTATCTAATGTATTTAGCAAGTGCCTGATGTGTATAGCTAGGGCTCAATCCATGCTCATAATGACGAGGAAGAGGAGGAGGAGGATGGAATGTTGGGTCTTGGAAAATAGCACCAGAATAACCTGTTGATAAGACAAAGCTGAGTTTATCTGTATTGCAGTAAGGGAGACCACTACATTTTCAGAGTCCTTATAAAGAATAGAAATCTGGTTTAAGGAAGGTCTTTTAAAGTTGGGGGGTAGTGGAGGTTGAAGGATTTGGGGGATAAGGGTATGGGGAGTGTGGGAGGGGAATAGAGATCGTGATATAATGGTTTAAGATTGGTGGAGTTGAGAATTTTGAAGACTCGTGGAGAGTTAACAGTCATTGGATTGAAGAGCTGAACATTTTGATGTTCACATTAGTGGGATTTTCATAAAGTTCCTGGAACCAACAATAAAGTTAATTGCAACTTTCTTCTTCTTGGGCAAGCTTTCTGAAGTAGTAAAGTAAAATCAATGAAGACAGTAAAATAGTAGAATTCTGTTAGTGAAGAGTGAAGACAGCCCATAGTAAAGCCATGGTAGCATCGTGGTAAGTTGTGTGGATGTAGGTGGTTTTGATTCTTCGTCTTCCTTATTCCTTATTCTCCTCTTCCTCTTCCTTATTCTGGCATTTTGAAGCTGAAGCCTTTTACCATCAGGGAATTAGTTATTTGAGATGTGTGTGTATGTGGGGGGGTGTGTGTGTGTGTATATGCAGGGTGTGTGTGTATGCGGGGTGTGTGTGTGTATGCGGGGTGTGTGTGTGTGTGTATGCGGGGTGTGTGTGTGTATGTGGGATGTGTGTGTGTGTATGCAGGGTGTGTGTGTGTATATACGGGGTGTGTGTGTGTATGTGTGTGTGTATGTGGGGTGTGTGTGTGTATATGCGGGGTGTGTGTGTATATGCGGGGTGTGTGTGTGTGTGTGTGTATGCGGGGTGTGTGTGTGTGTGTATGTGTGTGTGTGTATATGCGGGGTGTGTGTGTATATGTTGGGGGTGTGTGTGTGTATATGCGGGGGATGTGTGTGTGTATATGCGGGGTGTGTGTGTGTATGTGTGTGTGTGTGTGCGGGGTGTGTGTGTGTGTATGTGTGCGGGGTGTGTGTGTGTGTGTATGCGGGGTGTGTGTGTGTGTATATGCGGGGTGTGTGTGTGTATGTGTGTGTGTGTGTGTATGCGGGGTGTGTGTGTGTATATGCAGGGTGTGTGTGTATGTGTGTGTGTGTATATGCGGGGTGTGTGTGTGTGTATGCGGGGTGTGTGTGTATGTGTGTGTGTGTATATGCAGGGTGTGTGTGTATGTGTGTGTGTGTATATGCGGGGTGTGTGTGTGTGTATGCGGGGTGTGTGTGTATGTGTGTGTGTGTATATGCAGGGTGTGTGTGTGTATATACGGGGTGTGTGTGTATGTGTGTGTGTGTGTGTGTGTATGTGGGGTGTGTGTGTGTGTATGCGGGGTGTGTGTGTGTGTATGTGTGTGTGTGTATATGCGGGGTGTGTGTGTGTGTGTGTGTATGTGGGGGGTGTGTGGGTGTTGTAGTATGGTAAACGTTCTGTGCTGACTTGAAAGAAGCTGTGCCAAGGAAAGCTTTTCTTCAAGGCCATTTCAAACGCTGACTCTTTAAAAAGTCTGACCAAAGTGCTGGAGAACTACGCGACCTTCAAAATTATACTCCAATAAAAATGTTAAGAAAATATATATAAACTGCTACCACAGAAATGGTACTGCTTTTATTTTTGGCTACTTTTCTAGGCTGTGTATAACTTATAGTACTTAGTGCAAAGCATGGAAATATTACAAAGTATAACAAATGAGAGAAAAAAGGTTTTGATTTGACAAATAAAACTCAAACTATAGCAAGTTGCATATAGAGAAGTAGGTGTTTCATACAACCAAAGTAACATTTAAGGGACAATTAACATTCAAAGTCAGTAGTAATAAGGACATACTGTGGAGCACAGGGAACTCTACTCAGTACTCTGTAATGACCTATATGGGAAAAGAATCTGAAAAAAGAATGGATATATGTATAACTGATTCATTTTGCTGCACAGCAGAAACTAACACAACATTGTAAATCAACTATACTCCAATAAAAATTAAAAACAAAAACAAGAACAAAACCAAAACAAACAAAAATCTAGCTCCTCTGAGGACATTTCCAGATATCCCTGCGGGGTATTAGGATTTGCTGCTTTCCTTCCTCCCTCTCCCCACACTGTGAGATCCTCTATGTAGGAGTTGCATCATTCTTCTGTCATCAAGTATTTTTCTACTTAATACCAGGGACTGTACTATGTGTTGAGATAAAATGAGGAATAAAAAGCAGTGCCTGCATCTTTGAGTTCTCATTCCAGTAAAGAAAGTAAATGAAAGGATTGTCATTTATTTACTTTTTTAATGTTTCTATGTGCCTAATAGAGCATTGCATTGTTCTAATAATTCTGTGATGAATAAATGAATAATTTTGCACATCCGTGAGGTATTTTATCGTGGTTTTATTTTCCTGAGGAGTTTTATATATATCCCACTTCTAAACAAATTGCCTTTTTGTTTCATTTATCCATTTTTTGTTATTAGGTTGCTGTCTTTTAAAAATGAATGTGTAGGATTTTACTGTATATTCTGAGCAAAAATTTCTTACTGGTTTTATGGACTGTGAATATCTTCTCTCTGTGTCTGGCTCGCATCAGTGTCACTTTTCATATATTGCCTTTTGTGGTCCAGAAGGTTTAACTTTGATGTACACAAATTTATTAATTTTTTTCCTTCATGGCAAGTGCTTTTGTGTGCCTTGCTTAGGAAAATTCTCTACTTTAATGTGATAGATATGTTCTCTATTTTCTTCTAAAAGTTTTAGAGTTTTGCTTCTTGAATTTATTTAGTTTACTGGGCTTGATTTTTGTGTATGGCATAAGGTAGGCATTTGACTTTATTTTAGTTTCCTCACATGCATTCTCTGATCAGCTGAATACTTAAGGGAGACCCTCTACAAATCTCTGAAGGTTCTTTCTTTGCGCTGCTTGCTCCTGTCTTTTACTTTGTCCTTCTAATTCTAGCCTCCTTGGTGTCCCTGAATTCTTAGCTCCATCTCTTCAACTCAAGTTGATTACTGGGTTATTCCTGAGTTCCTCCGCCCTGTGGCTTGGCAATGCTCTCAAGGTAGTAAGCTGGGCAATCATAAGGCTCATCTCATTTGTTTCCATTTCTCAGGGATTACTATCTTTAGTTGCCTGATGTTGAGTGACTTGAAAATCTTCGTTTCTTATATTTTGTCTATTTTTTGGTTGTTTTAGATAGGGGGGTAAATCTGGTCTCTGTTATTCCATCTTGACTGGAAGCAGAAGTCTGAAGAGGGCAGTGAGAATTGAACTAGTTAAGATCTGAAGCTGGAGACAATCAACTTGGAAGAGCTAATTTTATCCACAATCTGAGAGAGAGCTCACAGTGATTCAATACAACTAACTTGGGAAAGAGGCTTGAAGAAGGGCTGTGACTTTCTACGTACTGAACCATGATTACTATCCAGGAAATCAGATGGTGGCTTGGTTGCATTTTTCCTGAACTCTGGCAATATATTTGGAAAGACAAGATAGAAAGGACTTATTTTCCCTCTCAATGTTGATGGGACCTAGAAGAGAAGACGGTGGTTTGGGCTAGGATAAAATTGGGGTGGTCCTAGGAAAGGAAGCAGATTTCCTTAGAATGGAGGCCTAAGTTAGGATGGTGGCTTAAGCTTTCTTATGACTCAGCCTCCAAAGTCCTGCAGCCTGACTTCCACCACAGTCCATTGGTAAAAAGTGAATCACAGGGCCAGCCAAAGGTGAATGAGGGGACACAAGGGTGTGAATATCAGTGTGGTTATTTGGGGGTGAACATCTTTGGCACCAATAATGACAGTAACCCACTAAACATTTTGAGTGGAGAAATGGGAAATGAAATGAGAAACATAGAATATGGCCAGACTGTGAGAATCTGGAATGCCAGGGTATAGTCAAAGGGAAGTTAAAGGCTCTTGTGCATCGGATTAACAAAGTGAAAGCAGTGCTTTAGGAAGAACAACGTAGTATTAATATGTGATCTGATTAGAACAGGGAGTATTGGATATAGACCGAGATGTTAGGAGGCTGCTATGATAATAGCTCAGATGTGAACAGGTAGAACCAGAACAAAGGTGGATGCGGTGGGGACAGAAAAAAAGGAGACTTCTAGGATATTTTGATTCTTAATTCGATATATCAGAATCCTGCCTAGTAGAAAGATGTGTTTCCACTGGCACATGATAGCTATCAAAACCAAATAAAGAAATATGCCAAGCCAAGAAACATTAAGCCAAAAAGTTTTCAGGAATTCATAAGAAGAAGAGAAAGAGGACCAGAGACATATTAAGCAAAGTGGGGAACAGGAAGCAGAGCAGCAGAGAATAGAAACAGTGGTCATTAAAACTGGGAACAGGGACGGTGATTATACTCACAGATAGAGAATCTAAAGTACATGGGAAAAATATTCATGGGGGAGGAGGAAAAAAATACACTAAATAGAAATGTGAACCAGTCTATGTAAACTCAGTAGAGAAAAAAGTAAAACATAAGTCTCAGTTACATCACTTAAATATAATAGTACAATAATTGATTTTCATTAGTGATAACACATTCATTCATTTAACAAACATTTCTAAATATTTACCACGTACATACAAAGTACTCATCCCTGACACTATTATGTTCAGAAAGATAAAAAAACACCCTCAAATTCTACCATCATGAAATTTGCAATGTGTTTGAGAGAGATGTACAGAAAAAAAATTGTAACATCATAAGTGCTAAGTGCTAAATTAGTGGTAGGAAAAATTGCTTAAAACACAGAGGAGGGAGTGAGTAAGTTTTCTGAGGGTGTCAGAGATGACTTTACAGAAGACCCAGGAGATCAGGAGGAATGGGAGCTCTGCAGCTGGAGAAGGTGGATCATTTCGTTCCAGGTAGTGGGGACACCTGGCACATGCAAAGGTGAAGGCTTTAGAAAGCATGATGGACTAAAGACCAGCAAGAAGCCCCGGGGACTCTGTTCACCAAGGCAGGGAAGTTGGGAAATCATTTAAACTATTAAAAAGTATTTGAAATCTTTGGCATCCAAAAGGTTAAACTGTCAGTTATCTGGAATCCTGTTAACCCACAATAGCTCTATACTGCCCAAATTTCCCAAACCAAGGTGTTTCTTAGTGGTATTTACTACTATGGCCTATTCTTAATCTCTTTCCTTCAATATGGGGTATGACTACTGTAAGATTTGTGGAATCTCTGAGTGATTTAGTAGGTTATATATCCTGTGTTTTGAAGCAGCAGACTAGATTGAAGAGGCAGAATTAAGTCACATGTTAGGTATTCTTGGGATATCCTATGTGACTTTGCAAAAGCAGGGAGAAGTAGATCAATCTGTCTATCTATCTATCATCAATTTATATCTGCAAATTGTGATAAGCAATGCCCTTGGACCTGTGTAAATTTCTATTGTGTAATATAAGAGTTATCAGCCAGCATGGAATAGCAATGCAGGATGCAAGCCACCTAGACAGGACTGCCATCTTTGCAAATGTTACCAGGCAGCCTTCAAGTGTTACCAGGTAGCAATATTCTACTTCATTGGCTTTATCCAAAGCATGAAGACTGCTGTTTGAAGTAAGTTCTTTAGCTATCTTTTATTGAGGATAATGCTAACATATATTCTTTTTTTATTTTTAAATTTTTTCTGGCTGTGTTGTGTCCTCGTTGCTGCACGTGGACTTTCTCCAGTTGCGGCGATCGGGGGGCCAATCTTCGCTGCGGTGCGCGGGCTTCTCATTGCTTTGGCTTCTCCCGCTGCGGAGCACGGGCTCTAGGCACACGGGCTCAGTAGCTGTGGCGCACGGGCTTAGCTGCTCCGCGGCACGTGGGATCCTCCCGGACCAGGGCTAGAACCCGTGTCCCCTGCATTGGCAGGCGGAATCCCAACTACTGCGCCACCAGGGAAGCCCCCTAACACATACTCTTTGTAAATAAAGTTTTAGTTCACAGAGTATTGCCACATCTATTATTTGGCTCACTGTACCTTTAAGAGGTGGGTAGGCATTCCCCCCTCCCCCGCCACCCCTATTTTACAGACTAGAAAACTAAGGCTCAAAAACATTCAGGGCTTTGCTTAAGACCAGGTAGGTCATAAGTGGAGGAGGCGAGATCTGAACTTAGATCTTTTGACTTTAAGCGTTTTGTCTTGCTAGAATACCACAGCTTCTTCCTACAATTTCCTGTAATAAAAGATTGCAACACCTAGTGATTCTGATTTAACTTTAAATCTTTATTGTCAATGCAAACATACGAACTTTTAAAAGTTAGGGCATTTAAGCACATTACTAAGTACAAATATACCAGTAACTTTAGTAAAAATTTGGCACTTTTAAAGAAATGTAATTTGTACATCTCTGCAGTAGATGTTACCCTGCCGATAAAGAAGTTCGTTTTACTTATTGGCTTGATAGTGATGATGAAGTTAGTCTTGACCAACACATGGCCTAATATATTTCACCCCACAAACATTGCCGGGACATGGTCTCTGCACTGCAGCAGCTTATGATCTAATGGGAAAGACCAGAGAAGCTAATCATCTGCATTACAGGGCAGAAAGTGGGAAGTGTCGACAAGGAGGTGCAGAATGTATGGAGGCGTGGGAAAGGGGGGCATTAATTTCAATCAGGGAAATCAGGAAAGGATCACAAAGGAGGTTTCTTGGAGCTGAGTTTTGCCTTATGGATAAGATTTCAAGAAGTCTCCATCTGTTCGGGGCTGGAGACAGGTGGGTTGAACAGCATTCTAGAAGGAAAAATGCTTTGCAAACACTGGGAAGTGGGTAGGTATTTGAATAACTGCTGATGATCTGATATCACTCTGGCAGAGAAAGATAGTAAAGGTGTAGGGCAAGAAATGAAAGACACAGAGAATTAGTGGCAGATCATGGAAACCATTAAATGCCTCCATGGTGCTGGTCGTGCAGGCCCAGGAAGATGTATGTCAAGATTCGGAGCCAAGGAGAGACACAACTGAGCTGGGTGTAAAGAAGGTTGTTCAAGGGGCGGTTTACCAAAAGGATGAGAGAGGAAAGATGGTCCTGGGGAGAGGCTAAGGAATGAATAGGAGGGCAACTCAGGAGAGGCAGACCGCTGGGTGAGGTCCAAGTCAGATCCACGCTCTGGAAGAGGCGATAGGAACAGAAGAAAAGACGGATAAGGAGTGGGAGTCCAGAAGAGGCAGGAGCCAAAGACAGTGGTGGGATTTGATGATGGAGAGGATGGTGAGGATGGGGGTGGGCTCAGTGAGATGTGGAACCAAAGGGCAAATCGGCGAAAAGATATTTGTTTTGGTTTGTTTTAAATCCTCACAGTATGTTAGTTTTGTGGATAAGGCACAGTAGTCCTTTTTCTTTAGAAAAAAATTGGCAGGCAGGAACTGTGTGTTTTGTAGACTATGGTTTACAGAGCACAGTGGCTGCGTAAGTTTTACTCTGTTTGGCCTAAGCACTCAAAAGAGAGCTCTGGCTGGGACACGCATTCCGATTTTGTGTTTCTGTATTGTACAAGGGAATAGAAATGCACCACTTCAGAGTGAATTAGGAGTGAGTTTGTACATTTTTCTGCTTAGTGGAACTCAAATAGTTTTCCAGGGAATATGTTTTCTGTTTTTCCAACACCTTCCCTTATTCCCCAAACAGATTACACGTGTCTCTCATATTTCCCACAGTGTCATCAGAGGGACAGAGCAGGCGGAGGGCATGATAATTCTACACTTGAGACAGTGAGATGTAGGATCTGAAGTTTCTAAATTCCTGAAGACTCTTTGGTGCGAGGTGGCTTTTGTGTTCCAACACAAAACCAACACAGCACATAGAGTAATCCCTGAAGGTATCAGGGCATAGACTGCACCTGAAATTTTGTATTGTTCGGCGTTTGGGAACATTTCATATTGTTTCCTCGATGTCCAGTTTCACACTTGTAACATACTGAAATTAAAAAGAAAGCCTGTGTTAGTGTTCAGTAAGACTAACACTAAGGAAATGAAGATGCAGTTTCTCTTACCTCTCCTTTTAACACTTTTCTCCCGTATTTAATCTCCTGAGAGTTCCTTCCTTCTCTTTTCCACCCTTTATCGTATTACCAACTGGGAGGAGTTCTCTGATCTAAACCCAGTATCACCCAGAAAAGCTAGGGAATTAATCTCATTCAGAAGAAGAAGAAGCTTCAGAAGTTACACATATTTGCAAGAGGCCCCTTGCGTAGTAGGTTGCAAATTTACATGCATTACACCTAGATGTGCCCAGAAAAATAAGAGCTAAAAGGCATCCAAGGCTGGTCCTTCCAGGGGCTGAGTCGTTTGAGGAGGGTTTGTTTCCAGGTCTTGGCCACATCGGGAGACATCAGGTCACACAGACTGCAGCCCCGATAGCCCGTGGGGCAGCAGCCACCTGCAGGGCACGGAGCATGGCTCTAGAGGCAAAGGTGCCAGTGATTTCAGTATTATTCTCTGGCTGGCTCTGGACCCTGTGTGTCATTGAGCAAACTCTGGAGATGCTTGGGCTTTGAGTCTTTTATTGTCTTTGTGGGAATTATCAGAACCAGAAGTCACAGTTTGGAGAGCAAACCCTTAGACTGATGGGAGAGGGTGGCAGAAATGAGGAGGGCTCCCACAGCATTCTTTTTCTGCTGAGGGTCGGATGACCTCAGAAGGTGAAAAGCACTACCTAAAGCTCTTCGGGGGTGGGTTTCTTTAAAGGTAGTGAAATACCAGAGTCATCATGATCTAGGAAATGGTGCCTCATAGGGAACAATGAAAAGAGACCACCAGATTGTTGGCATTAAGCAAACAAATACAAAATTAAAGTTTATCAGATGAAGGAGGTGAAATAAAGAACGTAGTTTATTTTCTGACAAGTTGGCATGGCTTTCTGAGTACCGTCGTTAGTGACCTGGCTTCATCTCTAACTAAAGTTTTCAAATAACAAATATGCTAGAAATAGCGTGTGATTCCTATTTTTCTAAATAAAAAATAACTTTCAGTTTTCATTGGAGGAAATGCAGAATTTCTGAGAGAGGAAATTCAAATCACAAGCCCCGGCTCAGTTCCACGTGACAGGGGTCTTTTTGGAAACGGATCCATCATCAGTTAGTGATGACGTGTGCGAGCTTTTTTTTTACTGGACTGGCTCCCAATTTTCTCATTGGAAAATGGAGGTTGGGACGCCCAGATTATGAAGATCCTTTCAGCCCTTCCTAAGGTCATTGAGCATTTTAACTGGGAGTTGATAAGGAATGACCACAGGGGTATAAGCAGCAGAAAACGAAGAAATCTGGGTTCTAGGAGATCACTCTGGCACCATTCTGAGGTAGAATAGGGCAATGGCACCACGCTGATCAATACTGGGATGGTGGCCAGAAAAGGAGTAAAGTCTCCAGAAGACAACATGTATTTGAAACCAAAGGGCATCAATCCATGACAGAAGAGGCTCCATGAGGTCAAGTCAAACCAAGGTGAGTTGGACGCTCCTGAGGACATCAAAGGACAGAAGACTGAAGGAGATGCCAGTTAATTCTTTGCTCATGTAGAATTTCTCCAGCTAAAGGGATTTTTTTTTTCTGTCCAGATAGGCTCCATATTACTCTGAACTTCTGATTCATTCTAAGATTTGTTTCAAACTGAGAGTCAGTTTTCTTCTCTATTTGGATACAACATTGTTATCCTGAGCCTCTCAAGCAAACATCAAGATAGAAACCTTGAACTGAATTATTAAGAAAGGAAGCAAGCTATTGTTTTATAGAACTAGAAGTAAAAATCTACCAGAAGCAATAATAGGTAATGGATACAATTTTGAAACCAATGGATCAGATGACAAAAATGTAAACATTTACATACCTGTTTCAGCAAAGTATATTTTATCTCCTGGCAACGTCAGCTTAGGTGGGGTAGGGACGTGACCTCGTTTAGTGATTCTATACCCTGAGAAGGACCGGTCTCTCCCATTGACTCCTAATTGCTTGCATTTTCCATGGTAAACCGAAATCTCATATAGCTGGGGTCACTCTTGGTAATCAGCCAGTATTTAGTACAATTTGCCTTCTTACCCTTTGTTGCTGTTGTTGTTTTAAAAAAAACAAGACAGAAAAAAAAATATTCATTTTTTGGGCGAGGATTTATTTAAAAACTTACGCGGTCTACGCAGTAGAACTCGCCAGTGGGGACTTTGCTGTGATGAGGGTTTATTTAAGCAGTTGTATTCTGTTACAGAGCATCTTGTGACTTGCCTCAAGGAAAATGTCTGTGTCCCCCAGACTGTTTGATTGCAGCTCTTGTTCTGGACTCTCTGGGGCTGGCTGTGTCTCTGTGCTATCTGGTGTCAGCTGCAGTGAGCAGTGGGGGAGGTATGTTCTCCACAGCCCGCTGATGTCAAGATCTCGGCGAGCTCAGATTCCAGGTCTTATCTGCCCTGTCAGGAGTATTTTATTTGTATTGCTCCCGTCCCCCACATTTCCCACATCAGAATCCTGAGAGGATAACAGCTACAAAGCAGTCATTTTTTTCAGCCTCTGTCCTGGTGCATTCAGAGGGACCTACAACCCATGGCAAATTTCTTTCCAGCAATCCTAGGAGTCCTCAGGGAGTGTCTTTTGTTCTGTAGTTCTACTCACAAGCACCTCCAACATTTTCCCCCTCTCCTGATCCAACTTGCTTTGATAAGATTCGTGTTTCTGGGGAAATTATGCGTGGCTGCCCTGTCCCTATGGCTCCCAGCAATGCCACCTCTGAGCCTGGTGCCCACGGAGAGAGACGTGGGCGTAGGATGCCTCCTGTGTCCCCGTAATGCTGGTATCCCCCGAGGAGAATGTCTCAGCAGAGCACCCTTCCCCGCTCACAGTGTTGGTTGGTGCCCACGCTGTGAATGCTTCGCTCTGAGTGAGATCCTGCCTTTGCAGAGGAGATTCACATTTTTATTTTCTGTTTTTTTAAAATGCTATTTATGTGCTTTATTTTATTTATTTATTTATTTGGAATATAGTTGATTTACCATGTTGTGTTACTTACAGGTGTACAGCAAAGTGAATCAGTTATACATACACACATATTCATTCTTTTTCAGATTCTTTTCCCATATAGGTTATTACAGAATATCGAGTAGAGTTCCCTGTGCTATACGCAGCAGGGCCTTGTTGATTATCTATTTTATATATAGTAGTGTATGTATGTTAATCCTAAGCTCCTAATTTATACCTCCCCCCCACGTTTCCCCTTTGGTAACCATAAGTTTGTTTTCGAAATCTGAGATTCACATTTTTATAGCCGTCCCCTTGCTCAGGAGTTATGTGTCAGTCATTGAGGCTTCCGTGATATTTCTTGCTCCCTGCCTCTGGGTGCTGCAGGACTCTCGTCTCCAGTGTGTTTGAGGCAAATGTGTATGTGTGTGGTGTCGGTGTGGGTGTCCTTGTGTTTACGAGGAGAAGCTCAGAGGGACAGGTGCCCAGTGGCCTGTTACTTAGCCCCAGGCAGCTAGCAGATGGGAAACAACAAAATCTGTATTTTCCTTCCCGTCCTTTTGAATAGTTTGAAATTTTATTATAAGCACAGGTTACTTTTACAATAAGGGAAAGACGAACTTAAAAAAAAGAAGACTGAATGTTTGTGTCCTCCCAAAATTCATATGTTGAAACCAGTTCCCTAATGTAATGATATTTGGAGATGGGGGCTTTGGGAGGTGATTAGGTCATGAGGTGGTGCCCATAATATAGAGACCCCAGAGAGGTCTCTCATCTCTTCTACCATGTAAGGGCACAGTGAGAAGATGGTGGTCTATGAACAAGAAAGTGGGTCTCACCAGACACCAAACCTGCTGGCACCTTAATCTTGGACTTCCCGGCCATCAGGACTGTGAGAAGTAAGTTTCTGTTGTTTATGAGCTACCCAGCCTGTGGTATTCTGTTCTAGCAGCCTGAACTGACTGAGACAAATGGTAAAGTGGAGGGTTCCTCAGGTTCCACAGGAAGGAGCCTAGTGTAGGTGGTCTGATGGGGTGGGACCACAGAGGGCAGACCTGAGAGCGGATGACGGGTGCTGGGGAGACGGCTGAGGGCCGATCTGGGAGAACTGTGGAGCTGGGATGTCCTTCCATCAGCCATTTTGATGGAAGAGATTCAAGACAGGCCCTCCTGACTCACTCTGGTCTCTTGTCCAAGACTCTGAGTGATGCTCTTCACACCATTAACCCTATTACTGGGGAAGGATTTAAGGGTACCCAGCACCCACTCCCCCATAGCAGCTGTATTCCCATGTGGAAGCTTTATCCTTGGTCCATTCACTGGACTCCTCCCACCACTGCCTCTGCCAGCTCAATGTCTTATATTATTTCTGTCCTGGCTTTATGCTGTAGTAGATTTTAAATTCCTTTGAGGGTACAAACTGTATCTTATCCAATTTCACTCCCTTCTCCACAATTTAGGACTGTAATTTACACGAAGCAGGCGCTCAGTAAATGTTAAATTAAAACAAGTATATAAGAGTGAGGAAACATTGCATTATTTTACTAGTGTGTCAAGGGCTACAGCTGTGAGAAATTCTTGGTTTAGTTCCCACTACATTTGTCACCAGTAAAAAGGAGATAATCTTAATCCCTCATTATGTTGGTAGTGTTATTATGAGGCTTGAGAAGAAGAATCCATGTTAAGGTCATACCACATTGTTAGTGCTTTAAACATGTTAGCTAATATGATTTAGACAAATCTAACAGTTGTTGCTGTTTGCAAACCCAAAATGCCTACGAAAGTTTGGGATTTTGCTTATTTCATCAATTTGAACAAAATCAACTGCCAAAGGGAACTTAATATGAATAAGTGAGTTTTTCAGTCTACTCTGTTTCTATGAAAATATTTCATAACATAACAGTTAGCTTATATCTAGTTGAACTTACCTAAGTTTGGCAAACCTGAATGAAACCTGAAGATCATTTAAATCAAGTTAGTGGAGACGAATGCCTCTTGGGCAGAAGAGACTGATAATTTTACTAAACTACAAGTTCCTAGGAGGGCTGGATCAACTCAGTTTTTATTCATCTGTGAATCCTTAGCCTATAGGAAAGCGCCCACCCTGAAAAGAGGCTGAAAACATTTGATTAAAAAATTAAGGAATGGTCTAGGCTCAAAATCCCTTGACGGTTCTAAATTATACAAAAGCATATCAAATATATCACTTATATTAGAAAGAAAAAAGTATGTGTATATGATTCCGAGATTTGGATATCCATATCAAGGTATTTATTTCTGATTAAAAACTGTTAAATCAAAGTAGTTCAGCTATTTGTTACTGAATATCCAGCTAAACTGGGTTAAGTAGAAGTAACCTACAAGAATCTCGGTTAAGGGGCAGTAATTTGAATGTCTGGGTCAAAATGCTTTTTGTGAATCCTATACGGTAGGAAAGCTAAGACGTTGAACAAGTAAATCGATAGTTTATGAAAGAATACTTACACAGACCCTGCTTTCAATAAATGTGTGTAGAAAGGCTGATTGGAGTTTCTCTCTTTCAGGGATGTGAGAAGAGCAGCCGGGGGTCCTTGAGATAAATCTGGTGCTCTTGCTGCCTTGTACAGAATAGCTGCCACACCTCGTTCTGTTTGCTTTGACACCCAGCACAGCCACGTTAGAGACCAGCCCCCGGGAGGAAATGGTCCAGGAGGGTGTTTACTTCAAATGTAAGCAAAGGGCCATCCCCCCCTCCCCTCAACATCCCCCATAAACTACCAGGGTTCACCAACTCCTGAAGAGGCAATCCACATGAAAATGTTTTTGCCAATTCTCAAGTACTTACTAACTTCTTCACAAGTTACAAAGTGATTTTACAACCATTTGATCTTCACAATTAGTCTCGATGGTGGGGACTACTGTCCATCCATTTTATAGGTAAGATAAGGCTTAGAGTTCAAATACTTGTATAATCTAGGTCCTGCGCTCTTTTCCCTACCTGAGAGTGAAATGTGGTGCTCTGAGTGTCTTACTAGCTGTTGAACAGCCGTTGAGATGGAGGCAGGGCAGGGAGGGGCGGGAGTATTGCTGATACACAGATCAAGTTGTGCAGTGTGAGCTACACGGAGGCTGGGAGCTGGGCTTTCCACTTTGATGAACCTCTGTGTGCAGTCACACTCGCCCTGCCAATTGAGAACTCCATCAATACCGTCTTGAAAGTGGAAGTAGCGTAGGCTCCGGGACACTACCTCAAAAGAAAGATCTAGAGGGGGAGGATTAAACTGCTATTTAATTGTTGGGGACACGTCCACAATGTAACAAATGCCCTTAGAGAAGCAATTTGGAAAAGAGTGAGTCGGAGACCTTGGGGGAAAGTCAGAATCTTTAGTCATAAAACACCTGAACAAGACATAATTATTAGCCCCGAGCTTTATTTTAATGATGTACTATGTCTTAAATATAATACCGACTGTTCGCTGAAAGATGCCAGCTGCTCAGAACGAACGAAACAAAAGGAAAAGAAGGGCCATTTGTAATGAGTCTGGATCTTTGTACAACCTGTCATTTTGGTCGTCTGAAGCTCTGGTGCCTCAAGGGGCTGACAGAATGTGCTGGCATGTGCCATGGGACATCTGCCGACAATCCTCTGGCCGGTGAGTGGTCCCCACTTTGATCCTTTACCCCGTGTGCATCCCTGCGTTTTCAGCAGGTTGTCAGAGACAGTCTCAGAGAGCGTCAGCGGTTTATCCTGGAGTGGGGTGGTGGGGCAAGCATTTCCCTTGGAATTTGGAGACCTGGGTTCAAATTCTGACTCTGAATTTGACAAATAACTCTGCTTTTTTGACATCACAGTTCCTCATCTGCAAAATGGGATTGAATTTAGATACTTTAAAGGATTAAGGTAAGGACCGAGTAAATTTCTCTGTGTGAAAATGCTTGGAAAGTAGCAGAATTTTTTTCTGAAGGAAAGGTGATTATCTCAGTTCCTCCTATGGAAGATCAAATCTCTTATCATCAAATTAATGTTTATCTGGACAACCAGTCTTTTACATTTTATTAATGATCTTATTCTCTTTGTCACAAAAATGTGTTCTCCAACTTAAATTCTTTGAGACAATGTACCTTTGTGACCTGGCTGAGTGGACAGGTAATTTCATTTAGAGAATGGAATAGCTTAGTGATCTTCTTTGGCACTTTTCACTTACAATTAATTTGAATTTTTCAGTCTTTTGGAAGAGGACCAGATGAGCAATACCCCCAAGGCATTTAAATATTAACTCAGTATTAGTTCCTCCAAGAAGCTGTTTATAAATAACCAAGCTGGCTTCACATATTCACTAATTTATGCATAGCCAGGCACTAACCATACTTCTCCCACAGTGTCCACACACATCTCCATCATTATTCTTGCCATTTCATAATACAACTAAGTTTTCATAGGTTTTATCTCCCCCACTAGAATAAGAGCAACTTAAAGATAAAACTTTGACCTATTTGTCTTTACACCTGTAGGGCTTGACATAGTGCCTGTCATATTATTATACTTAGCAATGGTGAGGGTGCTATTGGCAGCAAATAACAGACAACCTAACTCAAAATGGCTTAACTACTAAGGATTTTCTGTATTCGTGTTGTAAGAAGCTCAAAGGTAGGGTGCTTCCAGGGTTGGTTGATTCATTAGCTTCATGATATCATCCAAGATTCAACTTCTTCACATCTTTCTGCTCTTTCATTTCCAGGATGGCTCTGGGGTGGCCGTCACACCAGACATGCAACATCCTGCAGAAGAAAAGGGTTTCATTCCTTTATTCCTTTCTGTGTCTATTTTTGTTAAAGTTCTGACCCCCTCATCCCTCCCCCCACCCCCATCATCAGACTTCTTCTACCAGCTCATTGACCAGAAATCTGTCATATTCCTAGCCTTCAATGAATCACTGACACAGGAAAGGTGGTACCAAAATAGGCTTGGACTAAGCAGAACTCACCTCAGGGCTGAGGATTGGGAACTCTTTCTTAATTAAATGGCCACTCAAAAGAGAATGGATATCTGAAAAAAATTGTTTTGTGTTGCTGTTTTACTTAATATGGAAGTATGCTAGCTGGCAAAGTAGTCAAGAATGTCATCAAGAGCTAAATATTTATAGAATAAAACAATGAAGCAATACCACATTTTAGTTCACCAAGTAATTTGTTAAAATGTGGAGTATGTTATGAAGTTGACTTTAAATATTTAAATGTCATGAAGCCTGAGTACGAAGTTATCTTCTTTTTCTGAATAGTCTCACTTCAGGAATACTGAAATTTAAAATTCTTAAATGCTTTAGAAGGGTAGACTTTATATTAGGTCAAAACAGAAGAAGAAAGTTCTAAAAATAATCTGCCCACCTACCTGCCAAAGATACCCTATATTCAACCACTAGAGCTTTATTCCTTTGGATTCATATACTAATACCTCATCGGTGGAAACACATTAATTTATCATTTATAGAAATCACTCAAACTTAGCATCCAATATTTTATTTTTTATTTTTATTTATTTTATTTTATTTTTAAAACATCTTTATTGGAGTATAATTGCTTTACAATGGTGTGTTAGTTTCTGCTTTATAACAAAGTGAATCAGTTATACATATACATATATCCCCATATCTCCTCCCTCTTGCATCTCCCTCCCACCCTCCCTACCCCACCCCACTAGGTGGACACAAAGCACCGAGCTGATCTCCCTGTGCTATGCAGCTGCTTCCCACTAGCTAGCTATGTTACATTTGGTAGTGTATATATGTCCATGCCACTCACTCACTTCGTCCCAGCTTACCCTTCCCCGTCCCCGTGCCTTCAAGTCCATTCTCCACCTCTGCGTCTTTATTCCTGTCCTGCCCCTAGGTTCTTCAGAACCTTTTTTTTTTTCTTTTTAGATTCCATATATATGTGTTAACATATGGTATTTGTTTTTCTCTTTCTGACTTACTTCACTCTGTATGACAGACTCTAGGTCCACCCACCTCACTACAAATAACTCAATTTCGTTTCTTTTTATGGCTGAGTAATATTCCATTGTACATATGTGCCACGTCTTCTTTATCCATTCATCTGTCAATGGACACTTAGGTTCCTTCTATGTCCTGGCTATTGTAAATAGAGCTGCAATCAACATTGTGGTATATAACTCTTTTTGAATTATGGTTTTCTCAGGGTATATGTCCAGTAGTAAGATTGCTGGGTCATATGGTAATTCTATATTTAGTTTTTTAAGGAACCTCCATACTGTTCTCCATAGTGGCTGTATCAATTTACATTCCTTCCAACAGTGCAAGAGGGTTCCCTTTTCTCCACACCCTCTCCAGCATTTATTGTTTGTAGATTTTTTGATGATGGACATTCTGACCGGTGTGAGGTAATACCTCATTGTAGTTTTGATTTGCATTTCTCTAATGATTAGTGATGTTGAGCATCCTTTCATGTGTTTGTTGGCAATCTGTATATCTTCTTTGTAGGTCTTCTGCGCATTTTTGGATTGGGTTGTTTGCTTTCTTGATATTGAGATGCATGAGCTGCTTGTATATTTTGGAGATTAATCCTCTGTCAGTTGCTTCGTTTGAAAATATTTTCTCCCATTCTGAGGATTGTCTTTTCATCTTTTTTATGGTTTCCTTTACAGTGCAAAAGGTTTTAAGTTTCATTAGATACCATTTGTTTATTTTTGTTTTTACTTCCATATCTCTAGGAGGTGGGTCAAAAAGGATCTTGCTGTGATTTATGTCATAGAGTGTTCTGCCTATGTTTTCCTCTAAGAGTTTGATAGTGCCTGGCCTTACATTTAGGTCTTTAATCCATTTTGAGTTTATTTTTGTGTATGGTATTAGGAAGTCTTCTAATTTCATTCTTTTATATGTAGCTGTCCCATTTTCCCAGCACGACTTACTGAAGAGACTGTCTTTCCTCCATTGTATATTCTTGCCTCCTTTATCAAAAATAAGGTGACCATATGTGTGTGGGTTTATCTCTGGGCTTTCTATCCTGTTCCATTGATCTATATTTCTGTTTTTGTTCCAGTACCATACTGTCTTGATTACTGTAGCTTTGTAATATAGTCTGAAGTCCAGGAGCTTGATTCTTCCAGTTCTGATTTTCTTTCTCAAGATTGCTTTGGCTATTCGGGGTCTTTTGTGTTTCCATACAAATTGTGAAACTTTTTGTTCTAGTTCTGTGAAAAATGCCAATGGTAGTTTGATAGGGATTGCATTGAATCTGTAGATTGCTTTGGGTAGGATAGTCATTTTCACAATATTGATTCTTCCAATCCAAGAACATGGTATATCTCTCCATCTGTTTGTATCATCTATAATTTCTTTCATCAGTGTCTTATAGTTTTCTGCATACAGGTCTTTTGTCTCCTTAGGTTTATTCCTAGGTATTTTATTCTTCTAGTTGCAGTGGCAAATGGGAGTGTTTCCTTAATTTCTCTTTCAGATTTTTCATCATTAGTGTGTAGGAATGCAAGAGATTTCTGTGCATTAACTTTGTATCCTGCTACTTTACCAAATTCATTGATTAGCTCTAGTAGTTTTCTGGTAGCATCTTTAGGATTCTCTATGTATAGTATCGTGTCATCTGCAGACAGTGACAGTTTTACTTCTTTTCCGATTTGGATTCCTTTTATTTCTTTTTCTTCTCTGATGGCTGTGGCTAAAACTTCCAAAACTATGTTGAATAATAGTGGTGAGAGTGGGCAACCTTGTCTTGTTCCTGATCTTAGTGTAAATAGTTCCAGTTTTTCACCATTGAGAATGATGTTGTCTGTGGGTTTGTCACAACCTATAGCCTTTATTATGTTGAGGTAAGTTCCCTCTATGCCTACTTTCTGGAGGGTTTTTATCATGAGTGGGTGTTGAATTTTGTCAAAAGCTTTTTCTGCATCTATTGAGATGATCATATGGTTTTTCTCCTTCAGTTTGTTAATATGGTGTATCACATTGATTGATATTCATATATTCAAGAATCCTTGCATTCCTGGGATAAACCCCACTTGATCATGGTGTATGATTCTTTTAATGTGCTGCTGGATTCTGTTTGCTAGTGTTTTGTTGAGGATTTTAGCATCTATGTTCATCAGTGATATTGGCCTGTAGTTTTCTTTCTTTGTGACATCATTGTCTGGTTTTGGTATCAGGGTGATGGTGGCCTTGTAGAATGAGTTTAGGAGTGTTCCTCCCTCTGCTATATTTTGGAAGAGTTTGAGAAGGATAGGTGTTAACTCTTCTCTAAATGTTTGATAGAATTCGCCTGTGAAGCCATCTGGTCCTGGGCTTTTCTGTTTTGGAAGATTTTTAATCACAGTTTCGATATCAGTGCTTGTGATTGGTCTGTTTATATTTTCAGTTTCTTCCTGGTTCAGTCTCGGAAGGTTGCGCTTTTCTAAGAATTTGTCCATTTCTTCCAGGTTGTCCATGTTATTGGCATGTAGTTGCTTGTAGTAATCTTTCATGATCCTTTGTATTTCTGCAGTGTCAGTTATTCTCCTTTTTCATTTCTAGTTCTACTGATTTGAGTCTTCTCCCTTTTTTTCTTGATGAGTCTGGCTAATGGTTTATCAATTTTGTTTATCTTCCCAAAGAAGCAGCTTTTAGTTTCAGTGATCTTTGCTATCATTTCCTCCATTTCTTCTTCATGTATTTCTGATCTGATCTTTATGATTTCTTTCCTTCTGCTAACTTTGGAGTTTTTTTGTTTTTCTTTCTCTGATTGCTTTAGGTATAAGGTTAGGTTGTTTATTTGAGATGTTTCTTGTTTCCTGCAGTAGGATCATATTGCTATAAACTTCCCACTTAGAACTGCTTTTGCTGCATCCCATAGGTTTTGGGTTGTCGTGTTTTCATTGTCATTTGTTTCTAGGTACTTTTTGATTTCCTCCTTGATTTCTTCAGTGATCTCTTGGTTATTTGGTAGTGTATCGTTTAGCCTCCATGTGTTTGTATTTTTTACGGTTTTTTTCCTGTAATTGATATCTAGTCTCATAGCGTTGTGGTCGGAAAAGATACTTGATACGATTTCAATTTTCTTAAATTTACCAAGGCTTGATTTGTGACCCAAGTTATGATCTATCCTGGAGAATGTTCCTTGAGCACTTGAGAAGAAAGTGTATTCTGTTGTTTTTGGATGGAATGTCCTATAAGTATCAATTAAGTCCATCTTGTTTAATGTATCATTTAAAGATGTGTTTCCTTATTTATTTTCATTTTGGATGATCTGTGCATTGGTGAAAGTGGGGTGTTAAAGTCCCCTACTATGATTGTGTTACTGTTGATTTCTCGTTTTATGGCTGTTAGTATTTTCCTTATGTATTGAGGTGCTGCTATGTTGGGTGCATAAATATTTACAATTGTTATATCTTCTTCTTGGATTGATCCCTTGATCATTATGTGGTGTCCTTCTTTGCCTCTTGTAATAGTCTTTGTTTTAAAGTCTATTTTGTCTGATATGAGAATTGCTACTCCAGCTTTCTTGTGATTTCCATTTGCATGGAACATCTTTTTCCATCCCCTCACTTTCAGTCTGTATGTGTTCCTAGGTCTGAAGTGGGTCTCTTGTAGACAGCATATATAAGGGTCTTGTTTTTGTATCCATTCAGCTAGTCTGTGTCTTTTGGTTGGAGCATTTAATCCTTTTACATTTAAGGTAGTTATCAGTTTGTGTGTTCCTATTACCATTTTCTTAATTGTTTTGGGTTTGTTATTGTAGGTCTTTTCCTTCTCTTGTGTTTCCTGCCTAGAGAAGTTCCTTTAACATTTGTTGTAAAGCTGGTTTGGTGGTGCTGAATTCTCTTAGCTTTTGCTTGTCTGTAAAGGTTTTAATTTCTCCATCGAATCTGAATGAGATCCTTGCTGGGTAGAGTAATCTTGGTTGTAGGTTTTTCCCTTTCATCACTTTAAATATGTCCTGCCACTCCCTTCTGGCTTGCAGAGTTTCTGCTGAAAGATCAGCTGTTAACCTTATGGGGATTCCCTTGTATGTTATTTGTTGTTTTTCCCTTGCTGCTTTTAATATTTTTTCATTGTATTTAATTTTTGATAGTTTGATTAATATGTGTCTTGGCGTGTTTCTTCTTGGATTTATCCTGTGTGGGGCTGTCTGCACTTCCTGGAGTTGACTATTTCCTTTCCCATATTAGGGAAGTTTTCAACTATAATCTCTTCAAATATTTTCTCAGTCCCTTTTTTTTTTCTCTCTTCTTCTTCTGGACCCCTATAATTCGAATGTTGGTGTGTTTAATGTTGTCCCAGAGGTCTCTGAGACTGTCCTCAGTTCTTTTCATTCTTTTTTCTTTATTCTGCTCTGTGGTAGTTATTTCCACTATTTTATCTTCCAGGACACTTATCCGTTCTTCTGCCTCCGTTATTCTGCTTTCGATTCCTTCTAGAGAATTTTTAATTTCATTTATTGTGTTGTTCATCATTGTTTGTTTTCTCTTTAGTTCTTCTAGGTCCTTGTTAAACATTTCTTGTATTGTCTCCATTCTTTTTCCAAGACTTTGGATCATCTTTACTATCATTGCTCTGAATTATTTTTCAGGTAGACTGTCTATTGCCTCTTCATTTGTTTGGTCTGGTGGGTTTTTACCTTGCTCCTTCATCTGCTGTGTATTACTCTGTCTTCTCATTTTGCTTAACTTACTATGTTTGGGGTCTCCTTTTCACAGGCTGCAGGTTCGTAGTTCTCGTTGTTTTTGGTGTCTGTCCCCAGTGGGTAAGGTTGGTTCAGTGGATTGTGTAGGCTTCCTGGTGGGGGGCACTGGTGCCTGTGTTTTGTTGGATGAGGCTGGATCTTTTCTTTCTGGTGGGCAGGACCGTGTCCGGTGGTGTGTTTTGGGGTGTCTGTTAACTTACTATGATTTTAGGCAGCTCTCTGTTAATGGGTGGGGTTGTGTTCCTGTCTTGCTAGTTGTTTGGCATCGGGTGTCCAGCACCCTACCCTCTGCATGTAGGTCGCCTGAGGGCATCTGTTCTTCACCCAGACAGGAGGGGGTTAAAGGAGCAGCTGATTTGGTGGCTCTGGCTCACTCAGGCCGGGGGGAGGGAAGGGTACGGATGCAGGGCGAGCCTGCGGCGGCAGAGGCCAGCATCATGTTGCAACAGCCTGAGGTGCACCGTGTGTTCTCCCGGGGAAGTTGTCCCTGGATCACGGGACCCTGGCCGTGGTGGGCTACACAGGCTCCCGGGAGGGGCGGTGTAGATAGTGACCTGTGCTTGCACACAGGCTTCTTGGTGGCGGCAGCAGCAGCCTTAGCATCTCACGCCCGTCTCTGGGGTCCCCGCTGATAGCCGCAGCTCGCGCCCGTCTCTGGAGCTCCTTTAAGCGGCATTCTTAATCCCCTCTCCTCGCGCACCAGGAAACAAAGAGGCAAGAAAACGTCTGTTGCCTCTTCGGCAGCTCCAGACTTTTTCCCGTACTCCCTCCCGGCTAGCTGTGGTGCACTAGCCCCCTTTAGGCTGTGTTCACGCCACCAACCCCAGTCCTCTCCCTGCGATCCGACCGAAGCCCGAGCCTCAGCTCCCAGCCCCCGCCCGCCCCAGCGGGTGAGCAGACAAGCCTCCCGGGCTGGTGAGTGCTGGTCGGCACCGATCCTCCGTGCAGGAATCTCTCCGCTTTGCCCTCCGCACCCCTGTGGCTGCGCTCTCCTCCGTGGCTCCGAAGCTTCCCCCCTCTGCCACCCGCAGTCTCCGCCCGCGAAGGGGCTTCCTAGTGTGTGGACACCTTTCCTCCTTCACGGCTCCCTCCCACTGGTGCAGGTCCCGTCCCTATTCTTTTGTCTCTGTTTTTTCTTTTTTCTTTTGCCCTACCCAGGTACGTGGGGAGTTTCTTGCCTTTTGGGAAGTCTGAGGTCTTCTGCCAGCGTTCAGTAGGTGTTCTATAGGAGTTGTTCCACTTGTAGATGTATTTCTGATATTTTTGTGGGGAGGAAGGTGATCTCCACGTCTTACTCCTCTGCCATTTTGAAGGTCTCCCCCACCGATATTTTATTATATACATTTTTAAAAAAATAAATGAGCCAAGTGTAAATTTTGATATGTAATAAAGACCCCAAATATAATGAGCACTACCAAAATAGGAAGATTTTTTCTGTTTTCTATATTTAATAAAAACTGGTATTAAATTCATACATTCAGATTCCAGAATAAGTTTGAGTTGGTGTAACCTAAAATACAGGTAGATTGCCCCTATTTAAAAGTCAGAACTATAACATATAACACTGAAATCTTGAAAATATTTTTGTGAACATTTGATCCTTAATATTCTACCTCTAATGTAATATTTGTTAGTATTCTTAGGTCATTGAAGTCAATGATTGCTATGAAAGTGTGTTTAAGAATAGTTCTTTGGAATCTTTTCACCAAAAGAAGTATTCTCCAGTTTTTATAAGTAAGCCTAAAACAACATTTCTGCAAATCCTCTGTAATCTGTTTCTTGCTTCATGGGATAAAAACATTAATATTTGTAACAGTAACTGGAATTCATATGGCACATCCCACTTTATAAAGTGCTGTCTCATAATTACCTCTTTTTTGTTGAAGGATAGCTGATTTACAATATTATATTAATGATTCAGTGATTTTTTATAGATTATACTCCATTAAAATTAATGGAACATAATGGCTGTACTTCTCTGCACTCTACAGTATATCCTTGTTTCTTATCTACTTTGTACATAGCAGTTTGTTATCTCTTAATCTCATACCCCTAGCTTTCCCCAACCCATTCCCTCTCCCCTTTGGTAACCACTAGTTTGTTTTCTATATCTGTGAGTCTGCTTCTGTTTTACATATACATTCATTTGTATTACTTTTTAAATTATACATACAAGTCATATTATACAGTATTCGTCTTTCTCTGTCTTATTTCAGTAAGCATAATATTCTCTAGGTCCATCCACGTTGCTGCAGATGACATTATTTCATTCTTTTTTATGGCTGAGTAATATTCCATTGTATATGGAATATATATTATGCCTGTTGATCAGCATTAATATATGCCTGTTGATCAGCATTTGCATTGCTTTCATATCTTGGCTATTGTAAGTGGTGCCCTTATGAACATTGGAGTGCATTTTTCTTTAGTTTATTTTTTGGCTGCATTGGGTCTTCGTTGCTGCGCATGGGCTTTCTCTAGTTGTGGTAAGCAGGGGCTACTCTTTGTTGCGGTGTGTGGCTTTCTCATTGCAGTGGCTTCTCTTGCAGAGCACGGGCTCTAGGTGCATGGGCTTCAGTAGTTGCGGCATGCGGACTCAGTAGTTGTGGCTTGCGGGCTTAGTTGCTCCACGGCGTGTGGGATCTTCCTGTACCAGGGCTCGAACCTGTGTCACCTGCTTTGGCAGGCAGATTCTTAACCACTGTGCCACCAGGGAAGTCCCTGGGGTGCATGGTTTTGAATTAGTGTTTTTGTTCTTTTCCAGATATATACCTAGGAGTGAAATTGCTGCATCATATGGTAGTTCTGTTTTTAGTTTTCTGAGGCACCTCCATATTGTTTTCCACAGTGGCTGCACCAATTTACATTCCCATCAACAGTGTACCGATCTTTTTTATTCAGTAAATAAACATTACACAGAGTTGAAGCCCCCTTCTCTCTCTAGAATAATCACTTTCCTGATGTTGAAATGTTCGAATGTGTGTGCAAGGCTGTTACAGCATTGTTTTTAACAGCTGTCATTTGCAAATTATTTACATATCTACAGACAAATGTATGGATAAATAAATTAGGATATAATGGAATGCTGTTGAAATAAGTCATATACATTAATACATATGTATGTATTAACATGGATAAATCATGTAACTATAATATAGAATAAAAGCATCACAAAAGAATAAGAATAGCATGGTATCATGTATGCAAAGTTCAAAACATAAAATAGTACTATGTATAGTACTGTTTTATATATATACAAAAAATGGAGGCGAGTGATACGTTTCAACATCAAGAAAGTGAGAAGGGGGTTTATTCTAGAGAGAGAAGGCAGTTTCAACTCTGTGTAATGTTTATTTTTATTTTTTTAATTGAGGTATAGCTGATGTACAGTATTATGTGTTTCAGGTGTACAACATAGTAAGTCACAATTTTTAAAGTTTATATTCCATTTATAGTTATTATAAAATATTGGCTATATTCCCTGTGCTGTACAATATATCCTTGCAGCTTATTTATTTTATACCCAGTAGTTTGTACTTCTTAATCCCCTACCCCTACCTTGCCCCTGCCCCCTTCCCTGCCCCCAATGGTAACCACTAGTTTAACACAACTGACTCTTGATGAATTGTACTACCTACCTGGAGGAGAAGAAACAGACGGGCATCGCAGAGAGAAGTCAAACTTTTTGAGATTGTTCTACATACTCCCAGCAACCACTGGTATATTTTATAGAGAGAATGGAAAGTGTGGTGAACCTGATAAATTAGTTAATTAGAGGTTGGTTAAAACAGCTTCTATATTTTCATCTGAGTATAACTACAAATAAAAGCTGCGAGTTTTTAACAACTGAGGTGATCCAAAATATACTTTCTCTGAAGTACAAGGAGGCTTGTGTGACTTTCCAGACATAAATGATTTTAAACAAATCTCCACTTTATGCCATACGGCAGAGTAGAAATGTTCATAATCGCTTAGAGAAAGAGATAATGTGTTATGTGTCACCGGAGGAAAATGTAAAACAAATATTTTACAATTTTTCTCTAGCCATTTATTGTTTTGATTTGACTCAAATAACCTTTTCTTGTTATTGTAATCGACTTCCTAATGCATCTTCTCAATGGCAGGAGCAGATACACAGAACTTTATATGCATGAATAATATAAGTTGATGTAGCAATATATTTTCTTTGTTTTCACATTACACATACAGTACAAATCCTAATAAAACTAGACTGGAATATATTACAAATTCATTTGGTTAGTATCCAGTTACCAAGTGAGTGAATAAATATATATTATTTAAATTAAGAATGTGCAGTCCATTACTTAAAATGCCACCTCTTCTACTTTACTTCTACTTTATTTTGACTTTTGCACTTACCATGTTTTATTAACATTTTGAAGTTGTAAACATGAGTAGAATGACAGCCATATCACAAAGTTGAGGTTAGGGGTTTGTTGTATGTTGGAATATGAAAGTCCTGAGAGTAACTATAGAGAAAGTTATTCTCACGTGCAGGGATGGAAAATATTGCTGTGACAGCGATGCTTCTAGCTTTCCTTTGTGGATGGTGTGTGCTGATGGTCTAGCTCTGTGCATCTCAAAGAGTGTTTAGCAGACAACGGTACTGAATCCAAATTCAGTCCTTGTGAAAAGCTGTACCCTGGGCTCACCGTACACCTATTAAATTTACTTCTCTGGAGGCAGGGCCAAAGAATGTGCATTTAAGATAATCTCTCCTATCGATTCTTATGAACAATAATTTTGAAATTTTCTTGGTTCTGCTTCTTTAAAATCGGAGCCTTCAACAGGGTGGTTTTAGTCATGGCACATGATTTACTGAGGCAGTGTTTTTCAGAAAAATCTGTGAAGTTCAGAGTGAAGCAGGATAGGGAAAGAGAAAAGGGCTGAGCAATGGTGTGGTCTTGGGTAAAGTCTAGCCTTCATCTCATCCACAGGAGGTGGGCTATGGCGTTGTCCCCCTTTGAGGCAAGGGTGGCAGTATTTAGTACTGTGCTTTCAAGTGATCCTAAGTCATGGGTTGTATCGGGATGGAGGGTGGCAGAGATGGTGCAGACCTTCCCTGGTGAGGCAGTTCCTGTGAGCAGAGGGCAATCTTGTTGCCAAGGGCGTAGCTGTGAACCCTTTGGCATCCAACACTTACAACACCTGGGACCTGAGTGCCCTGGTCTGGTTAAGAGGATTTGGGTGGGGCATTAAAACAGCATTCATCACAGTCTACCCCTTGCATTGCTCAGGTCCACTTGCTTCTCACATTAAATTCACTCTGATAATACAGATCCCATGATCACAGTTCTAAGGGAAACTTAAGAGGAAGGTTGGTGGGATAAACTACATCTCCCGCTACTGCAACGGGTACCAGTGTCCTAATCGATGCTCATCATCTCCCTCCTCTACCACCCGTTTCTGACACCCCTCACCCCCAGCTAGCACTCTGACTGATCTAGGTGTCTTGCCTTTGGGGTTGATGCAGCTGTCATCTCCGAGGAGTCTAAGTCTCTGGTTACCATGCCTTTTTGAACCTGGGGTTGCTGTACTTGCCACAGACAGCATGAATGTGCCAGGAAATGCCCCAGCAGAGGTACCAGACATACTCATTTATGTCCTTATTATGAGGTGGTGGTTCTAATTCCTCATAATGATGAGGGTTGATTTTCCTGGACATTAGATGAGGATAGCTCCTTCTTGTACCTGTTGGACCACTGGCGTAAGGAGCTCAGTGTGACTTGTAGCAGCCATTGCTTTGAATTCAGTTGGAGTTAGTTTTACTATGTCTTTTGGGTAGGCCTGTTCACTATATTGCAATCAGGATACCTAGATCCAGAGACTGTAAACATATGGAAATGGGAGGCACAGGTTCTTTAATTGAGTCACTGGAAGTGTTGGTGAGCAGGGGTACTCCTGCGTTTCTACTGCTTGATACCTGGATCTACATATTGTGTTTACTGGAGACACAAACCACATGAGGGACCTTGCTTGAAGGAATTTATCAAATCATGCAGAATAGAACCTATCATTCCAAGGATGTTTACAACTTCAAAATGTTAATTAAACTGGTTCAAGCTGGTGTCTTGGCTATATCTTTAAGAGGCTGTTTCACCACTCTATCTGCACAGGAGCTTTTTGATGGTATAGAAAGTGGTAGAACTGTGTATCCCATATATATGTATCTATATTTATATCTGTATATAGATATAGATATATATGCCCACTGCCACACCTTCTTGGCCATAAAGTGGGGTCCCTTGATCTGGAGTGACTTCACGCAGAATTCCATGAGTCAGACATAATGTGAGCCCTTGGGTAGTGGGACTGGCTGAGAACCTGTGGACAAGAAAGGCAAACCTATACTGTGTGTGTTAATCCTGGTTAGAATGCATCTCTCCCCTTTCCAGGATGGGAGAAATCTGAGGCAAGCAATTTGCTGTTAACTAACTAATTGATCTCTTGGAGAGAGTGTATTATCCCAGTAAAGGGGATCTAGGTGGGGCATCAAAATCGGTTTTACCACAGAGACCTACTGGCCTTTCTTTCAGAGTACAGTTTACGCCAGATTTGACACAAAGGATCAAATTTGACCATATTTACAGATTTATTGATTGCGTACTGGCTGTTTGATTAAACCTAAAATGTGTTCAGATTAGTTGAATTCACACAGTTATTTTCAGTTCAGTTTGCTTGAGTAAACCCAAATCAGATTTATTACTGTAGTAGGTCAAGCTAATATAATCAACACAGACACTAGCTATTAGATATTAGCCAGTTAATGGAGATAAAATGGTCAAACCATTTTGGCTGTGTAGAATCAACCTTTGAAAAATTTAGCTGCTATTGACAACGAAAAAGCTCAGAAACGGGGATTGCAGACAGATGGCATGGCTCAATGAAGTTTCCTTTTTGATTTTGAAAATTGTACTTTATAAAAATATTTTTTTAAAAAGCTTTTGACCCCATTTTGGGGTACTATAAACTCCAATAATAAGCTTTTTGGATCTTATGCTAAACTTGACTGAAGAGACGTGATATTTAAAGAAGGCAGTCTCAGGAACATGCTTTTCCTAATCTTAGACCAAGTTAGGTTGCCAGAAAGCTAATATATTGGCTATATTGCTGTAGTTCCTAATAAATTGCCTTTAATACATTTTACATTTATTTAATACATGGGCTTTGAGATTTATTACAAATAAAAGCAATCTGAAAAAGAAAACTTCTGCAATTCTAAACAAACAGACAACAAAAAAAAATTTTTGTTTTGTCGTTATTGAGGATTTTTGTCCATTACTTTACTCAGAGTACTCTGTATAAGTCTACTTGAGAACATTATTTAAAGATTTATGGTTCTGAAGAACCTAGGGGCAGGACAGGAATAAAGACGCAGACGTAGAGAATGGACTTGAGGACACAGGGAGGGGGAAGGGTAAGCTGAGATGAAGTGAGAGAGTGGCATGGACATATATACACTACCAAATATAAAATAGATAGCTAGTGGGAAGCAGCCACATAGCACTGGGAGATCAGCTTTGTGATTTGTGACCACCTATAGGGATGGGATAGGGAGGCTGGGAGGGAGACGCAAGAGGGAGGGGATATGGGGATATATGTATACATATAGCTGATTCACTTTGTTATACAGCAGCAACTAACACAACAATGTAAAGCAATTATACTCCAATAAAGATGTTAAAAAAAAAAGATTTAGTGCCCAGAAATACATTGTAACTTCGAAGAAATTGGTGTTCCCTCTTTGAGATAATGAACATGAAACGTCTTATCATATTTCCTTTCTTTCATAGTTCAGTGGACACTAAGAGCCAAATTTGTATATTGATTTGTAATAATGTTATGGTTTTCACAGATAGCATAACTTGTCTGCTATCTCAAATCTTGACTTCCTATTTTTCCATTTTATTATATTTGTCTAAATAACCTTTGTTGTAAATCACCACAAATCCTGGTTATTATTATAATCCATTCTTTTTGGGATATAAATAAATACGGTAAATTAAATCACTACTAACTCTATTAATGACTTGTAGATTAACATATTATAGGTCTCACCATAATAGCTTAATTTTTACCCACTTGACATCAAGAATAAGTTTGTTATTTTGGTATCCAGTTTTCAATCTCTGTGTTTCTTGACTTCTCTTCGATTACAGAACTAAAATCAATGATGTGAATAGAAAACATGGAAGACATTTACACTGTTTGCTTGTATAAATGATTTATTACATTCCTTCTTTTCTGTTTATTTCTTTTCTTTCTGATGGTTTTTAGGTAAACTTAGAAATTACATTTTCTACTCTTCCTTTTTCTTTGTTTTTCTTGTCCAAAATGGATGTGTCTGGTCTGTTATACTTAGTTCAAGAGTCATTATTTTTCAGTTCGAGGTGACAATTTATTTTATTATGAACTGAGTCAAATTTCCCAGGCAGTGTATTTTGTGGTGACTTAATGTCCTCCATGGACTTCCAGTGTAAGATTTGATAGTTAATTTATTCCTCTTATGGAATAGCATGTCCACAGCCTTTGGGTTTTGCAGTTAAATGCTTCTTTAGGAAGGGATTCTAGAGCTGGAGTTTCATTGTAATATCAATTATATTGAAAAGTATTATATAAGCAAAGATTGTTTGCATAACTCCCAGCAACAGGGGCAAACATTATTTTGAAATTCTCTCTTTTGGTTTGTTCAGCAGACTTCCCACAGGAATGTGCAACCCACATTCCTTTTCCTATTCCCTGAGTGAGGATGTGAGACTGGATTTAGTGTAGGAATCCCTGAATGAGAGGTAGGGATCTTCCTGAAAAAGATGGTAAAATCTGGAATACTTCCCAAAAAAAGGATGAAAAAGTAATTTGCCATGTTGAAAACTCTTGTGAACAAGGAGAGGTATACACACACCAGAGAAAGGAAGTTGCAAGAGGCTATGCGTTTACCATCCCAATGAGGTGCTTCTAAGGATCCTCTAAAATTTATTTCCCTGTTTAGCCATGGAAAGTATTACTGCATAGAGTTTCTGCCTCTGTTTCTCTGTATCCACAATTGGGAGAGTGAGGATGTATGGGATGAAATGAATGTAATTGATTGTAATTCCAAGGCCCATTAGACTTCCAAATGTGCATATCCACTCATATGAACCAACATCACCATTTCTGTATTCCACACAGATCTGTGTCCCCTTGGCTGGTGCACCTCTCTCTGATCAGGATCCCAATCCTATACTTGCTGGGGTCTTTCCACTTCATGGCATCATTGTAGCCCAGGCATCTCCAGCATTTCTTGGGCACCCAGAGAAAAATTACATTAATTAGGGCTAATTGCAATGACCCTTTCTAGAATGCCTACTGTTGCAAATAAAAATTAATTCGGTTTGGGGACTTCAAATTTAAACTCAGTCTCCAATAACCCCAAATTAAATATCAAGTTGAATTAATGTAGCAGCGTGTGATACATATATCCACACCAAACCGTAGACTCTTATGAAAGCCTCACAAAGGAGACAATGGAGCTCATTTTGTTTCTCAGCCTGACCCTTGCTTGATTTCACTTCATCCTACTGATCCTATAGGCAGCTATGGGAGAGAGAAACACTTAGGACCTAAAGTAGGAGACCTGAGTTTGAAGCCAGCTCTGAAACTCATTATTCATCTGACCTTTGGGTTATCATTCAAACTTTCAGAGTCTCACTTTCCTGACCTGTCATATGGAGACAAAAACTCTCCTAGCGTTGGATAGCTGGGAGATTAAATTATAAAATAACTAATGTTATATGTTCACAAGTTTTTGTAAATTATAGTGTGTGAAGAATATTAATAATTACTGTATATTAGCATTAATTTATATCTTATAAGAGATTTTGATACAATTTGGCAGACATTTTGATAAAAGAATATTCTGATAAAATTTGGGAGAGTAACCGACCAGATTTATTTCTTTCAAAGGTGTCCTGTGTGCCTACAGTGGTAAATAAGTAATGATGATAATAAATAAATCCAGGAATTAAGTATTTATGTATAATACTTTACAACTTCATTTGGTGAAGCATCTTTCATGCCAACTATATCCCCAAACAGATTACATTCAATAAAGACTTACAGTGATATGCAATAAATACTAGCAGTGAGAGACAGACATTGAGATAAACAGGCAGGGGGAAAGTGCTCTTCAGCTAAATTCTGAGAAGAAATGAGGAATTTAGGGGCGAAGAGACCCAGGAGAGATGTCACAATAGGCAGAAACTATTGGAGATAAAGTTCTCACACTCAATTTTCTTAGTGAAAGGCCTGAGGCACAGAGTACCAAGGCCTTGAACCTCTGCCTGGGTCATCTCACTGGCAGCATGTCCTCACTGTGGGAAAAGAAAAAGATATTAAGTCCGAGGGAGGTGAGTTTAAACTTCATGGGAATTATGAGGCAGGGAAAGCGTTGCTTTGATCTATGTGGAACAGAGGAAGACTGTATTGCTGTTCTGTTCCCTGTATTCCACCCAAGAAGTGCATATGTGAAGTTCATCACTGGAAATCTGATTTTCAGTCTAGAGTGAGGATTTTCAAGTTAGTTCAGAATACACTAATTTCTAGTTCCATAAGTTAGCCTTTGGTTCACAGTTTTGGCACAATGAAGTGATTTTTTAATGTTAACTTGACTTTTTTGTAGGTATGTGGATAACATAAGCTCTTTAACACTGTGTTGTGGTGTGTGTGTGTGTGTGTGTGTGTTTTAAGGAGGGAATGGTGACATAAAGAGAAGAGAAAGAGAAGAAGAAAATGTTACTAATAAGGTCTGATTTAAGACTAATTTTAATCTACTCTCATTTTTTTTTTTACTCTGTTTCTTCATATAGAAAAGGAGGATATTAATATCTACTTACTAGGGTTGTGTGAAGATAAATAAGACCACAATGGCGAACCTTCGGTGCTGCAATTTTTAAGGCTTTTAATAAACAGTAGTCCCCATCTTCATTAGCCTGAATGTGCTATTGCCATGGAACCCTTCTCATGCTATTGCATGAGAAGGAAGTATCTCTTCTCTCTCTTTTTAAAGAGTTATTATTTAGAAATTTTAATTTTTGTAAAATACTTTCTATTAGAGACAGAACCACATCACAGGAAATTCTTAGGGTAGGCAATTAAAAATCTCATATTTTGATTTTAAAATGCATCATATGCATTTTTTATCACCCTCACTCTCTAGGCTAGTACTAAAAATGAGTGTATTTTTGTAAATCATACTGACTGACATTGGGGGGAGGTAAGAGTGGGGAAAGGTAATACGGTTCAAAGGTTAAGGAAAGGTTGCTTGTATGAGAAATTTGATTCAGATCATCTACAGAGTGTGTAAGAGTTACTGTATTTTCTATTCACAAAGTGTTTGTATTGTTGTTGTGATTTGTTTGGTCTGGTTTAATTTGGTTTAAAGGCTAACCAATGCCCTCCAATGAAAGATGACCTTGCAAACCTATTTGAAACCGTATTACATCATTTTATATTCAGAGCAGTATATGAAGCTCAGTATCAACAGGATACATTTGGCTTGCTGGGTACATATTGACAGCTTTAAGGAGGGTCATGAAAGTGTCTTTTGTGATGCTAAAATGGCCTCAAAATGAGCAATTTATTTTGGAAAAGCATATAAAGAGTAAAAAAAAATAAGCTCAACTTGGAAGTACTGATAGGAAAAGAGACTGTACATAATGAATGAAGAGATTAGCACTAAGTAGCTACAATCACAAATTGGTTTCACAGCTGCTCCTGATATGACCAGTGAATAAGATAAAGAATGAAAAGAACTAGTCAAATAAGTTAGACAGCCATGAGGGGTCCACTCCTTGAGGGCAGGGTTCCTGTCTAGTTGCTGTCTATTCCATAGTGAAAAACATGAATATATAGAAATAAATAACATATATTAAGAAGGGAGTGGCTTGACTTTTTTTATTTAGGTAGATTCTAGATTATTTGACCCCATGGCCGAGGTTATCTTTTATAAAATTTCCTCTATTTTCCAGTTGTCTTCTAGGAAGGCATTTCTATCAGTGGTGTTCTTTATGGGCTAAAGGTGTAAGAAAGATACCTCCAGGGACAGAGTGCTCTGAAGTTGTTACATTAAAAAGGTTTCCCAGGCAGGCAAGATGGCCTGGAGTCTGCTCCTGGTTACAACTTTAATCATTTCACACCAACTGACTGTGGAAATTTACCTGAATGATGAAGGAAATACTTTAATCTGGACTTCATTGTGTTACTTTTGCAACTTTGGAGTTCAGAATTGATGTAAAGAGCATGGACAATTATCTGCAACTTCAGTCCCCCAGATTCTAGAAACCCAGGAGAAATGAGAAGATGTGTTAGTCCATGGAATGGAAGAGAGAGAGGGATTCAGGCAAGGAATCAGAAATGGGAAGGATTTGAGTGTGTGTGTGTTGGGGGAGTTCAGGCCCCAGAAAATTCAGTTCTAATAGCTATTGAGAGTTTGGACTAAGTTTTGGGAAAGAGGAAGAGTATCAGCGGTCATAAGATTAATGGCAATTAATGGGTAGAATTGCAGCATGTGCTTGGAGCCCAGGAAATCAAGCTGACTTCAGGAGTCTGTGGTCTTGGATACAAAAGGAAGCTAAAGCTACAATAGTCATGAAATCAATCAAGGTGAGAAAGAACTTGTAGGAAAGGTGGTTAAGATAGATAAGGGATTGGATTTCAGGAACTCGAAGGGCCAAAAGAATGAGAGCACCTTTCAGAAAATAGGACTTGTCTAATTATTCTTACACAGGAATTATTGGAGTTAAAGACTATCTTCATCTTGCCAGATGTAGGAACTGATTCCCCAGCACTACGGGTGCACACAAGTTTGGGATAGATCCTTCCTGCAGGACCCTGTGTTCAGCTGGGGTGTGTGTAGGAAAGTGAGAAATTCAGGAATGTTCTTGTGTTTTCCTGAGAGCAGATCATCACATTTCTCAGCTCAGAGGGGCCACTGAGAGATGTGGACTTGGAAAGATGTTTCTGCTGAAAGGGAGGACAACTCTGGGATATATTATAAGAGAATTGTATTCCTTGCAAATAAACACAAAGACCTTTCAATGTGTGTCTTCTACTTTAAAAGAGGAGAAACTCAATTGATTCTCCCCAGTCTAGACATCAGATACACGCAGGACAGGTTTCCGGAGTGAGGTGCCTGTGAGGGGTTAACCAAAGTCATTGTCAGATTTAACGATCTCAGGGGTCTAAATGAGTGTGGCATCTCTCGTAGCTCCCTGAATAGCACTGCAGATGTTCCTTTGTGGTTAGGCTGGCCACCTCAGATGACCCAGAGGTGAAGCTGCTTCTCCGGCGATGTCTAATGTCTGTTCCATAACCTCCATCATTTCTGTGTGTGTGTTTTTTTTAAAGCTCTTATGATAACACAGCACATTTGAGTGTGCTTAAAGTATTCAAGTGGTGCTACTGGCTATAATTCAGTTCTTTCAGCCTTTCCATTACAAACTCTTCTTTCCAGGGTTTAATATCTCAGAGACTTCTAATCCCACTGGACCAAACTCAGTACAGAAATTATCAGCAGGAATGCAAATTTTTCTGCTCAGCCCTAAATATTTCCAATTAAACAAATGCATTTTTTTCTTTCTCATTACAGCATAGGTATAAGGTTTCAGGTGCTTTCGAAAGGCCAAAAGAAAAAAGTAATCTAAGCATAAAATCAGAAAGAAATGTACAAGAATGCAGAATTTATCTAGTTTTGGGGTAGGTGGGGAAATATTGAATATTTCCAGTATCAGAGAATTTTTTACATTGTGTTTTTAAAACCAAACTCAAGATTTAGCTGTGAAATAAACTAAAAGCATATTGGTTGTTGGTTTGGACTTTTGATTTTTTTTTTTTAAAGAGAAATGGTTGTTAATTCTGTGAAAATTTAAAATGGTTGATTGATTCCAATATATTCATCTGATGTGGGCTATAATGGAAGTGTTTCTCTTCCTTTCTTCTCTGTTTTGAAGCCAATTGAATGAAAATCACTTGTGACATTATTGGTTCATAATGAAGTTATTAATGTAAAAATTTTGTATTTTTTATTGTGGTAAAAAGTACATAAAATTTACCATCTTAAGCATTTCTAAGTATACAGTTCAGTAGCGTTAAGTATATTCACATTCTTATATAACTAATCTCCAGAATTTTTCATCTTGTAAAACTGAAATTCTATACCCATTAAGCAACTTTCCATTTCTGCTTCTCCTCAGCCCCTGGCCACCACCATTCTACTATGTTGGTTTCTGTGTTTCTGTTTCTATGAATTTGACTACTCATAGATACCTCATGTAAATGGAATCATAGAGTATTTGTCTTGTGACCAACTGTGACTGGCATATTTCAGTTAGCATAATTACCTCAGGTCATGCATATTTTACCATGTATCAGAATTTCCTTCTTTTTTAAGGCTGCATGATACAAAAGTTATGAAAATTTGACTTTTGAATGTTTATTCAGTTTTGTCTTTATTCTTTTTTTGTTAATCAAAAGATCCAATTCCTTAAATGGAAGCCCTTGCTATGTCTTCAAATTCTTTCATACTGATTAAAATTCCTCTTTGGGGGTTTTAACTCTTTAGCTTAAAGCTACAGGTCTTTGGCCTTGGCTATACTGCTTGAGAGAGTGAGCAGTTTTTTACAGCCATGTTTCCTACATAGTAGAAGATGGACCTCTTAAGGTCCTGGGCTGTGGCCGTTTGCTCCCGGGTCTGAGTGGTCCTAATCATCTGCCTTGTTGTCCTTGTACTGCCACCACAGCTGTGGTGACTGTGCTGTTGCATAGTCATTCTCTATTCTGTCCCCAAGGGAGTTGTCCTCTCTGCTGTCATATTCTGATATTCCAACCCCTCGGACACTTCTAAATGTGGCTGTCGTGCTCTCATCTGTCTCTGAAGTTATTTCTATTGTGTTCTGCAACTTTTCTTCTCTTTCCATTTTTCTGCTTTCTTCTGCCTCCTAGAATTTCCCTGATACTTCTTGTTTTCTCAAGAAAAGGTTAATTTTTCAAGACATGTGAGCCACCTTCTTTTTTTCACTGAGCTCTGATTATTTGGTACAATTCCATTCAACTCCCCAAATATTTATTAAAAAATTCTGGGTAGCAGATTGAGAATGCAAAGACAACCAGACATGCCTGTATCCTTGAGGGAGACCTTAAGCTTAAGCAGACACATATGCAGACAATCCAAAGCAATGTAGAAAATAGGGGGAGAAGAGCCCTGTGGCTTTTGTGAGGGGCACCGATGAGGAAGAACCTTGCCATACATGGGAAAATTGGATCAGATCTTAACAATAGGGGAACATTTAAAATCATTCTTAAAGAATGACTACAAATTGGCTAGAAAAAAATATTTTGACCTAGTCTCTCTCCTTCTCAGTTATTTGCTTATACGGTAAAAATACACTTGGAAATGAATAGTCCCAGATTTTTTCCTTCCCACAAAGACACACTCGTTAAAATCAGTAACTTTTCTCAGGTGCATTTGTTATTTCTGGTTGTCCCATTGCCACTGCATTTCCTATAGGGATATCAGGTTTACTTTTGAGGTCTTCCGGATCTGGTAGGTTAAAGAATCCCACAGGATACAAAGGGCTGGATTATGACGAGCGAGTACACTATAAATTGTTATCAGTCATTTACATATAGGTGTGAATGAAGCAAATGGAAGAAGGTTTTGATACGGACAGGAAGTTGAGAGGCAAGAGGGCAGGAGGAGCTTGGGAAAGAGACGGCTGGAGAGTTACTGGTGAAAGGGGAGTGGCGAATTTGAAGGATGGGGACCTCGAACAAGCTAAAGACTGGATTTTTTCTAGAAGTAGCCCTGTGTGTGCAAGTATGCCATCTGAGTCATATTTTATTTGAACAGCGTAGGTGTCAAGGAATCTCCAAGGTGGCCTCCGATAATCAGCAGCCCTTTTCCTCACCTGGGTTCCAAGCAAACTAATAAATAAAACAGAGAGTAAATATGGGATATAAAAAAAACAAAAAACAGCTCCCTTTGCCACTGGCAGAGTTCAGAGCTTTGGGCTTGTTACTATAGTGATCTTTCTGATCTTGAACCCAGAACTGGCAGACTTGCTGTCTACACCCCATCTTGGCAGCACTAGATTGGGGCAGGCCACTACACAAGGATAAGTCACCAAACTCTTCTCCACATTTACCAAGCACAGAGCCACTCTTCCTCCCTGGGACTGGAATGAGGAAGGGGGCAGGAAGAGGCTGCAAAGATGCTAATATCCTTGTTTCACAGTAAGGAAGCCTAAGAAATAAGCAAGAGAAAAACTTCCCCTCTCCCCAATAAATTACTCTCAATTTATTATTATTTTTAAACAGAAGTCTAAACATAAGTATGGATGGTGTTGCTTTTCAGTCTTTTTATCTTCAACTTTTGCTTTGTCCTTTGTTTTGGGCATTGAAGCTTTCTCAGATTTTCAGTAGAGACTTTAAGTGTGACTAGCCTCCATCCCTCTTTGATTATTCTCATCTTAGCTCTTCCAGTTTTTAATTTTTTGGTTTTGTTTTGTTTTTGCTTATAGATGGACCACATTTCTTGAAACAGAATGCAGAAGAGTGTAGAAACTAGGTGCTTTCGAGTCCTTGATGCTATTGCCATCTGCTTTGGCACCTTTCAGCTCTCTTTGGTATTCAGAGTAGGTAGATTCTGTCAGGTGCAGTGTTGATGGGCTTGCATCTCAGCATAGTGAATGTGGAAGCGATAGCCTGTTTACCTGGTCTCCCCACTGCAGTGTGGTGAATTACTATGAGCCATTTAAATTAGTCTTTATATTTGTCTTTGGGAGCCAGCCACCTCCTTCATCTTTCAGTTCCCTCTCTATAGTATTGCCCCTGTGAGGCTTATGGGAGCTGCAGGGACTTAAAGATGAAGCAAATGGCTCTCCACGGAAATCTCCCTAGGAGGTGAGAACAACTTGGAGTTTGTGAATGCTTGGAGTTTGATTCTCACCGTGAAACGAGATCAATGTAAGGTAGAAACGTAATGAAACAACACTTTGTTCCCGTGGGTAAAGTCAGATTGGTAACAGCTAGGTATTCTGAGAGTCAAGTTTCATAATCTGAATTGACTTCTAAAGAAATTTAGAAATCATCAGTTGTTACAATGCTATGAATATGTAAGAGTAGCAAGAGAGGGGATTCTAATAGAAGTGAGAACCAGTGCCATCAAAGCTAAGTTGCTTCCTGTTTTGTTCTTGACATGACACGGTAGCTGAAGAGAGCTTTTACTATTGTGTCTGTCTTTCAAATAAAAGGCAGTTTCAACATCATGTTTTAGAAAAGTAATTTTGGCATAGATGGTATATATTTGCAAAGCACACGGAGAAGTGACTGGCATGTAGTGAGCACTGCATGAGGATTTTGTAAATAAAAAGTATTAGAGTAAATCAAACCACATTTGCCAAAATTCACAAATGAGGATGAAAACTCTGGGCTTTGTTGATCATTTTATAGTTTAGGTAATCTTCCCTGTTTCATGTCTTTTGGGATTAGCAGGGTCATTTCTGGTACCACTAGGTTAAAGGTTCTTCTTCAATATCAATTAAACGTTATTCACAAATAGCCTCTTCAGAGTTTCCCAAACTTTAAGGACATTATAGAGAAGACTAGTGAGAGTTTATATATTAATAAATGAAAGCTTATGGTAGATTAACTGAAGATCAAGTGATTTAATTATGGACAAAAAAATGACATTGCTAATTTGCAGAAGTGTCAGCCATAACAGTTCTCAACATATTTGCCAAATTCAGGAATGGAAGGAAAAATTGTGTATTGGCACCCTATAATATATGTCTCCATAGAGATTGGTTCCACATTTTTAGGTGCTTGGACTAGATAAAATAGATGAACCAAAGGCCTTAGAACCCAGTGATTTGGCTAATTTGCCCATGTTTATTTTATATACATATATAAAATAAATATATATAATATATATATAATATTATATATAGATATATAATAAATAAATATATATATATTCTACTTGGTGTGAGGCTCCATGGTAGTAATCTCATAAAAGCAGATGAGTATGAGAAGAGAGGAGATAGTTTCTAATCTATTGTGTTTCATGGAGGTTTTGAATTTAGTTGATTTGTACAATGATTAAATTTCCTCTGGAAACATTTTCACTTAGCATGTCTAGTTGGTTTTTTAACTCTTCTTGAGCATCCTGAAACTTAAGGAAAGGGGAATGTTTCTGTTTTCCACAAACTTCTACACTAGGAACCATTTATTTTTTATTTGAACTAAATGTTACAGTTTATTTCATCTTCATGATTACAGGCATTACAGGACAGGGTAAACAAGGAAAATAAAGCAAACTCTTTTCTCCCCCCATTTAACCAGATGCAGCATTTTGGCATTTTTATGATATACAGGTTGACTTAATTCATTGACTTGGGTTAAAAGCTAGCTACAGCAAATCTTTGCAGTTTAGTATCTTCCTCCATAGCTACTTCAAGGATCTCAATTCCCGAACTACACCATGTGTTCTGAAATGCTGTTCACTGCAGCATTCTTGAAGCTTTCACATCTTGAGATCTGACACCTCTTGTTAAGGCAGGGAACTGTTAAAAGTTGTCTTCCTCTTGGCTAACCCCATTCACCAGCAACCTTAACAGTTAAGTTACTATATAAAACCAGAACTGTGCTCCCAAGCATTGGTTGAAACTGTTGTGCTGGGAACCCTTTCCAGAGCATTAGCTCCGTGAGAGAAAAGAGAGGTCCTAACCAGTGGTTTCCATGAACAATAACAGTGTAGTAATGTCCTTCACAGCCTAACCCGAGAGGTCAGGCAACCTTGATCATCCCGACAAGCTTATCAGTATTTACATACAAGGTATATTTAAAATTGATCCCAGACCAAGTATTGCAACCATAATCCCCCAAAATCCCATTATTTAGCACACTGAGTTTCTATGAGAAGCCAAAGCCAGAAATCGTCTCAAAGCAAAAAGTGATGGTTCATCATCTTTTGCAAGTGAGAGAAAAACATCAAGAAGGTGGAAAGGAAACTTCTCCCTCCTAAACTCATCAAATCGCTTGATCGCTATCTTCACAGCTTTAATTGACATAATCCAGAGTCCTCAATCTCCTAATTTCCATTTTCAAGATGACTGTCAAGGTCGAGAAGAGCTTTGCCACGGCCCATGAACTCCAGTCCTTCAATGGGAACCTCCTTCTCCTCCACTGCTTTCTGAACGGACTGCTGGTAGTGCTTGAAGAGGTTGGTGCACGCGGCCTTGGAGCTCTCCCCGTGGAGGAACTTCGCGGCAAACCAGCGACTCAAGCATTCGTCGCAGGCGCGCTTCTCGGTGCGACCTCCCGCACGCGGTTCCTGGCGGCGGCGCCCTCGGATGGCGTCACTCTTAGGCGCGTCGCTGTACGAGAGAACGCACTACGCACTACGCTGGCCAAGAAGGAGTAGGAACCATTTAAAGACGCGTAGAGCAGGTGATGAAAAGAGATGTGCTGTGAGAAAGGAGGGAAGAGGGAAGAAGCGCCACAGGTGAGTTTGAGAGTGTTCTGCCGACTAAGGACAAATCTGATGTGGTAAGAGCACATTTTATTTATTTATTTATTTAAAAAAATTTTTTTATATTTTTATTTTTGGCTGTGTTGGGTCTTTGTTTCTGTGCGAGGGCTTTCTCTACTTGTGGCAAGCGGGGGCCACTCTTCATCGCGGTGCGCGGGCCTCTCACTATCGCGGCCTCTCTTGTTGCGGAGCACAGGCTCCAGACGCGCAGGCTCAGCAATTGTGGCTCACGGGCCTAGTTGCTCCGCGGCCTGTGGGATCTTCCCAGACCAGGGCTCGAACCCGTGTTCCCTGCATTGGCAGGCAGATTCTCAACCACTGCGCCACCAGGGAAGCCCAAGAGCACATTTTAGAGGCTCAAATTGATTTTGGGAATACCTGGGGTACATATAAATATTTAGAGCATTTAGAAGGACCTATAAAGCCCTCTTTTGTGTGCTCTACCAAAACTGTTTTTTGATTTTTGGATCTAAGATAGGGTGTGTCCGTGTCCTAGGCAAGTCTGAAGTTGGTTTTCAGGCCCCTAAGATGATAGAATTTTGATCACCCAAATTTAGTCCTCCCCACCTCCATAAACACCTACTATCTTCTGATAGCCCTCTGCTTCACACCTGTGTCCATCCCAAAGAAAGGAGGGAAAAGCAGCTACAAAATTCTGTGTTTTGTCAGTGCCTTGTAGTTCCACATATGTTATCTCATTAATCCTCATTTTAGCCCTTTGAAAAAATTTTATTCTTTCTAGTATGCCTGTGAAGAAACAGAAATTAAGCAAAACAAGATGCATCACTTATTGCCATACGGTCAGTGGTGGTGATGCTGGGAGTCAACACACGTGCTTGACACTAGACTCTAGACACGCACTCTTTCTGTACCACTCATTATGTTGTTCATCATTAGCTTAGATTTTGCCTGGTGCTCTGTCATGCTGCTGCTGCTTCTCCATCTTCTTTTTTAAAATTTTATTGAAGCATAGCTGACCTACAATATTATGTTAGTTTCAGGTGTACAGCAAAGTGATTTGGTGATATATATATATATGTGTGTGTGTATATATCTATATCTATATCTATATATCTATATATATATTTTTGCAGATTCTTTTCCATTATAGGTTATCACAAGATATTGAATATAGTTCCCTGTGCTATACAGTAAATACATTTTCTTTATCTATGAATATTTTATACATGGTAGTGTGCACCTGTCAATCCCATACTCCTAATTTATCCCTTCCCCTACCGCCATAACCATAAGTTTCTTTTCTATGTCTGTGAGTTTGTTTCTGTCTTATAAATAAGTTCATTTGTATTATTATTATTTTTTTGGATTCCACATGTAAGTGTTATCATATAATATTTGTCTTTGTCTGAATTACTTCATTTAGTATGATAATCTCTAGGTCCATCTATGTTGTTGCAAATGGCAATACTTAATTCTTTTTTTATGGCTGAGTAATATTCCATTGTGTGTGTGTGTGTGTGTGTGTGTGTGTGTATATATATATATATATATATATATACACACCACATTTTCTTTATCCATTCATCTGTTGATGGATACCTAGGTTGTCTCCATTTCTTGGCTATTGTATATAGTGGCGCTGTTAACGCTGGGGTGTATGTATCTTTTCGAAACAGAGCCTTCATCTTTTCCAGACATATGCCAAGGAGTGGAACTCTTGGATCATATGATAACTCTATTTTTAATTTTTTTAAGAAACCTCCATGCTGTTCTCCACCAGTTCACATTGCCGCCAACAGGGTGGGAGGGTTCCTTTTTCTCCACACCCTCTCCAGCATTTATTATTTGTTAACTTTTGGATGCTGGCCATTCTGACTGGTTGTCATGCTTCTGATAGAGTTATGAGTCCTGACTCTCTTCCTCAGTGCATCTCTTTCTGTTGGTTCTTCTGATAAACAAACTCATGCTATGGTATTAGTGGCCATCACTGTCTTTTAACAAAGGCTTATATCTTAACCCTGAAGAGAACCAGTGGCAGAAATATGAAGCTTGTCATCACTCTTTACATTGCCTGTACAGTGCTTGCAGGTGGGAAAATTCAGGTTATATTTTCTTTGAAGAATCTAAGGATATAGCACACTGCAGAGTTACATGTGTATAGCAGACTTGCAAATTGTACTGTGAGGATGAATGAATGAGTTGATAGGCAGTATTCAGCCTCAGCAGAAGGGCAGTTTAAGTGGATTTCCACTTGTGATATCCTTCTTTTTACTCTTTATGAGTAGCAATGCTATCTGTACAAATGTACGTTCTGAGTCAAATAGAATATGGTAGTTTCTAAGAAGTCCAATATGAAGAGTGTGTTCAGAGTTTTTTAAACTTTGAGCAGTTTATAAAGTCATATGTTCCAATTGTGAATCAATTCTTTTTTGTCCCTTAGAGTTCATTTTGAGATTTGAATGAAGATCGTAGTGTAAGCTGGTTGCTGAACTCAAGCTGTGTTAAACTGCCTGACTGCCCTGCTTTATTGTTTGTGACTAGAGGTAAGGCTGGGTGATAGTGAAATAAAATATTGGTGAAAATGGCACTGAAAATGTGTTAAAGCAACATATTTTGAAATGTGTGTAGAGCTCTTTGAAGTGAAATAATGGTTTTAAGTGAATTCATAAAGATGTTAGTACATCTTTTTAGTGATAAAATTGCTGTGACAATGGAAATTCCTAACCTCATCCAAGAACGTAGATTAACTATAGGGTTTATTAATTTTCCAATTTAAGAATAATTTAATAATAATAATATAGAAACTATATGCTACAAGAACTCAATTTTTTTGGTAAATCTCTTTAATATTGGCATGACCTAATAAAGATGCATGAGGCTATTATAAGATTTACACAGTGCTAAATATTTTTAGATTGATTTCAACATGAGAGATTGGAGAACATTCCTTCAGAAGTCTCAGGAGAACCATTTTAGCATATTTCTGATAAAGACCCCCTATGCACTCAATAAACAACCTCACATGTAATATCATTTGAACATTTAATCTAGTAACCTTTTAACTTTCATGAAATGTTAGAACTAGATTTCAAACTTAATAAAGGAAGTAAAGTGTGTGTGTTTTAATATAATGCTGATCTTAGAGTCTTTGCTTAGAATAACCAGCTCTATTTTCAGTGAAGACAGAAAGGAGAAAAATATGATAGAGATAAATGGATACATATCTATATATTTAAAATTATTTATACATGAGGTCACTGATCTGTCCATTTTAGAAGAAAATGTTATTTTAATGATAGCTTGTATATATTATTTTATATTTATGGAACATGGATGGAGGAATGATACGGGATGGACAGCTAGATGGAGCCGGCTGTCCATAAGTCACAAGCGTTTTCATTGCTAGAAAAGCAAACTCTGATGTTTTAGTGCAGATTCTGTTCTGAAGAGAAAAGTAGAGAACACTAAAGTGTCCTCTCTGGTGGACCAGTAGTGACAGTAAATGGTGAGTCCCATTAAAAACAAAAACAGAGTAAATTGTTGCTTAATTGAATATAACAATGCAAAGATCGCCAAGGGGCTTGCTCTCCTACAAGAAGTATTTTGTTATAAGCATCCAGGATCACAACAGAACTCTAAATATACACCAACCCTAAATCTTCATTGTGTAATTGCCTTACTACTAGGTAACTAGATTAAGCTAGTGAGATAGTTTGGCTAGAATATCTAGAGATATAGACAGCATGCTCAATTTCCTTTATTAAAATATTTATTTCTGGTTACTTTCTATTTCATTATAGCAGCTACAAATTTCTTTTTATACATATTAATGGAGAGATTTTTTTTCTGAGTTAAGTTAGACCCCAAACTACTTCATTAAGATTTAAAGAGCAAATGCTTAGCACTGCTTTGCTTTGCTAAAGACCAAACACCTGGTAAAACTCCCTACCTTCTCTCCCTCCACTTGAAAAATTTCAATTACATTGGGTTTCAGGTTCTAGGAATTTCTGTAGCACAAATAACAGCATTTTTCACGATTTTCTGCTAAGACCACACTACACTCAACCTCCTCTTGTGCTTTCTAGAAGAAGGTCTCAAAGCCATCTTAGAATTTTCTAGGGAAAAACTCCCAAAGGCATCCTCCCTTTGAGAGAGGGAAAAATGTATTATCCTGGATACTTATTCACATAGTTTTCACACATTTTTTAGGGATGGGGTAGGAAAAAATCCAGAATCAAGGCCACAGAAGTTCACTGGATTTACATGTCCAGTTTATCATAGTGACTTTTTTGAGCCTTCTTGTATTGGGTTTTGGATACTCTCTCTCAGTTCTGGTCAGTGGACGGTCTGTGAATGATTGGGGGTTCACCTAGATCCTCTCAGGAGTCTGCATAGTCAATATTATTGATATAATAGTATGAAGACAATATTTGCCTTTTTCACCATGTTGACATTTGCACTGATGATGTAAAAGCAATGATGGCTAAAAGTGCTAGTGCCTCAGCAGAGTTAAAGGCAGGGCATCAATTGTGACAGAGTCATTGTGTTCTTCACTGTCACTAACTCACAGAATGTCTTTGATGAAACAGTACAAATTACTGACATTATTAAATCTCAACCCTAAGTATATCTCTTTAACATTCTATTGATAAATGGGAAGTACCCATAAGCCTCCCACTGCTGCAAACTAACGTACTGTGCATATCTCAAGAAAGCGAACTGGTGTGATGCCGTGCCTTGAGAGCTCAACTAGCTCCTTTTTCCATGAAACACAGTTTTTACTTGAATGAATGACTGACAGCTAAACCACGGTTATTCAGACTTGATTATTTGGTAGACGTTTCTTAAAAATAAGCAAAATGAACCTGTCCCTTTGAGGAAAATGACTGATGGTTTTTGTTTCCAATGATCAAATTAAAGCTTGAAAGCAAAACTTAAAATTTTGGAAAACTTGATATGCCACCATGAACTTAGCTCTTTAGTACATAAAGACTTTCTGATAAGATTGGTGGGACATTAACAAATGTAATTTTTTGTTGTAAAATGGAATGCATGAGGTACAATGCATGAGTTTACAAAATCATACAGGAGTGAAAGATTCATTGAAAGGTGACATAGAACAATGTATTTCAGTGTAACACAGTAGCAATCATAGTTGTAAAGTTCATTCATATGGTTTCTGTTTCCATGTTACAACTACCTTTTAAGAAAATAATACTTGTTGAGTTTTGTTGTAGCATTGAAGAAGAATATCCTCAACGACCTGAAAAGGCTTTTTAAACACTTTTCCTTTTTTCTAACTACGTATCGGTGTGAGGTCAGATGTTTTTCATATACTTCAACTAAAAAACCTACTGAAACAAATTAACTTCAGAAGTAAGGTATCCAGCTGTCATCCATTAAATTAGACATGAAGATTTAAGTAAAAAATGTAGAACAATGTCATTATAATTACTTTTTTTCTGTTTTTGAAAATATAGGGTTTATTTTTCAGTAGGTAATAGATTTATACAGTTATTTTAACATAGGTTAATATACAAATACATTTTTTCTCAGTTTAATTTCTTTAAAGGTAAATATAATCCACATAAAGATTCTTTGGGCCCTCAATAGTTTGTAGGAGTGGAGAGGAATCCTGAGATGAAAAAGTTTGAGTATTGCTGTTCTGTCTTCTAACTAGAGAGATCCTAATCTCCAGCCTAGATAACTCATGTATGACACTGTGATATGCTGCCCAGATCTCCCCGTGAAGGAAAGACTTACTACCCCAGTTGCTTTGGGAGTGCTGCCACCAACAGCCTTCAGTCATCTTCAGCTGAGATCAACTCAGCTGCAGAGAGCCACCTCACCCAAAGTCATGTCCCTTCCCAGGGTGGCCTGCATCTAATGACTGGTGGATGCATGTGTATAGGGGCATGGCCATCTTTGTCCAACTCAGGACAACTCTGACAGTCATTCTAGTACCAGAGCTCCCTGTGGGATCAGATGAGGTGTCAAATGGCCTGCATCAGTGCTTAACTTCTCCCTTTGCCCACTGCTATGTCCTTTCCCTCCTTTCCTAATGTGTTAATTCCAAGGTCCTTCCTTAATACATATCCTGTACAATAGGCTCTGTCTCAGAGCCTCCTTCCCAGGGAGGTCACCCTGAAACAGCATGGGAGCTTGATAATAGGTTAAAAGTTAATTCTCTTTTCAGCTTTGAGTAACCAGGGCACCTGAGGTATCACTTTACGCAGGGTCCTAAGCTCCTTATTGACAAGCCACACAAATCCAGTGGCCTGTAAAAGGCTTTATGTGGTCTGGATAGTGCATATCCACGAGGCCTGGGGCAGGCTAGTTCTGGATTTCCTAGGGCTAGTTCAGGAGTGCACAAAGGAAGTCAGGTTTTGGCTTCTGGGAAGCAGAGGTGAAAAATACTGATGCTCTTTCTGCTTGTACGCATCTTCCAAATTTTAAGTGCGTGATAAGAACCCAAGAGATGAATAGGGAAGGGGGTCAAGAGGCTATCTAAGCGTGAGAAAACCAGACCTATCTGTTCATTTAGCCCATCTTCATATTTAATATATACTGACAGCCAAAGTTGGGTCAGTTTATTGGTAATCTGGATCAATTGTTAATATTGTCTGAGGTGAATAGATGGTCCCTGGTCTTTCTTTTAGGCCTCACTACCTGGCCTAGAAAACAGAGTTTGGGAGTCAGCCTCAGTTGGATCTGGAGGATTTCAGGCTTTAACATTCTAAAGAATGAGGAAGCTTAGTTCTTCTTTCTGTAGCCCCATCTACATGATGACATTGATCACAACAGAATATTTATTTCCAATTTGATTAAGGTTAGCTTTTTTGCTCTGGGTATCAAAAACTGTTTCATAGGTCCTGTATATATAAAGGGCACCTGAGTTGAAAATGAAATCAAGTTTTGCACTGTGACATTTGAAAATGACCCATCTATATACTGGTGGGCTAAATATTTATCCATTCATTCCACACTCATTCAGCACCTACTGTGTGCCAGGAAGCAGTGTGAGTTCTGGAGGATACATGGATGAATAGGACAATATTCCTGACTTTAATAAGTCTTTTAAGGCATGTTAAAGATAAACTGAGACCTATTACAATTTTTAAGAGTTTATTTGGGCAAAACCCTAAATTGAGCAGCACCAGACTAGAAGTGGTCAGGCATGCTCCACCAACAGGAGCTAGAGGCAGGACTTTTTGTGGAAGCAAAGCAAGGAAATTATTTGACTGGCTGAGGGGTTACTTTGAGAAAGCCTAGTTGACTGTTTATGATTGGTTGTCCTTAGATTTTGATTTCTTAACCTTGAGATGTTACAGGCTTAGGTTTTGGTTTGCTTACATAGATTGCTAAGGCATTAGAACCACCTCAGTCTAGTGGCCTCCTTGTTTCATTAACTTGGCAGACAGATGACACTGTCTGGATCTTATTCAGTCCATTTGCGTATTGAAGGCAGTGTTCTAGGTGCTGGGGAGTCTATGGTGAACAAGCTATTTTGTCCTTCTTTGTATATTTTATGGGAGAAAGTGAAAAATTAGGACAGGGAAAAATATACATGTCTCTAAAAATCAATAGATAAAGAATAAATAAGAAAATAGAATATTTGAATAACAATCAGCATGCTTGATCTATTACATATCCAAAACATTAAGAGCATATACATTCTTTTCAAAATACATAGACTATTACAAAAATTCATGGTGTATTAAGTAACAAATAAAAACACAAAAAACCTCCCAAAGCTGAAATGATACTGGTCACAATATTTGTTCATAATGCAAATAATATTAGAAGTAAATAAGAAAAAGATAGTTTTAAGAAACCCTAAAAATTCCTAAATAGGGAAGGAAAACTATAGTTATAAATGATCTAGAAATATACAACAGTAAGTGAACTATATATCAAATCTGTAGGAAATTTTGTAGACATGTACTTAGGAAAACTATACTTAGGAAATTTTATAGACATGAATGCATTGATTAGAGTTTGAAATGCATTGATTAAAAGTTTGAGAATAAATAAGCAAGGCATTCAACTCAAGATGTTGGAAAAAGGAAATCAAAGTGTAGAAAAGTATAGTAGAAAAAAATAAAATTTATGCATTTGTCATATAAAGTTAAGCCAAGCATAATAAAAATGGCAAATAACAAAAAAAAACCTAAAATTTTTCTTTGAAATAATCACTAAACTATTAAAAATATTTGGTGAATTTTATCAAGGAATAAAAGGAGAGAAGATACAAATCAGGGTTAAAAATATGACATAAACTACAGATGTGGAGACTTTAAAGTTTTGAGAGAATTCAGTGTACAATGTTGTATCGATAAATATGAAAATCTTACAAAATTAGTGGTTTTCATGGGCTGTATATTAAGAATTGCTCAGAGAGAGATAAGAAAATGTAAATAGACCAAAAAATATAGAAGAAAATGACAAGGTCAGTTTAATGGGTGAGGTCTACCAGTCCTTCAAGAAAAAGATAATTCCAACGTTAAAGAAACTATTACAGAAAAAGTTAAAGATGAAACACTTTCCACTTTATTCTACAAGGATAACCTTGGTGTCAAAATTAGATAAGCATAGCTCCTAAAAGAAAACTGTGCAGTTTAACTTATGAACATAGATACCAAAACATTAAATTTAAAAAGTGCCAAATTAAATTCAGAATGTATTAAAAGAATGTTATCATAACCAATTAGGATTTATCCTAGGAATGCAAGTATTAGTCACTATTAGAGCTCCGTCAGTGTAATTAATCACAATAATAAATACTTTTATTTATTTGCTAACACATGTGTTTGTTCAAGAAATATTTCTAAAGTGCCTACAATGAGGAAGACACCATCCTAGGTATTGGGGTAAAAGTGTGAACAAGACAGACAAGATCTCTTGGAGCTTGCATGAGATGAAAGATTTAAAAAACCCACATAATCATCTTAATAGATGACCAGATATACCTCAAAGATGTGATACAAGTCAATATTCATTCGTGAGAAAAGCTTTTAGCAAGGGAAGAAAAGTATCAGTGCAAAGACAGGAATGGATAGAGCAAGCATCATCCTTAGCTGGGAAACATTAGCAATGTTCACTTTAAAATCAGGAAAGGATGTCTGTTCCCTCTCTTTTTTTTTTTTTTTTCTTTGTAAAATGAAGTTTAGTTAACTTACTATATTATATTACTTTCAAGTGTACAACATAGTGATTTGATATTTTTGTACATTACATAACCATACAAAGTTGTTACATTATTGACTATATTTCTTGTGTTGTACCTTACGCCCCAGTGAATTACTTCTTTTATATCTGGTAGTTTGTACCTCTTAATCCCCTTCACCTATTTTGCCCATACCCCTGGCTCCCTCGCCTCTGGCAACCACTAGTTTTCTGTATCTGTGAATCTATTTCTATTTTGTTATATTCTTTTTTTTTTTTTTTTTTTTAGATTCCACATGTAAGTGAAAACATACGGTATTTGTCTTTCTCTGTCTGATTTATTTCATAGCATAATACCCTCTAGATCCATGCATGTTGTTGCAAATGGCAGGATTTCATTCTTTTTTATGGCTGAGTAATACTCCATTGTGTATACCGCATCTTCTTTTTCCATTCATCTATCAATGGACACTTAGGTTGCTTCTATATCTTGGCTGTTGTAAATAATGCTGCAACAGAATATTGGGGTACATATATCTTTTTGAATTAGTGCTTTCATTTTCTTTGGATAAATACTCAGAAGTGAAATTGCTGGAGGGTATGGTAGTTCTATTTTTAAGTTTTTGAGGAACCTCCATTCTGTTTTCCACGGTGGCTGCACCACCATTTGCATCCCCACCAACAGTGCACAAGGGTTCCCTTTTCTCCACATCCTTGCCAACACTTTTATTTCTTGTCTTTTTGATGATTGCCATTCTGACTAGTGTGAGGTGATACCTCGTTGTGGTTTTGATTTACGTTTTATAAAAATTAGTGATGTTGGGCATCTTTTCATGTGGCTGTTGAGCATCTGTATATATTCTTTAGAAAAATGTCTATTCAGGTCCTCTGACCATTTTTTAATAGGATTGTTTGGTTTTTTTTGATACTAGGTTGTATGAGTTCTTTATATATTTTGGATATTAATCCTTCACTGGATATATAATTTGCAAAAGCCTTCTCCCATTTAGTAAGTTGCCTTTTTGTTTTGTTTATGGTTTCCTTCACTGTGCAAAAGCTTTTTAGTTTTATGCGTTCCCATTTGTTTATTTTTGCTTTTGTTGCCCTCGCTTGAGGAGACAGACTCAGAAAATATTGCTAAGACCAATGTCAAAAAGTGTACTGCCTCTGTTTCTTCTAGGAGTTTTATGGTTTCAGGTCTTACACTTAGCCTACAAGTGACTGTCTTGTAGGCAGCATATAGATGGGTCTTGTTTTTATCCATTAAGCCACCCTGTGTCTTTTTATATATATATATATATATATATATATTTTTTAATTAATTAATTTATTTATTTTTGGCTGTGTTGGGTCTTCATTTCTGTGCACGGGCTTTCTCTAGTTGAGGCAAGTGGGGGCCACTCTTCATCGCAGTGCGTGGGCCTCTCACTATCGCGGCCTCTCTTGTTGCGGAGCACAGGCTCCAGACGCGCAGGCTCAGTAATTGTGGCTCACGGGCCCAGTTACTCCGCGGCATGTGGGATCTTCCCAGACCAGGGCTTGAACCCGTGTCCCCTGCATTGGCAGGCAGATTCTCAACCACTGCGCCACCAGGGAAGCCCCACCCTGTGTCTTTTGACTGGAGCATTTAGTCTGTTTACCTTTACAGTGATTATTGACAGGTATGTACTTATTGCCATTTTGTTACTTGTTTTCTGGTTGTTTCTGTAGTTCTCTGTTCCTTTCTTCTTTTAGCATCTTCCCTTGTGGTTTGATAATTTTCTTTAGTGTTTTGTTTGGACTTCTTTCTCTTTATTTTTTGTATATCTATTGTAGTTTTTTGTCTTGTGGTTACCTTGAGGTCCATATATATTGACCTACATGTATAGCTATTTGTTTTAAGCTAATGGTTGCTTAAGTTTGAACACTGAATAAAAGCTGGGTGCAAGCTGGGCAGGGGACATGCTGGGGCAGTCTTGGCAGGCTAGCTAGAGAACCAGGTGCTTTCCAATCTGCTGCCTCTGCATTGGGACTTGAAGTATGCGAGTTTGTGCGCGAGCCCTTTGAGAGTGGAGTCTTGGTTTTCTGCAGCCCTCAGTATCTCCCGGTCATAAGCCCTGCTGGTTTTCAAAACCAGTTATGGGGGTAACGGGGGCCCTACTTCCTGGTGCCAGTCTCTAGGCCTTGAGTGCCCAGTGTGGGGCTTGAACCCCTCCCTCCTTAGGGAAGACCTCTAAGTTTGTGATAGCTCCTCCCTTTTGTGGGTTGCTGCACTGGGGGTGTGGGTCTTGATTAGATCACATCTCTGCCCTTCCTACTTGTCTCAATGTGTTTTTTCCCCCATTATATCGTTAATTGTAGAATAGCTGTTCTGCTGGTCTTCCGGTTTTTCTCAGAGAGAGTTGTTCTATATGTTGTAGTTTTTATATGTTTGTGGCAGAAGGTGAGCTCAGGATCTTCCTATTCCACCATCTTGATCCCCTCAGGTCTCACTCTTAATGTTCCAAATTGCTCCTGATGTCTGATCAGTTAAAAAAAGAGACAAGATATATGGATATAGATATAGAAATACAGATATATATGAAAGGCAGATTTCTAGAGTTTCCATTTGTAGAAGATAAGGATATTTACACTAAAACCCAGGAGAATTAATTGATAAACTATTAGAACTAATAAGAGAGTTTAGTATTTTGGCCAAGTAGAAAACCAAAAATATGAATATTGAAAGATTTTCTCTACAACAGCTGTAACCAGTTAGAAAATGCACTAAGATTAGAGGCTAAAAATGCCAAGGGATAAACAAAAATAAACATGTAAGACCCATACTGAGAAACTTATAATACCTTACTAAACAATATAAAAAGCCTAAAAAATGTAAAAAATACTACGTGCTTAGATGAGATGATTCACTAGTATGAAGACATTAAGTTTTCCTTTAATATATCTATAAATCCATGTAAATTTTAATAAAAATGCCAATGATATTTTTTGATGGAAGTTGATCCACTGTTTTATGTTGAAAAGAAAATAGAAATAATCAAGAACAGATTGTAAAGAAAATAAAACATCAAAATTAATGAAAAACAAGCAATGAGGGAACACACCCTATCAGGTATCAAAATATATTGCAGTTGGCTTCCCTGGTGGCACAGCGGTTAAGAATCCGCCTGCCAATGCAGGGGATATGGGTTTGAGCCCTGGTCCAGGAAGATCCCACATGCCTCAGAGCAACTAAGCCCGTGTGTCACAACTACTGAGCCTGCTCTCTAGAGCCCCCGAGCCACAACTGCTGAGCCTGCGAGCCACAACTACTGAAGCCTGTGTGCCTAGAGCCCGTGCTCCGCAACAAGAGAAGCCACTGCAATGAGAAGCCCGCACACCACAAAGAAGAGCAGCCCCCACTCGCCGCAACTAGAGAAAGCCCACGTGCAATGAGAACCCAACGCAGCCAAAAATAAATAAATAAATAAATCTATAAAAAAACAAAAAAGAAACCCACTTTATTTATTTATTTATTTTTTAATTTTTAAATTTTATTTATTTTTTTTATACAGCAGGTTCTTATTAGTCATCAGTTTTATACACATCAGTGTATACATGTCAATCCCAATCTCCCAATTCAGCACACCACCACCACCACCCCCTGCCGCTTTCCCCCCTTTGGTGTCCATACGTTTGTTCTCTACATCTGTGTCTCAATTTCTGCCCTGCAAACCGGTTCATCTGTACCAGTTTTCTAGGTTCCACATATATGCGTTAATATACGATATTTGTTTTTCTCTTTCTGACTGACTTCACTCTGTATGACAGTCTCTAGATCCATCCACATCTCAACAAATGACCCAATTTCGTTCCTTTTTATGGCTGAGTAATATTCCATTGTATATATGTACCACAGCTTCTTTATCCATTCGTCTGTCGATGGGCATTTAGGTTGCTTCCATGACCTGGCTATTGTAAATAGTGCTGCAATGAACATTGGGGTTTATGTGTCTTTTTGAATCATGGTTTTCTCTGGGTATATGCCCAGTAGTGGTATTGCTGGATCATATGGTAATTCTATTTTTATTTTTTTAAGGAACCTCTATACTGTTCTCCATAGTGGCTGTATCAATTTACATTCCCACCAACAGTACAAGAGGGAAGAAACCCACTTTAAATTAAAAAAAAATATGTTGCTGAGATATAGCAATGAAAAAGATGTGATATTGGTGCACATATGTACAATGCAGAATAGAGACTTCAGAAACAGACACAAGCACATGCTAAAATTTAGTAACACAGTGACGTTTCAGATCATTAAGAAAATGTAAATGTACACTTGTGACACTGTAATATGACATATAAAAATGATCAATGAAACAAAGTAGCCCAGAAACAGATACATGCATTACAGTTATCTTTCTGAACCCTCCCTCCCCTCAACCTCTTTTCTGCCTTTCTTTGTTCTTTTCTGTTCCCTGGGAAGCATCATCTGGGATCCTTTTCCAACTGCACTGGACAATTGACAGTGGGAGGCCCTAGCAGAGGATGACTGGACAGCAGGAGAAAAAGGTCAGAGGATTTTTTCCCACTTCTTCCTTGCTGCCTCTACTTCCCTGGCAGCAGCTGTGTTCCTCTACAATTTCAGCTACTACGGGAAGCTTCCCCCCACTTGGTTCCAGCTCTCACTGGATTCCAGTAAGTGTGTTTCCTCTCCTTGATAGTAGATTCCTGGTTTAGTTAATCCCTGGATGCCTTCACATCCCTTGACTCTTGCCTTGACCCCACCCCTACCTCTGTAAATATCTTCATTTAACCCATCAATGTGAATCTGTTTTCTCCTGTGATCCTGTCTGATAATGTAAGTGGTACCAGGAATGAGGTAGTCTTGTTTCACACCTAATATCTCAGTTATAGAAGTTTTGCTTCTTGTGATTGCAACTTGTGGCTCAACAGTTTAGAGCTCTTAGTTGTGAAGGGAGAAACTTTTTCACCATTGAACACGGTGATGGCTCCAATAATGTGGAAGCTGAGACTACTGCCTCCTTCCTCATGGTGCTAAATAGTCAGACAGAGATAGCAGGGCTTGCTGTTCTTGCCAGAGTGATCAACCCTTATTCTTAAGAAAAATAAAGTTGCTGTTATGTGATGAAAAAGAAATAGTATCTCTAAAACTCAGGGCATTCACTAGAGCACCTCTCACCATTAAAATCTCCAGTGATCACTCTCAATGAAAAACCGTGACAATCCATTACTGAAAGGGCTCCTAAGGCCTTAGATCCTGGGAGAAAGAAGGGGTTTAGGTTTTATCACTCTGCAGCCAAAGTGACGACAAAGGGAATAGGTGGCAGAGAGAGGAAGTTATGATTGTCAACTTTAACCTGATGACCAGATACAGAGCAGGGACCAAAGAAGCCTTGCATATCTTTCATTAAATGATGATTTCTCTTTTACCCCACCTTTTTGTGCTACCTTTTATGAAGAGAACAGGTGGAGGCTAATGTTTTAAGTGAGGTTCCAGGCAGGTGTGTATTTGAATAAACATCACCCCTTGATGATATTGTAATGGATGGGACTATATGGATTCCCTGTTGGTGGATAAGGTTTTCATCATCTAGCAAAGGGCAAGAATAGGTGCTAAGTGGCAAAAGAGGTGGGCTATGCTGGTGACCCCCCACCCCCATTCTCTAGTCTCCACTCATCTCTACTTCCCCCTGTGCTTTTTAGGAAGCTGAAATCTGCAGATTGCCTTACTGAGCCTCCCTGACCTCTGCCTTCAGTTTTGTTTTGACTGATGAGTGGCACCTGCAGGGAATCAGAAGGTGGGAGGAGATTGGGGACTGCTTCTAGGGCAGCAGCTCTGTTTCTCTACAGCTGTAGCTTCTACTGGGCAGCTTTCCTCCATTACTCCAGATTTCAGAGGGATCTAGTAATGCCAAACCTCTTTTCTTTTCTGTGCTTTTCTTGTCAGGGGTAGACAAGACTTCCTGCTGTCACCAGGTGCCTCCACATCTGTGTTCTAACACTGTCCTTTTCTAAGTTTTCTTTTCATTAACAACTCTTTAAACCACCTGACCAAATCCTTTTTCTTGATCCGACCTACACATCGTGCATACATGAAAACTAGATCTATATTTGAGGTAGAAGTAGAAATTAGTGGTGAAAGGATGGATTATGCAATATAGTTGACCATATATACATGGGTTTTCTCTGGGCTCTCTATTCTGTTCCATTGGTCTATGTGTCTGTTTTTATGCCAGTACAATACTATTTTGATCAATATAACTTTGTAGTATAGTTTGAAATCACGAAGTGTGATGTCTTCAGCTTTGTTCTTCCTTCGCAGGATTGCTTTGACTATCTGGGGTCTTTTGTGGTTCCATATGAAATTTAAGATTGTTCTATTTTTGTGAAAAATGCCATTGGAATTTTGATAGGGATTGCATTGAATCTGTAGATGGTTTTGTGTAATATGGACATATTAACAACATTAATTCTTCTGATCCGTGAACACAGGATATCTCTTCATTTATTTGTGTCTTCTTCAGTTTCTTTCATCAGCGTCTTATAGTTTTTAGTGTACAGACCTTTTGTCTCCTTGTTTAAATTTATTCCTAAGTATTTTATTATTTTGATGCTGTTGTAGATGGGATTATTTTTTAAATTTCTTTTTCAGATAGTTCATTGTTAGTATATGGAAATGCCACTGGGTTTTGTATGTTGATTTTGTATCCTGCAACTTTATTTTATTTTATTTTAATTAATTTGTTTTTGGCTGCGTTAGGTCTTCGTTGCTGCGTGTGGGCTTTCTCTAGTTGCAGCGAGCGGGGGCTACTCTTCATTGCGGTGCGCAGGCTTCTCACTGAGGTGGCTTTTCTTGTTGCGGAGCATGGGTTCTAGACACATGGGCTTCAGTAGTTGTGGCACGTGGGCTCAGTAGTTGTGGCTCGCAGGTTCTAGAGTGCAGGCTCAGTAGTTGTGGCTCATGGGCTTAGTTGCTCCGCGGCATGCGGGATCTTCTGGGACCGGGGCTCAAACCCGTGTCCCCTGCATTGGCAGGTGGATTCTTAACCACTGCACCACCAGGGAAGCCCCGTATCCTGCAACTTTAGAATGCATTTATTCTAACAGTTTTTTGGTGGAGTCTTTAGGGTTTTCTGTATATAAGAACATGTCATTTGCAAACAGATAATTTTGCTTCTTTCCTTCCTATTTGGATGCCCTTTTCCTCCTTTTTCTTGCCAGGTTGCATTGGCTAGGACTTCCAATAACTATGTTTAAGAAGAGTAGTGAGGATGGGCACCCTTGTCTTGTTCCTGATTTTAGAGCAAGAGCTTTCAGCTTTTGCACTGTTGATATTGACATGTTGATGATGTTAGCCATGGGTTTGTCATATGTAGTCTCTATTATGCTGAGGTTTGTTCTTTCTATACCCAGTTTGTTGAGAACTTTTATCATGAAGGGTGTTGAATTTTGTCACATGCATGTTTTGCATCTATTGAGAGGATCATGTGATTTTTTTTCTCCATTCTACTAATGTGGCATATCACATTTATTGATTTGCAGATGTTGAACCATCTTTGCAGACCAGGGATAAATCTCAGTTGATCATGGTGTATGATCCTTTTAATGTGCTGTTGAATTCACTTTGCTAGTATTCTGTTGACAATTTTTGTGTCTGTATTCATCAGAGGTATGGCTTGTAGTTTTCTTTTCCTATACTGTCCTTATCTAGCTTTGGTATCAGTGTAATGCTGGATTCCTAAAATGAATTTGGGAGCATTCTCTTCTCTTCAATTCTTTATAAAAAATTGAAAAGATTGACATTAGTTCTGTAAGTGTTTGGTATAATTCGCCAGTGAAACCATCTGGTCCTGGGCTTTTCTTTGTTGGGAGGTTTTTGATTATTTCTTGAATCTCTTTAGTCATTATTGTTCTGTTTAGGTTTCCTTTTCCTTCATGAATCAGTCTTAGTAGGTTGTATATCTCTAGGAATTTATCCATTTCTTCTAGGTTGTCCAGTTTGTTGGTATATAATTGTTTATAGTAGCTTTTTACGATCCTTTGTTTTTATGTGGTGTGGTGTGAGTTGTAACTGCTCCTATTTCATTTATGATTTTATTTGAGTCCTCTCTTTTTTTCTTGATTAGTATAGCTAAAGGTTTGTTAATTTTAAAAATCTTTTAAAACAACCAAATTTTTGTTCCCATTATCTTTTTATCCTATTGTCTTTGTTCCTATTATCTTTTTCAAAATTAATTAATTAATTAATTTTTGGCTGTGTTGGGTCTTCGTTTCTGTACGAGGGCTTTCTCTAGTTGCGGCGAGCGGGGGCCACTCTTCATCACGGTGCGCGGACCTCTCACTATCGTGGCCTCTCTTGTTGCGGAGCACAGGCTCCAGACGCGCAGGCTCAGTAGTTGTGGCTCACGGGCCCATTCGCTCCGGGGCATGTGGGATCCTCCCAGACCAGGGCTCGAACCCGTGTCCCCTGCATTAGCAGGCAGATTCTCAACCACTGTGCCACCAGGGAAGCCCTGTTCCTATTATCTTTGTTCTATTATGTTTTTCGTATTATTTTTCTAGCCTCAATTTCATTTATTTCTGTTCTAATCTTTATTATTTCCTTTCTGATAACTTTGGGCTTAAATCTTTCTCTTTTTTTGATTCCTTGAAGTGTAAAGTTGATTTACTTATTTAAGATCTTTCTTTTCTCTTAATGTAATTCTTTGTCACTATAAACTTCCCTGGTAGAACTGCTTTTTCTTATCCCAAAGGTTTTTGTATGTTGTGTTTTCATTTTCATTTGTCTTAGGATACTTTATGATTTCCCTTCTTTTTTATTCTTTGACCCATTGGTTGTTCAGGAGTGTGTTATTTAATTTCCATGTATTTTTGAATTTTTCCATTTTCCTACTGTTATTGATTTCTAGGTTTATACCACTGTAGTCCAAAAAGATACTTGATATGATTTCAACTTCTTAAGTTTGTTAAGGCTTGATTTGTGCCCCAACATTTGATTTATCCTGGAGAATGTTCTGTGAGTGCTTGAGAACAATGTGTATTCTGTTGCTTTTGCAAGGAATGTTCTGTGCATGTCTGTTAGGTCTATTTGGTCTACAGTGTTATTCAGGTCTGCTATTATCTTACTAATTTTCTATCTGAATGATCTATCCAATGCTAAAAGTGGGGTATTGAAGTCCCCTACTATTATTATATTGCTGTCTATTTCTCCCTTCAGTTCTGTTAATATTTCCTTTAAATATTAAGGTGCTCCAATGTTGGGTACATATATATTTACAATTGTTATATCCTCTTGATTAATTGACTGATTTATCATTATATAGTGGCCTTCTTTGTCTGTCATGACCAATTTTGACTGGATGTTTATTTTGTTTGATACAAGTATAGCCATTCCTGCTCTCTTCTGGTTAACAATTGCATGGAACATCTTTTTTTTTCCCCATCTCTTTACTTTCAGCATATGCATGTTCTTAGAGCTAGTGTATCTTTTGTAGGCAGGATGTTGTTGGATCTTGTTGTTCATTCATTCAGCTGCTCTGAGTCTTGTGCTTGGAGAAACTAATCCGTTTGCATTTAAAGTAATTATTTATAGGTAGGGGTTACTATTGACATTTTGTTAATGAATTCAGGGCCATATGAGTACCTGTAATATGGTCTAGAGGGTGGTCTGTGGGTTCTTTATGACAAAGGGCAAGGTCTTCTCTTGCATGGAATAAATACAGTACTGATGAGTACGGTTGATCAGCTTGCACCTATTTTCATCACTCCTCACTTCCTCTTTAGGGCTTTGGTGTTGCCCAAGTATCCCAATATGTTGGGAGGACTGGGCTTTGATTGCCGATTTCTATCTACCAGTGGCAAAAGAGCAAGACATCATTCCCCCAAGACAAATGGGGGAAGGAAAGGCAGATCTGAAAGCTTTTTCCCTCTCATTCCCCTACCACTTGGCCTATGTCATTGTCCTACCCCTCCATACTATAGGTACGCCTGACCCTAGTCCCTGATGGCCTTTCTCTCTTAAGGACTTTCTTGCTGTTTCTATCTTAGTTTCCCAGATTCATGCTTACCTTTCTCTTCTTTGATTGCCTGAGAGTAGTTTTCAGGGATAAATGCCTCAGGCAGTGGTGGTTCATCCTCTTAACAGAATCCAAAATTCATTTCTCTCTCCTTTTTAAGACTGTGAGCTTCTTTTTTTTTTTTTTTTTTTTTTTTGGTGTGCTACACGATTTATTTTATATTTTGTCTAATTATTTACTATCATATAACTACATAACATAATAAAATCACATCCTAGAATATGTAAGTTTGACCTTTAGAAGATGGCTTTACATTGTACATTATAAACCCTGGAGAGAGGACCTGGGTGACATTGATCAGAACAGATCACTGCACTAGAGAAGTGAACAGAGTACGGTCAGAAATTAGTGTGTAACATGAAAAGCCATGGATATGAGGTTAAGCATGCTTCAGATATTCTTTGTGTTCCTAGAGTAGAAATGCAATGTTCTACCAGTTGACCTTGGTCCGTGACATCAATGGCGAGGACAGAGGTATCGTAACAAGGATGCAGAGTTTTGACCTTCTTGGACCCACAAGGACACATAAACTGAGCACACCAGTGGAGTCTGGTCCCAATATAAGAATTGTTCCTAATGTTCAGATAAGGGGCTTCTTCTCCATGCTGGTGACATCATGAAGAAAACAAAATGAAGCAAAATGGATAGGAATGAGGCATTATGTGCTACTAGAAACGCAATTTGGGGACCTTCTCTGTAGGGGAATCTTTAGAGTAAGTTTGAGGAGGAATCTGAGTACGATCTCACCAAGAGTGAGATCATACATGGGAAGAGTTGTCTTGGTCATGGTGGTGTCACTTGATGTTTCCCCCATAGTGAGGTCCAAGTGGGGAAGCAACTCACATGACCTCATCTGTCCCCTTGTTTCCAGCGTGGCTTAGAGGAGCTCCCTGCGTGGAGGAAAGAGACCACCCCAGCCTCTCAATGGCTGTCGTGGGATGCCTGGACCACCAGCGGTTGTGAAGTCTGCATCTCTATCCTTGCTGCCGTTAGAAAAGGTAAAACACGCCCAGAGGACATGGGGTGGGGTCTTCCCAGACAGAGTGAGGCATTTAAGTATCTGCTCCAACACTTTTTTTTTTTTTTTTTTTTTTTTTTTTTTTTTTTTTTTTTTTTTTTTTCACACACACACACTGTATTTTATTTTTACAAGGGATAAATAGACTGACACCAAGCATTGTACATGGATGACCACAACAAAAGCAACAATGATTGCAATTACCAAACATGAAACACACTCATACTATGTCATAATATTGACATTCAGTCCAGTAATCCTCCACTGTAACAGCTCCTTTACTTTGCAGTGAAAATTGATTTGTATATTCTTTGCCTCTGAGTCCTTGTGGGATTTTTTTTTTTTTTTTAAATTCAGTCAGAAAGTCACAAAAATTATACTCATCCTCATCAGTTCACTCAGTCCCATGTAATTAATTTTTTTTTTTTTTCATCTTGATCTTTTGTTAGCACTTTTATGAGTTCATCAGTTTTTCATTAGAGTTCTGAAAATGCTTATTCATTCAGTTCAGCAGTACAGTCAGTTACCAGAAACCTGTACTTGTCAGAGTCTTTTCCATGAATTTCTTGAAGATGAAACCCTTTTATAGGAACATATTTGCAAAATCATCAGAGTACACCCAGAACTGTCTGTAAATGACAAAAGACTTAAAAATGACCACGGTTAAAGATTTGATGAAAGTTCATAATAATGCAGTTGACAAGAAAATTAGTTATTTCTGAGATATACATTTTAAAGTAATAACTAGGATTATTACTTATAACATTATACCAGAACATATAAGATTTTTAGAAATTTCATGTAATGTCTGAAACATTTATATTAACATATTTCCATACATATTTCCATACAAATACAAATACAAGATTTTTAGAAATTTCATGTAATGTCTGAAACATTTATATTAACATATTTCCATACAAATAACCCAATGAAAGTTTAGTATTAGTTGTTTTGTTTGTTTGTTTTTTTATACTGCAGGTTCTTATTAGGCATCAATTTTATACACATCAGTGTATACATGTCAATCCCAATCGCCCAATTCAGCACACCACCATCCCCACCTCTCCGCAGTTTTCCCCCCTTGGTGTCCATATGTCCATTCTCTACATCTGTGTCTCAACTTCTGCCCTGCAAACTGGCTCATCTGTACCATTTTTCTAGGTTCCACATACATGCATTAATATACGATATTTGTTTTTCTCTTTCTGACTTACTTCACTCTGTATGACAGTCTCTAGATCCATCCACGTCTCAACAAATGACTCAATTTCATTCCTTTTTATGGCTGAGTAATATTCCATTGTATATATGTACCACAACTTCTTTATCCATTCGTCTGCTGATGGGCACTTAGGTTGCTTCCATGACCTGGCTATTGTAAATAGTGCTGCAATGAACATTCGGGTGCATGTGTCTTTTTGAATTACGGTTTTCTCTGGGTATATGCCCAGTAGTGGGATTGCTGGGTCATATGGTAATTCTATTTTTAGTTTTTTAAGGAACCTCCATATTGTTCTCCATAGTGGCTGTATCAATTTACATTCCCACCAACAGTGCAAGAGGGTTCCCTTTTCTCCACACCCTCTCCAGCATTTGTTGTTTGTAGATTTTCTGATGATGCCCATTCTAACAGGAGTGAGGTGATACCTCATTGTAGTTTTGATTTGCATTTCTCTAATAATTAGTGATGTTGAGCATCTTTTCATGTGCTTCGTGGCCGTCTGTATGTCTTCTTTGGAGAAATGTCTATTTAGGTCTTCTGCCCATTTTTGGATTGGGGTGTTTGTTTCTTTGATATTGAGCTGAATGAGCTGTTTATATATTTTGGAGATTAATCCTTTGTCCGTTGATTCATTTGCAAATATTTTCTCCCATTCTGAGGGTTGTCTTTTCGTCTTGTTTATGGTTTCCTTTGCTGTGCAAAAGCTTTGAAGTTTCATTAGGTCCCACTTGTTTATTTTTGTTTTTATTTCCATTACTCTAGGAGGTGGATCAAAAAAGATCTTGCTGTGATTTACGTCAAAGAGTGTTCTTCCTATGTTTTCCTCTAAGAGTTTTATAGTGTCCAGTCTTATATTTAGGTCTCTAATCCATTTTGAGTTTATTTTTGTGTATGGTGTTAGGGAGTATTCTAATTTCATTCTTTTACATGTAGCTGTCCAGTTTTCCCAGCACCACTTATTGAAGAGACTGTCTTTTCTCCATTGTATACCTTTGCCTCCTTTGTCATAGATTAGTTGACCATAGGTGCATGGGTTAACCTCTGGGCTTTCTATCTTGTTCCATTGATCTATGTTTCTGTTTTTGTGCCAGTACCATATTGTCTTGATTACTGTAGCTTTGTAGTAGAGTCTGAAGTCAGGGAGTCTGATTCCTCCAGCTCCATTTTTTTGCCTCAAGACTGCTTTGGCTATTCGGGGTCTTTTGTGTCTCCATACAAATTTTAAGATGATTTGTTCTAGCTCCGTAAAAAATGCCATTGGTAATTTGATAGGGATTGCATTGAATCTGTAGATTGCTTTGGGTAGTATACTCATTTTCACAATGTTGATTCTTCCAATCCAAGAACATGGTATATCTCTCCATCTGTTGGTATCATCTTTAATTTCTTTCATCAGTGTCTTATAGTTTTCTGCATACAGGTCTTTTGTCTCCCTAGGTAGGTTTATTCCTAGGTATTTTATTCTTTTTGTTGCAATGGTAAATGGAAGTGTTTCCATAATTTCTCTTTCAGATTTTTCATCATTAGTGTATAGGAATGCAAGAGATTTCTGTGCATTAATTTTGTATCCTGCAACTTTACCATAGTCATTAATTAGCTCTAGCAGTTTTCTGGTGGCAGTTTTAGGATTCTCTATGTATAGTATCATGTCATCTGCAAACAGTGACAGTTTTACTTCTTCTTTTCCAATTTGTATTCCTTTTATTTCTTTTTCTTCTCTGATTGCCGTGGCTAGGACTTCCAGAACTATGTTGAATAATAGTGGTGAGAGTGGACATCCTTGTCTCGTTCCTGATCTTAGAGGAAATGCTTTCAGTTTTTCACCATTGAGAATGATGTTTGCTGTGGGTTTGTCATATATGGCCTTTATTATGTTGAGGTAGGTTCCCTCTATGCCCACTTTCTGGAGAGTTTTTATCATAAATGGGTGTTGAATTTTGTCAAAAGCTTTTTCTGCATCTATTGAGATGATCATATGGTTTTTATTCTTCAATTTGTTAATATGGTGTATCACATTGATTGATTTGCGTATATTGAAGAATCCTTGCATCCCTGGGATAAATCCCACTTGATCGTGGTGTATGATCCTTTTAATGTGTTGTTGGATTCTGTTTGCTAGTATTTTGTTGAGGATTTTTGCATCTATATTCATCAGTGATATTGGTCTGTAATTTTCTTTTTTTGTAGTGTCTTTGTCCGGTTTTGGTATCAGGGTGATGGTGGCCTCATAGAATGAGTTTGGGAGTGTTCCTTCCTCTGCAATTTTTTGGAAGAGTTTGAGAAGGATGGGTGTTAGCTCTTCTCTAAATGTTTGATAGAATTCACCTGTGAAGCCATCTGGTCCTGGACTTTTGTTTGTTGGAAGATTTTTAATCACAGTTTCAATTTCATTACTTGTGATTGGTCTATTCATATTTTCTATTTCTTCCTGATTCAGTCTTGGAAGGTTATACCTTTCTAAGAATTTGTCCATTTCTTCCAGGTTGTCCATTTTATTGGCATAAAGTTGCTTGTAGTAGTCTCTTAGGATGCTTTGTATTTCTGCGGTGTCTGTTGTAACTTCTCCTTTTTCATTTCTGATTTTATTGATTTGAGTCCTCTCCCTCTTTTTCTTGATGAGTCTGGCTAATGGCTTATCAATTTTGTTTATCTTCTCAAAGAACCAACTTTTAGTTTTATTGATCTTTGCTATTGTTTTCTTTGTTTCTATTTCATTTATTTCTGCTCTGATCTTTATGATTTCTTTCCTTCTGCTAACTTTGGGTTTTGTTTGTTCTTCTTTCTCTAGTTTCTTTAGGTGTAAGGTTAGATTGTTTACTTGAGATTTTTCTTGTTTCTTTAGGTAGGCTTGTATAGCTATAAACTTCCCTCTTAGAACCGCTTTTGCTGCATCCCATAGGTTTTGGGTCGTCGTGTTTTCATTGTCATTTGTCTCTAGGTATTTTTTTATTTCCTCTTTGATTTCTTCAGTGATCTCTTGGTTATTTAGTAACGTATTGTTTAGCCTCCATGTGTTTGTCTTTTTTACGTTTTTTTCCCTGTAATTCATTTCTAATCTCATAGCGTTGTGGTCAGAAAAGATGCTTGATATGATTTCAATTTTCTTAAATTTACCAAGGCTTGATTTGTGACCCAAGATGTGATCTATCCTGGAGAATGTTCCGTGCGCACTTGAGAAGAACGTGTAATCTGCTGTTTTTGGATGGAATGTCCTATATATATCAATTAAATCTATCTGGTCTATTGTGTCATTTAAAGCTTCTGTTTCCTTATTTATTTTCATTTTGGATGATCTGTCCATTGGTGTAAGTGAAGTGTTAAAGTCCCCCACTATTATTGTGTTACTGTCGATTTCCTCTTTTATAGCTGTTAGCAGTTGCCTTATGTATTGAGGTGCTCCTATGTTGGGTGCATATATATTTATAATTGTTATATCTTCTTCTTGGATTGATCCCTGGATCATTATGTAGTGTCCTTCCTTGTCTCTTGTAACATTCTTTATTTTAAAGTCTATTTTATCTGATATGAGTATAGCTACTCCAGCTTTCTTTTGATTTCCATTTGCATGGAATATCTTTTTCCATCCCCTCACTTTCAGTCTGTATGTGTCCCTAGGTCTAAAGTGGGTCTCTTGTAGATAGCATATATATGGGTCTTGTTTCTGTATCCATTCAGCCAGTCTATGTCTTTTGGTTGGGGCATTTAATCCATTCACGTTTAAGGTAATTATCGATATGTATGTTCCTATGACCATTTTCTTAATTGTTTTGGGTTTGTTTTTGTAGGTCCTTTTCTTCTCTTGTGTTTCCCACTTAGAGAAGTTCCTTTAGCATTTGTTGTAGAGCTGGTTTGGTGGTGCTGAATTCTCTTAGCTTTTGCTTGTCTGTAAAGCTTTTGATTTCTCCATCAAATCTAAATGAGATCCTTGCCGGGTAGAGTAATCTTGGTTGTAGGTTCTTCCCTTTCATCACTTTAAGTATATCATGCCACTCCCTTCTGGCTTGCAGAGTTTCTGCTGAGAAATCAGCTGTTAACCTTATGGGAGTTCCCTTGTATGTTATTTGTCGTTTTTCCCTTGCTGCTTTCAATAATTTTTCTTTGTCTTTAATTTTTGCCACTTTGATTACTATGTGTCTCGGCGTGTTTCTCCTTGGGTTTATCCTGTATGGGACTCTCTGCGCTTCCTGGACTTGGGTGGCTATTTCCTTTCCCATGTTAGGGAAGTTTTCGACTATAATCTCTTCAAATATTTCCTCTGGTCCTTTCTCTCTCTCTTCTCCTTCTGGGACCCCTATAATGCGAATGTTGTTGCGTTTAATGTTGTCCCAGAGGTCTCTTAGGCTGTCTTCATTTCTTTTCATTCTTTTTTCTTTAGTCTGTTCCGCAGCAGTGAATTCCACCATTCTGTCTTCCAGGTCACTTATCCGTTCTTCTGCCTCAGTTATTCTGCTATTGATTCCTTCTAGTGTAGTTTTCATTTCAGTTATTGTATTGGTCATCTCTGTTTGTTTGTTCTTTAATTCTTCTAGGTCTTTGTTAATCATTTCTTGCATCTTCTCAATCTTTGCCTCCATTCTTATTCCGAGGTCCTGGATCATCTTCACTATCATTATTCTGAATTCTTTTTCTGGAAGGTTGCCTATCTCCACTTCATTTAGTTGTTTTTCTGGGGTTTTTTCTTGTTCCTTCATCTGGTACATAGCCCTCTGCCTTTTCATCTTCTCTATCTTTCTGTAACTGTGGTTTTTGGTCCACAGGCTGCAGGATTGTAGTTTTTCTTGCTTCTGCTGTCTGCCCTCTGGTGGTTGAGGCTATCTAAGAGGCTTGATGGGAGGCTCTGGTGGTGGGTAGAGCTGACTGTTGCTGTGGCGGTCAGAGCTCAGTAAAACCTTAATCCACTTGGCTGTTGATGGGTGGGGCTGGGTTCCCTCCCTGTTGCTGTGGCGGTCAGAGCTCAGTAAAACCTTAATCCACTTGACTGTTGATGGGTGGGGCTGGGTTCCCTCCCTGTTGGTTGTTTTGCCTGAGGCAACCCAACACTGGAGCCTACCCGTGCTCTTTGGTGGGGTTAATGGCAGACTCTGGGAGGGCTCACGCCAAGGAGAACTTCCCAGAACCCCTGCTGCTAGTGTCCTTATCCCCACGGTGAAACAGAGCCACCACTCGCCTCTGCAGGAGACCCCCCCAACACCAGCAGGTGGGTCTGGTTCAGTCTCCCCCAGGGTCACTGCTCCTTCCCCTGGGTCCCGATGCACACATTACTTTGTGTGTGCCCTCCAAGAGTGGGGTCTCTGTTTCCCCCAGTCCTGTCAAAGTCCTGCAATCAATTCCCACTAGGCTTCAAAGTCTGATTCTCTAGGAATTCCTCCTCCCGTAGCCGGACCCCCAGGTTGGGAAGCCTGACGTGGGGCTCAGAACCTTCACTCCAGTGGGTGGACTTCTGTGGTATAAGTGTTCGCCAGTCTGTGAGCCACCCACCCAGCAGTTATGGGATTTGATTTTACTCTGATTGCGCCCCTCCTACCGTCTCGCTGTGGCTTCTCCTCTGTCCTTGGACGTGGGGTATCCTCCTTGGTGAAGTCGGGGTCTTCCTGTCAATGATTGTCCAGCAGCCAGTTGTGATTCTGGTGCTCTCGCAAGAGGGAGTGAGAGCACGTCCTTCTACTCCGCCATCTTGGTTAATCCCCCAAGACTGTGAGCTTCTTGAAGGCATGGTTAGTGAATTATTCATCTCTGCATCTCAGAAAATGAGATAATAACTGGATCTTAATAAAAGTTTGTGGAGTTGTCAAAGCATACTAGTGAGTTATGATAGTCAGGCTGAGGTCTGGCTGGACCATAAGGCCACTCTAATCAGTATGGCTTCCTGTCATTGTGGCCAAAGGAGTCAATGAGATCAGAAATATTAGACCAGTGGTATCAATGTTCATGTACTCCTGAGCAAGAGTGGGATTTTTATGTGACTAATAACTGCTATTGTAATTATAAATTCAATGATGATATGGATCCTTGAGATGTAGATCTGGAGAACTGCCCAAAAAGAGAACAGAGATTAGCAAAGCACATTGTTCTGTTGCTTATTAAAAATAAAGGACAGTCCAATTAAACAGTGCAAAATGTATAAAGTTCAACAGGTAGGAAATGAATGCATGCAAAAAATCAGTGAAATCCAAGTAAGATCTGTTGATTTTATTGTGTCAATGTTAATTTCTTGGATTTGGTAATGTACTATATAGTTATGTAAGACGTTACCTTTGGGGGAAGCTGGGTGATCAGTACATGTGACCTCTCTTTACTATTTTTGCAATTTTTTCTTAGTCTAATTTTCTGAAATAAGAAGTTTTAACAAAAGAGTCAACCCTTTATGACTAAAGCACAGACAAAAGATTTGCAGAATGGTGAAATTGGGGGGCAGTGTGCTTTAAATTTATGGGAAATAAGAGGAAATGTTACTTAGTATTGTGAATGGTAAGTCTGCAAAACTCTTTAGGAGATGGAAGGAGCTGAAAACATAAATAGGTATAAGAAAGGCATAGACAAATTCACAGGTGATTAGTTAATGATTTACATATAAAGGCAAAAGTGCTGTTTGGGCTGTAACTCATAATTCTGTTGATGACATTTAACAATAAAATATGCCACTAGAAGAAAATACTGAGATCAGGTGTCCAGTATGGCAATATTATCCAAAATGGAGAAAATAAGGTTCAGTGTGGAATGTCCTCTGGAGTCAGGAGTCTGGATTTGAATCCACACGCTGACAGCTACTAAACTATTTCACTTTTCCGAGCTTGGTTTTCTCACTGAAAATGGAGAAAATAGTGGCATCTACATTGTAAGTTTCACATGAAGAGTAAATGAAGGAACACACATAAATCAGAGTTTTTCACACTATTATGCTAAAGAACCATTTAAAAAAATTTCTAAACTGTCATAGACCAATACTTTTGTAAAATAGAATAAAAATGAATTATGGAAAAATTAAAATTAAAAAAGAAACGACAAGCCTGGGTTTTTTGTAATTAGATCCATAGATATGAAATTACGCTCTCAAATTGCTATGAATTTTAACTCTTAGTCTCAAATTCTGTTCTTAACTTTCTGTGGGCTGGTGACAAATAGACACATATTAGTGGGAAGCACTGAAAAAGAGTCTTTAGCTCAGAACTTGGCTCTAATAATTAAACCTACCAACAATCTCCTTGTAGACTATTTAGACTTAGTCTTGTCTTTTTCCAGTTTCCCCTAAAAACCTAAACAAAGCAGATTCTCCCCCTCCTTTGAGTACTTGCTTGTTTTTGATCAAGCCTCATATCCTTAGTTGCTAACATTTCTTTCCCATGGAAGAAAGTTTCACTCTCAGAGGGCAATTCCCTTGTCAGTCTGGCTTTTTCAGTGCCTACAGTTGGGCTTGAGGAAGTACTATTCAAAAATACTCTCAAAATGTAAAATATTGGCTTTAAGAGCTGAGTCAGGGAAATCTGTGCACTGGAGCTCTACAAATGACAGCACTTTATAGGGAGTTGGCGTCTGGAAATTCTTTATTGTATATGTCCATGTTGAAAATTTACATGTATGAACAAGGCAGCATGGCACATGGCTAGACCTGCTAAATTTTAAGTCTGTGTCCTTTACTTGTGGTTGTGACTTTGAATTTATTTCTTCTTCTTTTGAGTGCTCAGGTTCGCTTTTGTATTCCTTGGGGAGAGAAAAATCATGCTTGCAGGGAACTCTGTTGATTAACTAATGATTTTAAAAGTTCTGTTGAAGGTTTAATTAAAACTGTTGAAAAATAAGAAATTGTTGGGAATCCAACAAAAATAGAATATTTGAGTCATGTACATTGTCAAAGGCGTTTATTAAGATAGGGGAATCGAAGACAGGTGGCTTGGTTGCAATATGATAGGTATATTCACAATGCTATTTTTATTTTGCCATTTGTTGATAAAATATTAATAAATATTGAGCACAGTCCCATCAAAAATCTTTAAAATGTAAGTTCTTTAACTATGTGAAAAGCTATTTACACCTTAGCCAATAAAAGAACTAGAGAAGGGTTGCTTAGTTTGGAGTTTTTGAAACTGTGTTTATTTGTTGATTGACATCTGAAGAGCAGACTTTGCTTGTGTGTGTTATGAAACTGCCTCAGCACTCTGCAAAATTGGAATTTCCTAATTAGGTACCAAAAATGCCATAGCTTTCCTGAATGTATAGTGTTTTATAGTTTTGTTTTTCTGGGTATTATTTGTATTTTATAATAGTTTGGTCAACAAATGATTTGAAATTGCATTATGCTCTCATACCTAAATCACAAATATCTTCTACTTCTATTTTTAATTCATGTTAATCTGTTAATATGAGCTTGTTGATTATAAGTATCATCAAGTAAAAACACTTTAAACTGAGAAATTTTTATTTACCCTGAAAATAATAATTTTGTTTTTGGTATCATTTGAAATTAGATTACTTTTGAATAATTTTAGCAAAAGAGTTTTTCCTTAGTATGATTTGATATCATATAATACAAAGTTATTGTCCTGCACACTTTGCAAGTGTCTTCGTAGTAATTGAAAGGACTAAGTGTGAACATTTATAAAAGTAGACTTATTCTTTTAAGTTGAAATTTGCTCAGAGTAAGTACAAATTTTTTGACAAGTTGACATACAAGAAGAAACACAAAGATAAAACTAAAAGATGGTATTCATGTATTACAAAAATCAGTTTATATTTTAAAATCATATTTGAGACAAAGAAGAAATACATAATAAAAGATTGACTTTTATTGGGGGAAAAAACTCAAGCAATCATTTGAAATCATAAAAGTCTTTTTGATTTAGATAGCACATAATTTAGGAATGACTTAGTGGTGAAAAAGGAGCTTCTTGCTTGTTTGGCTTGCCCCTAGGTGGTGATAAAAGTGTTGCAGAGTAAAAAAGACAAGGCAGAAAGACAGATGTAAGCAGGATACTCAGTTCCTTCAGAAGATTCTGGTTTTGATTCTTAGGGTTAAATTGACTCAAGTTATCTGCTCTTTTTCATATTTTTGCTCATATGAACAAGGATAGTGCTTTTTAAGAGCCTTATGTCTGGGTATTTTCTTGACTCCTCTTCTCCTGCCTTCTGTCGCCCATGAAATCTGGCACAAATACAGACTGTGGAACCTATTTTCTGAACTATCATCATTGACTCACCAAACTTCAATTTTGTTAGAGGTCTGTAGGAATAATAAAGATAAATAAAATAATAAAGATAAATAAAAAAATAAATGAAGAAGGGATGATGATATAATAAAGTGACTTCGTACTTTGAGTAAGAGATGTCATATTCCTTTGTGGTATAGGCACCATTCATTTCAGTGTCAGAAAAGTAGTATCACAATGGAATCTCTGAGCATACTATACTCAAGGCCTTAGAACCTGCAAAACATGACCTCTAGCAAATCATCTTACATCAACACTCCAGTGTGAGATAATATACGACACATCCCATCTCCTTTATAATTTAGTCATTTGAGTTATCATTTGCTGCAAAACACTGTTTTGCTCATAAAGGAGAGTAAATAAGAGCAAAAAAAAGGGCTTTGAAATAAGTTTTCTTTTTAACTATCTGTTAAAATGAAGTCCTTTATTTCATGTGGTAGCATATGGTCTTGATTCTCTTAGTGCAGTTCAAGAAGTAGCCTATATGTAGATCACTTTAATAATGTGCTGCTAGTTTCATTTGGTACTGAGCACTGTCTTGCACCGAGTGGGTGCTCAGTATTTTTAAATGTTTGTCAAATGACTAAAGCAGAGAAAAATCAAAAATAATATGGTTGTTATTTATATGACATTTACACGATACTGAAAAAACTTGATTTCTGAAAATTATACTTATGAAAGTACAGAGTCAAAATACAAGCTAATATATAGCATCATAATGATATTTTGCACTTATAGAAAAATACAGGAGATTTTTAGTGATTTGTATTTTCCCTATACATATTGTAGATACCTATAACTTATTTAATTAATTTAACTGTGTGTTGTAATATAAGATTAGAAGTTATTTACATTGATATTGCCTGTGCATGCCAACAAAACAACATCTTAACAATAGAATTACAAATACAAACTACATATATTGACTTTTCTGATGAAATTTATCATTACCTTTGGGATTGTTTTATTAAACCATAACACTTGGGATCTGTATGTATCTTTTATGGAAGGAATTGAAAACCCTTTGCAAATGTTGAGTATCATTTTGGATACCAGTGACAAATGACACTTTAGTAATTGATCTCTATAGAAGTAGGTTTAGTTGCTGTGTTATTCTGGCATTTATTATAGTTCTTTACAGATGTTTCTTCAGCATCATGATCAATTATATGTCACCAAACCTAATATCTAGTAGCTAGTCATTTTTTTAAAAGAAAAATCCCAGATATTCTGCATGATGGCTACCTTCTAAATTGATTTCCTCAGAAAATATATTCAGTAGAGAAGATTAACAAAGGTTGATAGCTTATGAACAGTTTGAATTCCACTGACAGTATTTTATTCTTCAATGCCCTCTGTTAAAGGATGAGAACACCACTCAAATACATTAGAAAGAAAGCTAAGTTTTATAATTTATTATTAGTTTCTATGCAAGAGGGAACTTTTTTTTTTTTTTTTTTGTAGAATACAGTCTCTCTGAACAAAGCAAAGAGTGACCTTATAGTGGGTTTTGAGGAAGTATGGAGTTTAGGTACTGCTGACATTAAGAGGTACTGAAGGGAATCTATGACTGATAGATTTGGGTGAGTTTAAAACTGTTCTGTGGTTAGTAATTTATGACTTGAAAAAGGCCAAAGAACAGTTAGTCATGTGTACTTTTTTTGAATTTGGGAAAGAGAAACTTTTAATTCTCACTCCATACTCAATTTAAGATAAAAAAAACGGTTTAATGTCATACATATCTAATTTTTTGATTGCATTTGATCAGTTGAGAGAGTTCTAGGAAATGAATGTTGTGCAACAAAATTTGAGGCATGCAGTGACAGATGGCACAGAACATTAGTGTACCAATTAAGATTTTTGGCTACATGCAGCTGAAACCAACGCTAGGTATTTCAGGGGGGAGAAGGGAGAATTGATCGGAAGGATATCAAGGATCACAGAATCAAGGGGAGGTTAGAAGACTATGCTTGAAAACTAGTCAGAAACCAAGGCAGTTTCAGAGGTGTCAAGAAGCTGGATGTGAAAGGCACAAAGTTATTTTCTAGCAGGGACAATCTGTCTAGGATGAGATTGCTTCCAAGACCACTGCCACTGAATCAAGACATTCAATCTTTCATATGTTTAATCAGCAGATATTTATTGAGCACCTACTACATGCTAGATTCTGTTTCTAGGTACTAGAAATACAGTTGTCACTGTTCCCTTGAAATTCACACTCTGAGGAGGGAGACATAATAAATAAAGAAGTAAATATATGTCAGATGATAATAAATGCAACGGGAAAAATATGTTCTATCCCTAAGTGTAAAAGGGTTATGAAGTGTCAGGAGTTGGAGGCATTGAGCTGCAATTTGACATAGGATTTTCAAGGTGGCTCCCACAGATTGTGTGGCATTTTTTTGCAGAGAACTGAAGAAAAAAATAGAAAGTCATGTGAATGTATGGAGGAAGAGTGTTCCAGACTGAGAAAATAACAAATGCAAAGGCTGTAAGACACAAATGTGTTTGAGGAACAGCAAGGAAGTCAATGTGGTTGGAACAGCTAGGGATTGGGAGAGTGGGGAGAGATAAGGTCAGAGACCAATAGGGGTGGGGTAGGGATTAGAAGGACCGGGTTAGAGGGACTTTGAAATGCATTCTAAAGACCCGAGCATTTATTTATTTTTCTCCAGCTTTATTAAGATATAATTAACATATAACATTATATAAGTTTAAAGTATACAACATAATGATTTGATATATGTATATATTGTGAAATGATTACTACAATAAGTTTAGCTAACACCCGTCACCTCACATAGTTACTGTTTTTTTCTTGTGATAAGAATTTTTAAGATCTACTCTCTTAGCAACTTTAAACTATACAAGAGAGTATCGTTAACTATGGTCACCAAGCTGTATATTACATCCCCAGAATTTATGTTATAACTAGAAGTTTGTTCCTTTAGAACATTTTTATCTTATATCACAAATTGGGGAACGATATTCCACCACGCCTATGTAATTGGCACAATAGGGAATTCTCCAAAACTAGGAAGAGGAGTTAGATACTGTGTGGAGAAAAACACTAACACATGTGTACTAGAGTCAGCAACTACAAAGTTGTTTTAGCTTGCCATGGGTCCTAAAAGCATATGATATGTGTAGCCACAAATTCTTCTCATCCTTTATGACTCTTTCCAGGGTGACTTTGCAAGGAGATTTTTTTTCCTCTGCTCCTTGAATCTGAGCATATGAGATTGCTTCATTCAATGGGACATGAATAAATACATCACAACAAGTGGGTTGCAAAGTACTTGTACATTGGGACTTCCATCGTTGCTGCTTTTGGGACCCTGAAAGCACAGTTATGTGAATAAGCTCAAGTTAGCCTGCTGGATAGTGAGAGACACATAGCCCAGTTAACCAACCCATCACTCCACTGACAGCCAGCCAGATGACAGACATGGGGAGAGGCCATCCTAGATCATTTAACTCCCAATCAATTTGCCAGCTGGATCCAGATATGTGAGAGAGCTCAGTAGAGATCAGTGGAACTGGCTTAGCCAACCCACAAAATTATAAACTAAATAAAATGTTTGTTGTTTTATGCCACAAAGTTTTGGCGTGGTTTGTTATATAGGAAAAGCTCACTGATGATCTATAGATTCAAGGAAATTCCAATCAAGATTACAAGTTATTTTATGGATATTGACAAAGTGTTCTAAAGTTTATATGGTGGGGCAAAAGACCTAGAATAGCCAACAAAATATTGAAGGAGAAAAACAAAGCCAGAGGACTGACAATATCCAAACTCAAGGCTTACAATAAAGTAACAGTAATGAAGACAGTGTGTCTTGGTGATATTGGTATTGATGAAAGAACAGAGAAGTAGATCAATGGAACAGAATAGAGAGCTCAGAAATAGACATGCACAAATACAGTTGATCTTTTACAAAGGAACAAAAGAAATAAACAATGGAGAAAAGATAGCCGTTTCAACAAATAGTGATGGACATCCACATGTTGGAAGATTTAAATAGACATTTCTCCAAGGAAGACATACAGATGGCCAAGAGGCACATGAAAAGGTACTCAACATCACTAATTATTAGAGAAATGCAAATCAAAACTACAATGAGGTATCACCTCAAACTGGTCAGAATGGCCATCATCAAAAAATCTACAAACAATAAATGCTGGAGAGGGTGTGGAGAAAAGGGAACCCTCCTACACTGTTGATGGGAATGTTAATTGGTACAGCCACTATGGAGAACAGTATGGAGGTTCCTTAAAAAACTAAAAATAGAGCTACCATATGATCCAGCAATCTCACTCCTGGGCATATATCTGGAGAAAACCATAATTCGAAAAGATACATGTACCCCAATGCTCATTGCAGCACTGTTTGCAATAGCCAGGACATGGAAGCATTCTAAATGCCCATTGACAGAGGAATGGATAAAGAAGATGTGGTACATATACACAATGGAATATTACTCAGCCATAAAAAAATAAAATAATGCCATATGCAGTGACATGGATGGACCTATAGATTGTCATACTGAGTGAAGTGAGTCAGACAGAGAAAGACAAAAATCATATAATATCGCTTATATGTGGAATCTAAAAAAGTGGTACAAATGAACTTATTTACAAAACGGAAATAGAGTCACAGATGTAGAAGACAAATGTATGGTTACCAAGGGGGAAAGGTAGGGGAGGGATAAATTGGGAGATTAGGATTCACACATACACACTGCTATATATAAAATAGATAACGTACTGTATAGCACAGGGAACTCTACTCAGTACTCTGTAATGACCTATATGGGAATAGAATCTAAAAAAGAGTGGATATATGTTTATGTATAACGGATTCACTTTGCGGTACAGCAGAAACTAACACAACATTGTAAATCAACTATACTCCAATAAAAATTAATTTAGAAAAGAAATAAACGATGGAGAAAGATAGCCTTTTCAACAAATAGTGATGGACAGCCACATGCAAAAAAATGAATCTGGGCACAGACTTTATGCCCATCACAAAAATTAACTCAAAATGGATCAGTGACCTAAATGTAAAACACAAAATGATAAAACTTATATAGCATAGAATAGGAAAAAAATCTAGATAACTTTGGGTATGGCTATGACTTTTTAGATGCAACACCAAAGGAACTATCCATGAAACAGTTGATAAGCTGGACTTCATTAAAATTAAAAACTTCTGCTCTGTGAAAGACAATGTCAAGGGAATGAAAAGACAAGTCACAGACTGGGAGAAAATATTTGCAAAAGACATATTTGATAAAGAACTGTTATCTAGAATGTACAAAGAACTCTTACAACTCAACAATAAGAAAACTAACAACCCAATTAAAAAATGACCCAAAGACCATATCAGACACTTCACCAAAGAAGATATACAGATGGCAAATGAATGTATGAAAAGATGTTCCATGTCATATGTCATCAGGGAAACAATGAGATACCACTACATGCTGATTAGAGTGGCCAAAATCCAGAACACTGACAACACCAAATACTGGTGAGAATGTGGAGCAACAGGAACTCTTATTTACTGCTGGTGGAAATGCAAAGTGGTACGGCCCCTTTGGCAGATAGTTTGGCAATGTCTTTTTTTTCTTTAATTTTTATTGATTTATTTATTGATTTATTTATTGATTTTACATCTTTATTGGAGTATAATTGCTTTACATTGTTGTGTTAGTTGCTGCTGTATAAAAAAGTGAATCAGCTATATGAATACATATATCCCCATATCCCCTGCCTCTTGCGTCTTCCTCCCACCCTCCCTATCCCACCCCTCTAGGTGGTCACAAAGCACCAAGCTGATCTCCCTGTGCTATGTGGCTGCTTCCCACTAGCTATCTATTTTACATTTGGTAGTGTATATATGTCAAAGTTTGGCAGTTTCTTGCAAAACTAAACATATTTTTACTAAACAATCCAGCAATCATGCTCCTTGATGTTTACCCAAAGGAGTTGGAAACTTATGTCCACACAGAAACCTGCACATGGATGTTCATAGCAGCCTTATTTATAATTGCCAAAACTTGGGAGTAACCAAGATGTTCTTCAGTAGGTGAATAGATAAATGTTGGTACATTCAGACAATGGAGTATGATTCGGCACTGAAAAGAAATGAATTATCAAGCCATGAAAAAACATGGAGGGAGTTTAAATGCATGTTACTAAGTGAAAGAAGCTGATCTGAAAAATCTACAACAGTTTGATTCCAACTATATGGCACTCTGGAAAAGGCAAAACTGTGGAGACAGTAAAAGGATCCTGGTTTCCAGGGGTTAGCAGGGAGGGCAGGATGAATAGGTACATCAAAAAGGGTTTTTAGGACAGTGTAACTATTCTGTATGAGACTACGGTGGTGGACATTTGTCATTATACATTTGTCAAAACCCGTAGAATGTACAGCACCAAGAGTGAACCTTAATGTAAATATGGACTTTGGGTGATAGTGATGTGTCAGTGTAGGTCCACAGATTGTAACAAACAAACCACTGTGGTGGCAGAGTTGGTAGTGAGGAAGGCTGTGTGTATGGAGGGGCAGTGTGTAAATGGGAACTCTGTACTTTCTGCTCAATTTTGCTGTGAACCAAAAAGTGCTCTAAAATTTTTTTATTAAAAAAAACTAAGGTAATATTCAAAGTTAAAAACAAAAACAAAAAGCTAACTGTACTTGCTTTTACTTACAAATCACAAAATATCTGTGCCTAAAGATCTTAGTGACCTAAACTTAGAAATGGTTGTGTAAACTATTAACAGAAGCAAGATATTCTTTTTCAACTTGAGGAAAGAATGTGATAACAGGTCTTGGTTGAACAAACAGAGAAAAAGCATGTTAGTTCATTTATTTGCAAACATCATTGTGCCCGACACCAAAAAGGAAGACCCATAGACTCTTGATTGGAGGGATGATGCCTCATCTTTAAAAAAGAAGAGAGGGGCTTCCCTGGTGGCGCAGTGGTTAAGAATCCACCAGCCAGTGCAGGGGACACCAGTTCGAGCCCTGGTCTGGGAAGATCCCACATGCCGCGGAGCACCTAAGCCCGCGAGCCACAACTGCTTGAGCCAGCATGCCACAACTACTGAGGCCCACGCGCCTAGAGCCTGTGCTCCACAAGAGAAGCCACCGCAACGAGAAGCCTGCGCACCACAACAAAGAGTAGTCCCAGCTCGCCGCAACTAGAGGAAGCCTGCGCGCAGCAATGAAGACCCAACACAGCCAAAAATAAATCAATAAATCAATAAATAATTAAAAAAAAAAAGAAGAGAATAAAATATGCAAGGCCTTGGGATAGCAAAATAAACCCACTTTGGATTTTTACCCATTAGCAGCGCTGGACAGGCCATTAGACGGAGGTTCTGTGGCCAGAAGGTCCAGTTTACTTCTTTCCTCCCCTCCCCTTCCCTAGAACAAATTCCCAAAATAAACATTACCTCACATGCTCCCAGAAGTGACTGATACTATCTCTGGACTATTTTCATTCTGAAGAATTCACCTGGAGGTGTCTGTGAATGGATTAACACGTTGACAATCATCATACTATAAACTCATCCATTAAAAAAAAAATTTAATATAATTTTAGAATAAAAAAAATGTCCTAAATGATTTTTTAAAAGCAATTAAACAATTTATTTGAGGGAGTTCTGTTTTGAAGACTAGGAAAAGTAGTATTAGAAGAGATTGCTGCCAGAAATTCTGAAGTGTTCACTCTCAAAGAGTCATAAGATCAAAGGGCACAGGGCAGCTAAAATAATCCAGAGATTATTCCAGAGTGTCTCTTGGAAAATTGAAGCATAAATGCCTTTGCTGGTGAGTTTGATAGAGGAAAGACATTATCTTATGGTGCCAGCTTCAAAAGAGTGTTCAAAGTGAAATTTGTTTCATATTTATGAAATTAAAGTGGTCAGTATTTTATTTTTTCCAGCTTTATTGAGGTTTAATTGACAAAATTGTAACTTGATTGTGGGACTCCTTTCACAATGTATGAGTATTTTAAATCATGATTCAATATATGACAAATCTATTAGGTTATGTGGCTGCAAAATGTTCTATTATTATGTGTATATATGTGTATGTATTATATGTATATATTTTATGTAACGTGCTATATCATACAAATGTGCTCGCCATTCCAATTTTTTTCTCTGTTATCCATTTACTGTGCACATTTTCTTCTTTATAGGAGGTAGTTCTTCTTTATAGAGTCTAAATACGGACTGTGCCCCGCCCTTCTGCAAGTCAAGCAACTTAGGATTTATCCAAAGACAGTTTCCACTTGTTTTTGAAAAGCAAAACTAGAAACTGTGTATAATGTTCCCGCAGCAGAGATGGCTAAGCGGCTCAGAGGTGTTTGGGCTAATATTCTGCCTCATGCAGTCTTCTGTTATCAGCCCATCGTCAGCTCATCATCCTTTCAATAATGTAATATAAGTGGCTAAACCCCTTAGAGCTGATTGTATCACAAAGGGATTACCCCAGTCCCATTCTGGGAATTAAACCTACAGACAAAGGGCAGACAGCTGGGCCGCCTGCATCAATTTGACATCGGTTATTTGCTACGTACATTAGCACAATCTGCTGCCACAGGACAGAATTGTAAACGTTCTAGCTGTAGTCTCAAGACCCAGTTTTTAAAATATTAACATCCTTCAGTAGGCTTTAAGAACTCAATAATATAGTTAAATTCATAGCAACTGAAGATGTAGAAGGAAAACTCAGTGAAGCTGGAAAGGCTCTGGATTCTGCAAGACAAGTGTTTGTGAGTCTGAAAATTACAGGCACTGAGTTGAACCTTGACAAAGAACAGAAAGTGTCCTCTAATCACTCAACGGTGGTGCCTTCCCCCCCCTCCCCGCTCAGCTTCTTAAGAACTTTTTCCTTCCTGTTAATTACCTTACCATTTGGAAAACTTGATTCCATTTGAAATGGGAATTGCAGTAAACAATGTCACTATTTTTACTTGTGTTTCCTGGTTGTCTTATTACAACCAGTTGAACAAAAATTCATGTATTAAAGGGTTCCTGCTTTGGAAACATAATACCAGAGGGGAAGGTTTTCAGATATAATCCAACCTTATTATCTTATTAGAATTTACTAATTGTAAGTAATTTACACACTTGCATGCAAATATTAGGGCAAAATTTTAAGATATTTTTGTTACCGCCCAGTGTGAGAATCTGAACTTCTGAAAGGCTGTCAATTCCATGCCTTTCCAAGATGCTGCATATTCACCCTTTAATCATTTTTCAGTCTTAGTGCTTCGTGCGGAACTCCTTTGTCAAACGAGGTTACATATTGAAAGGGACTACATTTGAAATAGCTTTCCCAAATAATACAATTTGATGGTGTCTATGATGTGCCTGGCAGCTAAACAGGAATCTTATTTAAATTGAACTCTATTTAAGACCTCTGAATCAGGATGTTACACAGTTAGCCTTTAACACAATCAGTCAAATTACCCTATCCCTAAAGGTCCGGGACCTGAGAGATACTGGGTGAGGGTTAAACTAAATCATGTTAAGAGTAACAATATTAATGAAAACAGAAAATTAGACTTACAGTTCTAGAATGAATTTAGATGTTCTAGAATAAATGTATCTTTACATATAAGTTAAGCAGTCACATTGTGTTGATTGGCAAAGCAATAAATATTGAGGAATAAATAAAAGTGAATCAAACTTTTTCTTGCACTGAAAATCTTTTGATAACGAGGTACCCTTAAGGTTAATTTAAGCCCCATATTGAAAGAAGGGCACTGAACATTTCATTCAAATTTTGTTACAGTTTTACTAGCACAGGTGATGACTGTGAAAATGAATTTTTATCTTAAACTGATTAAAAATATTGAATTTGATTTGGAATTCGATTTAAAAGACATTCTGGAAAAGAGACACACGTGCGTCTCAGTGTCAACAAACACTAATGATACCAAGCGCGATGTGTCCCTTATTTCCCAGAATTCCTTTACTTTGTCTGGTTTATAAGGGATAGTCCTCAATTAGTTGTGCTGTTTTCTCTTGCTTGGTAAGCATTTTTGGTCAAACAAGGAATGGCAGAGTTCCACAATTAGATCAAAAGATCAATCCTAATGTACCATTTTCTCCTCACCCTCCTGCTGTAATAAAGTGGCTGCAACTCTCCAGGGGACAACTCAAAATCCTAGGACTGATATTTCTAAATTAGCTGACTCTCTGACCTTGCTGGTAATTGCGTTAGTTTATCAATGTTCAGCACAATTTATTACTCTCCAATATGTACCAAAGTGTTTATCTCTCAACACTAACAATATTAAAAAATCTAAACTATCTATTGCAGCACAAAGAGGCATCCTTTCATTAAGGAAAAACATAAATAAGTGGGAAATGTCACATGACCTGCCTTAGCCCAGAAGAGTTACAACTCCTGAAAGGGAGAGCGCACCTGCCGCCTCTGATTTGACAACGTCATGTTTGTAATATCTGAAAGAAGAGAAATCAAGTTTTATTTCCATTTGTGTGTGTGTGATACAAGAATGAAGTGGTGCTTTCTGCATTACTAAAGTAATGGCCTCATTCTAAGAAAAATAACATTGATAAAGCCTTATCAAAGCATTTAAAAGCAATGGGAGTACAGATAGCATCTCACTTTGACTTTCAACGTGGTACATTTTGATGGGGAAGAGCATTAAGTTCATGGGTCTTATTTCAGGATGAAGGAATCAACAGCATTCTTTCATTACCTTCATCTTAATCATTTTATTTTACATTATTTAAACCTTGTGTTTGATTAGGGTAGTGAACAAGCTGTGACAAAACTCAGTGTATGTTAGATTAACTAAAAGTAATGTTGCATTGAAATTTCCAAAGAAATGTCTGGTTTTAACATATACTATCAACAGGGAAATGTGGCATGACCTGGCTGTGAATGATGTTAATAACCTGCTCAGGTAGAAGTAGGTATGATAAAGATCCTGCTGCCCAACTTTAAAGAATGAGCTGCCTTTTATCTACTCTACTTCTACCCAGAACTAGACTGCTCTCTACTGTTTCTTCACAGATGATACAGAAGTTGGGAGGTGTTCAGTCACATCCATCCACTCACCCACCAACTATTTCCCATTAAATTGAATCCCTGTGTTCATTCCTCACTCATAAGAAATAAGTTTCAGAGGCAGCTCGTATTGGAATAAACTGATCTGAAGGCTTGCAGAGCACTTGGTATCTTCTTCTTAAGGTCTTGGAGTCTAAATTATAGCTCATATTATTATTACTGTTATTGTTATTTACTTTATTAATAACTGTTAGGCTAACGTTCTTTCAAAAGCAGATTTGTTTTAGAGTCTTTTGTTCACCAGCTCATTTTAGTGCCGCGAATACAATTTCTTTAGTAAGGGAATTGTTAAATCTGCCTCCTCTGTGCAGTTTACTCTAGAGTTTTCCATAGCATTTTAAAATACATATTGGGGGAATTTTATTGTTTTAATTACATGCCAAAGCCAAAGAAATTTTTTTAGTTTTTAAAAATCTTCAATTTCTCTGACCTCCCTTTAGTGTTTGAGTGCTATTTATGTTATATTAACATTGCCAACCCTAATCAAGAAAGCCCCAAAGTGGGTCTACTCTGTGCATTACTCAAACTAAACTACACGCGCAGTCTACTATATTTTAGATTGGGACTAAACAGTCATTGAGCACCTATAAGAAGCCAGATTCTGTTCTGTCCATTTCATGTGCATATTACATCCTTTGTAATCACTTGGAAAATATAATTAATGAATTTGTGTCCACTTTAATTTTACTCAGGTGCTTTGACTAGCCTCATAGCATTTTGTTTTAAATAAATAACGATGTTATTTTCATGTAAAATTGAAAAAAGAGTTATCATTTTGAGCAATAAAAATCTCTGTATTTTATCAAAATAGAAGTTTTTGTAAGTGTAAAAGACCTCCTAGGGAAAAAGGGTGATGAACATTTATTGGCTGCCTACCGTTTGCTCCCAGTACTTTAAATATGTTACCCATTTTCCCCAAAATATTAACTGAGCATTTATTTTGTGACAGGCACTGCGATTAGTACAGGGGACATGAGTGTGAATAAGGTAATCCTCCATGCATTCGAGGGGATATGGTGAAGTGAGCAAGCCCTACTTATACAAGGCGCTATTTGACACAGAGGTGGCAAGTACAGAGTGTCATAGGCACACACAGGAGAGTTGCTGGTCTGTCTTTGCTTGGGAAGGCTGTGCAGACAAAGTACATAATGCTAACCTGGAGGTTCTACAGCTGCTTAGAATCTGTCCCCTCACCCTCCCTCTTTCCTTCCCTGCCTCTCTCCCTTTCTCCCTCTTCTTCCTCCTTTCCTTTTCACTTTACTAGATTTTTAAAAATTACAAAAGCATTACTTGATTATTGTAACACATTGAACAATGAGAGATACAGAAATATACAATACAGAATATAGAAAGCAAAGGTTAATAAGCTCCTCATTACGTATTCTAGATAATGATAATTCTTTGAGGTAACTATAGAGAAGAGATATTATATGTATTTTTTTCAAAAAATGGGGTCATATTGTACAGATTATTCAGTAACTTGCTATTTAAAATATTTTTTTATCAATTGTATTTTTTTGATTTACAATATTATTTTAGTTTTAAGTGTACAGCATAATGATTCAGTATTTTTACAGATTATACTCCATTAAAAGTTATTACAAAATAATGGCTATATATCCCTATAATATACAATATATCCTTTTTGCTTATCTATTTTATACATAGTAGTGTGTACTTCTTAATTCCGTAGCCCTATGTTGCCCCTCCCTGCTTCCCTCTCCCCACTGGTAACCACTAGTTTGTTTTCTATATCTGTGAGTCTGTTTCTGTTTTGCTACATACATTCATTTGTATTATTTTTTAGATTCCACACATAAGTGATATACAGTATTTGTCTTTCTCTGTCTGACTTATTTCACTAAGCATAATATTCTCCAGGTCCATACACATTGTGCAGATGGCAGAATTTTATTCTTTTTTATAGATGAGTAGTATTCCATTATAATATATATAATATTTTATATATATTGCATGTCTTCTTTATCCATTTGTCTGTTGATGGACACTTGGGTTGCTTCCATATCTTGGCTATAGTAAATAGTGCTGCTGTGAACATTGGGGTGCATGTATCTTTTTGAATTAGTGTTTTCGTCTTTTCTGGATAACATACGCAGGAGTGGAATTGCTGGATCATATGGTAGTTCTATTTTTAGTTTTTTAAGGACACTCCATACTGGTTTTCATAGTTCCTGCACCAATTTACATTCTCACCAGCAGTGTACAAGGGTTCTGTTTCCTCAACATCCTTGCCAACATTTGTTATTTCTGGTCTTTTTGATGATAGCTGTACTGACAGGTGAGAGGCAATATCTCATTGTGGTTTTTTTTTTTAATTTATTTATGGCTGTGTTGGGTCTTTGTTTCTGTGCGAGTGCGAGTGCGAGGGCTTTCTCTAGTTGTGGCGAGCGGAGGCCACTCTTCATCGTGGTGCGCGGGCCTCTCACTATCGCGGCCTCTCCTGTTGCGGAGCACGGGCTCCAGACGCGCAGGCTCAGTAGTTGTGGCTCACGGGCCTAGTTGCTCCGCGGCATGTGGGATCCTCCCAGACCAGGGCTCGAACGCGTGTCCCCTGCATTGGCAGGCAGATTCTCAGCCACTGCGCCACCAGGGAAGCCCCATTGTGGTTTTTATTTGCATTTCTCTAATACTTAGTGATGTTGAGCATCTTTTCATGTGCCTGTTGGCTGTTTGTATGTCTTCTTTGGAAGAATGTCTAGTCAGATCTTTTGCCCATTTTTTGATTGGGATATTTGTTTGGTTTGGTTTTTTTTTGATGTCAAGTTGTATGAGCTGTTTATATATTTTGGATACCAACCCCTTGTCAGTCCCGTCATTTGCAAATATTTTCTCCCATTCCATAGGTTGTCTTTTCATTTTGTTGATGGTTTCCTTTGCTATGTAAGAGCTTTTAAGTTTAATTAGTTCCCATTTGTTTATTTTTACTTTTATTTTTTCTGCCTTAGGAGGCAGATCCAAAAATGTGTTGCTATGATTTATATCAAAGAGTGTTCTGCCTATGTTCTCTTCTAGGAGTTTTATGGTTTCAGACCTGACATTTAGTTCGGTTTTTTTTGTATTTTTGTTTTTGGCATTTAGGTTTAATTCATTTTGAGTTTATTTTTTGTATATGGTGTGAGGAAATGTTATTTCACTTATTGAAGAGACTGTCTTTTCTCCATTGTGTATTCTTGCCTCCTTTGTCGTAAATTAATTGACCATAAGTGTGTGGGTTTATTCCTGGGCTCTCTGTTCTGTTCCATTGATCAATGTATCTGTTTTTGTACCAGTATAACGCTAATTTTTAAATTTGAATTTTATTTTATTTATTTTTTGTTACAGCAGGTTCTTATTAGTCATCAGTTTTACACACATCAGTGTATACATGTCAATCCCAATTGCCCAATTCATCCCACCACCATCCCCCCACCGCTTTCCCCCCTTGGTGTCCATACGGTTGTTCTCTACATCTGTGTCTCAACTTCTGCCCTGCAAACCAGTTCATCTGTAACATTTTTCTAGGTTCCACATATATGCGTTAATATACGATATTTGTTTTTCTCTTTCTGACTGACTTCACTCTGTATGACAGTCTTTAGATCCATCCACGTCTCTACAAATGACTCAGTTTCGTTCCTTTTTATGACTGAGTAATATTTCATTGTATATATGTACCACAGCTTCTTTATCCATTCGTCTGTTGATGGGCATTTAGGTTGCTTCCATGACCTGGCTATTGTAAATAGTGCTGCAGTGAACATTGGGGTGCATGTGTCTTTTTGAAATATGGTTTTCTCTGGGTATATGCCCAGTAGTGGGATTGCTGGATCATATGGTAATTCCATTTTTAGTTTTTTAAGGAACCTCCATACTGTTCTCCATAGTGGCTGTATCAATTTACATTCCCACCAACAGTGCAAGAGGGTTCCCTTTTCTCCACACCCTCTCCAGCATTTGTTGTTTGTAGATATTTTGATGATGGCCATTCTAACTGGTGTGAGGTGATACCTCATTGTAGTTTTGATTTGCATTTCTCTAATAATTAGTGATGAGCAGATTTTCATGTGCTTCTTGGCCATCTGTATGTCTCCTTTGGAGAAATGTCTATTTAGGTCTTCTGCCCATTTTTGGATTGGGTTGTTTGTTTCTTTAATATTGAGCTGCATGAGCTGTTTGTATATTTTGGAGATTAATCCTTTGTAGGTTGATTCGTTTGGGAATATTTTCTCCCATTCTGAGGGTTGTCTTTTCGTCTTGTTTTTGGTTTCCTTTGCTGTGCAAAAGCTTTGAAGTTTCATTAGGTCCCATTTGTTTATTTTTGTTTTTATTTCCAATACTCTAGGAGGTGGATCAAAAAAGATCTTGCTGTGATTTATGTCAAAGAGTGTTCTTCCTATGTTTTCCTCTAAGAGCTTTATAGTGTCCAGTCTTACATTTAGGTCTTTAATCCATTTTGAGTTTATTTTTGTGTATGTTGTTAGGGAGTTTTCTAATTTCATTCTTTTACATGTAGCTGTCCAGTTTTCCCAGTACCACTTATTGAAGAGGCTGTCTTTTCTACATTGTATATTCTTGCCTCCTGTATCAAAGATAAGCTGACCATATGTGTGTGGGTTTATCTCTGGGTTTTCTATCCTGTTCCATTGATCTATATTTCTGTTTTTGTGCCAGTACCATATTGTCTTGAGTATGGTAGCTTTGTAATATAGTCTGAAGTCAGGGAGTCTGATTCCTCCAGCTCCATTTTTCTCCCTGAAGATTGCTTAGGCTATTCAGGGTCTTTTGTGTCCCCATACAAATTTTAAGATTTTTTGTTCTAGTTCTGTAAAAAATGTCATTGGTAATTTGATAGGGATTGTATTGAATCTGTAGATTGCTTTGGGTAGTATAGTCATTTTCACAATATTCACTCTTCCAATCCAGGAACATGGTATATCTCTCCATCTGGTTGTATCATCTTTGATTTCTTACATCAGTGTCTTATAGTTTTCTGAGTACAGGTCTTTTACCTCCTTAGGTAGGTTTATTCCTAGGTATTTTATTCTTTTTCTTGCAATGGTGAATGAGATTGTTTCCTTAATTTCTTTTTCTGATCTTTCATTGTTAGTGTATAGGAATGCAAGAGATTTCTGTGCATTAATTTTGTATCCTGCAACTTTACCAAATTCATTAATTAGCTCTAGTAGTTTTCTGGTGGCATCTTTAGGATTTTCTATGTATAGTATCATGTCATCTGCAAACAGTGACTGTTTTACTTCTTCTTTTCCAATCTGCATTCCCTTTATTTCATTTTCTTCTCTGATTGCTGTAACTAGGACTTCCAAAACTATGTTGAATAGTGGTGGTGAGAGTGGACATGCTTGTCTTGTTCCTGATCTTAGAGGAAATGCTTTCAGTTTTTCACCATTGAGAATGATGTTTGCTGTGGGTTTGTCATATATGGCCTTTATTTTGTTGAGGTAGTTTCCCTCTATGCCCACTTTCTGGAGAGTTTTTATCATAAATGTGTGTTAAATTTTGTCAAAAGCTTTTTCTGCATCTATTGAGATGATTCTATGGTATTTATTCCTTAATTTGTTAATATGGTGTATCACATTGATTGATTTGCATATATTGAAGAATCCTTACATCCCTGAGATAAATCCCACTTGATCATGGGGTATGATCCTTTTAATGTGTTGTTGGATTCTGTTTGCTAGTGTTTTGTTGAGGAGTTTTGCATCTATATTCATCAGTGATATTGGTCTATAATTTTCTACTTTTGTAATATCTTTGTCTGGTTTTGGTATCAGCATGGTGGTGGCCTTGTAGAATGCATTTGGGAGTGGTCCTTCCTCTGCAATTTTTTGGAAGAGTTTGAGAAGAATGGGTGTTAGCTCTTCTCTAAATGTTTGATAGAATTCACCTGTGAAGCCACCTGGTCCTGGACTTTTGTTTGTTGGAAGATTTTTAGTCACGGTTTCAATTTCATTACTTGTGATTGGTCTGTTCATATTTTCTATTTCTTCCTGGTTCAGTCTTGGAAGGTGATACCTTTCTAAGAATTTGTCCATTTCTTCCAGGTTGTCCATTTTATTGGCATAGAGTTGCTTGTAGTAGTCTCTTAGGATGCTTTGTATTTCTGCGGGTGTCTGTTGTAACTTCTCCTTTTTCATTTCTCATTTTATTGATTTGAGTCCTCTCCCTCTTTTTCTTGATGAGTCTGGCTAATGGTTTATCAATTTTGTTTATCTTCTCAAAGAACCAGCTTTTAGTTTTATTGATCTTTGCTGTTGTTTTCTTTGTTTCTATTTCATTTATTTCTGCTCTGATCTTTATGATTTCTTTCCTTCTGCAATTGATGGGTTTTGTTTGTTCTTCTTTCTCTAGTTCCTTTAGGTGTAAGGTTAGATTGTTTATTTGAGATTTTTCTTGTTTCTTGAGGTAGGCTTGTATAGCTATAAACTTCCCTCTTAGAACTGCTTTTGCTGCATCCCGTAGGTTTTGGATCTTCGTGTTTTCATTGTCATTTGTCTCTAGGTATTTTTTGATTTCCTCTTTGATTTCTTCAGTGATCTCTTGGTTATTTAGTAAAGTATTGTTTAGCCTCCATGTGTTTGTGTTTTTTACGTTTTTTCCCCTGTAATTCATTTCTAATCTCATAACGTTGTGGTCAGAAAAGATACTTGATATGATTTCAATTTTCTTAAATTTACCGAGGCTTGATTTGTGACCCAAGATGTGATCTATCCTGGAGAATGTTCCGTGCGCAGTTGAGAAGAAAGTGTAATCTCCTGTTTTGAGATGGAATGTCCTATACATATCAATTAAATCTGTCTGGTCTATTGTGTCATTTAAAGCTTCTGTTTCCTTACTTATTTTCATTTTGGATGATCTGTCCATTGGTGTAAGTGAGGTGTTAAAGTCCCCCACTATTATTGTGTTACTGTTGATTTCCTCTTTTATAGGTGTTAGCAATTGCCTTATGTTTTGAGGTGCTCCTCTGTTGGGTGCATATATATTTATAATTGTTATATCTTCTGCTTGGATTGATCCCTTGATCATTATGTAGTGTCGTTCCTTGTCTCTTGTAACATTCTTTATTTTAAAGTCTGTTTTATCTGATGTGAGTATTGCTACTCCAGCTTTCTTTTGATTTCCATTTGCATGGAATATCTTTTTCCATCCCCTCACTTTCAGTCTGTATGTGTCCCTAGGTGTGAAGTGGGTCTCTTGTAGACAGCATATAGATGGGTCTTGTTTTTGTATCCATTCAGCAAGGCTGTGTCTTTTGGTTGGAGCATTTAATCCATTCACGTTTAAGGTAATTATCGATATGTATGTTCCTATGACCATTTTCTTAATTGTTTTGGGTTTGTTTTTGTAAGTCCTTTTCTTCTCTTGTGTTTCCTACTTAGAGAAGTTCCTTTAGCATTTGCTGTAGAGCTGGTTTGGTAGTGCTGAATTCTCTTAGCTTTTGTTTGTGTGTAAAGCTTTTGATTTCTCCATGGAATCTGAATGAGATCCTTGCCTGGTAGAGTAATCTTGGTTGTAGGTTCTTCCCGTTCATCACTTTAAGTATATCATGCCACTCCCTTCTGGCTTGTAGAGTTTCTGCTGAGAAATCAGCTGTTAACCTTATGGGAGTTCCCTTGTATGTTATTTGTCATTTTTCCCTTGCTGCTTTCAATAATATTTCTTTGTCTTTAATTTTTGCCAATTTGATTATTATGTGTCTCTCCATGTTTCTCCTTGGGTTTATCCTGTATGGGACTCTCTGCACTTCCTGGACTTGGGTGGCTGTTTCGTTTCCCATACTAGGGAAGTTTTCGACTATATTCTCTTCAAATATTTTCTTGGGTCCTTTCTCTCTCTCTTCTCCTTCTGGGACCCCTATAATGCGAGTGTTGTTGCATTTAATGTTGTCCCAGAGGTCTCTTAGGCTGTCTTCATTTGTTTTCATTCTTTTTTCTTTATTCTGTTCCGCAACCGTGAATTCCACCATTCTGTCTTCCAGGTCACTTATCCGTTCTTCTGCCTCAGTTATTCTGCTATTGATTCCGTGTGGTATATTTTTCATTTCAGTTATTGTATTGTTCATCTCTGTTTGTTTGTTCTTTATTCTTCTAGGTCTTTGTTAAACATTTCTTGCATCTTCTCGATCTTTGCCTCCATTGTTTTTCCGAGGTCCTGGATCATCTTCACTATCATTATTCTGAATTCTTTTTCTGGAAGGTTGCCTATCTCCACTTCATTTAGTTGTTTTTCTGGGTTTTATCTTGTTCCTTCATCTGGTACATAACCCTCTGTCTTTTCATCTTGTCTATCTTTCTGTGAATGTGGTTTTTGTTCCACAGGCTTCAGGATTGTAGTTCTTCTTGCTTCTGCTGTCTGCCCTCTATATAATGCTATTTTGATTACTGTAGCTCTGTAGTATAGTCTGAAGTCTAGGAGGGTGATCCGTCCAGCTTTGTTCTTTTTTTCACAAGATTGCTTTGGCAATTCACGGTCATTTATAGTTCCATATGAATTTTAGGATTATTCTAGTTCTGTGGAAAATGTCACGGGTTTTTTGATAGGGATTGCATTCAATCTGTAGATTGCTTTGGATAGTATTACCATTTTAACAATATTAATTCTCCTGATCCAAGAACATGGAATATCTTCCATTTCTTTGTATCATCTTCAGTTTCCTTCATCAGTGTTTTATAGTTTTCAGAGTTTAGGTCTTTCACCTCCTTGGTTAAGTTTTTCCTAGGTATTTTATTCTTTTTGTTGCAATTACAATGAGATTGTTTTTTTACTTTCTCTTTCTGATAGTTTATTATTAGTATATAAAAAGCAACAGATTTCTGTAGACTAGTTTTGTATTCTGCAACTTTGCTGAATTCATTTATTAGTTCTAGTAGTTTTTTGGTGGAGACTTTAGAGTTTTCTACAAAAAGTATTATGTATCTGCAAGTAGTGACAGTTTTATTTCTTTCCTTCCATTTTGGGTGGCTTTTATTTCTTTTTCTTGTCTGATTGTTGTGGTTAGGACTTCCAATACTATGTTAAATAGAAGTGGCGAGAGTGGGCATCCTTGTCTTGTCCCTGAATTTAGAGGAAAGGCTTTCAGCTTTTCACCCTTGAGTATCATGTTAGCTGTGGGTTTGTCATAAATGGCCTTTATTATGTTGAGATATATTCACTCTATACCTGCTCTGATGAGACTTTTTATCATGAATGTATATTGAATTTTGTCAGATGCTTTTTCTGCATGTATTGAGATGATCTTGTGAATTTTTTCATTCCTTTTGTTAGCGTTGTATATCATGTTGATTGATTTGAGAATATTGAACCATCCTTGCCTCCCTGGAATAAATCCAACTTTATCATGGGCTTTCAGTAGGTAACAGTGGAAACTGCCTGGTGTAGGCAGTCAGGAATTTGCTGAACGATATTGGGCAGCTCACAGAATCAGTAGAAGGTCTTTATAAACACACTTGAGACCAATTTTTCAGGAGCAGCACACGAAACAGCACTGAAGAACTGGCCTGGGGAGAACATTCACTACTATGGTGTGGCCTCTGATGCCCTCTCAACCCCTCTTGGCTCCTGCAAAATCAGTTAACCTCACAGAGCCTGTTCCCTCAGGTGGTTTAGTTCTGAATCTTAAGATTCATGCAGCTGTATGTAATTGGCTGAATACAGGTAGGATGGCTGTGGCCCATCTGCAAGGGGTACTGGGAAAGTGGGGTTTCTGAATTCCACTGTATGAAGGTGGGTTAAAATTGGTAATGTGGTAAGCTATTAATATGTAGGATGAATATTCTAAAGAGTTTAGGTATCACAAATTATAGATATCCATTACACCTTTTATTCTTCTTTTAAGTTACAAATATTTTTCTCTAGTGTATATTTTGGCTTTGTTTATATCTCCTGTCATGTAATCACAAAAAAAAGATACATATAAGAAAATTATGTTTCTCTCCCTTTATGGCTTCTAGGTTTTCTTTGTTTAAGAAGTTCTCTAGGGCTTCCCTGGTGGCGCAGTGGTGGGAAGTCTGCCTGCCGATTCGGGGGACGTGGGTTCAGGCCCTGGGCCGGGGGGGGTCCCGCGTGCCACGGAGTGGCAGAGCCTGTGCGCCACAGCTGTGGAGCCTGCACACTGGGGCCTGTGAGCCATGACTGCTGAGGCCTGTGTGCCTGGAGCCCGTGCTCTGCGGCAGGGGAGGCCACGTTGGTGGGGGGCCTGTGCGCCGCGGAGTGGAGTTGCCCCAGCTCACTGCGGGTAGGGGGGGCCCCGCGTGCAGCGGCGGGGGCCCAGGTCAGCCAAGGATAAATTGATTAATTAATTAAAACAACAACAACAACAACAACAGCTGTCACTTGAAAAAAAACCTTAAAAAAAAAAGTTCTGTAACATGCCAAGGTTATAGAAATATTAAAAAATTTTTTCTTTGTTTTGTATGTGAAATAAATTGGACTCTGTTTTTTTTTTTTTTAGATTAACATCAGCACCCAAAAAACTAGTTTTTCTCCCTGTGAATGGAAATGCCAATGTATTTTGTAATACATTACATTCTTATATAAGTGGATATATTTCTTGACTTTCTACTTTCTTCTACTTTTCTATTTTATTCTTGTGCAAATCTAGACTGTTTTGATTATAAAAGTTTTTAATACTTTTTATAGTTTTAATAGTATGCTTTATTTTAATGGTGGTTTTATAGTAGAGATTTTATTGCTATCTCAAAATTGTATTTTTTATATGAAATTTAAAATAATTTTGCTCAGTACTAAAAAAAACAAGTTGGAATTCTGACTGAAGTTGCATTGCATTTGGTAAGGGTTGGCCACATTATGAGACCAAGTCTTCCCATCCAAGAACACGGTCTGTCTCTCTGTTCAGTTCTTTTCTGCATCTTTTAATGAGACTTCTTAGCTTTCTTCCTATAGGTCATGTATCTTTCTTATTAAATTAATTCCTAGGTAAGTTATAAGTTTCATGGTTTTTATGAATGGAACACTCTACCATTTCAAATAATAAATGGTGACTAGTAGTATAGACAAAAGCAATTGATTTTTGTGTATTTATTCTGCACCACGATGTCTTCCCAAATTTTCTTAATTGCAGCTTGATAGTAGAGTTTCATGGGTCAAGTAAAGACATTTTTGTTGTTCTTTTTCTAATATTTATACGAATTATTTAATATTTTTTATTTTATTGAGTAAGTGGAAATCACCTAAAAGCTTACTAAAATAGTACAAAATGGAAAATACAGATAAAAATTTGACTTATGATACAAATAAATGTTCTCAATAAAATGCTAATATATGAGTCATAAGAAATATGAGAAGTAGGGTTTAGTCCAGGAATGCATGAATGATTCAATACCATAACAACATCAAAAAATTAAATGAGATAACTCACATGATTATAGTTATAGTTGTTAGTCACTTTTAAAAAATCAGCAATTATTTCATAAAGAATGTTAACTATAAAAGAAATAGAAGGAAATTACTTGTATAATACAAACTATTACAGGAAATAGCTACAAAGATCATAATAAACAGTTATATGCTTAAATAATTTTTTACTGAAATTAACAATAAGTCAGAGATGATACTCATTTAATTTCAGCATGTGGTTTGTCTAGGAAAGAAAATTACTCTTCTGATAGTATGGTGTTTTAGAAAGTATCTTCCTTTACATAATTCTTAGTTCAAAAAAAAAAAACTACCTGTTTCTTAAATGCGTTTTTTTTTTTCATTGTCTATTTTGGACCCTTTTCTGCTCTGCACATATTCTCTGGGTAGTTTTAAACATTCTCTTGGCTTTAATTATCATCTTTTTGCTGATGACTGTCAAACAGCTCTCTCTCCTGAGCTTCAGATTCACATATGTACCTGCCTACTAGATGTTCCACCTGGAGATCCTACAAGCACCTCCACTGAAATACAACCAGAGTGAACCCACCATGCCTAAGATGTTACCCTAGGATTCTTTCCCCTCAGTATTACCTGTCTCAAGGAATTAGGCTACTCTTCTTGCTCAAACCAGAAATAGGGAGTTGTCCTTGACTCCTCTACTCTCTGTCCCCACCTCCACCTCTAATTCCCAAGTTCTAAAATATTCCTCAAAGCACTCCATCACTCTCCGTCTCCACCGACCCTTCTCTAGTTTTGGAAAACATTTACAAGACCTCCCTGTTAGTAATGAGCCACAGTTCTGAAAATGCAGATTCAGTGGCTTCCAAATCATTTTTATTCTCAACCCTCCAACTCTGTTCTCTGGCCACAATGAATTTCTTCTAGTTACTTGAACACACCATGCTTTCTTGGTTCTGTGTCTTTGCATACTGGAATTCCTAACTAGAACACTCTTGTTTATTAACTAGCTTACTGCTCTTTATCCTTCAGGTCTCTGCTTAACAAAAGCAACACCAGCAATAATGTCAATGAAAACAATGTTAATGACAGCAGACAGAGTCTGCTTACCATGTGCCAGGCACTCTGATAAATGCTTCAAATACATCCTCCCACTTTATCTTCTCTGCAACCCTGTGAGATGAGAAATTTTATCCCATTCTCACACATGAAGAATCTGAGGCTTAGAGACTTTAAGCATTTTCCCGATGTCATGGAGCCTTTATGTGGAGGGGTTAGGATTTTAACATAGGTCTCTCTCACTCCCTCTGGAGTTTATTGTCTTTAGATATCATCTGCTCCAGAAAGCATTCCTCCACAAGTGTCCTTTCTCCTTTATGTTCATCTGCACATCACACTGCCTCTCTCCTAGTCTATTTGGGCTGCTATAGTAAAATGCTATAGACTGGATGGCTTATCAACAACAAGCATTTATTTCTCATAGTTTTGGAGGCTGGAATGTCCAAGACTGTGTCACTGGCTTTGTTGTCTGGTGAGGGCCCACTTCCTGGTTCATAGGTAGCTATCTTTTCACTGTGTTACATGGTGTAGGGGGCTAGGGATCTCTGTTTGGTCTCTTTTTTAAGGGCACTAATCCCATTCATGAAGGCTCCTTCCTCATGACCTAATCATCCCCCAAAGCCCCATATCTTAATACCATCACATTGGAGGTTGGGATTTCAAAATATGAATTTTGGGAGGCACAAACATTCAAACCATAGCACTGTTTTAACACACTCACCACTCTTAGGATAATCACTTATTCCATCCTCTGTGTCTCCAACTAGTTTATAATCACTGTAAAATCAGGGGATGTTTGTCCTTTTATTCCTAGCACCAACTGCAGTTCCTGGCACATAGTAGGTGCTTAATACATACTTGATATATAACCCAGATGTCACTGGGGCCTCACTGTCCTTTTGCCACCCATGGCCTTTGGAGGTCTAGCATTCTTCCTTCAATTCCTTCTAATTCTAGCCATTATTTACGCGTTGGTCCCTTCTCTCTCTGCTTCTGCATAGTAGCCTGTCATCTTGGTTAACCCTATGTCCCATCTTTTTCTGTTTTCTCTCAAAAATCCTACCTCAGTTATGATTTCATGAGTTTGTTAATTTTACTAAAGTCTTGAGGACCTTAGGGAGGGATCATGTTACTCACAGCCTCCCATCCTCTTTCTTCCTGGTTTTCTTCTTATTCTCTGCTGCCTTAATTCCTTAACCCATGACTCTCCCTGCCGTGTTAACAGCCAGGTAGGTATGACTTTTTATGACTTCCTGGAATTCTGGTAATAAACATGCTGCCAACCCATTACAGTTGAATGAATGAATGAAGATGTAAATGAATGAATAAGTCCAGGCTGAAGCTTTGGGCCTAGGTCTACCTCGGATGATTTTAAACCACCCAAAAAAGTTTCTTTAAGGCTGAATCATTGAACATATTGATAATACCACATCTGGCAAAAACATATCAGTATATATTTTCATGGGCAATTCTGTTTAGCTGTCCTTTAGATATTATAAGGGATAATTGTTTTTTCAAAGTGTACGTTCATCTGTTTTGGGCTCTGCGACTGTGGGGAATGTGTCTTATACTTCTTTGTGTCTGCTACATGATGAAGCAAAATGCCTTGTGTAGACAAGGCACTCACTTGATGGTGAGTTGATTGATTAAATAATTATTCCACCTATAGACACTTCTGTAGTGCGTTACCTGATGAGTGTCTATTTCAATATGACGATGGCTATGACCTTCGTGTAGTTCATTAGCAAATGAAAAGTATGCTCATTTCCATGGAAGGAAATGAGAATATAAAAAATGTGGTTCTATTTGTAGTACCATTACTGTCTTACTGTTTGATTAAGAACAAATTCTTAACCTTTTAATGCTACGAGTTACCTATGACTCTGATCTCAAGGGCTACTGCAGTACCAAAACCCTGGGGATGATAGGATAATAACCCTGACCTATTTGAACGTATAAAAATAGACCACAAATGAGGGAACTCATTGACCAGAATTAATCAGAAGTGGAGGAGAGGTGATGTCTTTAGAAACAAACAAACAAGCAAAGAAGCAAACAAGCAGTTTCAAAATCACATTTTGTAATCATAACGATTCCCTGTGTGAGTATCACCATTTTGCTGATAAGGCTATTGAGGCTGAGAAATGTTAAGTAATTTGAGCCAAGTCATATAACTAGTAAGAGACAGCTCTTCCTAGCCTACTACTATCTCTCCTCCCGCACCCTCCTACATCCACCCGTTATTCATTGTCACCTTCTCAGTTTTGATATGTTTGTGGTAGGATGCCTAAAGCCATGACATCTCAATTCTTCAGGAAAAAGAAAACAGATTTACTCTGAACTGAAGTGGCAGCTGAAAATGAGGAACCTGTTAATGAAATCTTTGAACATTACTTGTTGTCATGCATCTGATGTGCATTTACTGAACCCCTTTTCTGTGCCAGGCACCTTGCTGTGTCCTAGGGATGTGCAAAGAAGAGAGAAGCAGGCTCACTGCCTTTCAGAGGATTCTGAGTCCTGAAGGGTGAGAACTTTTCCAGATGGACAGGGGGAGGAAGGATATTCCAGGTGGAGGGAAGAAGCAGGCACAACGGCAGAGAAACAGGAATGTCTGCATTTGGCAGCTGTGAGTGTTTCAGTCTAGCTGGAGGGCCAAGCACCACTGTGGAAGTGAAAGCGAAGGAGAGTGGAAAGACGAGTAGAGAAAGAATCAAGGACAATCCTGAGTTGAGGAATTTGGCTTTACTTGGGCTTTACCTGTTGCTAATGGAGATCCAGCAAAGAATTTTAAATGGAAAACTCTTAGGATCAAATTTACATTTTAGAAACAATGTATTGATATTGAGGAGGAAAGTGGTAGGTAGTGGGGATGGGAGAAAGAATGGAGACTGTTGAGGTGCAGGAGGCTATTGCTGTGAATTGGAAGTTGAAAGCCACTTGTCCTTTGGCAGGTAAGTGGGGATGTTACATTATTAGTTTTACTCAGTGATTGATTTGGGTAGTAGACTCAGGAAGCTTGGTATATTTTGGTATTTTAAAGTTGTCACTGAGCAATAATTCCAGTTGTTCTTTCTTCTAAATTGAAGCTTACCCAAGTGATTTTTTGGCCTTCTTTGTACTAAAGGCTGTGATGTTTCTTTTTGCTAATGTCTTTTCTTTTTTTGCTTCCATTGACTGTTTAAATCCTTTTCTGCCCATTTACCGTTTATATCATAACCTCCTGTGTTTGTTCCTAATGTGTTATAATTCTTCATAATCTGGTCTTCGCCTGATCCCAGTTCTCTCTAATATTTCTTTTTTCTCCCTTGAGGAAAGTATATCCATTTTTGGTTTCAAATGCTCATCACCTTTTGTAAATATTGAGGCAGCGATTCAATTTAATTTTAAAAATAATGTTTTTCTATTTCTTCTTCTGTCAATAAATTACCTTTGTCATCTTTTAAAGCTGTATTGTCTCATAATTTTCTTCTGTGCTCTTGTTGTTCCATTTTGTTGTTCCCCAGAGGGTGTAAGAATATATATTGATATAATGAACAATGTGGAAATAAAAAAAAAAACAACAAGAAGAATTTAGGGTCATATTTGTACTCTACAGTGTTTACTAGTGATCTATTTCAAAATAAAACATATATTTCAGTCCTGATGAATCAAATATTTAAGAAACATTCTTTAAGTGGAGAAATATACATGGAAAAAATCACTCCTGACCCTGAGAGGCCTCTTTGGAAGATTCTAGCCATGGATGATTTAACTTCGATTTTAGTCCTGCTTCTTCTACCAAGGGTTATCGTAGCAAACATTGCTCATGAGGGTTCTGGGAGCATCAACGGGGGTCAGAGATCAAAAAACATAAGATACAATATTAGATAAAATATTAGCAGCCCTGGAAATATTCACAAAGTCATATATTATGTTAGAGCTACTGTATTCCATAGGAAAATAAGAATGGGAAATTGCAGAAGCCACTTTCTTTTTTATTACGGAAATTAAAGGTCTAATTTACAATGATAAATTAATGTAAATAGCCATTGATACCATTTTATTAGTTCAGGTGCTTGGTGTATGAACATATAATAAATATAACAGGATTTTTATAGAGTCTGCGTTAGTAATTTTATATATATACATATATATGTATATAGATTATATATATATTATGAGGTTTTAAAAATTTACAGAACTGCAAAGATGCTCTGAGCAACCCTTAAAGTTCATATTAAACCATGTTTGTGAAAGTTAATTAATACATACTTTCGCTTCTTCTCTGCCAATCACATGGTGGTGTGTGATGATGCTGGTGCTTACGATAATGATGGTAACAGCTCTCAGTTCTTTGTACCTAATGAGCACGTTGGCACTCTCTGCAGTGTATGCATGGTGCCACTTAACCTTCCCATCCCTGCAGTTTAGGCATTATTCTCATTATACAGATGACGGAAAAGAGGCACAGAGAGCTAGAGGAGAACTTGTCCAAGGTCACATAAGTGTGTCATAGAACTGGGCATAAAGGTTAGTTCTGCCTGCTGTCAAAGGTTGTCTTCTGCTGTTGACCACAGGACATTGGCCATAAAGGGACATGGAGTGTGAAAAGAGGTGGAGAATGACTCCATTTAACTCATAGTAAGCTTTTTTTCCACTGGCAGTGTTTACAAAGAATCCTGATGACAACTCTGCATGGTTTCTTTTTGTCTTACATGATATGTTATATAGATTTCCGTGCTATATGACCCAGAGGGTCATTATGTACTTCATAAGCATTTGTCTGGGCAAAATGTGACAGCCTTTGTTCTTGTTCTCTATCATCTCCCTTGAGCTTACTTGAGAATGTGTGCCTATACTGGTGAAAGTAGAGAATTAAATCATTATTGATTCAGTAAACTTGAGCTGAATTGTTTAGATTATTTTCTTTCTTTGTTTTACTTTCTTTAACCTTTAAAAAATTGACATATGTAATATATATGCAAAAAAGTAAAAATAATACGTACATGTAATTTAAAATAATTAGAAGAGGAATATCCATATACTCAAAGAACCCAGCTTGCCAAATAGGACAATACCAATATCTTGATCTTTCTGGAGCACATCTCTCTCCCTCCCTCCCAGAGTGAACCATTATCCTGAATTGTATACTTAACACTCCTTCGCTTTTATTCATGATTTTATCATATGTGTAGTTATTCCTGTATATTGTGATGTTTTACTTTTGAACTCATTAGACATTTGAGATTCATTTTAATGCTTGTAGTTACAGTTTTTCATTTTCACTGCTTAGTATTTTATTAATACTATGTGAGGTATCAATATTCCACAATCAACCCATTCTATTATCAATAGGCATTGGAGTTTTCACACATTTTTGCTGCACCATATATGGTTGCTATGAACATTTTTGTACATGTCTTCTGATGCACATATATAAGGGTTTCTTCTGAATATTGTCTAAGAAGGAAATTGATGGATCATACTATATATACATTTTCTCATCTAGTAGGTCAGGCTGAATTATTTTCTAAAGTGGTTGTACCAATTTTCATTCTATTTTTATATGATTATTGGCCATCTATGTTTCCTCTTCTGGTAAAATGTCTATTCCTGCCTGTTCCTCATTTTTCTAATAGGTGTTAGTCCTTTCTTTGTTATTCCTGTCCCATGAATTAAAAAAATGTATCTGGATACTAATTTTTTGTCGCTTGTATGTGTTGTCTCTCAGTTTTTGGCTTGTTAAATAAGAAGTTCTTGCTCCAAGTCCCTCTCCTCCCTTCCTGCTTCTTTTCCCCAGAATAGTCAGAAACCTTGGGTAACGAAATGAGAAAGAAGCAGCAGGGAGAGACAGAAAAAGCTGACCACACCCCTTACCTGTCAGAACTTTCTCCCTGCAGCAGACCCCAAAATGAAGATATAACTTGAAATAAAGATGGAAGCTTTGGCAACAACATGGGACCACAAATTCAAAGTGCAGAGCTGAGAGTAGTTTTGGTGACTTAAAGTCAGTGTAGGACTTTGAATTACCTAAGAGTGACTGGCATAGTCATAAAAGACTGCCCAAGGTTTTAAACGGAAGAGGGGGGAATCTTTCCCTGCATCATATATTTTAAAGGGCTAGTAGGAGACAAAATTAGGTTGTATTATAATTAAATTTCACAAGTCCTGATTGTTCAGTATACACATTCATTTGACACAGATTTGTTGAGGACCTGTCAAGTATTGGACATTAGATCAGGCCATGGGTATAGAAGGGAGTAAGGTAAGCACGACTACTGCCCTGGGGAGCCTGACATCTTGTGTAGATCAGAAAACCTTTGGGAAGGAGAAAGTGATTGCCTGAATCTCTCCTCAAGTCCCTGGCAGAACTTTGGCAATGCTACTTGTGGGAATTATAGCTTCGATGACTAGCCACTTTAGTCTAAATTTGTATGAGAGTAAAACTTAGAAAGAAGGATAAGGTGGGAAGAAGGCTAAGGGGTCTTGTATCCCTCCCATATCTGCATGTTTCTCTATACAAGAAGGAAATTAACCAAGGGAATGTGAATTTATTCATTGTCACACAATGATTCAGTTAGTTTTAGCTGTATATCATGAGTTAAGTTGAAAATCTCAGTGGAACTGTACAATAGGACATAATTGTAACTAATCACTTGCTCAGAGACTAATCATGTTTAATGTCAATGAGCATAGCCCTTTCTGCAGATAATCATGTTTTAATTTCAAAAGTAAGAGTACTAATAGAATTAAATGAGAAACCAATAATAGTCTACTGCTGACAGATTAGTGTCAGGATAAAGTGACTTGGTAGTAGCTATAAGGGGAAAAAACATTTACAAATACTGTAATTTAAGATAATAAAGATACTAAAAGATAAAATAAAGTTTTTGTAGCTTCAGTGTCATTGAAACAGATACAGCTAGGCATGTACTCTGTGCAACTCCTTTGGAAGTGAGTTAAATCAGAATATTAAGTTGAAGTTTTAGGCAAGATATCAAGTTACAATAATTGCTACATCCCAATGGATATGTTGGACCATATGCAGGATTTACCAAGGAGGCATGAGAAAATTGGTTAGAAGTCTCTTGAACTACTTCATCCACTGAGGGTATAAAATTATTGAGAGAGTACAGATGGAGAGAGCTATTTGTAAAAAATTTTTTTTCTGGAGAGAGAGAGCTTTTCTGTGAATCCTATCGTCTACAGGGTGAAGATGTGGATAAGTGCTATTTCCTACACCCAAGCTTGAGGAGAGTGGCCTCATTACATCTACCCATAATGCTTACTGCATAACTCATGTATTTGGGTATGCATTCTGACATGCTGCCTTGGAAATCCAAACGGCAAGAGAGATGTACTGTTGAATGATTTTGGCAGCAGAAGGAGTGTGGCTGCTGGTGGGGACTGACCTGCACCCTAGAGTTGATCAGGATTTAGGGTGTATGAATGTTTCCTTTGGACCAGATGAGGGTCATGCAGGAGCTGGCATGGAGCCATTTTGAATTTTACTCAGTAAAATACAGACATACAAACAATCTGGGAATTGCTTTAAAATATTCCAAGGGAAAAAAGGGAGGTAGAAAAATGTTGATAATTGTTGAAGCTGGATGTTTGGTGCACGAAGGTTCACTGTATCATTCTCTCTACTTTGGGAATGCTTGCAAACATCCGTAATAGAAAGTTTAGAAAATTCTGCTCAAGAGGACTCCTAGGGAAAGGCAATGAGATTCCAACAGAGAAAGTCTGGCATGTACCTCCCAGCAAACTGAGGGTTGAGGGAGCACAGTGGCTGGAGGAATAAAATGCATTGTCTTTGTCAAGAGAACTTCAGGAGTCTACCTAATGCTTGGGAATCTGTGCAGAATGTGTGAAAGTAACCCACATGGGGAAATTTCCCTTTAAACATTTCTCTGGCCCAGACATTGAGAGGCCATCATTGACAGTACCAGTCAAGTAATAACTATCCTGTCCCCATTCATTTGTCCTTTCTCTCTTTCAAAAACAGGACTGGCAAGTGGAAGAGAAGGGAAGTAAGAGAGAGAAGAAACATGGAAGGAAGGAAGGAAGAGAGGGAGAAGAGGAGGAGGTAAGTAAAGGGGAGAGAGAAGCTTCACACCCTGTTGCAAGTTGGGGCAGGCAGCTTACGTGCAGTCAGCTCAGTTAGGAAGAAGTGGAAACATCAGATGGAGAAAGAGAACAGGAAGACCACACCTCTCCTCCCATGTCAGGGACCTGCATGCTACAGGATTTTATTGGGAAGGGGAGAACGTTTTTAATTCTTAAATCAAAATCATAGTTTTGATTAATACATGAGACTGGACAATTTTAATTACTGAATTGACATCTGGTTTGTGAACTAAAGTATCTACAGGACTTTATAATATCTAAGAGTGGCTTACAAAATAATGGGTCTGTCCCTGGGTTTTCCTCCAGAGACAAGAGAATAGCTACCTGTATTGAGTCCACTGAGAAGTTTTAAAGAGGTAGATTGAAAAAGAAAAAAAAAAGACAAACCAAGAGGCTTCTGGTTTAGATTGCAAGTATTCTGCTTGTTCAGTCTGTTTTATACATTACTGTCTCATTTTGACCTCATATCCACCTTCTGGAAGACCAGGGGAAGTATTATTCACTGCATTTTACCAGTAAAGAAATTAACTTGGAAAGAAGATGAGTGATATGCCTAGGATCACTGTGTTATTAATTGTCTGAAGCAAAGCTAGAACTTGCGTCTTTAACTATTTTCTGGTCCACAGTTTTTGCACATTGTCTCTTAATGTCCTGGGGATTTAGAGAAACCCTTAGAAATGGGCTAAAAGAGTTAAGGAGTCCTCTGGAGTTATGGAGAAGCACTGGGGCCAACTTGTGGGTTCTGCCGTCTCCCTGGAACCTGGCCCCTCCACGTTCTGGGGCTTTGTCTTCTCTCCAGGGATCTTGGAGGTTGAGAGTTGATTCATGGCTAGAGAAAGCCACTGGGGCCAACCAGTGCAGCCTTTATTTCCTGGAATTAAACATCAGAGGAGGTTCTTGGAGGTTGTGATTTTCTCCTGTCAGCCCAGCATTGATCAATCAGTCAGCCAGCCAGTCAATCATTGAATTGCTCATGGAGCATTAATTGAACACCTACTCTGCTAAGCTGTAAAATGTGCATGTTCCTTGCCATCCGTACTGCTGGAGAGTGTACCTGTAGAGCGACTGCCTATCTAATGCATCCACTAGATCCCTAAGGTGGAGATGTGGGCATTAATTAGTTAGTTCAGAGATAGATAATTGTTGGATAAATTAACGAGCATCTACAATGTACCACTACTGTGCTTGGCACTGGAGATGTAATGGTTAGGGGGAAAAAAGAAAAGAAAAGAAAAAAAAGAAGAAAAAAAAAATGCAGTCCCTAGCCTTATGGGATATACAGTCTAGGAAGAGAAATAGACGTTAATGAAGGACTCAACACAAATAAAAGCTGAATGTTAGCTGTGATAAGCGCAAAGAAGAAGAGGTACATTGTGTTACGAGAATCTAGTACGTACAAGGGCTTGAGCTCTGGATAGCTGAGTCAGGGCAAGTTGAAGGAATTTAACTTTTCATTAGCACAGATTAACTCGGCGCCTTCTGTTGGGGTCAGGGAGGGGGAAAGGGAGATGATTTTTGAAGACTTCCCCTCCAGTAATGTTGTCTTTCTTCTCTGAGAAAAACAGACTATTAATACAAATAGAATTAAAATTGAATTAATGTCCATGGGGAGAGCATCTTACTTTCATTGATCTAGGACACATGAAAAATCTGAACTTAGTACTTTTGTAACTTCTGTGCTTTTAATTTCTGTGGAATAAGCTCTTTGTTATGCTGTAGGCTTTGAGAGAGCAGGAATTAAGTCTGAGACTTAATTTCTTTTTAATGAACATGGTGACAAAAAAAAAAAAAACTTTGGCAGGACTCAGCAGCAGTCTCCCCTTCCTGAGGCAGAGGAGGGGGTGGCAGAGAAGACAGGAGGATATGAGTTGAGAAGCAAACAATCCCCCACAGCAGCCTCAGGGGTTGGCAGGTCTTTGTGAAGAAGACAGAGCACAAAAGACGCAGGGTCTCAACAGGCCTATTTGTGATCCAGGGTTAAATCTCCCTGGTCACTGGGATGTTCAGTCTCTCTCTCTTTATTATTTATTCCCATGCCTAGCACAGTGCATGGCACAAAACTGGTCCTCAACACATGTTAACTGAATGGATGATGGCACCCAAAACTATTTTTAAATGTCTTGAAACCAAGAACTCATATGAACTAAAAGTTATCAAAAGAAAGCGAGGACCCTGGAAAGAATGGAGAAAGTCCAAAGTTGCCGAATAGGAGGGCTGATACAGTGGTTGTAAATCACTAAATATCCGAATCGGCCCTCAACTTCTTAGCCAGCTGTACCTTGTCAAACATTGATTTTTGGTTTAATGCTCAGGTGAATCAGTGAGTTTCTACCCTTCTTTCTCAGGGGTGTACAAGCATGACAGTTCTCAAAGACCTGGAAAACCCAGCTCAGCCACTGGAGTGGGGAGAGCAGGCTGATGAATCAGGATGGCTACTGTCAGATTACTGATCTTGGAAGTGGCTCTTGTAGGCTGCTGGCCAGGAGACTCAACAAGACCCAACTTCTCCTGCACTCCAAGTAGTGGAAAAAAGCGGGAGGTTGAGGAGGAGGGGCTGAGAGCACGGTCTTGCTCTTCTGGTTCTGGTAGAAGGAATGATGACTTGGCTCCACCACTTTCTTTAGGACTTCTGTACGTATTCACTGTAATTCTAATTACTAGTAGCTGTCTCACGGCCGCAACGGTCAATGAAGAGACCTGTGTGCACCGAGCCGTCATCCTGACATCAGATCAGTGACTTGCTACCCTCTTGGGAATATTCGTAACTACACTGCAACCTCATATAAAGTGAGCTAATCAAATCAGAAAAATACATCGCAATAAATCAAAAGATGAATTGCAGAAATAATAATGTAACAGTCTGAGAGGAGAGGAAGAGAACTGTTGCTTACTGAGAAGTTTGCAACAAATTTCAGAATCTATCATTTATCTCGCTCTCAAGATAATTTTGATGCCTAGAACAGTGCCTGGCAAACTTAAGTGCTCAATAGATATTTGTTGAATGAATGCTGAATTTTCAGGACCTGCTTATACTCATACTGTGACTTTGTACTAATTTATAATTACAGTTACTTCCCTGAAGTAATAATGGACTCATAGAAATGAACCCCTCATCTTTGAACCTGACTTTGGTCTACGTGTGGCTTGCTCTTTGGGTTGAATGGGATAAGTGTTATTTTTCAGGGTACTTGTTTTTGTGTTCTTTATTTGCTCTTATTTTTGTTGGGTAGATTTGTTTAAAATTAACCTGGATATCAGAGTAGTACATTTAAATCCATAATATCAAAAAAGTTACTTGCATGCGTATATCTGGGCCATTAGGGAATCAGCTACTCCTAAACCTGACCAAAGAGCTGGGTGGGTCGGCTCCCTCTCTAGGTGAGTGTGGAGCTATTGGGCAGTCTTGCTCCATATCCATGGCTAATTGCAGGTAAGTTCTGGGGTTCTTGAATGATCCAGGTGGAGGGAGGGCAGCTACACAGGAAAAGACCTCACAGTTTGTCTCCCTTGCTGTATCCCAAAGGAAACTTCCAGATAAGTCAGGGAATTTTTGTCTCATTAAGGTGATACAACTCCACTACAGCCCATCTTATCCACTGACTACAACTAAAAACTCTGAGAAAAATACAGAAAACAACTATCAAAGACCCAAGAATCAAAATTAACAAAAGCAGGCAGATTGTGAAGGGGCAGAGTTCATGGGGGGAGAGACAATGAGCTATTCCTTGTTTCATTTATTTTGTTTTCTTTTATGACTTTGTCCTGAGGGTAGGCCTCAGTTGCAGAGCTCTGATAAAAACCCTGTCTTTCTGGATAGAATAACCAGAGAAAGGAGCATGTGTGGGCCAGAGAGTATGGGGGAATGTTGGAGAGAGGAGAGCTGGAAGAGGAGATCCCTTTATTTCTGTGTGAATGCACACAGGTCTCAGATTAACCCCTAAACTATGCATGTGTTGTTCAGACCCAAACCAGCATACCACAGGCTTAGAGACTTAACACTGAAATTTGAACCACTGCTCACAGAAGGTGAGACAAAATTTATAATCTGGACCTAAATGAGTTGATTGCCTGCTAAAATAAAATTATAATATTTTGGGTTGTAATAGGACCCAGAGTCTACAAAATATAACATTCATAAGGTCAAGCATACAATCCAAAATTAAATACAAAAAAGCCCAGGAAAATGTAATCAATTCTCAAGAGAAAGGACAGTCAACAGAATGGACAATCAAGATAAAGCCAATCCAAGATGATTCAGATGTTGACTATAAACAAAGACGTTAAAGCAGTTATTATATCTATAAAAAGACTATTATTTTAAGGTTTTTCCATTTTATAGGAGATGGTAAATATTAACTCTCTGTAGACTGTGAAAGGTTAGATACATATAATACCTAGAGTAACCCCTGAATATAATACAGAGAGATATTGCAGAAAGGCTAGTAGATAAGTTAAAATGGAATAATAAAAGTTTTTCAAATAACCGAAAAGAAGGCATCAAAAAAGGAACATAGAAACAAAATACAAAGGGACAAATAGAAAACAACAAAATGGTAGAGCCAAATCCAAGCATATCAATAATTGTATAAAATGTTAATGACTGAGGCACTAAAATTAATAGGCAGAGGATGACTGAGTAGATAAAAACAAGACCCTACTACATACTGCCTACGAGACATACATATTAAATATGAACACAGGTTGAAAGTAAATTGTGGGACAATATACCATGAAAACAGTAAGCATATCAAGACTAAAGTGGCTTTTTAAAACTTCAGATTAAATAGATGTTACGACTCAGAGTGTTATCAGAGATAGAGATATAATGATAGACAATTCATCAGGAAGACATAACAATTATACATGTGTATGCATCTAATAATAGGGCTTCAAACACACTCTCCAGATCATTGGGGCACCTTGAAGAAGGCAATGCCAAGCCTGCTGTGTCCCTGCAAGGCATCCTCGGCTATGGCTTCAGTGATGATGACACCTGTGGCCCCTCGTCACAGTTGGGTCAGGCATAAAGTTAGGAGGGCTGATATTCCCTCACCCATGGCTAACTAGCTTTTGAAGGACATTTTATTCATGACATTGTTAGTTTCCAGGCAGTAATCTCTTCTAGGAGATCACTTTTCTTCCCAGTAGGAGGACGAATGAAAACAAAAAGTAGTCAACTTTTCACTTTTAATTTTTCAGGTGTTTTACAGTGATGACTACAAATACAGTGAAGTTTTTTTCAGGGAAATTCAAATTAAAGATAAATAAATGAAAACCTTATAGCTTTTATTTGACCTCTTCTGCATTATTTTATAAATTTACCAGGCTTATCTTTAGGGCAAAATCCAATGCCTAGTGGCATAGAAATAGGTAACGTAACATTTTGCAAATGGAAAATAATTTCCAGGTTTTAGGGACTGAATTGTGTTCCCTGAGATTCCTATGTTGATATCCTAACCCACAGGATCTCAGAATATGGGTATAAGGAGATAGGGTCTTTAAAGAGGTAATTAAGTTAAAACGAAGTCATAGGATAGGCTCTAATCCAATATGAATGCCATCTTTATAAGAAGGGGAAATTAGGACACAGACACACACACAGGAAAGACCATGTGAAGACCCAGGGAGAAGACAGCCATCCATCTACAAGCCAGGGAGAGAGACCTCAGAAGAGACCAGTCATCCTGACATTTTGATCTCGGACTTGTAGGCTCCAGAACTGTGAGCAAATAAATTTCTGTTGTTTAAGCCATCCAGTCTGTGGTACTTTATTATGGCAGCCCTAGCAAAGTAATATACTAGGTAAATGTCAGGGAAGCAGCAGGAGTAAAGTGGAGGCCTTCTGGAACTAAGCAACACCTAAATAGTCTGTAATAGAAAACATTTCTGTTCTGTGAAGGCGGTCATTCATATCCCAGGATTTTATTGTTAATATTTGTGCAGTTTTTCAATATGCATAAATACATGTATAGGATTTCCTTGTGTAATGAGAATAATGGAAGTCATAATAAATGTCGGAGTGGATGTAATTATGGCTGAAATGATGATTTTATTATATGGGAAAGGATACTGTTGGCTAGAACCAATTCATTAGATTGCTCTGGCAGTCTGTTATTATTATTATTTCTAGCCCTTACTAGATTTCATTCTTTTAGATAAAAACATGCATATCAGCTTTGGAGTTTGATTGCCTTATGGGCATAAAGCTTTGCATATTTACTGCCCATGAATCATACCAGTATGTGAAATCCAGAGAAGATTCAATTTTTCCTGTTAGATGCACCTCCAGCCGTTTAATTAAAATATGTATTATTAATAAAACTATATTTAAGTCATATTTTTTACAGATATGACTGAAACATTAAGTGCAAATTGTTTCATACTTTCACAGTAATTTGCTTTTAACGTTTTGTGCCTTAATCAAGGTAGCTCACGAGTCAAAGGTTTGTGGCACTGCAGACTTCTCGATAGCGAAGTCGCGAAAAGCAAGTGGAAAGTGGTGATAAATGAAAGGACATATTTACTTTCAGAAAGACTTCGTGGTTTTATTGCAGAAGGGATCTGTACTGAATAGGAAAGTGCATTAAAAGAAATAGCAGAAAAGAATATTTAGCCCCTATTTCAGTGCATAGTAATGACATTTGCCATTTGCACACTGGCTTTTTTCATAGTTCTGGACTAGCGTTGTGTTTCATCCTGGCCGTCTGCCTTTAGATGTCACAGTTGTTCTTCCACTGAACTGAACCAGCTTCAGCTCTGCGCTTTCACAATTCTTCCACTTTCCAGAAACCCTGTATAATCAGTAACACTGATTAGAAGCACTGTAGCTCGCTTACAGAATTCCTAGCAAGAGACTGATTCGAAATAGTCTTATTAAAATAGGTGATGAGAGTGACGGCTGGCTGACTCTATTAGACACTGTATAGCTTTGCTGTAAAGTGCACCCATGGTTTATGGAATTTGTTCTTTCAGATGACGAAATTTCCAAACTCTCACTTTCAGTCCAAGTGGTAATGGTGAGCACTGGGGCAGAGAAAGCAGAAAGGAAGAAAATTAATATGTAATGACTGTCTGCTATGTGCCAGACCCCATGCTAACCCATTTGCCAGTTATGTTATTTAATCCTCATACAAAGCTTCAAGAAAGAAATGCTTGTCTCATGTGTTTCGCATGAGGAAATAAGGCTCTGAGAAGTGATTGGCCCAGCTTCATAGCTGGTAAATGACTGAGACTGAGTTCAGACCTTTGGCTTTTTCACTTCAAAGCTCAAGGGAGACCACTGTATATTCTCTTGCATTTTGGGCCTCTGCAAACATGCATTTGTCATGTCCACCTCCAACTGGTTATACGAACATTCCCTGCCCCTCCCCGACCCGCAAGTCCTCCAAAAAATCAACTTAGCTTCTTTCCCTTCTGCTTTACTACTCTAGTCCTTTCATAATCCTTCCCTTCCCCTCACTGGTTTCTCTCTCCACCACTGCATGAAAATTCTAAGTTACACCTAGGTGGAGTGAAGATGAACTTTCTATTTTGACATCTTCTTTAATGTAGAATCTTACATCCATCATGCTGTTTACCTTTTTCAATTGAATTTCATTATAATAGTTCTTTTCTAAGTGGACTAACTGCTAAAATGTAATTTGTAAAAGTAATTTGTTTGTGACTCCAGAGCCTGTAATTATAAAATTCACATTAATGAAGCCCTTTCCTTTACTTTAAAACTATTGATACTATAATCGGAATTTATTAGCCCAGATTAAAAAAGGACATTTTTACATGTTTCCTTTTCTTGAGGTATATGTGTATCTGTACATATATGGTGTGATTCTGTTTAGATGCCATTGGATTGGAGAATTCTCCTTTAAGGAGAAATAAGAGCTTGGAGCTGACTTAAGCCTTAGAATAAAAATCCCCTCTCAAATGTGTTTAGTATGGTATAGAAACCTCTTCTAACACTACGTTCACATTATAGAGATACTTAAATATGCCTTTTTACTTTGAATTTTCCCCATTCCTTCATGCTAACTATAGAAACTGAACCGAGCATCCTACTGCCACCAGAAAAATAGATGCTTCTCTCCTTTGCCTAATCAGTGGGAGAGTTGACCTTTGTTTAAAATAATAACAATGATCATGCTTGAAAACCAAGGGAAGCCAAGCAAAATCAGGTCTAATTTTCAATAATTACAGATCAAAGACTAGGCAAAGAAACAGAAAGCCCCCAAAGCCCAGCACAATCTGAATTCCAAGAAATAAGTGGCAAATTCCTGGGTCTGGTTTGGCAGGGTGCTGGTGAGTTTCTGTGCACTGTATAATTTTTTATTTTGTTTTTCACTGAGCATCCCTGGAGAGAACTCCACTGGCTTCCCAGAGGAGGTGCTGCCTCTTGACTCCTCAGAGCTCTTGGCATGGAAATTAACCAAACTCCAAAAGCCCTTAGTGCTCTGGAAAACAAACAAAACACACTCTGAGGGACTTATTATTTGCAACACTCAAATTCCAAAACACACTCATGCACACACACATGCTCACACACATGCACAGACACACAGTTATACATATTTCAAAGTATGAAAACTTATTTTAAAATTTTTGTAGCTGGGCCCCCAAAGCAGCATGATGTCTCCCAAACTAGCCTAACACATACAAAGTAGAAAATACCTAAAATGAATGCAATTAACTGAGCACCAGATTTGCACAAACACCACTCTCCAAAGAAGAAAAGCCTGAGAGGAAATAAGCTAGAGAAAGCCAGCAGCTCTGGCAAGAATGGGTAACGGAGAAGCCCTTTGTGAAGCAGCAGCTGTTAAAACACCCACCATACCAGATGGTCCATTTGAGTGAGGCTTGGCCTCTGAAAACATTGCTGGGTTAGGTGATATTTTTTCCAATGGGCCCCCTTCATTTTCAGAATTAGGATGTCCCAGGAGAACCTCATGGCAGCAAGGTGGCTGAGATCTGTTAAAACAAAGTGTTGTCTGCTGCTTTCCTTATTTATACTTTTTCATTCTGGTTTTGGAGCCAGGGGGATTTCACTAAGCCTTATGAATGGGCAGATGTGAATGAGGTAAGACTGAAAATTTACTTGAGTTAGTTTAATCAGTTTTGCTTTTAAAATGACAGCTGATTGAATAAAATATTTCAAATGATCTAGTCACTTTCTTTTTGCCCAGTGGCAGGTAATTCTATGAGGTTGGACTTTGTTCTTCCAGATCAATCTCTGTTTTCCTCCGAAGTACCTAGTATCGTGCTATGTACTGAGAGGGCAAGGAGCAAGCAGCCATTATAATGGCAACCTGCATCCTGGTCTTCTTTCCAGTCTGATGGTTGGAATGGTAATTTTTAGATTTGAAAAAAAAAGAACATTGTGCTGTCATATGCTGGCACTTACCCTGGGCAGCTGTTTCTGAAAGCTCTACTCAGGTTTGCAAGGACCTTGGAAGAGTGGTCCCAGTTCAGTCCCTACATCTGCTTAGGGCTACTAATAAGTAACTGGGTTTTTTTTTTTTGTTTTTTTTTTTCCTTTTTCTTTTTTTGAATTGCCTTGGGCAGTGCAATCGAGAAGTTGATGAATTACTTGTGAGCCTGTTTTAGATATTTCAGGGAAATCCAGAGACATTTAAATTCTTTAGCACATTTTGCTTAAATTGTGAGGGTTAGGTTGTGCATAGAAAAAGTAATTTGATACCTTGGAAAACTTGGATGACCCTTTCTTTCAAAAGCCATTCTTGAACTCCTGGTTGGGACAAGTGTCCATCCTCTGTGGTCCCATAACACAAGGGAAAACTTCTGTGCACTCACCACATTTTATTCAATAGATACCTTTTTGAGCTTATCTCTCAGTAGTCTGAAGGCTCTTTGAGGACAAGGCACTGGTCTGACTCATCTGTGTGCCGCAATTACCTATTTTGGTATCTTGGACATCAAAGACCCTTAATACATGTTTGCTTAACAGAACTGAAATGGAAGTGGGGGGTGAAGGTAACTGCATTTTCTTCTAAGAACCTCCAGTCACTCTGAAGCAGCCTTTATTTAAAAGGTAAGATTACATTTTGACTACAAACACCTGAGAAGTTTTTGCCAGACTTTTTGTCTTGGATTTGCTTGTTCTCCTTTCTTTGGACATTATGCTCAGTCTGTTGATTAAAAAAATTTCCTGGTTAGACGATTGTTTTTACAGTAATTCTTAGTCATGAAAATTAAGTTCCAGACCTTGCAACATAAATTTGCACAGGGTTCTACTTATAAGCACCTTTACTGTGCCTAATCTTGGTGGTTTCGACCGCCTGTAGAAGCCACGTATGCTTATTTGTAATATTCAGTTCTAAGCATCTTCCAGTTTCTGTTGTTTTTATGTAAGCAATGAATTCTTCAGAACACTTTTTTTTTTTTACTTTACAAATGATTTTTATTTAAACTATATTTTGTTGTTGATACCACTATTGATATTGCTGTCATAGAATATCATCTATATGGTATGGATTCCTTTTTAGAGCAGTTTTAGGTTCACAGCAAAATTGAGTGGCAGGTGCAGAGATTTCTCACGTAGCCCTCGCGCCCACATATACATAGCCTATCTCAACGTCCCCCAGCAGAATGGTCCATTCCTTACAGCTGATGAACCTACTGACATATCATTTTCACCCAAAGTCTATAGTTTATTGAGAGTTCACTTGATGTTGTATATTCTGTGGGTTTGGGCAAATGTAATATTACATGTATCAATCATTATAGTATCATACAAAGTAGTTTCACTGCCCTAAAAATCCTCTATGCTCTACCTATTCATTCTCTCTCCCCCTTAACCTCTGGTTGATCTTTTTACTGTCTCCTTAGTTTTACCTTTTCCAGAATCATACAGTTGAAATCACACAGTTGCAGCATCTTCAGACTGGCTTCTTTCATTTAGTAATATGTGTTTAAGGTCCCTCCGTGTCTTTTCATAGCTTGATAGCTCATTTCTTTTTACTGCTGAATAATATTCCATTGTCTGAATGTACCACAGTTTATTTATCATTCACTTACTGAAGAACTTCTTGGTCGTATCCAGGTTTTGGCAATTATGAGTAAAGCTGCTATAAACATCCATGTGCATATTTTTGTGTGGACATGTTTTCAACTCCTTTGGGTAAATACAAAGAAGTGCAGTTGCTGGATTGTATGGTAAGAGTATGTCGAGTTTTGTAAGAAACTGCCAAACTGTCTTCTGAAGAGGCTGTACCATTTTTCATTCCCACCAACAATGAGTGACAATTCCTGTTGCTCCACATCCTTGTCAGTGTTTGGTGTTGTCAGTGTTTTGCATTTTGGTCATTCTAATAGATGTGTAGTGATATCTTATTGTTGTTTTAATTTGAAATTCCCTAATGACATTTGATGTTGAACATCTTTTCATATACTTACTTGCCATCTGTATATCTGATTCGGTGAGTGTCTGTTCAGGTCTTTGGCCCATTTTTTAGTCACGTTGTTTGTTTTCTTGCTGTCGAGTTTTAAGAATTTGTATATTTTGGATAACAGTCCTTCATCAGATATATCTTTTGCAATGATTTTCTAACAGTCTGTGGCTTGTCTTCTCATTCTTTTGATATTGTCTTTTGCAGAGCAGAAGTTTTTAATTTTAATGAAGTCCAGCTTATCAATTGTGTCTTTCATGGATTGCAATGTATCTAAAAAGTCATTGCCAAATCCAAGGTCATCTAGGTTTTCTTCTATGTTATCTTCTAGGAATTTTATTGTTTTGTGTTTTACATCTAGGTGTGTGATCCATTTCGAGTTAATTTTTGTGAAGGCTGTAAGGTCTGTGTCTAGATTCAGTTTTTTGCGAGTGGATATCCAGTTTTTCCAGAACGATTTGTTGAAAAGGCTCTCTTTGTTGTATTTCCTTTGTTCCTTTGTGAAAGATCAGTTGACTATATTCATGTGGGTCTATTTCTGGGCTTTCTGTTCTGTCTTATTGGCTGTTTAGTCTATCCTTTTGTAAACACCACACTGTCTTGATTACTCTATATAGTAAGTCTTGAAGTCAGGTAGTATCAGTCCTCAGACTTTGTTCTTTTATTTCAATGTTGCATTAACTATTCTGGGTCTGTTGCTTCTCCATATAAACTTTGAAATTGGGAGAATTCAGGTTAAAATAACAATTTATACATTCAGTGCAATCCTAATCAAAATCTGAGCAAGTTATTTCGAAGATATGGACAAACTGATTCTAAAGTTAAAAGATGCTCTACATCATATGTCATTGGGGAAATGAATTCTTTATTTGTTTATTGATACTTCCTTTATCACCTAGAATATAGTCAGTCATTAAAAGTGCTCCGTGTATGCCTTAAAAAATATGTGTCGACTAATTGTTAGATATGGGGTTTTATATTGGGCTGGCCAAAAAGTAGCTTTGCTTTTTAAAGTAAAAATAAAAGACACATTTTTCATTTTCACCAAGAACTTTATTGAACAACTTATTTTACCCTTTTGTTCCACTACCTTCTGCCATTTTTTTTTTTTTTAAGTATTAGCTAATACTCTACCAGGTTTTTTTTGTTTGTTTGTTTGTTTTTAAAGAAACATGTTGGCTTTTTAAATTTTATTTATTTATTTGGCTGTGTTGAGTCTTTGTTTCTATGTGAGGGCTTTCTCTAGTTGCGGTGAGCGGGGGCCACTCTTCATCGCGGTGCACGGGCCTCTCATGTCGCGGCCTCTCTTGTTGCGGAGCACAGGCTCCAGATGCGCAGGCTCAGTAGTTGTGGCTCACGGGCCCAGTTGCTCCGCGGCATGTGGGATCTTCCCAGACCAGGGCTCGAACCCGTGTCCCCTGCAGTGGCAGGCAGATTCTCAACCACTGCGCCACCAGGGAAGCCCCCTTCTGCCATTTTTCAGGCAACTTCATAATTTCATCTTCCCAAAACTTTTTACCTTTTTGAGCAAAGAACTGGTCCAGGTGCCTTTTACAGTCTTCCAGGGATTTGAAATTTTTTCCACTAAGAGATTTTTTTTTTTTTATTCAAACAGAAAGTCACAAAAGTTATAATCATCCTCATCAGTTCACTCAGTCCCATGTAATTATTTTTTTTTCATCTTGATCTTTTGTTAGCACTTTTATGAATTCATCAGTTTTCCATTAGAGTTCTGAAAATGCTTATTCATTCAGTTCAGCAGTATAGTCAGTTACCAGAAACCTGTACTGGTCAGAGTCTTTTCCATGAATTCCTTGAAGATGAAGCCCTTTTATAGGAACATATTTGCAACAGCATCAGAGTACACCCAGAACTGTCATTTGTAAATGACAAAAGACTTAAAAATGACCACGGTTAAAGATTTGATGAAAGTTCATAATAATGCAGTTGACAAGGAAATTTAGTTATTTCTGAGACATACATTTTAAAATAATAACAAGAATTATGACTTACAACATTATACCACGACATATAAGATTTTTAGGAATTTCATGTAATGTCTGAAACATTTATATTAACATATTTCCATACAAATAACCCAAAGAAAGTTTAGTATTAGTTTTTTTTTTTTGGAAGTTTTGAATTTTATTTAATTTATTTTTTTATACAGCAGGTTCTTATTAGTCATCAGTTTTATACACATCAGTGTATACATGTCAATCCCAATCGCCCAATTCATCACACCACCACCCCCACCCCCCCCGCGGCTTTCCCCCCTTCGTGTCCATATGTTTGTTCTTTACATCTGTGTCTCAACTTCTGCCCTGCAAACTGGTTCATCTGTAACATTTTTCTAGGTTCCACATACATGCGTTAATATACGATATTTGTTTTTCTGACTTACTTCACTCTGTATGACAGTCTCTAGATCCATCCACGTCTCAACAAATGACTCAATTTTGTTCCTTTTTATGGCTGAGTAATATTCCATTGTATATATGTACCACAACTTCTTTATCCATTCATCTGTCGACGGGCATTTAGGTTGCTTCCATGACCTGGCTATTGTAAATAGTGCTGCAATGAACATTGGGGTGCATGTGTCTTTTTGGAGTTATGGTTTTCTCTGGGTATATGCCCAGTAGTGGGATTGCTGGATCATATGGTAATTCTATTTTTAGTTTTTTAAGCAACCTCCATATTGTTCTCCATAGTGGTGTGTCAATTTACATTCCCACCAACAGTGCAAGAGGGTTCCCTTTTCTCCACACCCTCTCCAGCATTTGTTGTTTGTAGATTTTCTGATGATACCCATTCTAACTGGTGTGAGGTGATACCTCATTGTAGTTTTGATTTGCATTTCTCTAATAATTAGTGATGTTGAGCATCTTTTCATGTGCTTCTTGGCCATCTGTATGTCTTCTTTGGGGAAATGTCTATTTAGGTCTTCTGCCCATTTTTGGATTGGGTTTTTTGTTTCTTTAATATTGAGCTGCATGAGCTGTTTATATATTTTGGAGATTAATCCTTTGTCGGTGGATTCGTTTGCAAATATTTTCTCCCATTCTGAGGGTTGTCTTTTCATCTTGTTTATGGTTTCCTTTGCTGTGCAAAAGCTTTGAAGTTTCATTAGTCCCATTTGTTTATTTTTGTTTTTATTTCCATTACTCTAGGAGGTGGATCAAAAAAGATCTTGCTGTGATTTATGTCAAAGAGTGTTCTTCCTATGTTTTCCTCTAAGAGTTTTATAGTGTCCAGTCTTACATTTAGGTCTCTAATCCATTTTGAGTTTATTTTTGTGTATGGTGTTAGGCAGTGTTCTAATTTCATTCTTTTACATGTAGATGGCCACTTTTCCCAGCACCACTTATTGAAGAGACTGTCTTTTCTCCATTGTATATCCTTGCCTCCTTTGTCATAGATTAGTTGACCATAGGTTTGTCTCTGGGCTTTCTATCCTGTTGCATTTATCTTTATTTCTGTTTTCGTGCCAGTACCATATTGTCCTGATTATTGTGGCTTTGTAGTATAGTCTGAAGTCAGGGAGTCTGATTCCTCCAGCTCCGTTTTTTTCCCTCAAGACTGCTTTGGCTATTCGGGGTCTTTTGTGTATCCATACAAATTTTAAGATTTTTTTGTTCTAGTTCTGTAAAAAATGCCATTCGTAATTTGATAGGGATTGCGTTGAATCTGTAGGTTGCTTTGGGTAGTATAGTCATTTTCACAATATTGATTCTTCCAATCCAAGAACCTGGTATATCTCTCCATCTGTTGGTATCATCTTTAATTTCTTTCATCAGTGTCTTATAGTTTTCTGCATACAGGTCTTTTGTCTCCCTAGGTAGGTTTATTCCTAGGTATTTTATTCTTTTTGTTGCAATGGTAAGTGGAAGTGTTTCCTTAATTTCTATTTCAGATTTTCAACCATTAGTGTATAGGAATGCAAGAGATTTCTGTGCATTAATTTTGTATCCTGCTACTTTACCAAATTCATTGATTAGCTCTAGTAGTTTTCTGGTGGCAGTTTTAGGATTCTCTATGTATAGTATCGTGTCATCTGCAAACAGCGACAGTTTTACTTCTTCTTTTCCAATTTGTATTCCTTTTATTTCTTTTTCTTCTCTGATTGCCATGGCTAGGACTTCCAAAACTATGTTGAATAATAGTGGTGAGAGTGGACATCCTTGTCTTGTTCCTGATCTTAGAGGAAATGCTTTCAGTTTTTCACCGTTGAGAATGATGTTTGCTGTGGGTTTGTCATATATGGCCTTTATTATGTTGAGGTAGGTTCCCTCTATGCCCACTTTCTGGAGGGTTTTTATCATAAATGGGTGTTGAATTCTGTCAAAAGCATTTTCTGCATCTATTGAGATGATCATATGGTTTTTCTTCTTCAGTTTGTTAATATGGTGTATCCCGTTGATTGATTTGCATATATTGAGGAATCCTTGCATCCCTGGGATAAACCCCACTTGATCATGGTGTATGATCCTTTTAATGTGTTGTTGGATTCTGTTTGCTAGTATTTTGTTAAGGATTTTTGCATCTATATTCATCAGTGATATTGGTCTGTAATTTTCCTTTTTTGTAGGGTCTTTGTCTGGTTTTGGTATCAGGGTGATGGTGGCCTCATAGAATGAGTTTGGGAGTGTTCCTTCCTCTGCAATTTTTTGGAAGAGTTTGAGAAGGATGGGTGTTAGCTGTTCTCCAAATATTTGATAGAATTCACCTGTGAAGCCATCTGGTCCTGGACTTTTGTTTGTTGGAAGATTTTTAATCACAGTTTCAATTCCATTACTTGCGATTTGTCTGTTCATATTTTCTATTTCTTCCTGGTTCAGTCTTGGAAGGTGATACCTTTCTAAGAATTTGTCCATTTCTTCCAGGTTGTCCATTTTTTTGGCATAGAGTTGCTTGTAGTAGTCTCTTAGGATGCTTTGTATTTCTGCGGTATCTGTTGTAACTTCTCCTTTTTCATTTCTGATTTTATTGATTTGAGTCCTCTCCCTCTTTTTCTTGATGAGTCTGGCTAATGGTTTATCAATTTTGTTTATCTTCTCAAAGAACCAGCGTTTAGTTTTATTGATCTTTGCTGTTGTTTTCTTTGTTTCTATTTCATTTATTTCTGCTCTGATCTTTATGATTTCTTTCCTTCTGCTAACTATGGGTTTCGTTTGTTCTTCTTTCTCTAGTTCCTTTAATTGTAAGGTTAGATTGTTTATTTGAGATTTTTCTTGTTTCCTGAAGTAGGCCTTTATAGCTATAAACTTCCCTCTTAGAACTGCTTTTGCTGCATCCCATAGGTTTTGGATCTTCGTGTTTTCATTGTCATTTCTCTCTAGGTATTTTTTGATTTCCTCTTTGATTTCTTCAGTGATCTCTTGGTCATTTAGTAATGTATTGTTTAGCCTCCATGTGTTTGTATTTTTTATGTTTTTTTCTCTGTAATTCATTTCTAATCTGATAGCGTTGTGGTCAGAAAAGATACTTGATTTGATTTCAATTTTCTTAAATTTACTGAGGCTTGATTTGTGACCCAGGATGTGATGTATCCTGGAGAATGTTCCGTGCGCACTTGAGAAGAAAGTGTAGTCTGCTGTTTTGGGATGGAATGTCCTATAAACATCAATTAAATCTATCTGGTCTGTTTTTTCATTTAAAGCTTCTGTTTCCTTATTTATTTTCATTTTGGATGATCTGTCCATTGGTGTAAGTGAGGTGTTAAAGTCCCCCACTATGATTGTGTTACTGTCAATTTCCTCTTTTGTAGCTGTTAGCAGTTGCCTTATGTATTGAGGTGCTCCTATGTTGGGTGCATATATATTTATAATTGTTACATCTTCTTCTTGGATTGATCCCTTGATCATTATGTAGTGTCGTTCCTTGTCTCTTGTAACATTCTTTATTTTAAAGTCTGTTTTATCTGATGTGAGTATTGCTACTCCAGCTTTCTTTTGATTTCCATTTGCATGGAATATCTTTTTCCATCCCCTCACTTTCAGTCTGTATGTGTCCCTAGGTGTGAAGTGGGTCTCTTGTAGACAGCATATAGATGGGTCTTGTTTTTGTATCCATTCAGCAAGGCTGTGTCTTTTGGTTGGAGCATTTAATCCATTCACGTTTAAGGTAATTATCGATATGTATGTTCCGAAGACCATTTTCTTAATTGTTTTGGGTTTGTTTTTGTAAGTCCTTTTCTTCTGTTGTGTTTCCCACTTAGAGACGCTCCTTTAGCATTTGTTGTAGAGCTGGTTTGGTGGTGCTGAATTCTCGTAGCTTTTGCTTGTCTGCAAAGCTTTTGATTTCTCCATCAAATCTAAAGGAGATCCTTGCCGGGTAGAGTAATCTTGGTTGTAGGTTCTTCCCTTTCATCACTTTAAGTATATCATGCCACTCCCTTCTGGCTTGCAGAGTTTCTGCTGAGAAATCAGCTGTTAACCTTATGGGAGTTCCCTTGTATGTTATTTGTCATTTTTCCCTTGCTGCTTTCAATAATTTTTCTTTGTCTTTAATTTTTGCCACTTTGATTACTACGTGTCTCGGCGTGTTTCTCCTTGGGTTTATCCTGTATGGGACTCTCTGCGCTTCCTGGACTTGGGTGGCTATTTCCTTCCCCATGTTAGGGAAGTTTTCGACTATAATCTCTTCAAATATTTTCTCTGGTCCTTTCTCTCTCTCTTCACCTTCTGGGACACCTATAATGCGAATGTTGTTGCGTTTAATGTTGTCCCAGAGGTCTCTTAGGCTGTCTTCATTTCTTTTCATTCTTTTTTCTTTAGTCTGTTCCGCAGCAGTGAATTCCACCATTCTGTCTTCCAGGTCACTTATCCGTTCTTCTGCCTCAGTTATTCTGCTATTGATTCCTTCTAGTGTAGTTTTCATTTCAGTTATTGTATTGGTCATCTCTGTTTGTTTGTTCTTTAATTCCTCTAGGTCTTTGTTAATCATTTCTTGCATTTTCTCAATCTTTGCCTCCATTCTTATTCCGAGGTCCTGGATCATCTTCACTATCATTATTCTGAATTCTTTTTCTGGAAGGTTGCCTATCTCCACTTCATTTAGTTGTTTTTCTGGGGTTTTTTCTTGTTCCTTCATCTGGTACATAGCCCTCTGCCTTTTCATCTTCTCTATCTTTCTGTAACTGTGGTTTTTGGTCCACACGCTGCAGGATTGTAGTTTTTCTTGCTTCTGCTGTCTGCCCTCTGGTGGTTGAGGCTATCTAAGAGGCTTGATGGGAGGATCTGGTGGTGGGTAGAGCTGACTGTTGCTGTGGGGGTCAGAGCTCAGTAAAACTTTAATCCACTTGACTGTTGATGGGTGGGGCTGGGTTCCCTCCCTGTTGGTTGTTTGGCCTGAGGCAACCCAACACTGGAGCCTACCTGGGCTCTTTGGTGGGGTTAATGGCAGACTCTGGGAGGGCTCACGCCAAGGAGCACTTCCCAGAACCTCCGCTGCCAGAGTCCTTGTCCCCACAGTGAAACAGAGCCACCCCCCGCCTCTGCAGGAGACCCCCCAACACCAGCAGGTAGGTCTGGTTCAGTCTCCCCCAGGGTCACTGCTCCTTCCCCTGGGTCCCGATGCGCACACTACTTTGTGTGTGCCCTCCAAGAGTGGGGTCTCTGTTTCCCCCAGTCCTGTTGAAGTCCTGCAATCAATTCCCACTAGGCTTCAAAGTCTGATTCTCTAGGAATTCCTCCTCCCGTTGCCGGACCCCCAGGTTGGGAAGCCTGACGTGGGGCTCAGAACCTTCACTCCAGTGGGTGGACTTCTGTGGTATAAGTGTTCGCCAGTCTGTGAGTCACCCACCCAGCAGTTATGGGATTAGATTTTACTCTGATTGCGCCCCTCCTACCGTCTCACTGTGGCTTCTCCTCTGTCCTTGGACGTGGGGTATCCTCCTTGGTGAAGTCCAGGGTCTTCCTGTCAATGATTGTCCAGCAGACAGTTGTGATTCTGGTGCTCTCGCAAGAGGGAGTGAGAGCACGTCCTTCTACTCCGCCATCTTGGTTCATCCTCCATTTTTCAACAAAGAAATTTAATCTATTTAGATTTAGTGTGAATACTGATTTTTTGGGGTGCTGATTTATATTATTATTTTTTTCTATAATATATTATTTTGTATTTTATATTTGTCATGTCTTTCATTGTTTCCTTTTCCCCTTTCTATTTTTAATTCATTGAGTTTTTTTTGTTGTTTTTTAAATTTTCACTTATCTCCTTTTCTTAATTTGGAAGTTACACATTCCATGACTATTTTTTTGTAACTACCCTTACATTTTTACCATCCATAGTTGATTTTAAAATATTAAGAAACAATGAGTGTCTCTGTCCTCCTGGAACACCAAGGTTCTTAGAATATTTTAATTCCAATCAACTGCCGACATATTTTATGTTATTGCTAATCAGTATTTTACTTTCACCTTGTTTATAATGCCTTCAGCATACTTGATGACTATTATAAATAAGATTCTTGAATTTTAAGTTATTTTTTCTTTAGATTTACCTACATTTTTATGATTCATTTCCACATCATGTTCCTTGCATACCATTCCTTCCTTCTGAGTTTAATTTCTCTTTAACAGAAATACATCCTTTGTTTTTTTGGTATGTGTCTAGTAGTGGATTATCTGTAGATAGTAAGATTTTCAGTGCTTCTTTGTCTTAGAGTATTCTTATTTTTGTTCATTTAAAGTTATAATTTTCTTGTCCATAGATTTCTAGTTTGACAGTTATTTTCACCAGCTGTAAGAAGATATCATTTCAGTGCCTTTTTGGCTTCTATCAGTATAATTTGTTCTTGAATTTTTTATGGGTAATCTTTTTTTTCCTCCTCTGATAGCTTTTAAGATTTGTTTCTAGAAATTCCATTTTGTTATTATTCAAGTCTGCCTATTTTTAGTTCATTGTTTGGTCCTATTTCGTCATGGTTTCTCTTTGTTGTATGCTTATTATTTTAGATGTACATTTAATTTTTTTCTTCAAACTGTGTTATTTGTAGTGCCACTTCTCATTTGCTACACCTGCTGATGCTCCATCATGGTGATTTGTTTGTTTGGTTTTTTATTTTGACCGCATGTTTGACAAAGGATTTTGTTTTTTCTTGGAAAGTTTCATGTGCTTTGGGTTAAATATTTTTTTAATGTGGTAATTGTACAATTTTTGCCAGAATCCTAAGGGTTTTAAGTTTTCAACTTGGAATTCCCACAGCATAGGGAAATTTAGCTAAATATAAATTTAGCTCTCCACATCTCTGCAAGGTACAAAGGTAGGAATTGTCATTTTTATGAACACTTTTTTTTTCCTTCCCGGAAACAAGGGCATATAGCAATCTTGTTTACTATGTCTACCAGCAAGTAGGTGGGGTTTTTTCTAGTCCTCTTCACTAACTGGGTGAGCTTTTTGAGGATCCTGGTTTTATAAGTTCTTCAACTCAGCTTCTCTCCTAAGATCACTTTGCTTGTCCCTACATCGGCATTAAAACCACAGATCCACAACTCCTAGCATCATATCTGGCTTTAAAATGTATCTGGCTTTAAAATGAGCTTTTGATGTAAATGCTGCCTTAACTTTGAGCTCTCCCTTCATTCCTGTATCTGGAAGACTTATCCTTTTTTTCTTTTTTTTCTTTTTTTTTCCAGCTTGGCTATGTTTTCAAACTTAATTTTTAGTATCTTTAATCTAGCCTATCAAATTTTATTTCATCTGTGGGTTATAGCCAGAGGGAAATGCTTGCTATCTCAATCTGCCATGATGCCAGCACTGGAATTAAACAGTTTTTTAAAGAAAATAAAGTAGATTTTGCAAACTTATTTTCTTTAAAATATATTAAGGAAAGAAGTAAATTTCCAGTGATTTATTTATGATCTACTTTTTTGTTTCATATTTTAATCAACCATTCACCTTGCTCTGAGTATTTGCTCAAATTGTTTGCTTTTGTTCACTTAGAACAACTAACCTCCTGCAATTAACTTGAGAGACAAAGAGTATTTACTGTCTTGGGGGGTACAAAGGGCTTAATTGAGAGGAACTTGCTGTTACATTATATTCTGTCCAGGGAGAAGGAAGGAATACATTATGCGTTTTTTATTTGTTTTCTTGTTTTTTTAATTGGTGTTTAAAATCCTTGGCACTGTTTACCTACAGGAATCATTCAAAGAATTTGTTTTCTAACTTAAGCCAGTGATCCTAATACACGCCTAGACTCAAGATTGTGCACATTTGTTCACCACTGTAATCCTGTGCCTGGCACATGGTAAATACTCAAGACATATGTCTTAAATAAACATCATGACATGACTAAATGAATGTACCCACAGTAGCTCTCCAAGTACAATAGCAAAAGGGTGGTATATAAGTTAGTCACTGCCAGAGAAATGCTGCTTAGAAAATGGTTCGTGGTTTAAAACAATAATCGTTTATTGGCTCCTCTAGACTGGGTTCAGCTGGATGCACTCGTGTCTGTGTGTCGAGAATTGAAAATCTAGGCTGGGCTCACTGAAGGCAGCTTAGTTCTGCTCCAGGTGTCTCTCTTGGAGCTACTGGGATCAGTGGGCTAGTCCAGATGTGTTCTTTTAAGGTCAGTGGCAGAGGCGAGGAGAGCACACCAACAGCTCAAGAGTACTTCATGCCTCTGTTTACCTCATGTCTGCTAACATCCCATTGCCCCAAACAAGAAACATGGTCAGGCCCAAGATCAATGAAAGGGGGAAGTGGATACCTCCTTTAGAAGTGACCAGGAGGGAGAGAATTTTTCTAAATAATCCAATCTACCTCATGTGGTAAAAACTCAAAACGTATTGAAGCCTGGTTCTCTAAGGTACTTTTCTGTTTAACGGCTCCCTACTCCTGCAGACATCCATTCATAATTGTAGGAAGTGCAAAACTTTCTTTTTAAAAATCTACACTGTCTTCTCTTATTAAGCATGGCTACACTTTTGAGAGCCTAGCTTGTGCAAGTGATTTATATGTACTATTAAATTCAATCATTATAACAAACTCCTCAAAGTAACTATTTTATTCACCTTTACTTTTCAAATACCAAAAGTGGCTCAGAATACTTAAGTACCTACCTGGCTTTAAGTCAAACGGTAACTGGTAGAGCTGGCATCCAAATCCACATCTCCCCAAAGTCCACACTTTATGCATTCTATACGCAGCCTAGCTGCATAGCTGATCCACTCTTAAAATCTGTGCCACATTTTCACCAATACCATCCTGAAGCTGCTTCTGAGGAATGAGTCTTGAGTTCTGAATAAAACAACTGATATGAAGACAAGATTTATTTTTTAGGAGGCTGTGTTTTCTTAACTACCAAAAGAGGAATTTTAAAAAATAAGTGTCTCTGAGTCATTGTTGGTTAGTATTGGATTAGCTACTGACCTTTTCTATAGCTTTTCCAAAGTAATATCACTTTGTTGCCACTGTCACCTTTACTTTCTTTTAGCAATAGTGTCATCTTACCGAATATTTGTACTTCTGATTATACTTTTTCCTAGAAAACTGGCTTACATTTTTCAAATATAATATATTTTAGTTCTGGATGTTCCAGAACCTCAGGCCTTCATATAGTTTCAGATGTCAAAAATACGTTTACAACTTTTAAAAAGTAATTTTCTTAGCATAAATCATAACTTATCTATGTTTTCTATATTTTCCTTGTTGGGAAATGTCCTCAGTAAACACATGTTGTCTAACAATTTTACAACTCCAGGAAAAAAATAAATAAGTGTAAAATTGCCAGTTTACTATTGGGGAGATATATATACAAATATATATATATATATATGTATATAGTTTTTTCAAAATAGTGGAAGTGTTGATTGCTGATGTTTGCATTGATGATGAAGTGTGAGCAGAGAGATGTGAATTGATGACTGATAGAGAGGTATGAGTATAGCGTGGTAATTGTAGCTATTTTGGCTCTGCTATCAATTTTGCCTCCAAGTATCTCTATAATCTTCATAAAGCTATGTTACCCACCCCCCCAGTAAACTATAAATTCACAGCCTCTTCCATGAGATTATGAGCTATCTTGTTGCTTATTTTGAACTCACCACTGCTTCTTAGCATTAACTTTGATAAAGAAATACTTCATCTTGAAAGTTTATCTCTTCTTTTTCTTCTAGAAAAAGGGAACTAGGCTGCTGGATAGAGAGATTCTACTGTGGTTTTTCAAAGAGCTGTGTGGAATGGGGTGTTGTAGTGTCAGACATGAGGGGTTTCTTGATTTCAAGGGAGGTTTTTGAGAACATTCTCAGAAGTCGAAGTATCCCTAGGCCCTGTGAGTCCCACTGTAGGATAGCCATCCTCCCTTCCTTCTTGCTAACAGAATTCCAGTGTTATTTGTATAGCAGTGTTGATAGTTCCAGGCTTTTGTCCTGCTCAACGCTCTGTTCTCTGAGTATGAGATGCTTGGAACTGAAGTAGTTCTCTTTCTGTGACAAGTGCCAGCTCCCTGACTTCATTGAGCTCTTGAGCCAATTCCGGAGCCATTCACCTCCAGATTGATTGTTATGAGATAATTAAATACCTTTCATTATTTTAGCCTCTATTAATTGGGCTTTCTGATAGTTGTAGTCAAATGTATCTTTAAATACAGTATATGTGGGCAATCCTAATTTCATCATTGAATAAGTTCATGTGCACTTTTTGGGCATTCTGAATGCATCACTATGCCTTTCATGTAAATTCACTTTCTTATTTGTTAGTGAATTGGTGTAGGCATTAGAAAAAAATTGATGAGCAATTCTGACTCCTCTGTTTACATGGTACTGGGTAGAGTGAAAGGTGCTCTCTTTGGACCATAGTCTTTCTTATCATATAGCATAATCATATTTAGTGTGCATTGAGGACCTTATTTGGCACAGAATAAACTGAAAAAAAATTTTAAGTCTCGGTTGAAGATGAATTTCCCCCTCAAATCCGTCTACTATTTATTTATATTTTATGTAGAAAAATTGTTGACATACACAGAGAATGTGCCAGAGCCACGACATCCAATCAAGTTGTGGTGTGGGGAGGATGCAGTCAATACCAGCTTGCCTTTGAGGCACTCTGCCTGGTCATTTAAATCTATATGGACCAAATCTCTCCCTCTAAGAAACCTGATTATGGAGATGAGCAATTGTGTTTATCTGACAACTATCTCCTTCAGTTGGCTCAAATTGCCAATCACCAGGTCAGGTTGTGCTGCAGAAGACTGGACTTGAGAACAGTGGGAACCAGAATGATCTTTGTATAACCTGCGCTAAACTTACAGCTGACATGTTCCCTGTGCCTATATTATTAATATTTTAAAAGTTTGTGGCTTGAATGGGATTCAGGGTTATGTCTTAGCTTATTTGTGTCACCCTATGCCACATGCTCCATGACATGTCATTTTGCATGACAGTTGTCAAGTGGTGACTTAGTCTTCCCTTTTCCAGGCAAGTTATCATAATTACACTCACCTTACCTGCATCAAGCAAAGCGTATTCAGGTACAGGGTATAGCATCTTCCTTAAAAAATCACATCACATTTCCTACTCTTACATGTTGAAGGAGCCTGAAATTTGAACACAGTATTTACTTTAAAGTTGCTCCAATCAGTCAGGTTTAAAAATTGTACCGTTTTGCACGGATACTGATATTTGAGGGCTTATAGTTCATTATCAAATCTTTCTAAGTTGTGATTGCATAGCCTACCAATATTAATCATGAAATGACTCCACAACAAAAGCTTTTAGTAGCTGCTGCTTTTATGAAAGAACCAACATCAGAGGTCCAGTGCCAAGGTGATTTCAGCTCAGATCCCAAGCAGGAAATTATTCTTTTCATCAAATGAGGTGTTAAATCCTTCCCTGGTTCTGTATGAAGGAATCTTGTCAGTGACTAGGAGAACACAGGCTGGACTGCATGCTCAGCTAATGAATGCTTGGGTTGGAGAGATAGGCAGATAGCTATGGCATCACATAGCTGCTCCTTAGACTTAGTAAAGCAGATGCCAGCATTTAGTAAAGCATATTGTAGAAAATCAAAACCTATTGGAGGGACAAAATCTTTTCTTGGAATCTGATTGATATAGACTAAGTACTTACTGACAGTCCTTTGAACGAGGGCATTAGCAAAGCCTAAGAAACTTCTGCAGTCGTTAGTATGGAGGCCAGAAGCAGATGTCCCAGTGTAGACCCGTGAGAGGCAAGAAGCAGTTTGGTACCCACAGGAGAGCATCCCCATGGAACTCACACTGGCTAAGCATCATCAGCTGTTCTTGGTGAGGAGGAACCGGAAACTGGCATGAGACCCCCTCCTTTGTGCTTCGTAATTTGTATATCATATGTGATAAGTGAAGTAGTACTGTCATCAGAGAGTATGGGTTCACTTTTAGGAATGTAATTATCACAGCAGAGTGCATGTTCCATCATCTCATCATCTTCACGGAGTACCAAGTAAAAAGACCCTCGAGGTATGGTTTAGAGAGTTCCCTGGGTTGTCTAGTGCTGCTTTAGTGGGGAATGGAATACTAAGTTTCACAGAACTCTTAAGACTTAAAGTCCATTTCTATTAGCCTCACCACATCTCTAGGTGTTAACAACAGTACAGTCGTGAAAAGCAGCATATTCCCTGTCTTGTATTTACACAGTTAAACTTTTCCCTCTTCAACTTTAATATCTGTTGATTAGCGTGCCATTCATTTTATCATAAATTAATTCAGCTGACACTTTTTGAGGACCTATGGTGGGTCTGGTATTCAATTACATGTTGTATGTCCAAAGGACTCCATGGTCCAATATAGGAGAGAAAAATCCACAAATAATTATGTGACAGGATCACATATGCTGATTAATGTGTGAGCAGAGTCAGAGAAGCTTCTCAAGGTAATAGCATTTAAACTTCACACTGAGGGATGGTGAGTTCTTAGGGAGAACAAGGAGGAGAAAGGGCACTGAGGAAGGGGGAACGGTATTGATGACACAGACGGGGCATTGGCTGAGCTGTGGGCTGCCTGTGGAGGGTATAGTGCTGGAAATGTAGGTTAGACTAGTCTCATGATACTTGACTCGTAGGTGAGGTTGTGGGATTTGGACTTTTATCTTACAGGTTAAGGGGGGTCCCTGAAGGCATTTGAGCAGGGAAGAGGTGTATTTTTATTTGTGTTTTAGAAAGCTGTCTCTGATGGCAGTGTGCAGAATTGGAGCTGTAGCAAGCAGACAAGTTAGGATGGTTTTAGACTCACCCAGACAAGACAGGGGCTTAAAGTAAGACAATGGAAGTAAAGCTTTCCTAGCTGCCATCACCCAGCATATTAGGCAGCAGGTAATACATACTGAGCATTGCTCTCTCCTCCACTGGACCAAGATTTCCTTAGATGTAAGAGTTGTATGTTATTCACCTTTGTATGATCAGTAATGTATGATCCATGATCCAGCTTTTTTGAATTAGGCTCAAGTTCAAATTTCACTTATAGAGATGCTATAGAACTTAAAATATATAGTTATAGAACTTAGTAAATGTGTGGTCTCAGCTTAGTCATTTTAAAAAATAATTTCCAATCTTTTTGCAATCAAGACCATTACATAATAATATTTAACACTTACTCTGAATGCAAAAACGAAGAAGTCTGATAATACCAAGTGTTAGAGAAGATGTACAGTGACAGGAATGCTAGAAAAAGTGTCAGTTGCTACATCCATTTTGAAAAACAGTTGACATGATTTTGTAAGCTACAAGCGTGTTCTGTGGTTGAGACATTTCCCTCCTAGGTACACATCCATGAGGAACTCATTCAGCTAAGTCATTTTATCTTCTCATTTGTTAAATGGGGATAATACTTTTGCAGAGTCAGGACAATAATGTAAAATACAGGACACATAAATAGGTTTTATCACATAAAGCAATGATTGTTCCCAGAAACTTACAGTTTGTTTAGGAAAATACAATATGCACAAACATAATTCTAACATGGCTCTAAACATGGAAACTCCACGAGTGTTAGGGTACTTACAGGAAAGCCACTGCCCTTCACGTATACTTTGCTCTTCACTAGAGCACCCTTGTGTCCAGTGTCCTCCACAGAAAAGGCCTTTTCCCTCCATCTCCTCCTGCCCGAATGCTGCCTGTCTTTCATTTCCGAATGCAAATGTCACCACTACTTTGTCCAGCTAAAGGGCTCTTTCCCTCCTCTGAGCCTCTTGGCATTCAGCAGCTCTTTCCTGTGGTGCTTCTCACTTTCTATCTTATACTAGAGAGAGAGTTAAGAACTAGCCTTGTCTACCTCACAGCTCTGTGATCTTAAGAGGCTTTTCCAAGCCCTTCTGTTTCATCTTCTCTTGGTGCCTAAAGCAGTATCATTTGCACAGTAGACACTGATTAAACAAATATGAATGGATGCAAGAATAAATAATCATTTTTGAGTGGAAAGGTGCAAGAGGGGGAGACATTGCAGCTGGTCCTGAAATGGGTAAGATTTGAGTGAGGAGAGAGAGAGAGAGAGGCCCTTTCAGAACATGCGCATTTAACATGCGCAGTTAAAGGGATCTCTATCCTGTAGGGCCAGGCATGCAGGAGGGAACTTGTAAGGTGTGTGGGGAGTGATGCGTGACGAGGGACAGGGATCTTGTGGCTAAAACGGGAGGACAGCGTTTTATATTAGGGAAGATGGGGGTCAGATTGCAGTGCTTTGGAGTGGAGACTGAAGTGTTTGGATTCTGTAGTCGGGATCGAATCTTGCAGGCCATGTGCAGGGTAAACAGTGTTGGGGGCACTGGAGAAAAAATTGGAGGCCAGTCTCTTGGGACATTGCTTCTCTATTAAGTAAAGAGGGCTGAGCCACATTGGTATGGTGGAAATAAAAAGAAAAGGAAACATGCTAATCATCATGCAACATTTAATAGGAATTGGTGGTATGTGATTGCTGGGGTGAAGAGAAAACGATGGAGAAGTAGAAGTCCGGATGGTAGTGCCATCAAGAGAAACAGGCAGTTGACCAGTAGACATCTGTTTGGTGGAAAGTGATTTCTGATCCCAAGGTTGATTTTAAAGCCATTTTGGTAGAAATCAAAAAGGAGATGGTAATCTAGGAAGAGAAATCAGTGCTTGAGTTGTAGCTTTGCAAATCTTTTATATTGGCATCATAGTTGGAACGCAGACAGCTAAATAAACGCTCTCTATTCGTACACTGGCTTCTCATGGCGGTTGTGTCTGGGAGTGGGTCACGTAAAGTGGTAAAGCTGAGGAGCTGAGGTGTAAAGTGGAAGCAACTAAAGCCTGGATCTCGTGCAACCCTTTTTTTATGTCTTTAGCCCCTATGTGCTGGGAGTGCCAAACTGGACTTACCCATCTTTAGAAGTCCAACTGGAATAAGAAGATGAAAAAATAATTTTTATTTCCACTTTATAGATGGGACTAACAAGGCTACTGAGAGTTAGAAATTATCCTCAACTCCCTTGAGCCTTAGCCTCCAGAATTCAATTTTCCCACATACGAGGAAGATGTATTACTTTGGGGTATTAAACATTTATAATATAGCTTTCATTTTAAGAACAGATTCCCTTTTGCTGTCTTAGTTGTCTCCAGGAAAATACTCCTTAGGCATAGGTGTAAGATGAAGTTCTCTTAACAAGTAGTTGCTTCACCAGAAATTTGCCTAAGTGATCCCCTACTCTAATATTTAATAGTCCCCACTGACTGTTACAAATTGTGCCTTGGTGCATACAACCATTTTTGGTGATTTTATTTTAACGTTGTTATTATAAATGAAATTTATGAAATAAGGTCTATTAGCAAAAAAATGTAGGAACTAATGCTTGAATTTTGAACATTCTTTTATTAATAATTGAGGGAAAGCTTAGGGATTTTAGCGTCTTAATACTGGGGAAAGTGATTAAGAAGAAAATAAAATATCGAATCCATGTGCCAATTAAGTTATATCATTATGTCATTTTCCTGTTTTTATTTTTTAAAATACAGTTCAAAAATTTTCATCTGACCCTGTGCAAAACCTTTTTGTATTATGTAGTCCCATTTGTTTATTTTTGCTTTTGTTGCCCTTACCTAAGGAGACTTATCCAAAAAAATATTGCCAAGACTGATGTCAACGAGCATACTGTGTTTTCTTCTAGGAGTTTTATGGTTTCAGGTCTTACAATTAAGGAAACCATCAACAAAACGAAAAGCCAACCTATTGAATGAGAGAAGATATTTGCAAATGGTATATCTGATAAGGGATTAATATCCGAAATATATAAAGAACTCACATAACTCAATATCAAAGAAAAAAAAATCTGATTGAAAAGTGGGCAGAGGACCTGAATAGACATCTTTTCAGGGAAGAGAGACAGACAGACACATGAAAAGATTCTGAACATCACTAATCACTGGGAAAATGCAAATCAAAACCACAATGAGATATCACCACATACCTGTCAGAATGGCTATCACCAAAAAGACAACATCCATTGGGTAGGATGTGCAGTGTTGGTGGGAATATAAATTGGTACAGCCACTATGGAAAAGAGTATGGAGTTTCCTCAAGAAGTTAAAAATAGAACTATCATATGGTCCAGCAATTTCACTTCTGGGTTTTTATCTGAAGAAAATGAAAACGCTAGCTGGAAAAGATATCTGAACCCCTATGTTCATTGCAGCATTATTTACAACGGCCAAGATATGGAAGCAACCATGGTTCCATGCATAGATGAATGGATAGAGACGTGGTATATATATATACAATGGAATATTAGCCATAAAAAGAATGAAATACTGCCATTCGTGAGGACATGGATGTACGTAGAGAGTATTATGCTCAGTGAAACAAGTCAGAGCAAGACAGATGCTGCATGATCTCACTTATATGTGAAATCTGAAAAACAAATGAACAAACAAAACAGAAACATTCATAGATACAGAGAACGAACTGGTGGTCACCTGAGGGGAGGATGGAGGGAGTGTGGGCAAAATAGGTGAAGGGGATTAAGAGGTACACACTTCCAGTTATAAAATCAATACGTCATGGGGATGTAATGTACAGCATAGGGAATGCAGTCAATAATATTGTAATAACTTTATATGGTGACAGATGTTTAGTAGTCTTACTGTGGTGATCAATTCATAATGTGTATAAATGTCAGATCACTGTGCTGTACATCTGAAGCTAATATGATATTGTATGTCAACTATACTTCAATTAAAAAACAGGAGAAAATTCCATCTTATGTTTTTCTCTAAGAAATGGCCTAAAAGATAAGAATAAATAATTTTCAGGTATTACAAAAATACACATAAAATTCACATTTATCTTCTTTTCTTGTGGGAGTGTTTTTATTTGCTTATTTCTTTTCTGCAAGGAATTTGAGATAGCTAGGCTGATTTCGGAGACTAAATTTAATTGAAGTTTTCTTTCTCCCTCTCTCCCTCCTTCCCTCGTTTCTGTTTTTCTTTCTCCTCTTTCTTCTCTTGTCTGTCTGTCTGTCTGGCTCTCTATTCCTTTATTTTTTAAAGGCTTGCGAGTGGTTGAGGTTTCCGTGTGAGAAGGACCAGGCACTTCTGGAGGAGAGGAGGAGAGGAAAAGTTTTTCATTTGAGAAACTTGGTTCTTGTTCTTTTAACCAATGAAGAACGTAATTGCGGGCACACTTGAGAACACCAGATCACATATTTTGATAAAACAGTTGCCCGTAGGAAGCAGACAGTACATCCTCTGCCCTGTTAGCATTTTAGTAAAAACATTGGTAAAAACATTGCCCTGGGAGTCAAGTGACCTGGTGGGCTAGTTCTCTTTCTCTGCTTCTGTGTTTCTTTCTCTGAAAAATGATGAAAGGGTTGGATTCAGTTTTTAGAGATTCTATGAAGCTGTGGTTTCAGGAGAGTCGGATCTCTTCAAAATGTTCCCTTTTCCATTAAAGCAATGGCTGAGAGCCACTTACAATACAGAGGGAAGATCTGGACAGTTCCAGGTAAGGCAAGTTTTGGAGTCTATTCTGAGAAATCTGCACAGACAAAGCAGTTTGACACGTGCCATTTGTAAGCATTGCTAACATTTGCAATTATTAGCTAAAAAGATCCTTCCAGATTTATTTGGTTATGTTTCATGGTGTTTGCAAACGTGAATTTTAAACAAGATATTAATGTTTAGAATCTAGGTTTATGTCTGGTAAAGAACTGTCACAATTAACAAGCTGCTCTCATATCAGAGAAACGGCAAACTGTCTTCTCTCTGTTTGCTGTTCTCAAAGATGCAGTTACTAGAATTTTGAAATGGGTCAACTGCTTTTAACCTAGCTACTGTTATTCAATTTTATCAATTCTTCATTTTCTATTAGTAGAAGATCTGTTTCATGACTTCAATATATAAAAGGTAGAAAGATCACAAAGCAGCCCCGAAGCAGATAAATATTGACCGACTCAAACATGCATGCTGCTGAGACTTAGAATCTAACTCAGACTTTTGCTCTGGGACCAGGCCAGAAGAATGTTGAAGTTGTTCATGCCTGACTTACTCAGTTTATCTCAGTTGTCTCCATTTGTTTGTTTGTTTTTTGTTTAGTAAACATCTGCTTTCTATTAGATTGTTTTATCCCCTTAACCTTTATAAATGACAGTTAAGTCCATCTAGCCTGTCAATAGCATGTCATTTATTTGTTGCTACAGCTGAGCCTGACCTTCATTGATTTTATTGGAGTAATTTGCTGGAAATGATTTTTTAATGTTAGATTTATTACTGAGGCACTTCATTGTCAGATAATTGAAGTGAATTGTAATTTTTTTCAAACCAAATGCAGGAGGTACGGGAAAGAGATATATTGTTTTCAAGGGTTATTTCTCATTAGGATAGAAACATATATTATATACGATGTTGTATACTTTTCAAATTTGCACACATAGATTATTTTTGAGTGGGGCATATTTTTTCTACTTTTTGGCTTTTCCTTAAGAATAGCTGAGGTAGCATAGGAGCTGGTAATGAATTAGCGTTCAAAAGTGACGTTGCCAATTAGATTAGATATCTACATAAATCTATCAAGTGACTATAACTCCACCCATTAAACGTAAGGGGCCTTGCTATTTTAACTGCAGGCTCAATTGTGAATGGACTAATGTTGCATAGTTAATCTTATCCTTTAGACAAATAGTGTCTTATTCCCCCAGTATTGATGTTAACAAGGGTTTTATCATATTGTGCTTTTGGCTCTCCAGTGAATTCTGGCCTGAAATAAAGGAAATGGACTTTCAAACTCAACTTTAAGTATAAGCAAATGAAACATGCTGTTTTCACACTCTAAATAATGGTGCCTCGTTACATAGGAACTAGTTAAGGGAAAGTGGAGCAGAGCTTAAGCCTTAGTCTTTAGTGCGCATGCCCTTTCTATCCTCTCACGGGAGCAGAATCAAAGCAAGTCATCTTGTAACCAAAGGCAAAGAGAAAACTAGAATGAAAGTCCCTGGCTAATTGCAGCATTTTCTCCACTTCTTCACAATCGTTCTGAAGCAAAAGGAAAGTAAAAAAATAGGATGTTAAGGCTTTTATATGTTTTGTATAGATAAAAGATTTCTGGACACGATACCCCTCTTGTCAGTTTATAAGCTAAAATTATGACAATACGAGTGGATAGTGGTGATGGAATAGTTCCCACTTAAGTTACCAGTGACCTCCTGTCCCTTCATCTATTTTAAAGTAAAGTTTAGCATCAAGTTTAATAAAGAGCAGATAGATTATCACATCACCAGTTTTTGAAAATTCAAACTTGCTGTGTCTTCAAAGGCTGTTCCACACAGGCTTAGGAATAATTGTTCCAAGGACTATTCATGGAATAAAGTTCAACAGAGGTGGAATCTGATTTCAAAGAAGAAGTCTGACGTAATAATCTCAGAGCAAGAGAGTAAGCAGGCGACAGTGTCCTTCTCAACAGGCTGGACTCGGAAATTCAATTTTAATTTAAGGAGAAATTACAGGGAAAAAACTGTAAGGACTTGAGGGAGAAACTTCCTGCTTTTAAATTGTCATGCTTCTCTCCTGTCTCTGTTCCTGTCACTATTATTGATATAAAGGATCCATCAACATATTTTTATGGGTGATTAAGAAAGGCTGACCTTTCCTTTGCAGGTACAAATAGATAGTTCTTCAGAGGCTGTAACCGAATGACAAGATAATTCTATCCATTTAATATTGAAGTGATGTTGATAGTATCATTCTTCTCGTGTTGGAAACAGGACAGTGTAGAGGCCCTTTCTGCCTCAGCCTGTTCTGCCCTGGGTGATGGATTTTCACTCTGACTAATCGCTGTCACATTAACCTGCACTATTTCATCCTTCAGAGCTGTCAAGATAATGACGATAATCCAAGTGGCTCATTGTAGGTAAAGGAAATTATATGAGCAAAGTAATATCATAAAACAGTGTTTAAATATTTTAATTTCATTTGTCAGGGCTGCCCCAACACTTCATTACACATATAACCATCTCTCATCAGTGGAATTAGTGCATTATTCATTACTGTTAATTATTTTCACATAATGGCTGCCCTGATATATTTAACCTCCACATTATATCTCAGATAATGGGTCTGTAAAATTGAATTGTGTGAAGAGTGGAGTTCTAAAGCTCATTTGCAGAACATCAAAGAACAAAGAAGGGAAAAGAATTCTAAATGGGACATTCTGCCCAGCTGGGACCAAACATTTGTTTCTGTCTGATTTGCATACAGAAAATAGGTGGTGTAGAAGTGGCTTAATACTGTATAGGCTGTCTGCTCCTATTATACAACCAATTAGGATTTGTTAATATCGCACACATCGGAAACAACTTGAGAATTACAGCATGGAGAAAGGAAACAGTTAAGAGGGTACTCTTATACGATATAGAGAAAATGGAATTTCTGTTTGGGAACAATATGTAAGGGGCAGAGAGAGAGAGGGAGGGAAGAGATGCTGTTGAGTTTTAGATTAATTATTTATTTTTATAAATAACTTTAATAATAGACACTAAGTTTTTTAGAGCAGTAAAAGCAAAGAATAACCATAAAAATCAATTTAGATTTTAGTCATTCATTTCTATTGCGGCCAATACAAAATTTACCACTTATATTTATGATGACGCTTTCTCAGTAACTTTCAACATTCACGCAAACAAGACGTTAATTTATAGTCTCCAGCACCTTAAGAAGGGAGGCCAAATTTTATAACAACTTAATTCTTCATGATCGTGCATTACTATTTATTCCTTTATAGAGCATTTGACAGGCATAATGATCTGATTAGCAATGTCAGACACATCTGGATGCAAGTGTATTTTCTTTACACCTTTTCAGTGTAGTAAACTGGACCAAAAAAAAAACCAACTGAAATCCATAGATTCCAAGTCAGAATCTCCTGATGATGGAGCTTAGACGTGTGTGTATTTTAAGTGTTGCAAGTAATTCTGAGGGGCTTCCTATGATCAGAACCTTGGCTTTAAGAGGTTAGAGGAGCATGTGGCTCATGGCAGGCTCAAAGCTTCCCTTTTTTGTCTTTTGAACGACTCTCATTTTTGAACGTGGACAGTATAGCTCTGCCGTGGGTGAGCTCACGATGGCAGCAATGATATCTTCCTGGCTTCCTTCACTGTTATCACAGTGCACAATGTAGAGAGTCACTTAATAACTGCTTGTTAAATTTACTTTGCCTTTCTCAGATTTTCACTGTTATAATTATACTGAAATTAATTTCTTCAAACCTATAAAGTTTTCTTCTTTTGAATTTTTCTTAGGTAAAGTCCCATGAGTGGGATTCACAGTTTTGATGGCTCTTGGCATATTTTGTCAAGTAGATTTCTAAGATTTGCACCAATTAATAATGTCATAACAATGTGTAAATATAACAATTTTATTGCAACCTTGGCAGAATTGGTTATTAATGTTAAAACATTGTTTTTGTTAACCTAGAAAATGGCATCTCACTGTTTTAACATGTATTTTTTTCCTTACTGTCCAGGTTGAAAACTTGCCATTTTGATATACATTTCTTAGTTATCTGAGTCCTTTGATCATTTATTTATTGATTTCTTAGTATTTTTCTTACCAAATTGAATGATCTTTTTATATAATAAATACATTATATATTTATCTGTCTTATTTACTGCAACCTTTTTTTACTGTTTGCATTTTTCTTTTAGGCTTTTTAAAAAACTTGTATCAAAGTTTTTATTTCTTATGTAGTCAAATGACTTGATCTTTTTGTAGTGTTTTTTTTCCCTCTGTGTGTTAAAGGCTTCACACATTATCACAGTTCTCTCTTTCAAGATGGATTAGATCAAGTTCTTTTTTTTTTTTTTAATGGCTCTTTTCAGTTTATTGCATGAAGGAGTTACACAAGTCCAAGTTAAAAGCTGACCCCAAATGGTTACATTATACAAGCTGTGAGGTTTTTAAACTTGTGACAAGGGACAGAAGGGAAATTCTGTTCATCCCAAGGAAATCCTCACTTAAGCTTCAGTGCGCCAAAAGCACTTAAAACCCATGAACCTTCAGCTGGTCATCATCCTTAGCCAGTCCAATCTCTATGAAGAACTGGCATATAGTTTGAAAATATAGTGGAGAAAGCCTAACCACAGAGATGGAAATAAAATCATGATACCTTACCTCTCAGTCTTATCTTTTACTATATTAGACAAGCACCCCTCCTGAATACCCATCATGAGAATCAATCCAATTGGTGGGAAATAAACAGAGGAGAAGTTCATCCCTGCCACTATCTTTCCTCTTATTCTCATTCATTATGTACCATGTGGTTGAGTTGTCTTATAGCATCAATCCGTCATGTCTTTACATGCAAAATGAGGTCTGAACTTTTACACCGGACTTCCAATATCTTCTTTTTTCCTCTCTGTCAGTTTCATTCTATATCCATAGCCCAATGTCTTATTTATTTACTTAACATTTATTGAGCTTCTACTGTGTGCCAGCAAGGTGTTGGAAGTAAACAAAAGCATTCCCTGACTCTTAAGAACCTCACAGTGCAGTCAACTTCCTCTTCCTGGGATATTCCCTGTATTCTTCTGCTTCTGGAGCCTGCTTAATTTGCTCATGCTATTTGGATATTCTTAGACCTTGGATATTCCTTCAAAGCACTACCTATTCTTTAAGACTCCCTTTGAAATTTCACTTTCTTTAATAAGCCTTCTCTGTTCACTACACCCCTGCTGGAATGAATCACTCTGTTCCGAACATCCCCAAAGAATGATGTTTTTTATCTCTACTATGGTATTTGATCTTTATGAGCTTCATAATAGAGTTATTGATGTTATGCCTCTGTCTCCTGTACTAGATTATGACACTCATAACAACAGTGTTTGGATCTTACTCAACTTTGTATATTTCACTGTACATAGCAAGGTCTGTGCCTGTGTAGGTACTAAGTAAATATTTGCAGGGTTTTTTTTCCTGTTCATTTGATTGAAAGCTTGAAGTCCCAGATTACAATCAGCTTCTCCAGTGTAGAATCACAATTAGCATGACTTTGGAATTCTCAAATTTGTATATTCATTGCATGACTTTAGAAAATATGGCTCCCAGACAACTCAAATTTAGCATCCAGTAGGTGCTCAATAAATATTTATTTATTTATTTATTTATTATTTTTGTCTGCGTTGGGTCTTCGTTGCTGTGCATGGGCTTTCTCTAGTTGTGGCGAGCAGGGCTACTCTTTGTTGCGGTGCGCGGGCTTCTCATTGCGGTGGCTTCTCTTGTTGTGGAGCACGGGCTCTAGGCGCACGGGCTTCAGTAGTTGTGGCTCGCAGGCTCTAGAGCGCAGGCTCAGTAGTTGTGGCGCACAGGCTTAGTTGCTCCGCGGCATGTGGGATCTTCCCAGACCAGGGCTCGAACCCGTGTCCCCTGCACTGGCAGGCGGATTCTTAACCACTGCACAACCAGGGAAGCCCTCAATAAGTATTCTTGATTAACAAGCGGAAAGAGCATTAAACATATGCAGAGAACCTGCAGTAATGTTATCTACTTTGTCTTTCATATAGTTCTGTATTTTGCAATTAAAAATGGCATAAAACATCATTTGCCTTGTCAACTGAAGCATCATGTCAGTTCTGTGGTTGAAAATCTTATATTAGTTCCCTGCAAAGTGTTAATTTACATAGCGTCCTGTTTTCATCATTTGCTAAAAAGGTTTATTTCACAACTGCCAAGTGGCAAAGGGTTTTTGGCTCTTTCTATTAAGTATTAATAAAACATCCCATAATACAGATCCCCTTCACCTGGCTCATTTGGGACTTGTTTGGAAGAGATCCATTTATTTCACTTTAAGTTTGTTACATCCTTCCATTTCCGTAGCAAATCCCAGAGCACCACTATGGCCTAGAAAGGTTGTTGTTCATTTGTTTAGAGACTTAAGGAAGATTACTCTTTGCTGTCAGTGTCAGGATGTGTCAAAAGCAGGGTCCCTCTTTTATTTTTACTTGGCAACCCTAAGAATGAAGACAATCTGATGTTTCTAATGAAAGTGACTTTTATAAACAAGTCATCTCCCACAGCTTGCTTGACAAAATACTGAGGCCAATTCTAGGGAAAATCGGGAAGCTGAGAAAGTTTGTTTTTTGTTCTTGCCCACATTGTTTTCTGAGCCGTTTTGCTTTCTTGGGAAGCATCCCTTATTGTGCAGTGTGCCTCTTCCTCCCCTCTGTGCCCTTCTTCCCAGACCTGCCCTCTGACTTTTATCCTGGCGTTGCCATCTCTCTGACCTTCTCCACTTTCCTCAGCTCCTGCTATCTTCACAGGAAGGTAAGTAAATAATATTTCCTGATCTCTCCCTGTGACCCTGGCACTGCTAAGCACTTAACGTGTATTATCTCATCAGTCCTCAAAGTAATTCCATGAAGTGGCTATTATTACTACCATCATTTTACAAATGAAGTAACTGAGTCTTGGTGATTTTAAAAGATTTGCCCAAGGTCACACAGCAAGCGTAGTAGATGGTAATTTCCACAGATGGCTGCAACAAGAGCTCTCATCCTGCATGTTCTTTGACAATGTGACCTTGTGACTCTTCCCAGTAAGGGGTCAGGTCCTATGTCTCTTCCCTTTGAATCTGGGTGGATTTACGACCTTCACCTAAAGGAGTGTGGCTGATGTGACACTACTTGGCTTCTGCATCTAGAACATGAAAGGCAATGTAACTTTGGCCTTGATCACTGGAACACTTGTGCTTGGAGCCCCTAGCTGCCATGTGTGAAGTCTGATTACCCTGAGGCTGCCATATTGTAAAGAAGCCAAGTTGCACAGAGAGGTCACATGCAGACGCTGTGGTTGGCAATTACAGCCTTTGAATCGTTTTATCTCCAGTACCGAATTTGTGAGGGAAACCATCTAGGACCCTCCAGACCAGCTAGCTTATTGGCCAGCTGAGCATCACTGAGTGATGTTAGTCAATGCTACAAGGTGCAAAAAATCACTGAGATGAGCACTTCCAAAAATCCCTAACCCACAGAATCTGAGCAAAATGAAATGGTTGTTGTTTAAAGTTAAGTTTTGGGGTGGTTTGTTATGTAACAGAAGTAACTGGAACAGCTAGAAAGTGGTAGAACCAGAAGATGAGCTGGCTATTCTGATGCCAGAACTCTTGCACTTAATCCCTACACTGTAATGGTGAACTAATCACCAATAATCTGTGTCATACTTTCTACCAGTATTTGCATATAGTAAGATCTTCCTTAACAGAAAAGACTGAATTTCTAATGGTGAAATTTCTGGCACCACTAGAAATGTTGATTGGGTTCCTCAAATCAAATCAAGGTAATCGTTACCTATTTTACACCGGAGGAACATTAGCCTTTGTCACTGAATACTGAATATAATTTATTTTTTTATTTCTTATTTATTAGAAAACAAGTTTCTTGACTTTTTGGAGAGTGTAACACATGTATAGAAAAATGCACAAATCATAAACGTATGGTTCAATATATTGTCACAAAGTGGACCCTCCATGTAGTCACCGCCCAGGGCAAGATATAGAATGCTGTCAACCTCCAGAATCCTCCCTTGAACCACCTCATAAGTCCCTTTTCTCTTCCTCCTCTTCCAAGGTAACCACTACTCTGACTTCTAATGTTGTAGATTAGTCTTGGCTGCTTTTGAACTATGCACAAATAGAATCAGACAAATGGTGTTGTTTTGAGTCTAGCTTCTTTCATTCAACATTATGTTTGTGAAACTAACCCACATTGGTGAAGGTAGTGTAGTTCATTTATTGTTAGTGTGTATGTTAATAGTACTCTGCGGAATGAATATTTCGCAATTCAGCCTTTGTTTATGGAGCCTATTTGTGACAGATACTTAGGTTAGAAAAGACACTGTATTTTTTAAAGTTTTTTTCTTTCTTTTTTTATTAGATTTTATTTTAAAATTTACTTTAAAATTAAGATATAATTGACATTATATTAGTTTCAGGTGTACAACATAATGATTCAGTATATGCATATATTACAAAATGATCACCACAGTAAGTCTAGCTAACATCATCACCACACATCGTAATTTTTTTTTCTTGTGATGAGAAATTTTAAGATCTTCTCTCTTAACAATTTTCAAATATACAATACAGTATTATTAACTATAGTTCTTTCTTGTCAAGCTACAAATACAGAAGGAATATAGCATGTGGGGAATAACTGCCACATGGAATATAATGCCATCCATTCAGCCTCCACAGGCAAATGAGAATAAAGGTGCGCGAGCATAGGGGAAGCCTTCACGCACTGCGAGCATCTGTTAGAACATGGGCAGACTCAGACTGGAGGGAGGTTGCGATCTAGTCTGGCAGGGGTGTGGGGGGCAGGAAGGGTAGAGAGGGGGAAGGATGGGGCAAGCCTCCTTAAGGGCAACTGGGTAGTTCAAGTCCTGCATCCAAGGGTAGCTTTGCAGCCATGGGGAAGGAGGAAGATGGAGTTGGATGGGACAGATGGGAGAGAGCCTTCAGCGAAGTCCTGGTGATGGGTGGTACTGTAGTCAGGCAGTGCTGTGCTTCTGCGTGATGAACAGTCAAGTGTAAGACCCATACCAGAAACTGCAGGCCTGACGCAATGACTGCCAGCTTCCAAACCAGGGGCAGGAGGATCTGGGAGAGCGAGAAAGGATTCTAGAGCCCTTGTCAAAGTGGCTGCAGGCTCCGTGCAGCTCTCTGGAGGTCGTCTGGAACTCTAGGCTAGGGATATAATGCAAACATGGCAGGAGGTAAGGAACTATGGGACCTGGAGATGAAGTGGATGCCCAGACTTCGCTCCTGCTCTGCCAGCATTCATTCTGATTGGTGGGTGATCAGGTGGTGCAACCTGTTAATATTTTGATTATCACTTTTTTGGCTTCAGGCAGGGAAGACATGTAGGTACAATTATAACTTTTGTCGTAAATCTGTCCAAAATGTTATTGCTGAGATCTCAAATTGGAGAAAGTTAAAAAAGGATTCTTGCTCAAATTGGAGAAAGTTAAAAAAGGATTCTTGCTCTTCTTTGCCTTTGAATTTACCTTTTGTGTGAATTGCATTTGAATGAGAAATGGCAGAGAAACAAAACAAAACTTACCTGGGAGTCAGGACACGTGGGTGTGGTTTTAGTTCTGCTGACATGCATTTAGCTTATGTGGAAGAATTTTCAGACAAACAAGGAGCAAATATGGATCTTGTCTGCTCTTTCTCAAAGGGTTACCAGGATGTGCATGTTTGATTGAACTACTGGTGCTGGGCCACCCCTTCAATCTCATGGTCTGAGGACGATGTGGGACCCTATCTCTTGGGGATTACAATTGATCACTCTAGCTACTGGTCTCTTCACAAATATCAGGATTCACATTAGCCAAATAATGTGGATTTAAAGATACCTCAGGTTTGATTCCATTAAGAGTCATTAAGGCATTACAGTTCAGTAGGGTGAGCCAAAGAGCTGGAGTAGCAGGACTGTGGATGCAGTTGCCTCTCTCCCATGAACTCACTGTGGCACACACTCTTGACTGTCTAATCTTTCACAGCTCTTCAAATGCAGCAGGAAACATGCTGACTTCCCTTACTGTGATACTGTAGACAATAGAATATATATTGGAGATTTTGTCCAAGAGAAGTGTAATGCAATACACACCTCAAGTTGAATGCTACATTTTAATAAGAAATACTTGATCTGTATCTAGAGTTCCAAAAATTAGGTTGAAAAAGTTTACCCAAGTTGTAGCAAATATATTTTAAAATTTTCCAGTCACTGAAATGAGTATTTGCTTTTAAATTTAAATTTAACGCAAAAATAAATAAAGCCAAAAATTCAGTTCCCCAGTTACAATAACCACATTTCAGGTGCTCAGTGGTCACATATGACTGGTGGCTACTGTGTTGGATGGTGCAGGTCTAGACCACAGGTATAAATACCGTATACTTGCTGGCACAGACATCTACGGGAGCAGAACCTTCAGCCATGCAAACATATATGGAATATGCTAATTTTTTTCAATTATTTTCTCCCATATAGCTTAGTATTTATCCCCTAACCACCAAAATTCTTTCTAATTCTATAGACGTTTTCTAACACACTTTACAGATTTTCCTGACTTCTTAAATGGAGAACACTGAACATGAGCAAAACATTACTTGCCGAGCTAAGGCCACAATTATAAACATCAGTTATATTATTGTGTTTCAATACAGCACTGCCTTCAAGGGTCATTAGGCCATGGGTGGGTAACCTACAGGTGGAGGCCAAATGTGGCCCTCTGTCTACTCTTTAAATAAAGCCTCATTGGAACAGAGCCAAGCCCATTCACTTGTATGTAGTCTGTGCCTGCTTTTGTGCTACAATGGCAGAGTGGAGTAGTTGTGATAGATACCGTACAACCTGCAAAGCCTCAAATATTTACTATCTGGCCTTTATGGAAGAAGTTTGTCAATCTGTGGAGCAGACTATACTAATGACCCAAACTGGAGACTGTTTAGGTTCTTATGTCTGCTCTTTATCATTCTTCTTACTCTGTTGTCAGCGAGAAGTTTTTTCTTCCTTGCTCTCAGGGTTCCTACGTATAAAAACTTACTTGTTGATTTAAACTACTATGGGTTTAGAATGAGTAACAAAACGTGTTAGATGTTTTTTATACCATCAGCAAATTGACCATCATAGATTCAGCTTTGTGTTATATGGCATCTACTTAGCTATGCAGGGATTTTATCTTTATTTCCAAGTTCTCAGACATGTTGGCCTGTGCTCTAATCAAGCCATGTCACTTTCTGTTTACACACTCACTTGCATTTTCATGACCTCTTGCATCAATCATGATTTTCCATCTTAAAACACTTTACTCCCGCTGCATGGCCTTGCGAATGCTACTGCACCATTTTCACCTTTGGAAGACCTTCCTGACCTCCCTCTGCCCCCCACTGTAAGCTCCTAATGACACCAGGACCCTGTAGTGCCACCCTCCTCAGGACTCCCTGAACATACATGATTATCTCAGTTATGATTCTTTTCGTACTGTCCTGTCATTATCTCTGCACACTTCTACCTGCCAAAGAAAGTGTGAACTCCTAAATGGCAGGACTTACCCAGCATGTTTCCTGACACACAGCAGGGAATCAATATACTTATTGAACTGCTGGAGTAACCACGTAAGAGTCCATCCTTTTTATATGTATAAATAAATGTCAAATTATGGAATAATTGTTAGATTATGAAAGCCTTAACCCAAGCAGTTTTTTTTTTTAGATATCTTAAAACTTAAAAATCTGCTTAATATAATCAACTAATCTATTGGACTAAGTATAACCTACAGCATGTTAGTGCAAAACTATCATACTTTCTCCTCCACTAAAACAGGTCAAATATTAATTTGGTAAAAAGATCTGTAACATGGGAATCTTTTATTCTTTTGGTTGTGTAACATGTATGTTTAAGTTGCATCAACTTGTGATAATAAAGTACGGGCATATTTAAATGAAGTCACATTTCCGTTAATACTGAAACTAATGATTTGGGGTCCCCACTTCCCCATACAGATACTCACAACATTTCCACATTTCCGCATGTCTCACAGTTTCCTCTGAAAACACTTCCTCCTTCAGCCTTGGGCCCACAGGTGCAGATTTCCGGACAGCAACTGATCCTCTCCCATCCTCTCCGTCCCACTTCCTATTCCCCTCCCCCTCCCCCTGCCATCTTACCTCTGCCTCTCCCAGACTCCCAGAACAAGCACAGAGAAACTCAGTCCATACTGAGGAAAAGAACATTTCTCTGAAGGAAACATAACTTGCAGAGATCCAGTGCTATCTACACTAGAGGCAACTTTATATGACCAGCCAGGCCAGTTTAGCTCTTTGTAGCCATTAGTCCCAAATATCTCTATTTCAGAAGAGTGTCTTTGCTCTACATTTGAAAGCTGAAAGGACTGTTTGGATGATTTTTCCAGAATTCAAGGAATAGTCTGTCCCCAAAGCAGTATGCAAAGAATATTAAATATTGCTTTTAAATGACAGTTTCCCAGCTACCTTAAGATTGTAAACATCTTTAGGGCTCAGTTTTCAAAATGGCATCTCAGTTCTGCATGGGAAGAGCAAAACATTGTGTAGCATATACATTCCCAGGAGTCTGTCTTCTGTTGTGTTGTGAAATTCCCTAGACTATTACCAGGAAACATTAATGGAGGAATATAAACTAATCCCTCAGTAATTTTGTCAAAAAATTCACATTGAATTAAACTACTAATAAATCCATTTATTTCTTGGCATGGAGAAGAAATTCCGTCCACATGGGAAAATGAAACTTGAAGGTCCTGAGAAAATGTGCATTACAATAACCAATTGAAATCAAGAAGTTGTCAGACAGGTTCATTCTCAGTGACCAGAACCTCCAGTGCCTTCTGCCTGGAAAGGCAGCTTCTGAGTGGCTCTTAGGATACTCTCCAAATAAGTAGGCTTCTCCTCCTAAATCTCTACATGTGGTTGAGGATCAAAGTCAGTGCTCTGAGGAGGCTTGTGATCTGAATACCACCATTTTCTGGTAATAAATAATTCCTTATTTAGATCAGAAACATAATAGAACAAAAAGGTTAGAACTGCTGAGCTCTGTAATCTGACACAAAGGAAAACCTCATTCTTCAAATTGTTGCTCACCAGTCTTTTAGATGAAGCTTGAAAGATATTGTTTGCAAAAAGCTGTTGAGAGGTTATAAGGTCATCATCTCTAGCTACAAAGCTCCTTAGGGTTTTCAAAGTACTTAACCATTCCTTGAAAGCACCCTTTCCCTGGGAGTGTTCAAAGCCTCCCTAGAAGATTTTTCAATATTTCTTTTTCCACAGTCAAACTAGGCTCATTGTTTAGAAGAAATGGATTAGGTGAGTGTCTTTGAACTGCATTTTGACAGGACTGTGAAGTCAAGTGGCCTTAAACAGACACATATAAGCAATTCATAGTGAAAGAAGGATTTAAAAATGTTGGTTGTCATGATGGGGGGAAATACGGTTGAATTGGAGGTGTATTATGTCAGTTAAAAAGCAAACATGTCTTCTTAACAGAGCTGGATTTCAAGGGTTTTATTCTGCATTTTTCACATACAGCTTAACTCTTGGCCGTAGGCCAACCCTGCCTTTCTGAAGTGTTGCTATATAATTCATGGTAGTGCTAACATTCTAACAGCTACATGGAAAGAGTAGAGATTTAAAGCAATATCAGGATTAGGTAGGCCAAAGGATCCACTGCTATCAAATAACTAATTAGTAAATATTTATCAAGCACAAACTATGTACAAAGCAATAGTGTGTTTTGTGACCTCGTTTCTCTAACTCAAAGTCTAATTCTATACTTTCGAAGGCTTGGTAAAAGAAAGATAGGTCTTTCTGTAATTAGCGGCAAATTGGACAAATTTTTCACAAGCTAGTTTTCACTGGGTTGGGTCAGACCAGTGATCAGGTGTTTATACTTGCACCTCTAGAGGGTCACAAGTAATGCCTTTTCTTACTTACGAAATGAGATAATTCAGAAGAACTTTGTCCTCTTGTGGACAAAGAATGTCACTTGACTTTTCAGTAAGCAATGAATGTTGCCCACCATCGAGACATCAACTACTGAGGGGAATTCAGGATGGAGGAGAATAGGATGCTGACCCTAGATAGTTAAGATGCACATCAAGGGAATGATTTCAATAAGCCCCAACTCTTGCGTCTTCCCATACATAGAAAAGCACTAAAATCATTTACTTGAGATGTCTGTTTTGTGATTAGCAGTAATCTTTTGGTGTTCAACTACATATTTTTTTTCCAGCAGAAACTCCTATACATCCTGGCTCCTCCCTTACCTCTTTGGAGCAGTTCCTCAGAGCCATCTGAGAGGCCATTTCAGGAGTATAGTCCTCAGTAATGCCCTAAATAAAACATAATTTTCTTTTAAAATTTATTTATTTATTTATTTAATTTATTTTTATTTTTGGCTGCGTTGGGTCTTTGTTGCTGTGTGCGGGCTTTCTCTAGTTGCGGCGAACGGGGGCTACTCTTCGTTGCATGGGCTTCTCATGGCCGTGGCTTCTCTTGTTGCGGAGCACGGGCTCTAGGCGCGCGGTCTTCAGTAGCTGTGGCACATGGGCTCAGTAGTTGTGGCTCGTGGACTCTAGAGCGCAGGCTCGGTAGCTGTGGCACACGGGATCTTCCCGGACCAGGGCTCGAACCCGTGTCCCCTGCATTGGCTGGCGGTTCTGAACCACTGCGCCACCAGGGAAGCCCAAAACATTATTTTCAACTTTTAGGTTGTGCATTTATTTTAGTGGACAGTTCATAGTTGCTCAAATTAGTGTTGTCACATAAAATGTAAAGTCCTAGGTGTCAGAAGTTAAAGAAAAATATAAAATTGACAAAAGTAGATTTTAAGTGAATCTCTATCTGTAATTTTAGCATTTGCAGAAAAAAAAGCTCCTTTACCTTTTCAAGAAGCTGAGACATAGTTTAATAGATACATACCTAACTATTTTCATGAGACATAGTTTAATAGATACATACCTAACTATTTTCATGAGACATAGTTTAATAGATACATACCTAACTATTTTCATGAGACATAGTTTAATAGATACATACCTAACTATTTTCATGAGACATAGTTTAATAGATACATACCTAACTATTTTCATGAGACATAGTTTAATAGATACATACCTAACTATTTTCATGAGACATAGTTTAATAGATACATACCTAACTATTTTCATGAGACATAGTTTAATAGATACATACCTAACTATTTTCATGAGACATAGTTTAATAGATACATACCTAACTATTTTCATGAGACATAGTTTAATAGATACATACCTAACTATTTTCATGAGACATAGTTTAATAGATACATACCTAACTATTTTCATGAGACATAGTTTAATAGATACATACCTAACTATTTTCATGAGACAGTTTAATAGATACATACCTAACTATTTTCATGAGACATAGTTTAATAGATACATACCTAACTATTTTCATGAGACATAGTTTAATAGATACATACCTAACTATTTTCATGAGACATAGTTTAATAGATACATACCTAACTATTTTCATGAGACATAGTTTAATAGATACATACATAACTATTTTCAACTTTTCCTGTCCTTCTGAGGAGATCTTACTCCGCATGTATAAATCATGGGTGATGCATATACACACTCACACTCATGCATACACACACACACACACACACACACACACATACACATTTATTTATTCTTACCACTTGCTGTGGAGACAGGACAAGACAGTGGAGTGATCATGGTCTATTTGTAGACTTATCAAGCAAGAGATCATTTGTTCTGATGGTCATTTGGTTGAGAAATCTGAAGTCTCAATTGTGTAAGAGCAGTTAGTTATCTGGGGGCCGAACTAAAACCAGACCCAAGTATCCTGATTCCCAGATAAGTTTTAGTTTTCTCTGCCACTTCTCATTCAAACCCGATTTACACCAAAGGTAAAAGTCAAATGCGAAGAAAAGCAAGCAAGAATTTATTTTTGACTTTCTCCAGTTTGGAGGTCAACACTTCTAATGGTGCCAGAAATTTCACCATTGGAAAGTCATGTCTTAGTGGTTAGGGCAGGATGCTGTTATATGCAAATACTGGTAGAGAGTGTGTCACACACTGTTGGGGGTTATCTCATCCTTGTGGTGTAGGAATTAAGTGTGTGAGCTCTGGAGCCAGAATGCTCAGCTCACATTATGGTTCTGCCATTTACAATCTATTTCATTAGTTCAAACACACACATCCTGATGACCCTTTAAGAAAGCCAAGAAGATCGGGATTTGTTCTTGTGTATCTGAAAATTCCCCCACATAAGCAAAATTGATGTCAGCAAAACACAGTTTTTTGTTGTTGTAGACGAGGAAAAAACCATGATTTTATCCCACCTTCCTTTCCTTCCTGCTAGTGACTTTTAGTTATAACTATATGTGTAAAATTTAATATTCCTGCTGGTGAAGCTACAGTCAATAATCTGTCCATTTTTTCTGTGTCATGTTGCAAGTGTGACAAATAAGCAGAAACACCATTACATGTACCCCAGTTTTATAAGGAGACAAATTTCACCATGTCTCCCATAATCTAAATTAAAAATAATAATAATTAATTAAGTGCCACAAAATCACACAGAGAAGATCAGCACAGTATGAATTTTCCATGTGGTGAATTCCCTCCATATAGGGAGGTGGGAGGGAGATGCAAGAGGGAGGAGACATGGGGATATATGTATATGTATAGCTGATTCACTTTGTTATACAGCAGAAACTTAACACACCATTGTAAAGCAATTATACTCCAATAAAGATGTTAAAAAAATAAAAAGCTTTGTTAACTTTTTAATTTAATACTATATTCAGGCATACAAGGGCATTTTGAAATATGCCTGAGTTTGTAGCACTCTTTCTCTTTCTCTCAAAAAAAAGCCCAGACTGTCAGAACCAAGTTTATGAGTTATTGCCTAGAAATCTTCCTAAACGTTCTTTCTCATATAAAATTTTCTCATGGGTAAAGACAGATATATAGTGGTTAAGCTTGAATCTGAAAACAACCTTCATATTTTTTTCTCTCTTCTTTTGTTTTGTCTTTGCCACATGTGAGGTGGTACAGAAATGCTGGGAGCAAGTCCGGGTTGTGAGGGAATGGGAGCTGAAGGAATGGGAAGTGGGGTGAGGAGAAGTTTGACCTCAGATTAATCAGCTGAGAGAAAATAAAGAGCAAAACATGACTGGGGATCCTGTTAGCCAAGGATCAGTTGACTATGTAACATCATAAAAGAATATTTATTTTAAAATAGCTTTTGCTGTTTTAAAAAGATACAAATGCTTATCTTAAAATTATTTGTAAAATACAGAGAAGTATAAAGAGGAAAATAAAATCATTGGCAAGGTCTATTGAGATAACTACTGTTGACATTTTGTGGTATTTTCTTTTAATCTTTTTTCTTCACTTTTATATACGAAATATATGTGTGTGTCCTTTACTGAAATGCAGTCAGTGTCTATATACAGTTTTATATGCTTTTTTCACTACACATATCATGAGAATTTTCCCTGTGTCATTTAACATTTCTTGAAAACATGAATTTTATTTGCTATATTTTATTCTCTTCTATGGAATTCTGTAATTCAGCCTCTTTCTATACATACCACATCAATTTAAGGGAGTCTTTCACTTGGAATACCTTGGCTAGTCAGTGGTATCTGATTAACAAAGTTACTTCATTGAAGTATTGGTTTTCTGTAGCAGGGCTCATGGGGTCCCTACAGACCCATTCGGGGGGGCATTTGGTGGTAGAGATGCTGGTGGCTCCATCGGCTGGGGATGAAGATAACTAAGCCTGGTGGCTCAAACCATAATTCTCTCAGGTGGAATGTATGCGCCTTATCTGCCCCATCTCAAACTTCAGAATCTTTCTTGGGAGCACCCTGGATTATCTACCAGTTCTTTTCCTTTTCAAACAATGATTAAGTATCCCCTACACCCGCATCCTATTTCCTGGTTTACTTTCTTACTTTGTTCAACCAAACTCCCCACATCCTACCTCAGTCTAGATCTCAAATCCCTGAACTAGTTGCGAATTTTGCTGGAGTGAAGATTTTGTGACTTTCCTTGCTACTGCACAAAATCAGTTTCCTCTTAATAGTTATAGTATAAATATTTGCTATATTTATATCTTTCTCTAATATGTCTTCATTTGTATGCATCTAAATGTTCTGCCTTCTTTGCCTCAGCAAAGACGGCCTGCATACCATACAGTGGATAGTTTTGTGCGAGAATTAAAACACTGCTCTGCATTGGGATGTGTGTGTGCATGTGCACACACATGCACTTGCGGGCACATGCACATATGTGTGCATATCAAAAGCTCCCTTTTAATTCCTTTCTTCAGTTTTTTCTCAAATATCCTTTAACAGTTGTATTTTCACATATTACCTTAGGATTCAAATGCTTTCTCTGAAGTCTTCTCTGTGTTGGAACTAAGCAGGGGTGAGGCTGGAGCTAAGGGTAGGCATTAACCTGGGGGCCAAGTTTTAACTAAAATGGAAATGCCTTACTTGATCAAGCAGACAGTTTAGGATACTGAGTGCTCTACTCTGCAATGAATATTTGCCTGGTCAATCTAACCATATAACCTAATCACTTTTGATTGATGTTGGTTTGAAGTTGTTGAATGTATTTACTGAACTCCCTGAATGAACACATTATAACATACTGTGCCAGGGCTGCTAGCAAAAAGGGATTGGGAGCTAGGCTCTAAGATGCAATCATTATCCTTTAGGAGTTTACAAGATATAAACACATAAGATTTATCTGGGAGAACAATATGAATGAAAAACATCCCTGGTATACAGAGAACTCCTATATAGTAAATGTAAAAAATGGGTAGAAACTATGAAAGTCAATTCTCACAAGGAGAAACGCAAATGGACAATGAGGAGACTTAACTTCCCTAGCAGTCAGAGAAATGCACAGCCAAACGGTGAGAAAACATTTTTTCTCTAATCCTGTTCCTAACCCTTGATAAATATTAGAAAGGTTGATAATATCCAGTGCTGTCAAGAGTATGAGGGAACAAATGTTTAAATATATTAATGGTGGGAGGATGACTAATTAAATATTTTGGAGAAGTAAACCGGAAGTATCTTTAACTATTCAATTTTGCAAAATAACTTTTTAAAAAAAATTTTTTTTTAAGTACATATATATATATATATTTTAAATTAATTAATTAATTAATTAATTTTTGGCTGTGTTGGGTCTTCGCTTCTGTGCGAGGGCTTTCTCTAGTTGTGGCAAGTGGGGGCCACTCTTCATCGCGGTGCGCGGGCCTCTCACTATCGCGGCCTCTCTTGTTGCGGAGCACAGGCTCCAGACGCGCAGGCTCAGTAGTTGTGGCTCACGGGCCCAGTCGCTCTGCGGCATGTGGGATCTTCCCAGACCAGGGCTAGAACCCGTGTCCCCTGCATTAGCAGGCGGATTCTCAACCACTGCGCCACCAGGGAAGCCCTGCAAAATAACTTTTAACTCTGCTGTCCTACTCTGGGAATCTATGAAGAAATGAAAGCATACGTACGAGATGATATAGACATTTATTTACTGTAATACTGGTTATCATGTTGGAATAAATGGCAGCAAGGGAAATGACTGATAAATTATGGTACAACCACACAATAGAATTTTATGCAACTATTAGCAAGAATGAGTTGAATCTGTATGTGTGGTTGTGTAAAAAAATTTACAGAATAAAGTGTATAATAAATAGAAAAATACCCTCATGTATTTTAGAGTACGTGTTTATATGTTTTGCAGGAACACTGTAACAGGTGTAGATGTGACATTATGGAGGAAGAAAGAATGACACTTGCTATCAATCTTTGCGAGAGGCCAAAAATGACTTGATATTAACTCAATCAATGAGCAACTGCTGAAACTTTTAATATGCTTAAAGCTGTGCTAGGCCCTGGGGAAAATACAGATATATGAGATGTAGTTACTGACCTCCAAATACATTTGAATCTAGTTACGATGAAAATGAACACATATAAAACAACATGAAAACAGAAGCGTATGTAATTACATGCTAGGTTATATGGTATGGGCTCCAGGTGCAATGATAATTCGGAGGAGAGGTTGATCCAGAAGAATGGAGTTGGTGGGGAGCGGGTGGAGGGGAGCTTATGGTGAAAAGGGACACAGGTTGTGTCTAGAGAGAGTCCACTGCTTGTGTTCTTTTTGTTTCTCTTTTTTCTCTGCCTTTACTCATCTTAGACTTTCGCTGCTGTCTGTCTGACCTCTTTCTTTGCCTTTGACTTCATCATTGTTAATACTTGCTTAGTGTTTTGAGCTCTGAGTAACTTGGACCCCAGTTAATGCTCAAGGGTGCCTTTAAACATTTTCTCCAGCCTGAGTCCCTTGGAATAAACATTAGATGGACTTTAGTCAACTACCTAAGTTCAGTTAGTCTCCATCTTTATTGACGTAGGTAAACACGACAAATGCAATAACATTCAGTTATCATGGCTCATCTCCAGTTGCAAATCCAGGTCAAGACCCTATAAGGCTTGTTTAATTCCTGCCGCCGACACTGTTAAAATGAGGGAGGGTGAACCATGCTGGTCAAGTTTTGCCATTCTATACTGAGTTCACTATGATTGCACAGACCCAGCCTCAATTAAGTAATTTTTTCTGCAGTGGGAGGGGGTCATCTTGTGAGCGAATTTGAATGTCTGCATAGATCAGCATTATTGTTAATCACATCTGCCCTTACATATATTTATATGCACACTCACAAGTGCAAAGATGCAGTTTCAAACTTAATTAAAAATAGAAAGCAACCTAAAGTGTGCTAGTTTTTCCTCTGACTTCAGCATGATCTACCACTTTGACAAAATTTCATAAATCTCCTGCAATAGAAAATTCTACCGCAGAGAACCATTTTATGCAGCAATATAGGTACTTAAAATATTCAACAACTTTCATCATGTTTTGCCTCTTGGTACATGGGATTTTTATGTATTTAATAGTTACGTATGCTGTCTATTTTAAACAGTACTTTTTGCTAATGGTCCCCCACAGTACATTTTTCTGAAACTCTAACATCTGTGTTTTGTTCTTGCCCCTCACGATGATAATCTTAAATTGAGCACATCCAACCGCAGAGGGCAGATTAGTTGGCGATTTTTTTTAAGGTGGCTGGATCCAGTGATGTAGGCGTCAAGAGTTACCAGGTCCTGGCGACAGAGATGCCTCCCCCCTCACTTTCTGCAGAGCAATTCCGATCTGGCATCTGAGCAGCTCCTGGTGTCGCCAAGCCTGTAGCAGGTACACAGAAATCCAGAGGAGAGGAACCGTGGGGAATGTTCGTGTGTTATTTATTTATAAACTTGCCGTGCCACATCATGTAAAATTAACACCTTTGATGGACTCCTGCCTCAGTTGCTTGAAGGACAGGCTTTCACCAGCCAGGGCCACCCACTGGCTTCCAGGCAGTGTTGCTGTGTGTTTGCTTTGGGCTGCAAGCTATATGGAGTCTACCTGCCGAAGTCTTCCTCGCGCTCAGCCGGTCAGCAAAGGTCTGTCCCATTAGAATGTTCAGGAGGAGGTGTCTTTGGGGCTTTTGTGGCTGAAGAGACGAGCGATTACTTTGGAGTGTAAAGTCCTTTCTCTGGTTAATGAGGAGATTTACTCCAACATTCATTTATTATAAGTTGAGGGAGGGGGTGGCTTCTCCCACGTGCCAGCATCCAGAGGGTCCCTGTCCTGTAAGAGTTCATAAATAATCAATGTTGATGATGAAAAGGTTTTGTAAGCATTATCTTTTCCTGTCACAGAAATTCCCTCATGCTCCTAAGGGAAGACCAGTATAACCTGCAGACAAAGATTCTGGAACCAAAACGGCTTTATGCATAGAGTGGACATAAGCGTTTGGGGATTTTGGAGAAAGATCTCACCTTCCACCCACCCACTTTGTTGTTCCTGCTTCAGTGCCTAAGATTTCAGTCTAATTTTACAGCATTATTCAAATACAAGTGATGTCTGGTGGTGGGGAGCACACATTAAGTCATTCAACAAACAGTTGTCAGTTTACTATGTGCTGAGTATTGCGTTTGGTAGATACACAATCTCCTAAGAGCTCATGATCTAGTGGAAGAGGGAGATAAGTGACAGAAAATTAAAAGGCAACTTGAAGTATTACAGTTGAGGTGGGAGCTGAGTGCTAAGGAAATGCAGAGGAAGGAGCAATTAGTATTGCCTGAAGAAATCAGGAAAACTTTCATAGAGGAAGTGATATTTGAGCTTGAAGAATGGATAAGTGTTTTTCAGGATGAGAAGAAAAAACAATTCCAGGTAATTTTCAAGGGAACAACATGGACACAGGTATAATAACGACTTGTATTTGAAGGCCTGCCAGATGCCATTACCGTGCACAGTGACCTACGCACTGTGTGGCATGTGTTAGACATGCCGTCCAGCTCACTTCTTATAAAACAGGTGCATTATCACTGTGTTTTTGTTTTGTTTTGTTTTTTTATGTGGGAAAACAGAGGTGGCTCTGAGAGGTTAAACAACTTGCTCGATTTGTGATTCAAACAGGTCTGTCTGCTCCCAAGCCCGTGCCCTTGGTTTGACCTTGCAGTGTTCTCGGCTGCCTTGTTGCACAGCCATAAGGGAACGTGACCTATCTGGGAGAAAGGGTGAGATCTAACATGGCTGTGAGGTTGGAGGGAAGGGGCTCAGGGAAGTCAGGTTGTGGCTGGATTGTGATGAGCCTTGAATACTGCAAGAAGTTTGAACTTAATCCCATATCCTGTAGGCAGTGAAAAGCCAGTCATCGGAGGTTTGTTGTGTGTGTGTGTGTGGTGACCACGTGGCAGGTGAACTGCAGAGGAAGGTAGTGTTGGTGTATGGGAGGGCTGGGAGTGCAGTCCATCTGTGAGATGTAACATAGGCCTAAATGTAGGCCTTCCATTAACAGCAGTAGAAAAGTTGACTGACTCAGTATTTAGACTTTGGAGGTGCACAGACCTGCAGCTTAGCAGCTGCAGGGCCTTAGGCAAATTATTTAACCTCCCTTCACATAGTCACAATGCAGGCTTCAGTCTCCTCATATATAAAAAGAGGATAATAGTATCTTCTGCATCAGACTGTTGCAAAGATTAAATAAGATGATAATCCAGGTGATACATTTGCCCAGTGCTTGGCTCATTGCAAATTCCTAACTACAGATGACTGTTACTCTGTCAACACCCTCCAAGGAGAGTTACTTTATCAGACTATTCCATGAGTTACCCATGAAAGCCCTGAGGAAATGGGGCTTTGAATACTCATTGATGTGTGCAGTGCGGTGGCAGGTAGAATGGAAAAGTCTAGAGCATTTTCCCAGAGTGAGAGCTGGGTGTGGAATCTGTACAGTGATGCCCAGAGTGGGATAGGAAAGAGGAAACCAAAGGAAGCCTGAGGGAAAGTAGTCCTTCCCAAAGGGGCACTTGACATGAACTTAGTGCCCCGATGAATAGTTACGTTTTAATAGTGTTACATTTATTTTAATGGTAGTAATGAAATCTACCTTTTTTCCTCCATTCACTGTGATGGTATAAAGTGGATCTATTTAAAGATAAACATTAAGTGAATAAGAATGCAAGTGCTATGTGGATATAGCAGAAATTGTGGATATGGTCTGAAGTTGGGGACATGTGACACTAACAGACATGGCCTTCCCCAGGGTGGGGACCTGTTTGTTTTACCAGACTATATGCCCTGCTGGTGCTCTGGGAGCACTTGGATTGAGTTTTAGCATCAAGCCTTGTGTCCTACTGTCATCTTTGAGATCATCTGTTGCTCTCGATGCCCTGAAACAGGGGAATTTCTGCTAACAACGTGAATTCTAAACTCTTAGAATGCTTTGTATGTACTTGCTGAGTTTACATCGAATTCACGAAGGAGGCACATGATGCTCTGGATGGTGTTCAGCAGGGAAGTGTAAGAAATGATTAGGAACACATGCTTAGAGTCACACAGACCTGAGTTCAAGTCCCTGGTCCACCTGTGAATAGTCACTTAATCTTGGATATTTCACTTAACTACTCTGAGTCTCAGGTTCCTCTTGTGTAAAGTGGCAATCTGATCATAATAGTACTGAACTTCTAGGGCTGTTGTGGACACTAGGTAATATAAACGATGCAAAGTACTTTGTAGAGGGCTTGTCAGAAATATTTAATAACTATTTATTGTCATATTAATATCATGCTAGTTATGATCACTGGAAGTTAGTGGCTTTTGTAGATACAGTGCACAGTTTCATGCCTGTTTTGCGAGAGAAGGCATGGTTTATATATCGCCCAGCACAGGGTCTGGCACTAAACATTTGCTGAATAAGTGGATGAATGGATAAGCTTTGGAAGAGGTGAAGTGAGCTGATTTTGCGCAATTTGAAGACATTTTGGCATATATGCTTTAATAAGCTTTATAGTCAAGATAGCTTATGTTTGCCAAGGCAAAAATCAGTGGTCACCCTCCTTTTAAAGGGTGATAGGCTGTCAACACATATATCAGCCAGTATCACCTTTGCTTTTTGCATTGCCAGAGGTATCTCTGATGAAACCAGGACAGGGTGAGGCTCCTCATAAGCAAAAAGCACTCGCGGCATTACAGGACTTGGCAATTATAACATAGCTCCCACGGTGTTATAATTCCAGAGTCTGAGAGGCTGAATTATTTGACTCACCTAAGAAATGCAATAATTTCCTCTAAATATGCTGCCTCAAGAATAACACGGCTCATAAAATTTGAAGTGCTTTTTGACCAAGAGGACCTAAGGTTCCACTCAGCTTGACTAAATTTTGGACAGGCTTCCTCCTGACACTAGGTCCCTGATCTCCTTTTTCTTACAGCATTTACTTTAGAAAGCTTGTAAATTCTTTCCCTGTCCCTTTGAGATGTAAATCTTCTACAACCCAGAAAAGTCTTTCTCAAGGACCTGGGACCTGACCCTTTGAAATGTAATCATAGAGAGAGATAACACCCCCTATCTCCCAGTTTCTGTGGAAAGGTAGGTGCCTAACTTCAGTAAGGGTCAATTAGCAAACACAGATGGCCTAATCACACTGACCAACCTCCCCACTAAAAGTCCTCCAGTACTTTTCTGTTAGCCCAGTTGAGGGTTCAAAAAGTCCTCCCACCTTTTATTTCAGTGGAGTTGAGTTCAATCTCTCTCCTGTTGCAATAGTCTTGAATAAAGTCATCCTTGCCATTTATAACAAGTGTCTGGTACAATTTTTTATTATAATTTCATGAATTAAAAGGGGGAGGTGAAGACTCACCCTGTGAATTTCCTGGCTATCATTCAAGTGGGCATGATACCCACCACAATCAATCAGACAGGTCTCATAATGCCCAAAGCCTTCTAATGCTGAAGTTCATGATCAATTATGAATAGGCTGTGGATTGCTTGGTTTTAATTCACATTGAATATAATGGTGACAGGCCTTGAGCTGAAGCACCAGCATGGAGAGGACAGCTGATAAAGAATCAGTGCTGCTCAACTTCTCCAGTGAGGGCTCAACTAATATGTTGATTTTTAAAAAGCATGCTGCTCTAAAAGAGTTAAGTAATTGAGACTAAGATTGTCTGAGCTGACACTGAAGGCAGGAAATTTTGGGTGTCTTTACCCAGTTGGGATCAGGGAATTCTAGAAAGTAGTTAGATAATGAATTTTACTAATTTGTTTTTATTATATTATTCAGATCCAACTTCTTGCTGAAATAACAAGTTTTTTGTTGAATTATAGTTGACATATAACGTTATATTATTTTTATGAGTACATCATAATGATTTGACATATGTATATATTGAGAAATGATCACCACAATAAGTTTAGTTAACATCCACCATTTCACATAGTTACAGTTTTTTTCTTGTGATGAAAACTTTTAAGATCTACTCTTTGGCAACTTGCAAATATATAATACAGTACTCTTAACTATAGTCACCGTGCTGTACATTATATCCCCAGGACTTAATGTATCTTACAACTGGAACTTTGTACATTTTGACCACCTTCAACCATTTCACCCACCCCCTATGCCCACCTCAGGCAACCAGCAGTCTGTTTTCTGAAATGAACATGTTTGGAGGGTCACATCACTCTTTTCCCTAGACCCCTTTAATGGTTTCCTTTGACTTAAGGATGTCATTCAGCCTCTTTAAATGGCTTTGTGGTTTTGTCATCCTTATATCTTACCACTCCCCTTCCCATGCATCAACGATTTTGACTTGTCTCAAATTCTCTGGACAGGCCTTGTGCTCTGCCTCCATGACTGCATGTGCTATTCCCTCTGTCTTAAAGACTCTTCCACTGTTCTTCACCTGACTGACCTTGCTCATCCTCTTAGAAGTCTCCCTTCATCTCATAGGATGGGGATAGGATCCCCTTCTTGGTGCCCTCAAACCATTCCATTCATATCCCCATGACATGAGACTTTAAAACATATTGTTATTACCTTTTTATTCATCTGTAGGCTCTGCTAGTGCAAGGATTCTGCCTTGAATATCCTTTGTATCTGCAGGAGAGTAGCCTGACCCAGAAGTACTAGATAATATTTTCTGAAGTAACTTACATGTGCACTGTCAAGAATTCAAGCTGAGCTTACAAACTGAAGAGAAAGGTGGCTCTGCTTCTAGTGCTAGCGCATGATATGCAAAATTAATATCAAACGCAGCAGCAGTAACAATAAGGGTGACGATCTCCACAGACTTTCTTGACTTTAGCTAAGTTTTAGCAAGCTTTCTCTTACTCCCAGAAATCAGAAAAGTACTAGCTATGGATTTTTCTAGATCCAGGCAAGGGGCAAGGAAGAGGACAGATGGATTCTTTGTTGACCATAGGGACCCTGAGAGCACCTAGAAAACGTACGTAGAGGGCATAGTTTGGGACCAGGCAGGTTAATCAGTATGGTAGGTACCTGATAAAGAGACCCATTTCACTGGAATAGTGAGATCTATTTTCAGGCCTTGATGCTTTACTTGGCTGGTCTCTGAGCCAGTGTTGTCCATCATGCACCATGTGGACCATGCCCACTGGCCTGGATTCTGTTGGTAGAATGGAGTTCAGCTGCCTACAGCACTCTTCCCTTTGCTCTTTTTGTTCCTTTCTTGTCATCCTCAGCACGCCCACTTCTGTTACACTTACCCCTGTCTGCCATTCTTCTCTTCCCTTAGACTCTGGTGATCTTCAGTCATCACATTGAAAAACAGCTGCTCTGTGTACCACAGATTGGCCGTCCCTGCTGAGAAAGAACTCAGACAATTTCAAGTGCCATGGTCGGTTCTCTCCTGTTAGGTATAGGCTGGCTTGCTTACAGTTCTACAGGTCTAGCTGAAACGCTTCATGCCCTGGGCAAGGTGAGAAAGGGAATCCTTTGTGACAACTCGCAAGCAATGCTTGAACTGGCACTTGCAGTGTTTTGACACCTTATGGCACTTTCTCAGTTCAGGTCAAGTGATGGTTGTTAGGTGTCTTCAACGTGATGACTGGATGGTTAAAAGAAAAAGGAATGAGTCAGCACTTCTATTTTATAAAATAAGATTTCACCAGTGAATACTGAGTTTTTTTAAAAGTATGATTGATTGATAGTCTTAGTTCAAAGTGTTATTTTGGATCGAACTCTACCTGCACTGATGAAACTGCACTTGAGGAATACATAACTGTGCGTGTCTCTATTAGAGGTAGATGGTAATTACAGGAATAGAGCTATTGAAAATTGGAGTTTGATGGGCTTTCAGAATCCTCAGTCAGTGCCCTATGCTTAAGTGGAGAAAAGGTGTAGAGTCCTTGGTAGTTGTGGCAGTTGCCCACTTCTTCAGCCTTATCGGTCAGCGTTCCCCTTCTTGAACCCACCTTCTTATCTGTTAAGTCTCAGCTTAACGCCCTCTCCCTTGGAGTCCCTCCTACATGGTCCCATAGGACCCTGTGAGTACTCCATGCACTGAGAACGCCATATTGCAATTGTATATTTACTTCCCTGTCTTTACTGTGGAGTAAAGACTGTGGACTGTGAACTCTCTTGAGAGCAGGGACTGTATCTTATTTATGTTTTAATCCTCAGAAACTAGCACAATCCCTGTTTCAAGGTTAGCACTGAGTGAATCCATTTTTAAAAGATTAATGAATATTGTTATTTTTAGTTCAACAATAGATTTGCATATGTTAAGACTTTAATAATATTTTGGACATCTCAGGATCAAGTATTCAGAAATTAAAATACAGTTTTTGTCATTATTTTTTTTAAAGCACAAAAGCTTTTGTAAAATAGAGAAAAGAAAAAAAATCACCCATATTCCTAGTTTTATTCTTTGAACAACATTATTTTAAGTTCTTTACCAAAAGTATTTTAGGATAGTTTGTCAAATTTGCTTTCTAAAAATCCCTTTGGGACTGGAAATGCTTTAAATATAGAATATATTTGGGAAGTACTGTCATGTTCACCATTTTTAGTCTTGATTGCTCTGCCAATTATACCAAGTCTTTATTTTTCTTATGTTTAGGAGTTTTCTTCACTGAGGTTATCCTAAGGTTATTATATTGTTTTTCGTAGTTTGAGTTCTGATTAAAAATATCATAGTGATGGCAAGAATGTGGAATGTGGAGAAAAGGAAACCCTTGTACACTATTAGTGAGAATGTAAAATGGTTTAGCCACTATGGAAAACTGTTCGGAGGTTCCTCAAAGAATTAAAACCAGAACCACTGTGTGATCCAGCAATCCCACTTCTGGGTATTTATTCAAAAGAATTGAAATATGCATCTTGAAGAGACATCTGCACTCCCATGTTCATTGCAGCATTAGTCGTAATAGCCAAGCTGTGGAAACAACCTAAATGTCCATTGACAGATGAATGAATAAAGAAAATGTGGTAAATACATATAATAGAATATTAATCAGCCTTAAGAAGAAGGAAATCCTGCCATATGCAAAAACATGGATGAACCTTAAGGACATTGTGCTAAGTGAAATAAGCCAGTCATAGAAGGACAAATACTATGTGATTCTGTTTATATGAGGTATCTAAAATGGTCAAATTCATAGAAGTAGAGAGAGGAATAGTGGTTGCCAGGGGCTGGGGGAGGGGGTAATAGGGAGCTGCGATTTGAGGGGTATACAGCTTCAGTTATGAAAAATGAATGAGTTCTAGGGATCTGTTGTACAACATTGTGCCTGTAGTTACAATACTATATTGTACACTTAAAAATTTGTTAAGAGGACAGATCTCATGGTAAATGTTCTTACCACAAAACAAAACAAATCAGAAGGCCAAGTTCAGGAGGGTTGCTAGTATGTTTTCAGTACTTATCCTGATTAACGCTGCATAGCTTCCTAACATACAAGTGAGTCTATGACATAGTAGAGTTTCTAAGTTCAGTGTCCTTATCTGTAAAACAAACATACAGGTAAGCAAGCAAATAAACAAAAAGAATACTAAGACAGTACTAAAAAGAAAGAAAGAAAATCACAGCTGTAAATGTTCAGCTCTCTGCTTCCGCCAATCCAGCTATTGAAGTACAACGTTTTATGCCGCTCCTTCTTCTCCTCAATCTCCAGTCTCCTTTTGGAAGTGCCAGGACTCCAAAGGAGAGTGGGAAAGCTGTGAGAATTCACACCTTGTTGGATTTCTGTTCTTTCATCACCGCTCTGTTTAATATAGGTTGGAGACCAGTATCAGTGCATGAGACTCTTTTACCCTGCTTCTGGCTTGTCCTGAAGAGCAAGGAAGGGGTTTACAAATGGGAGAGTCTCATGGGAAAAGGAATAACTGATCCCCATCCCTTATATACATGGCTGGAAAACAATAATGGATAAAGAAGGAGCAGAAAACTTGTGTCTCCTTTTGACAGTTTATATTTTTCCCCTAAAGCTTTCTACTGTGTATAGATAGATCTGATATTTTTTTAAAGGAAGGATACACTCCCCTAAATAGATTCAATTTCTCAGGGAAGTGCAGGCATTGTTGTCAAATCTCACTTTCTTTAAAGATCTTAAGAAGTTATAACTTAGGCATGCTTTTCTGATGAAATTGCTTAACCCAGCTTAAATATCCAATCTCAGAACCATAAGCAAATAAATAGTTGTAGTTTTAAGTGATTTGAATTTGTTATAGTTTTTTATGCAGCAATAGCTAACTGATACACTCTCCATATTTTCAATTTTCGATCACATTCCATAATCTATGAAAAGAGGAATAAGACAATACTTAGAAACTAGTAGTCATTTAATAAATGTTTGTTGAATAAATAATTGAATGAGTGAACAAATGAGTGAATGAATGAATGCAAGAAACAGTAGAGTAATATTTTTTCTTAGTCAAATTTCAGGTTCAAAAAAAGTCTGTTTTGGTACCTGGAATATTGGTTTTCTTCTCTATTGCTGTATCACCTCACACATACCTCTCTAATAGCAGCAGTTGCACTGAGTTGCAGTTATTTATGTGTATGTTTCATTAAATTACGTGCAGTTTGAGAGCCAGGACTGTTTACTCATTATCTCTGTATCCTTAATGCTCATGTGCTCAATGCACCCAAAAGGTTGATTCTTTGGGATTTTAAAATTATATATGAAGTTTTGACTTCTGGAAACTGGATGACAGCCCAGTCGGTATCAGTGATTCTAAACCGTGGCTGAAAATTAAAATAATTTGTAAGACTTAAAAAAAAATCAGTGTCCAGCTCACTTTAGGCCAATTCAGAATCTCCGGGAGGTAGGACTGGGCAATGCTGATGTGTAGCCAATGTGAGAACCTCTGAGTTCAAATGTCCTCGAAGCTTATTATTATTAGCACTGGGAAATGTTGCTCTGCAGCAATAAGGAGAACCTATTAAGAAATACTTTGAAATCACTAAATATTCTAAGTTTCAAAGTTAAAACATGAATAATAATTGAAGTGCTAAATATTATGCTGTGATGTGAATGCATGAGTCTGTGTAAAGGACACAGGGCAACTCATAACAAAATCTTATTGTCTGTTATTTGGCATGGAATTGTCTTATCTTTTAATTTTTCCTTTAGTTTTTTTCATCAAAGCTATAAAATAGTTCTTGCAATTTTTAATTTTTCGGACTAAAGCCAATTTCAGTTTTCCATTTTACTTTTGGTCAATCATTTTAAGATATTTTACTGTTTACTCCTTGGTGTTGATTTTGAACATTTTAAATTGGCTCATTTTAAAAAGTTTTTGTTCAACAGTAGCTCATTTAGAACAAATCACTCAAGATTGCCTCTCACATGAATATTTATACCCTAAGGTCTCAATTTGACAACATTAAGCTCTGTATTCTTATTTCTTAAACAACCAAAATATATTTATAGATTGATTTTAATGCCCTTTCTTTTCTCCATTTGAATACACTATTATTAAAAGTTCACAGCCTTCGTTACATTACGTAATTTGAGAAATAATCAACAGTGTCCCTGCTGATTAAATATTCAAGTTTGCAATTATTTTGTAACTTTTGTTCTGCTCTTCACTCACTCTAAAAATTATCATAAAAGTTTGAAAGATGTCCTCAGTGTAGAATATGTCCATAAAATATTAAATATTCAATTTTCCTCTATCATGGCTTGAAAAATTCATAATTACATGATGATCCACATAATAACTCATTCTGAAAAGTCATATATGGCACTCCCTCTGTGACTGAGTTAATAATTTACTGCTGTGTGGGATTTTCGCTCTGCACTGTTAGTCTTGGGAACATTTATTAAGCAAATGTTCATTTGCAAAGATCAGGATGTGAATGAAGAGGGTAAGAATTTAATGAAGAGTGACAGACAGGGGAACTGATTCCATATAGAACTTTAGTACATGGGAAAGCAAAGAGCTTTATCTTTCATTGCCTCGATAGACACCTGAAATGAAATATAGAAGACAGAGGGCAGGAGAAAAAAAATGATGCTCTCCTGAAGGGGCCAACGGGGGGATAAATCAAGGGAAGCGAAGAATACAATTCAGGCCATTTGAAAAGATGCCATTGAATGTGATGCTCTGAGCTTATATAGCAGAGGGGATGCTGACTTTTTATTTTAAAAGCATCAAATGCTGTCAAAGAGAATATTTCACATCTTCTCTTTTTTCTTTTGGTATGCAAAATTTTTATTGACAATAGCTTGAGGGACCAAAGCATGCAGTTGAAGTAGACAAAGAAATAAGTTTCCCCAGGACTGGTTATTTTAGGGCTTAGGATTGCTTACAGAGACTTTGGGAAAACCATGTTACTTAAATAAAGGCCTAAAATTCTTAGCTAACACCTAGGAATAAGCCTTAGAAATGAATAATCTATATTTTAAAATTTGGGTCAGTTCTGTAGAGATATAAGCAATGTGAACGAAACCAGCAGATTGTGTTTGCTTTATTAAATAATTGTGTCTTATGGTAACTGCGCTTCACCTTTCCATGTTGTCTTGGGTGGTTCTGGGAATAGTCACAATAGCGATGGGTCACCAGGAGAAGTCATCAGATGGAACCAAGAAGGAAAATGGCCTGGTTACCTTCTTACTACATTAATTTCTGACTGATACACGTTGAGGCTTGAGAAGGGGTAAGAACCCATGCATAGGTAACGTCTCTGCCATCTTAAGTTCTGTTTGGAAGATGGTGAGGGTTAAGTAAATACATAAATGAAAAAACTAAAATAAATTTACAACAAAAAATAAGAGGCCCAAACTACCCACATAGGATTTGAAATTTATTGAAGATTTATCTGCAGTCACCAGTTCTAATATCAGCACACTTCAGTTTTTTCATCTGTAATGATAAGTTATGAAAACCAGAGGGAACCACTGAGGAGGATGTAAAGAGGGAATCGAGTTTTGTTGATTGGAGACAGATTTAATTTGGTTTGTTTCCCCTTAAAAGCAAAGGTTACATTTGGTATCTTTGACAGTGTTGAACTTTGCCTGAGCCCTGTGCTCCTGAAAAACAACGCAGGTGAAGATATATGCAGATTTGGGTAGATGCTGGTTCAAGTCCTGGTTTGCCATTGGTTGGCTGTGTGGCCTTAGACATGTCACAACAACTCTGAGTTGGTTTCCTCAAATGGGAAAATGTGTATGGTAGATTAGAGAATCTTTTCAGAATTCCTACAACTCTAAAATTCCATGGATAGAGAATGATGCTGGTGTTTCCTTATAGATTAATAGAGAAAATTCTAAAATCTTTTTTCCTTTTTTTCCATCTCATTTATTCTTTTAGGGACATATATTGATAGGCCGTTAGGTTTCATGTTTTGTTTTATATTTTTTATCCAAATGAAGAAGCTATGGATTCTTGAATTTGAGCATTTATTCTGAGGGCAAGCCAGAAATATTTGTGCTAAAATGTATCTTCATACTTCAGTTTTACCACCTGGAGATGTTTGGCATTTTGACCAATAATAAATACTAGAGATTTCCCTCCTGTGCAGTTCCCCAGAGCTTTAGATTTAGATAAGGGCCTGGGTGAAATGCCAAGATGTTATGCTTTCAAATACCCAGCTACTTTGAAGAGACGAGTCTTCAGTGTTCTCCTCTTCATGGAGATGCAAATAGAAGCCAGCCTTAATTAGTGCTCAGTGAAGAATCACTGGAATATTTTTTTAAGGCATAAAGAAAGGCTTGGCTTCTAGTTTAAACTTAGGCCCAGCTGTTAAAACCAGGTTCGTTCCATTTTATAAATAGAGAATAAGAATTTTTGCAGTAGCATATTTTACAGATATTTCGAATAGGACAGGGAGTCTGTGTTCCATTCTGCATGCCCTAAGAGGGTGAAGTACATCGATTGCTACATTCCATGTATACTTAGGTAAGAGAAAAATATTTAATAATATTTATTTGCGAGTCAAAATGCGTCTAGTCTTTTAATCTCCTGGATTTATCCTCGTTCTTGTTCTCAGTCTTCACTTTCAAATAGTATAAACCCTAAATTCTAGCTTGTCCTTGCTGAAATTCACACTGCATATTTGGTCGGTTTACTCTTGTTTGCAACGACAAAGTCACCATCCCAAGAACGGCTCAATTTTCAAGACTCAGAGAGACCGGAAAAGGATTTATAACCAAGTTCTCTGAATCCTAATAAGTCAACTTCTTCATCAAAAATATTAGTTACCAAGGTCTAAATGAGGTCACTTGCAAATGCCAGGCAGAAATACAGTACTCAGTGGTCTATCCTAAGTAATTCCTCTAACTATAAGTTTCAAGATGAACCAAAGCAGAATTTTAATCATGGCACTGAAAAACTCAAACCGATTGTATCTCTACTTAAAAATAATGGTTAAAACAATAATGACAGAAACAGTGGGTGTTGGAGAAACATTCTTTTCAGATATCAAATACGAGTTCATCATTAATATGCGTTCTTGCATGGTAATACCAAAAGCAAACATATGTGTATATAAAGTATACATCCCCACATATGTATCATTGAAAGTTGCCAACAATACAAAGAATAAGATTTTGTAACTGCAGTGAAAATATTTTGTAGGATATGTAAACTGGAGGCTCCAATGAGTTGCTCAAAAATTATTTGGTTAAAGGGTAAATACACCTTGTACATCATAATGAAAGTCTTATAGGTAGGGGTGGAGATTAACACTTCAGGCTGTCTACAGAATATTAATAAAATTCAATATATTTTCTAAAAGGTATAATTTATATTTTGTGGAAATGAGACCCTTTTCTAATAAAATTCTTCTGTCCTTCATTCTGTTCATATAATTTTGCTATAAATCATCCTGTAGGAATTTTTTCCCCCTAAATATTCATCTCAGGGAGAACCTATTTAAATAAGCCCTCTTAGCAAGATCTTTCAGAATTAAAATTACACCACGAGCGATACTTCATCCAATATATTTCCTCCTATGAAATTTTCTTATGCCTAAAATAATATTTTTGTTGAATTACATTATGTTAAAATTGTCGATTTGAGGTGACTTTGATAGTAAGGAAACACTGTGTTAAAAAGAGCAACAAATTATTTTAGCCTTTTTAATTGCACCTTCTCTGAGTCTGTACCATTGCAGCTCCCTTCTTCTCTCCATCTACATATATAGTGAGAAAAACCTAAGGGCATTATTCTCAGCTTCACCACAAAGCAAGAATAAGAAGGAAGAAAAATTGCTGTTGGATATACTAGGTTTCCTTGGTTTCTGGTAAACCTAGAACATTATGCTCTTTCATACTCATCTGAAGCTAATTTTACTCTACTGTCTGGTAGTCATTAGAATAAAATCTTTTATTTTATTCCTGATAGGAATATAGTAAGTAATTGGATTTCTTAGGATGTGAGGTATAATAAGGAGAGTAGATGGACGTGTGAGGCATTCACACACACACATACACATACACACACACAGGCACACACAATACGTTAAATTCAGGACCTAGGCAAGGTCTCCTGCTGGGGGGGGGGGTGTCCCTTGAGGATATTACAGGAAGTTTCTGTGGGTCAGACAAACTGACTCTGCAGAGCTCAGAGAAGGTTTTGATGGGGGTAATTAGCAAATCTTTTGCTTTGGTACATTAAGTGCTTAACATTTCACATTTAATTCATCTGTTTCTATATATGCTCTATATGGTAGGTAGAGCAGGCTTTATCACCCCCATTTTCCATATGGAAGCTGAGGTTTAGTCAGGTTAAGTGACTTCCCAAGACCACACAGCTCTTAGTATGGTTTTCTTATTTACCTGTTTCTTTAACTATAGTTGATTTACAGAAAATATGGAATGCTGCACGAATTTGCGTGTCATCCTTGCACAGGGGCCATGCTGATCTTCTCTGTGTCGTTCCAATTTTAGTATACGTGCTGCTGAAGCAAGCGCCTTAGTACTGTTTTGTGATGCAGAGTCCAGGACTCCACCAGTGTGCTTCTGTCAACTCACCAGTTCGTCCTTCTGGGCTCTGTGGGGACCTCAGCACCAAGCGAGAGATGAATCAGGGGCTCAGATTAAATGTATACATTTGTTTGCTGTGGGATCTACATGAGAAGCAGTAGTGCACACAGCCTCCACAGTCCTTGCAAACACCGGGCACTTGATAAACCCTCTCTGTATGACTGGAGCATCATAGGCTGTAGCATAAATAAGTTCGGGAACAGAAATCACTGCCCTTATAGTCTGTGACTTCCAAAACCATTTAGTTCCCTAGAGAAGAGCATGGCCTAGAGAGCAGCTGCAGTCCTTCAGTACAGTTCACAGATATTTATTGCATGCCAATACTAATTACAAAACACAGTATTTATTTGGTACTTACTCTTGGACACTGTTCTAAATATTTGTACATGAATGAACTCAATCCTCACAACGATGCTATTGCTATTATTACTATTCAGTAATAGTACTTACAGCTATTATTATCTTTCCCACTTAGTAGGTAAGGAAATTAAAGCACAGAGAGGTTAATTACTTGCTCAAAGTCTTATAACCAGGATACAATGGAACCAAAATCTGAACCCAGCCAGAACTTGGGCTATGCTGTGCTGTCTCTCTGGATCTTAGGAGCTGTACTAAGTGATGAAGAGACCAAACTCAACAAGGTTTCTTTCTCAGTAAATCCAGAGTCTATATGGGAGACAGACATAGGCGAAGTGCAGTTCTGTGTGAGAGGTGCCACAGGACAAGTACAGACAAGGCACAGTTAACACACAACACCTAGCACACCTACCATTCCCAGGGCTCTCAGGGAGGTACTCCTGGATGCAGTGAGGTTTCCACTGAGTCAAGAAGGACAAGTGAAGGTTTGTCAGTCCTTAACACCTGAGGGAGCTGATCCGGAGTACCAGGAATAGCTTCAAAGAAGCACAGAGGCAAGAAATGACACAGTTCATTGAGAGTTTCTGCGATCTTGAGGGACTGTGGTACAGAATGCCAGACAGTGATAAGCAGAAACAGAAGCTGAAGAAGTAGGCAGGGGCCAGGCCATGCTGGGCTTTGTAGACCGTGCACAATAGGTTGGATTTCATCATGGAGACCATGAGGAGCCATGGAAGGCATTTAAGTAAGAGAGTCATATGAGATTTGTGTTTTAGGAAAAGACTCCAGAATAGCTGGAGAGGACAGTTCAGAGGTGGCAGTTGAGATGAATGGCAGTCAGACTAGCTGTGCAACTTGTTATGAAAAATGATGGGGACTTTGTAAACTAGGGCAGTGGTGGTGAGAATTTAAGTGAGAGAGAGAACTCTGGACTTTCATACCTGCTATTCCTAGGGCTAATCCTATTAATATCATTAGTGTCCTTTACTATCTTGCCCAAGTTGGCCAGGTTATTCATCTGCCTTGGAGGAGAGTGTTACAGAAAGATAACACATCAATTTGGATACTTTCTGCTCCAAATAAGAAAAATCCAAGTGGAAACGGTTTAAAGAATGAGGAAAATGTATTATTTCATATAGGAAGTTTTGAATTAGGGCACGTTTAAGTTTGGTTAATTCAGCAGCTCAATGACAGCAGCAAGGAATCATTTTTTTCCCATTTATCTGCTCTGCCTTCCTCAGTGTCACCGGTCTCCCCTATGTCTAGGTATCCTCATGGTCTCAAAATGGCTGCCACAGTCCCAGGAATCGATATCAGCAAACAGATTAGGGAGGAGTTCAGCCTCCCCTGACACGCACAGACGCATGCTACAAAATCAGGGTTCTTATTGCAAGGAAGAAGGAAGGAAGCATCTGAAGAGACAACTAACAGTGCCTGCTGAGAATGCAAAGAGAACGAAGATAACGTTCAGCTTCTTGCATTGAAAGAATAGGATTGTGCGGCAAGAATCAAGCCTTGTGTTCCACATTATCTGAACAAATTATCTGAATTTCTTCATCGGCTCTTTTAGCATGCCAATAGAAAGGTTTAGCGGGTCTGGTCATAGTTTCAGGTAAAGGAAGTGTAGACCGGACAAGGATGTAGGGGAAGACAGTCTTTTCTGATCCCAGGAGACGGTGAAGGAGCGAGAGAAGGCAGGTGAGACGGGAGATGTCATCCTGCTTTCCCTGCTTGGCGCTGGTTGGGGAAGCGGCGGTGGCGTGCGGTGTGGAGGCGTCGTCGGGGCGCGGGCTGTGGGAGGCAGTGAGGGGGGAGGCCGGCGCTGCGCCCCGCCATTTGGAATTCTGAGGGGCGCCTGCTGTGCGCAGGGCCTCGTGAGGAGAGGGGAGCCGTGTGGTCAGACAGAGCGAGGTCTCCCTGGTGCTCCTGAGGTTTCTCAGTTCCACACTGTAGAAGCCGAGTTGACGCACAGTCGGCCAGTCTTGGGAACAGCGCTGCAGGCAACTCTTCACAAGCCAGGGGACTGGATAGCGGACGTGGTGGAGACCCAGAAGTTTCCCAGGGGCCGGAAGAATAAAGCACAGGTTCGCCATCCGTAGGACGCCCGGCCGACAGCAGGAGTCTGGGCCCAGCAGGGTGCACGGTGCCAGCCAGGGCACAGCGGGGACTCCGTGTCTGCCAGCGCCAGCCTCTGCCCTTCTCCACTGCCGGGAGGCCCCATGCCCCTTCCTCTTCATCGGTGGAGGCGGTTTGGGGGAGAGAAGCAAGGGAAGCGTCAGCTTATCTGAGAGTCTGAACTGACCAAGATGAAGTGTGAGTTGACACTGCACCCCTCCCGCACTGTGCGCAGCATGGAGAGAGCCCTGGGGCGGTCAGGGGCTTCGTAACAGGCGTTCTTCTTCTCTGAGGTCCTGGTTCCTCTAACGTAGTGTGACATGGGAGATAAAAGCAAAAGTTTACAACAAATCTGCTTAGCAAAAGAGGAGAAAAATGTTTAACAAACCTATATCATACTTTCCTAACAAGAATATTTTGATTATTCCTATTTGTAAGAAAAGAAGACTTAACGCAGCGTTTTAACTTAACAAAAAGAAGTGTCTGTGCTAAGGAAGTGCTTACTAGGAAGTATTTTCTGAGATGAGGTGTAATTCTTTAATTGCCTTTAATTTGTACCCAGTTAAAAGGAGGCACTAACAACTACAGTGTGTATAAATTAAGGAAATCAAGGTGGTGAAGAATCTGGAAACCCTGGGGAGTTTCACCTACAGAAGATAAGACAGTGGTGAAAAAACTACTGGCTACAAATATATAAAGGGTTATGTTGATAAAATCAGGTAATCAACATAAATTTGCTTTATAGGCTGTAAAGTGTTTAGGAGATGTTAGGTTTTTCTATCTTATTTTATTTTCTGTAGTTCCAGATGACAGAAGCAGACCCAATGGGTCAGAAGTATAAGGAAGCAGATTGCATCTCCATATGTAAAATTTTGAGCTGTCTGACAGAGGAATGTGCTACCTTAAGAATGGAAACCGAAAAGTGTTCGGGGACAGGATGGATTTGTATTTAAGGCCACTTTAAGGCTCTAAGTCTCTGCTGTTCTAGGAAACGATTTCTTAACTTTCTTAGTTCATTTACGGGTCGTTCCTCCTTGAAATTAACGAGGCGAAACAATTTACCCCAGAACGTGTGTTTGGTACATGGTGGGTTTTTGCACCTATGAGGATAAGTGAACACAGTTGCTTGTTATTCAGGGGGCGGGCCTTGGGCCAGCAGCTGCAGCACTGCCTGGGAGCAGGTTAGAAACACAGAACCCTGGCCCACCCCGGGAAGCCGGAGGCCAAGTCTGCGTGCGCACGAAGGTGGGAGAAGCGCTGAGCTGGATACGTGGGGACCTCCCGGAAAGAAACTCCCAGAGCACAGGAGCGCTTAGACCTGGGAGACCCCAGAGCTCTCAGAACCAAAGAAGCTTCAGCTCAGGCTCCTGCCGGCCCTTCCACCCTTCCGTCAGGGCAAGTAACCCAAACCTCAGAGACAATCCAGGGGTGTCATTTTGGGTTAAAATCAGTGGGGCTCACTGTAAGGACAAATACAAATTCAAAATAAAAGGGTTAATTCCTCCTGTTGAAAATAAGGGAAGAGATTTCCCTCTCCTCCTTTTTCTCAGAGCACTTACTTTAGAAAACTTGTAATTGCACATACTTTCTCTTCTCTTTGAAAGGTATAGGCCCTTTGTCAGCTGTCTGGCCTGGGAATGTCTTTCTCAAGGACCAGGAGGCATCTCTTTAAAATGTAAACGTCAAGGGAGACAGCGCCCATCTCCCAGTCTCTGGGGGCAGGCAGGAACCTAACTTTGGTGAGGGCCTTGCTCCAAATTGCAAAGCTACTTCCTTTCATGAAGAGATGAGTAGTGCGTTTTTCTTCTGGAAAAAGCCAAGTAGCCAACACAGATGGTCACCCCAACCAGCAGGTGAAATTAGGATGACCTACTGGTGACAAATGGTGCTGTCAAGTCCTCTGACTTGAGGACTAGTTACCGTTTACCTTGAGAACATGTGTGTACTGGGTTGTGTCTGCTTGGCTATAGAAGGGAAGGGGGGAGATTTTTTTCTGTCTTTGCATCTCTTAGTGGATTACCGGTGATTCGCTTCGCTTTCTGGTTCAATGCTTATTCAATAATAAGAGTGTTTTCTTTCTCTCCTCTTTTCGTGGAGAGGTTTTCTGTGTTGGAAGAAGATTTTGTTTTTTAAATATATTTTCCCAATACCATACTGTTATACTGATAAATCATCTTATTTATTCATCCTATACTTCCACACTGCCCTCCTTCCTTCCTCCTTCATTCCTTCTTCCCTCCCTCCCTCCTTCCTTCCCTTCCTTCCTTCCTTCTTTCCTTCCTTCCTTCCTCCTTTCTCCCTCCCTTCATCCCTCCTCAGCTATCTTTCATCTTTTCTTTTTCTTTTACTTTTTCTTTTTTTCCAAATTGGCATATAAACCTATTCTCCATCCAAATTATTCTGTATAGATGGGATAATACATTTATGAGAGAATATATGTCACAGATGTTCTGAAAAAAGATGACAGCATGGACCCACATTTAAAACACTGGTTTAATCCAAAGTGTGCTCTTCTTTGCAGTGAGGAGTTTTAGGACTGGGCCCTCTGGTGTTTAACCTTGAGAATTTAGAACAAAGGAATTTTCCTTCACAAAGGAAGGTGTTTATTTGAGGAAATTGGTTAATGTAAAAAATATGAACTTCTCATTCAGCGAGGTATTAGGTTGGAAACTGTAAAATGCCCATAGTATAGTATAGTATGATGTTATATTTGTTATATTATACTATCATCAGTCATATATATTTGTGTGTCTATCTATCTATCTATCTTATCTGTCTATCATCAGAAGCCATTTTATTTGTCCATTTTGGTATGAGAAAAACATTCATTTGAATATGGTGATAAATTCCATGTGCTAGCAGACAGGGGAAATGCAAATTATTACCATTGTTCATTTCCAAGTCATCATTCTTTGGTTATAAAACCTGCCCAAAGAGCATATTAGCAAAACAGTCTATTTAAAAGTACTCATTAAACAAAAGCACAGAACCTCTATATGATGATTTAAGCAAGTGATATTATGATTTTGTTTCTATTGGTATGCTATGAGTTGATGAGCTAGTGTGGCCCCCTAACTCCTTGGTGGGGAGGGAGTTCCTGGGAGGCCCCACCCAGCTAGACCTGGAATTTGCACACCCACACCATCGTGTCCCTGAGTGTCCTAATAAGCTATAGCAGCAGTGGTCTTGATGAGTACTCTCCTTTGTTTGTATCAATAAATACTTAACCTCTTGAAGCCAAAATGTGCATCTGAAGTAAACCCTGAAATATCTCTTAATTCTCTAAGGAGGCTTAGACTCTGAGATTGTTTGCACAAGACTGTGACTTAATTTCTGAACATTACCTTTTTCACCCCTGATATTTTGACCCTGTCCTTGCCAGAGATCCATGAAGCAACATCTGGTATATGAATAAATACAAATAAAATCTCACATTTTGCATAACTGCAGCTATCATTCCACACGGGGCAGCACTATCTCGGACTATCTTCAGTCTACTGAAGAATTCTATTTTTACCACAAATTCAAAGCTGTCTAGTCTTACTTTTCTTAATTAAGCTGGGCTGATCTCACAATCAAAAGGCTTCATTATTTTTTCCTGCTTAAATTAAACTCCCTGTGCAATGCAATGACCAAAACAAATAATCTGTGACCTACAAACAAGACACTTGCATTCCCTGAAGAATTACACTCTTGTTTCCTCTAGGTTATGCATCTTTGAACCTCTCTTTGCTGTAACGACCTTCTGGTGCTCATTAGCAAGCTGATTACCATTAACACAGCTATAATGCAGCAATTTTCTTGGTGTATTTCGAGGAGAAATGCTCATCTGAATGCAGTCAGGGGACAAAATTAACTGCATAAATCTACAATGCAAACTGGATCTCATCCAACTTTACACGAGTCGTCTTTCCTTTCCTAGTTGTGACATCATGGTCCAGATTCCCACTGATGGCTTAATAAGTGTCTCAGGGTTTCATATTTAATTTCCTTTCATCTCCGTATATTACATTTCAACTTAATTTCAGGATTGCCTGACCACCTTATTATCATGTCTTGTAATATATATTTACCTTTAATCTTTTAACTATGTCCCTTAATGGCTCTCTTATGAGATTCATATCTACTTTATTTTTTCATCATTTTTCACATTTATATCTTTTAAAAAATATTGGCTAATAGATCAGGATTGCAGTACACACACACATTGGCACATCTATGGCGCTAGGAACAAGATTGAGATATGTAAGCCATAGGTATTTTAGGAGGGAGGCATAAATATTACTCTCTTGCAAGATAGAATTATATGAATAGTCATGAAAGGAAGTCAAGTTTTAATGAAGAGAACAAGGGATGTATGAGATCTGGATTCCTTTCTTGCCATCATCACAGCCATCCAACGCTTCCTTGACAACGCTGGTCTCCAAGCGTGAATTGAAGATTGCTGACGCTCAGCTTGTAGGTTATGAGCTGACAGGAAAGCTCCTGGGACCCTCTGAAATTCTTATTCTGGATTGTTCTTTGAGGGTGGTATTTTACATACTATGGCCAATGAACAAATGGCATTAGGGAGATTATGAAATTTGGTTTCCGTGATGTTTACATACTGGAATGCTGTGTCGGAGTCAAAAGCACTATTAAAATGAAACAAGATTTGATGTGATTAGAGTAAACCACAGTATGAATAATCGCTCTAAAAAAAGAAGAGAAAGTTATGCATTTTATAATCAGAATGGGCTAAAATTCAAATTTATATTCTTTAAAAACAAGCTGTGTCCCTTTTTATTTTTAAAGCATGAAATAAGTTCTACTCTGTGCTTTGAAATTTAAGAAAGCAGACTGAGACCCATTCATTTGCTGCCTCAGGGTCACTGATGAGTAGCCTCCTGGTAACTTCCCAGCATCCAGGGAGCCAGCAAAAGGGCAGGGCAAGGAGAAGTAAATTAGCATGCCACTTACCAAAACGCACTGCAATTCATTCTGTATTAGTGATATCAACAGAGCACTTTGGATGCTTGTACAAAGGGGAGACTAATTCTGATACTTCCCTGTGGGAATAGAGTTGAAGGACATGGCACAGAAGATGTGGGGTAGTACCAGGGAAAAAGGAAATATTTCAGTTGAGACTGAAGATGAGGTAGAATTGCATCGGACTGAGAAGGGTGGGGGAGAGAGCCCTCTCTTCTCACTGTGACTACTACACCTACAGAAGTAGAGTCACTGATGACAAGGTTGGAAAGCACTTCAGTGATCCATTGCTACTGCTCACCTCTCCAGTTACGGATGATAGGAAGCACTACTCCCGACCTGTTTGTATAATAAGTGATAGGCCAATAGTTTTGTAAATACTAATGCAAAAACTGATAAGAAATTTTAAAATATTCCCAATTTGTATTTTTATATACAAGTAAAAAATTGTAAAACGATAGAGAGAAAGAAATTTGTATTTCTCATTACTCTCACATAAAATACCTGAATTTAGTATATATGAGCATTTACTTTCTGAAAGTGTCCTCAATAAGATTCAAGTTCTGCTTTGAATGAGATTCTTTATGTAAACCTTTTAATAGTCATTGCTCTAATCCTCTGGAAGTTTACAGTCTAGTGGGACACAAACAATTAAACCAACTACCCAACTCCAGGCACAACCTGTGATAACTGTGGTTACTATTAGGAAATAAAATTACATGTCATTTAAAGAAAAAAAAATAAAATTAATTGCTTAATTGAGCCCAATTCTCTGTAAAACCTATCCCTCATGCATTTACACTCTCAAGGCGTGATTTATTTAATAAAAGCAGTAATCAGTTGCAAAATAAATGAGTCACAGGTATGATATGTACAGTGTGGAGAATATAGTCAATAACTATGTAATATCTTTGTATGGTGACATTGTAACTAGATTCATTGTGGTGATGATTTTGAAATATATAGAAATATCAAATCACTATTTTATGAAACAGGAAGTAGCATAGTGTTGTAGATTAATTACACTTCAAAAATAAACAAATATGCAAACAAACTTATAGAAAAAGAGATGAGATTTGTGGTTACCACAGGTGGGGGTGGGAGGGGGGGAAATTGGATGAAGGTGATCAAAGGTACAAACTTCCAGTTACTATAGGATAAATAAGTACTAGGGACATGATGTACAGCATGATAAATATAATTAAACTGCTGTATGTTATATATGAAAGCTGTAGAGAGTAAATCTAAATCCTAAGAGTTCTCATCACAAAGAAAAATTTTTTTTTCTATTTAATATTTATATGAGAAATATTTGTATTTCTTTGTATTTATATGAGATTATTGATGCTCACTAAACTTACTGTCATAATCATTTCATGATGTACATAAGTCAAATCGTTATGCTGTACACCTTAAACTTATACAGTGCTGTATGCTAATCATATCTCAATAAACCTGGAAGAAAGAAAAGAAATATGCAGGAAAAAAATAAAATAAAAATAGTAATCTCAAAAGGTTAATGTAGCTCCCCAGAATTCCTGACTGATCCCCAAGGAGAAACTTATCTCCTTAAGCAAAATAGCTCAACAAATGCCAGTGGTAGTCTTTACACTGTCCAGAACACACTGGAAAGTTCTCTGCAACCAGGAGAGTGGTACATATTTGCTGCATGGCAATCGGAAATGGTTTGCCCCAAACGAAAAATCGGTAAACTGGTGTGTGTCTAGATTGTGAAAGTTCAGCTGTAAATGCTTATCTTTCTACCGATAATCATTTAATTATTCATTCATTCAATATCCAACATCCATCTGTGAAATTTCGCTTTGGTATATTCCAGTCACAAAAATAAGCCAGGATTTAAATGCTGGCTCTGGTATTCAACAGCAGTATTAGTCTGTTTGGACTGCAGTAACAAAATATAAGGTTGTGTCGTAATTTATTTTAACCAATTTCATATTCTTGTTCATTTAGCTTATTTTTTAAACTTCTTCTATACTCTTTTAATTTTGAATTTTGCATAAGTTAACACTTCTTAAGATAAAGTTCTAGAAGTAGAATATTTCAATTTAAGGGTACACACATTTTAATGGCAGTTGATAAGTTTCACAAGTTGCTGACTACAAAGGAAGTACCGATGTAAAATTTTACCAGAGTTTTGTGAAACTGTCTATGTCTCTATATTTTTTACTAACACTAGACCCTTCGATTTTTAAATTGCCTATTTAATATCTTTTTTTAAGAATAAGCTTTAATAGGGAGGGACTGCTTGAGCTTTAGAAGAGGGAGAACTCCTGATTACCCAGGAGGAGGAGAAAGGTTCTGGAGGTTGAATTAATCACCAATGCCTAAGGATTTAATCTACCATGCCTGTGTAGTGAAGCCACCATTAAAATCCAAAAGGAGGGGTTTCAGAGAGCCTCCAGGTTGGTGAAGCAGAATGCCTCCATATGCCACCGTGCTGTGCGCCAAACTCCAAGAGGACTGAAGTTTCTTTGTTCTTGACCTCACCCTATGAATCTCTTCATCTGGCTGTTGGTTCCTGTGCTTTAATATCCTCGGTAATAAACCACTCATCTGAGCTGAGCAGCTGACAGGGTCTTGGTGCTCTGGCCGGGTGTCAGGCCTGAGCCTCTGAGGTGGGAGAGCCAAGTTCAGGACATTGGACCACTAGAGACCTCCTGGCCCCACGTAATATCAATCGGCGAGAGCTCTCCCAGAGATCTCCGTCTCAACACTAAGAGCTAACTCCACCCAACAGCCAGCAAGCTCCAGTGCAGGACACTCCATGCCAAACAACTAGCATGACAGGAACACAACCCCGCCCATTAGCAGAGAGGCTGCCTAAAATCATACTAAGTTCACAGACACCCCAGAACACACCACCGGATGCAGCCCTGCCCACCAGAAAGACAAGATCCAACCCCACCCACCAGAACACAGGCACCAGTCCCCTCCACCAGGAAGCCTAAACAAGCCACTGAACCAACCTTACCCACTGGGAGCAGACAGCAAAAACAATGGGAACTACAAACCTCAGCCTGAGAAAAGGAAACCCCAAACACAGAAAGTTGAGCAAAATGAGAAGACAGAGGAATATGAAGCAGATGAAAGAGCAAGGTAAAAACCCACCAGACCAAACAAATGAAGAGGAAATAGGCAGTCTACCTGAAAAAGAATTCAGAGTAGTGATAGTAAAGATGATACAAAATCTTGGAAATAGAATGGAGAAAATACAAGAAACGTTTAACAAACACCTTGAAGAACTAAAGAGCAAACAAACAATGATGAACAACACAATAAATGAAATTAAAAATTCTCTAGAAGGAATCAATAGCAGAATAACGGAGGCAGAAGAACGGATAAGTGACCTGGAAGATAAAGTAGTTGAAATAACTACCACACAGCAGAATAAAGAAAAAAGAATGAAAAGAATTAAGGACAGTCTCAGAGACCTCTGGGACAACATTAAACGCACCGACATTCGAATTATAGGGGCCCCAGAAGAAGAAGAGAAAGAGAAAGGGACTGAGAAAATATTTGAAGAGATTATAGTTGAAAACTTCCCTAACTTGGGAAAGGAAATAGTCAATTAAGTCCAGGAAATGCAGAGAGTCCCATACAGGATAAATCCAAGGAGAAGCATGCCAAGACACATATTAATCAAACTATCAAAAATTAAATACAAAGAAAAAATATTAAAAGCAGCAAGGGAAAAGCAACAAATAACATACAAGGGAATCCCTATAAGTTTAACAACTGATCTTTCAGCAGAAACTCTGCAAGCCAGAAGGGAGTGGCAGGACATATTTAAAGTGATGAAAGGGAAGAACCTACAACCAAGATTACTCTACCCAGCAAGGATCTCATTCAGATTCGATGGAGAAATTAAAACCTTTACAGACAAGCAAAAGCTAAGAGAATTCAGCACCACCAAAACACCTTTACAACAAATGCTAAAGGAACTTCTCTAAGCAGGAAACACAAGAGAAGGAAAAGACCTACAATAATAAACCCAAAACAATTAAGAAAATGGTAATAGGAACATACATATCGATAATTACCTTAAATGTAAATGGATTAAATGCTCCAACCAAAAGACATAGACTGGCTGAATGGATACAAAAACAAGACCCGTATATATGCTGCCTACAAGAGACCCACTTCAGACCTAGGGACACATACAGACTGAAAGCGAGGGGATGGAAAAAGATATTCCATGCAAATGGAAATCAAAAGAAAGCTGGAGTACCAATTCTCATATCAGAGAAAATAGAGTTTAAAACAAAGACTATTACAAGAGACAAAGAAGGACACTACGTAATGATCAAGGGATCAATCCAAGAAGAAGATATAACAATTATAAATGTTTATGCGCCCAACATAGGAGCACCTCAATACATAAGGCAAATGCTAACAGCCATAAAAGGGGAAATCGACAGTAACACAATCATAGTAGGGGACTTAAACACCCCACTTTCACCGATGGACAGATCATCCAGACAGAAAATAAGTAGGGAAACACAAGCTTTAAGTGACACATTAAACAAGATGGACTTAATTGATATTTATAGGACATTCCATCCAAAAACAACAGAATACACTTTCTTCTCAAGTGCTCATGGAGCATTCTCCAGGATAGATCGTATCTTGGGTCACAAATCAAGCCTCGGTAAATTTAAGAAAATTGAAATCGTATCAAGTATCTTTTCTGACCACAATGCTGTGAGACTAGATATCAATTACAGGAAAAAAAACTGTAAAAAATACAAACACATGGAGGCTAAATACTACACTACTAAATAACCAAGAGATCACTGAAGAAATCAAAGAGGAAATCAAAAAATACCTAGAACCAAATGACATTGAAAGCACGACAACCAAAATCTATGGGATGCAGCAAAAGCAGTTCTAAGAGGGAAGTTTATAGCAATACAATCCTACCTCAAGAAACAAGAAAAATCTCAAATAACCTAACCTTACACCTAAAGCAATTAGAGAAGAAGAACGAAGAAAACCCAAAGTTAGCAGAAGGAAAGAAGTCATAAAGATCAGATCAGAAATAAATGAAAAAGAAATAAAAAACAATAGCAAAGGTCAGTAAAACTAAATGCTGGTTCTTTGAGAAGTTAAACCACTAGCCAGACTCATAAGAAAAAAAGGGAGAAGACTCTCAAATCAACAGAATTAGAAATGAAAAAGGAGAGGTAACAACTAACCCTGCAGAAATACAAAGCATCATGAGGGATTACTACAAGCAACTATATGCCCATAAAATGGACAACTTGGAAGAAATGGACACATTCTTAGAAAAGTACAACCTTCTGAGACTGAACCAGGAAATAATAGAAAATATAAACAGGTCAATCACAAGCATTGAAATTGAAACTGTGATTAAAAATCTTCCAACAAACAAAAGCCCAGGACCAGATGGCTTCACAGGCGAATTCTATGAAACATTTAGAGAAGAGCTAACACCTTTCCTTCTCAAACTCATCCAAAATATAGCAGAGGGAGGAACACTCCCAAAGTCATTTTACAAGGCCACCATCACCCTGATACCAAAACCAGACAAAGATGTCACAACAAAAGAAAACTACAGGCCAATATCACTCATGAACATAGATGCAAAAATCCTCAACAAAATACTAGCAAACAGAATCCAACAGCACATTAAAAGTATCATACACCATGATCTAGTGGGGTTTACCCAGGAATGCAAGGATTCTTCAATATACACAAATCAATCAATGTGATATACCGTATTAACAAATAGAAGGAGAAAAACCTTATGATAATCTCAATAGATGCAGAAAAAGCTTTTGACAAAATTCAACACCCATTTATGATAAAAGCTCTCCAGAAAGTAGGCATAGAGGGAACTTACCTCAACATAATAAAGGCCATATATGACAAACCCACAGCCAACATCATTCTCAATGGTGACAAAGTGAAATCATTTCCTCTAAAATCAGGAACAAGAAAAGGATGCCCACTCTCACCACTATTATTCAACATAGTTTTGGAAGTTTTAGCCACAGCAGTCAGAGAATAAAAAGAAATAAAACGAATACAAATCGGAAAAGAAGAAGTAAAGCTGTCACTGTTAGCAGATGATATGATACTATACATAGAGAATCCTAAAGATGCTACCAGAAAACTACTAGAGCTAATCAATGAATTTGGTAAAGTAGCAGGATACAAAATTAATGCACAGAAATCTCTTGCATTCCTATACACTAATGACGAAAAATCTGAAAGAGAAATTAAGGAAACACTCCCATTTACCATTGCAACAAAAAAATAATAAAATACCTAGGAATAAACCTACCTAAGGGGAGAAAAGACCTGTATGCAGAAAACTATAAGACACTGATGAAAGAAATTAAAGATGATACCAACAGATGGAGAGATATACCATGTTCTTGGATTGGAAGAACCAACATTGTGAAAATGACTATAGTACCCAAAGCAGTCTACAGATTCAATGCAATCCCTATCAAAGTACCACTGGCATTTTTCACAGAACTAGAACAAAAAATTTCACAATTTGTTTGGAAACACAAAAGACCCTGAATAGCCAAAGCAATCTTGCGAAAGAAAAACGGAGCTGGAGGAATCAGGCGTCCAGACTTCAGACTATACTGCAAAGCTACAGTCATCAAGACAGTATAGTACTGGCACAAAAACAGAAATATAGATCCATGGAACAGGATAGAAAGCCCAGAGATAAACCCACGCACATATGGTTACCTTATCTTTGATAAAGGAGGTAAGAATATACAATGGAGAAAAGACAGCCTCTTCAAAAAGTGTTGCTGGGAAAACTGGACAGCTACATGTAAAAGAATGAAATTAGAAGACTTCCTAATACCATACACAAAAATAAACTCAAAATGGTTTAAAGACCTAAATGTAAGGCCAGACACTATAAAACTCTTAGAGGAAAACATAGGAAGAACACTCTTTGACATAAATCACAGCAAGATCCTTTTTTACCCACCTCCTAGAGAAATGGAAATAAAAGCAAAAATAATCAAATGGGACCTAATGAAACTTAAAAGCTTTTGCACAGTAAAGGAACCATAAACCAGATGAAAAGACAATCCTCAGAATGGGCAAAAATATTTACAAACGAAGCAAGTGACAAAGTATTAATCTCCAAAATATACAAGCAGCTCATGCGGCTCAATATCAAAAAAGCAAACAACCCAATCCAAAAATGGCAGAAGACCTAAATAGACATTTCTCCAGAGAAGATATACAGATTGCCAACAAACACATGAAAGGATGCTCAACATCACTAATCATTAGAGAAATGCAAATCAGAACTACAATGAGGTATCACCTCACACTGGTCAGAATGGCCAGCATCAAACAATCTGCAAACAATAAATGCTGGAGAGGGTGTGGAGAAAAGGGAACCCTCTTGCACTGTTGGTGGGAATGTAAATTGATACAACCACTATGGAGAACAGTATGGAGGTTCCTTAAAAAACTTAAAATAGAAGTACAATATGACCCAGCAATCCCACTACTGGGCATATACCCTGGGAAAACCATAATTCAAAAAGAGTCGTGTACCACCATGTTCATTGCAGCACTATTTACAATAGCCAGGACATGGAAGTAACGTAGGTGTCCATTGACAGATGAATGGATAAAGAAGATGTGGCACATATATACAATGGAATATTACTCAGCCATAAAAAGAAATGAACTTGAGTTATTTGTAGTGAGGCGGATGGACCTAGAGTCTGTCATGCCAAGTGAAGTAAGTCAGAAAGAGAAAAACAAATACCATATGCTAACACATGTATATGGAATCTAAAAAAAAGAAAAAAAGGTTCTGATGAACCTAGGGGTAGGACAGGAATAAAGACGCAGATACAGGGAATGGACTTGAGGACACTGGGACAGGGGAAGGGTAAGCTGAGACGAAGTGAGATACATTGAGATACATAACACTACCAAATATAAAATCCATAGCTAGTGGGAAGCAGCTGCATAGCACAGGGAGATCAGCTAGGTGCTTTGTGACCACCTAGAGGGGTGGGATAGGGAGGGTGGGAGGGAGATGCAAGAGGGAGGAGATATGGGGATATATGTATATGTATAGCTGATTCACTTTGTTATACAGCAGAAACTAACACACATTGTAAAGCAATTATATTCCAATAAAGATGTTAAAAATAAAATATATGTAACATAAAAAGAAAAGAAGAAGAACTGGGGTGAATGGAAATCCAGATAGGAAGAAGGGCTTGAGAGTCTGGGGATGCACCTTGTCTGGATTATGTTTTTGCCTGGGGCTAGCCCCGAGTTGCAAGATGTGTATTCCGCCTTTTTTTCCAAGAGGTCATGACATCATACTTACTAAAGTTCTGAAAAAAAAAAAAAAAACTTTGAAAACTTTCCCTGTTTCGCTACAAATATGCCCTTTCTCTCTCATTGGAGTTGCCTCCTCCATTGCAGCCATTAAGGGCAAGTACCAGAGGTCAGGCTTTGGCATCTCTACAGGGGGTGTCCACATCCTCTCCAAGACCCCTGCGGAATGGAGTCACAGAGATGCCGCCTCTGCAAGCACAATTACTTCTTGGATATTTGAAAGGTTAATTTATTATTTATTTGATGACACAAAGAAATTGGAATTTTCATGTGGTAGATTATTGAAGTGATTATGGGAATAAAATCAACAAAATGGAACCATTTTGTAAAATGGTAAAAAGTGATGTTTTCAGGGAATGTCACCTTATTCACTTATAATTTACCAAATCATAAACCTGGAGCTGAAAATAAGGAATGGGCTCCTGCTTTAAGGTTGCCTTAAGTTGTAAACAGTAGATGTGTGTGGTTAAGAGGACTGTGTATGGGGAAAGGACTGGTTACAGTGTAGCATAAGGTAGTTGGAGGGCTGGTTATGAGTCAGAGAGATGAGCTCAAATCCACTTCCATCGTCCTCTAGCTTTTTAGCTTTGGCAAATGACTTCTTCTTCTAGCTCATATTTTATCTATAATATAGAGATATACTAAAAGTCTCCTCAGAGGGTGTGGGGATTAAATGACATATCTATAAGGTACTTGGCAAAATGTCTAGCTCACAATAGGTGGTCAATAAATAGTAGATATAGTTGTAGCAGACTGAGAATCTCATCTCCTAACCCATGGGTTAATGTTGTATGAAATGAAGAGGCTACATTCTATTAACTATTCCTTTAAAGTTTTAAAATGTTCACAAAGGAAAAAAACAAGATGCAGAATAGATGCACACAAACTGTTACATTCTCACATAGAAGGAAAAATGTAAGTTGCTACTTTACTGAGATATTTTTTAACCCATTTCAGCCAGAAAATTGACCTTGGTTGGGGCAGAATGTAACATATTTTTTTTTTTTTTTTTTAAGGAGAGGCCTTAGTTCCTGTAGGCTTCTCGGACTGGGATGAAAGACAGTTGATTTCTTTTTACAGTGAACAGGTAATCTAGTGTTATCAGCTAACAATAAATTTACGAATAGGTTTTTGATACCAAGATCCCTTGTTATCTTGGGAAAGTGAGAATTCTGGCCAAATGACAAGTCAGATCTTAGAAAATAAATCCAGATACAAAGAGTATTTAACAACAGGCTGGAAATAATTGATGAAGAAATTCAATGATATCTATCTCTGGATTAATGAATCAAGGTTACTGAAGATGGTGTAATGAATGGAGGATACCAAAGTGTCTTGTTTATCCTTTTTATCCTCCCCTGGTGCCTAGCAGAGTTCATACAGGCACTCAAGAGCTACTCATTTCTAATTAACATAAATGCATTAGATTTCATTTTATTACCATGTCTTTAATACAATATTCTAATACTTCGGTATAGAAAGAGTAGAATATTATGTATGTATCAACTAGTTTAGTGTTTAATTTTAGGAACAGCCAGTTGTTTTCACCGAGAATTCATTCTCCACACATGGTAGGCTAACATTTTATCAGATGAGCCACACTCCATAAATGGCTACCTGAAAGTGTGTAGAAAACTATCCATTTGCCAACCGACACTTTAGGTAATGTTAATTGACAGTGAATGTCAAAAATAGGTTGTTGCTGATTAAATTAGTGGCTTGTTCTTTACTATGTTTAATGGGCTCTCACTGTGAAGTTAAGTATGCGAAACATGTGAAATGGCTAAAATATTCACAAGATATCCCTCCCACACTTTGTTCCTCTTTCATGAATGTGGATTAAGAATCCAGCAATGTTTGTAGGCTGGACCTTTAGGCACAGGGCATGGAGCCCCAAATGGCCCTGAGCTCAGCCACTGGTTCAGGACTACTGCTCGCCCTATACCAACGATAAGAATAATAGAAATTTGCTTCTAGAATTCAGTCGCATCTCATGATTGCCCGAAGGTACACTGAGTTCACAGAACAGATTGTATGAAGTACGTTGAGGCTTACTTGCTAATGAATGCCTACTTAATAAATGTCTGAATGTGTGGCAGAATTGGGCTTGGAGTGGTTTTCATTGCCAAAGCTGTGTGTGCAGGAGCGGCAGTGGACTCCTCCCCGACTTTGAATTTTTTCAGGGGCTGCTGCTGACTACCAGAAAGCGCCTGAGAGCTATGCGTGACCGAACTGGCTTAAGTGAAATGCACAACGCTCTTGCTTGCTCTGTGCTGTGGCCTTTTTTTTCTTTTATTACTTCTTTTGATTTTTGGAGGAAATCCTACTTGTTCAGGAATGTTTGGAGCAGATTACATAGGTCATTCTACCACCTCCAATTAACATTGCTATTATTTTAATTTTTAAAAATTCAGATATTGTATTCTCTTTCTTTCCTCTGCGTGTACTAGACCAGTGACGTTTTGGTTATGATGGATGTGGAACATCTTGCCTTCAGTTTTCCCCAAAGGAAGTGTAGGTTAGAGGGGGAGAAATGGCTTGTCCTCTAAGCCCAAAGGCTATGGTGCAGGGATACAACCTGTCACATGACCCAAAGTGGGAGGGGGGCCGAGGAGAGGAGTGAGCAGAGTGTTGGCCGTGGTGGGAATTTGGAGGGGGTAAGAGGAGAGCTTTTCTCAAGTAATAGTAAGTTTACGGCGACTGTTTACTGAGGGCTTAACATGTGTAAGGCAGTGTGATAAACTTCCAGCACAGATTCTGAAATAGTTATTTTAAATCTCTATGAGATGGTTATTATTTTCCTCATTTTACAGAGGAGAAAACTGAGACTCAGATATGTTAAATAATCCGCTCACAAGTGGTGGTGACAGAAATCAAACCCAGGTGCCTCAGATCCTAAAACCTGCAGCTCTGCTGCCCAGCTGATCAGAAACACTCCTTCAAGCTCTCCAGACTTTCTTTTTTTATCTATTCAAAAACAGAGGTTTTGACTTACTTTTGAGAGAGTTCTATACTTTTACACATACATTATTATTTATTTTGTATTCTTTCAGTAATTTGATTACTGAATCCTACACTGCTTGTGCTGATACTTGTAAAGATTCTCTGCCTGGGAAAGGAAGCAAGCTTCCTGTCTTGCCTGTGACCCTCATTGTAACACCTCAGTACAATTTTGAATATTTTGGATGAGCTCCTACTTGCAGAAATGTTAAGGGAAGATTATGTAGATCATTTTACCATCCCAGAAGTGGATGAAAATATTTCCTTTTCTTCCTCTTTTTTTTTGAAGGAAAATGGGAAATCATGCTTATGAGAGGAATATTAGAAAACATAAGCAAGCAAAAGAAAAAGGATCAGTAATAATACTGTCACTTAGAGGACACTACTGTTAAATTTTTGGAATATATATCTTTTAGATATTTTTCCCCAGTGCATATACAGTAGCAAAATCAAATCACATTATGGGTACAAGTTTTTAACATGTCATGTATTATAAACATCTTTCTGTGACTAAATATAAACATGTGAAATATATATCCTTTTTTTTTTTTACTTTGCTGAACTTTGTTTAAAGGAAAAAAGGCAGTTTCTTTTGTATAATGAGCAAGTGCATACTGATTATAACATCATGGACAGATGAACAAGGATTGGGTTCGGATCTAAGATAGAACGTTCTTTTCTTTTAATTTTAATTTTATTGGAGTATAGTTGATTTACAACATTGTGCTAGTTTCAGGTTTACAGCAAAGCAATTCAGTTATACGTATACATTGAAATATATAATTTTAATTTAAGAATTATAATTGGTTTCAACGTTATATCTGCCCCCAACCCCCAGGAACTCTTAAAATCTTTTTACTATAACTGTGTTGGGGGGATATGTATGACATTGTCACTTGAGAGAGAAAAAAAGTTGTTTATCAAACGTATCTTACTATTCTCTCCCAGCGCTGTTTTGACAGGAACTGTAGTGTTTTCACCAAAAGTATTGACACAACTTGAAAATCAACTTCTCTTTGATCATCACAGACGGCATCAGTGAAGCCACTTGATGCTGCCATTGTGTAAATTTTGTTACATTTTTTTCTGGGAATGGGGTCAATATGGTCATAGATCGAAGGCTGGGCACTTTGGCAGCAGTGAGATCAGTGCTGTTCGGCATTTCTTTTATCGATAGGCTCTGGAAAGGCACACTTAGACCCAACTCTGCATTCGTGTTTTGGTAGACATTTCTCCAAAAAGTGGATATTAACTCTTTGTTATCTGATAGAAATAACCAGCAGCAAGTCCCTCCTTCAAAATCAGAGAGTTATAAACTATCAGCAAAAATTGTTTTCATAATTTTATTGGGTACTCTGTCCCCTGCCCTCTCTTTGTGCACCTGAAGGTTATGATTGTTAATCTTAAGAAATCAATATGCAAACATAGGTATCTCCACAGTATAGTTTTTTTTAAATCTCACGTCTTTACTGATGATACTCTAATTTGAAGACAGAACATCTTGCAAGTAAAAAAATAAAACTGGAAAGAAACTAACCCCAAATCAAGCAAGAATTCAAGGTTTTTATCCCCCAGTTTAAGAGGAAGACAAAGGCACTTAGTCGATCCTGCCTTTGCTCGTGTTCAGCCTCTCAGGCCCGCCTCAGTTTTCTGAGCCAAGAGCCACTAGAGGGAAATAGGAAGCTGAAACATATTAATATGTCAAAGTGTGGAAAGGTGAGTCTCAGCATTTCCCATGTGGATGTATTTTGATTTCATGTCGATTTGCTTATTTTCTCTCTTACCTGGAGCTTCAGAGGCTGAACCTGAAAGTGCAGAAGATCCTGACTGAAATGCTGAATGACTCTTTCAGCAGCTGTGGTTTAACATAGTCTAGTCCTCAGCAGGCGGAGCGTCCGTAGTGGAGGACAGTTTATTTATCTGTTGTTTTTAATCCCCAACCTATTACAGACTGATACTTTGGTAAAATACAAAGTCATGTTCTTGGTTGCCATAGCAATGCCAAATTGCTATAAAAATTTTATACACTTGCTTTCAATTTCTGTACCAGTAACAGTTAAGAGGAGGACTGGTTTAGTGGACTGAGCATCAGTTTGAAAGTTTAGAGACTGGTACGAATCTCTATTTGGATGCCCCAAAGTTCAAAGGATTCAGCTGGATCATCTAACTTTTTTAGGACTCTGTTTTTTTCAGGTTTTAAGTTTCTCAGGTTGTTTTAAGATCATATGAGATGTTAGATTCTAAACAGCTTTGATTAAAAATGTTTCATCCTGATGGGAGAATTTGTTACCAGCTCATTTGATAACCGGGAGCAACTTTAGTGTATCCGTTCTCAACATTTCCTGTGGAAATTCATTTCTTGACTGAGCTGCTGGAAGGAACCATTAATAACACAAAACTGAAAATACACACATACTCACAAACATACCGTACCCATGCACACACACAGACACAAGTAGTACAGCCATCATAGATATGTGTGACTTTTGGAGACAATTGTGCAAGAAACCTGAATAGATCTAAAACACATGAGAGTGTGTCTTCTTTTAAGTTCTTGTAGTTTTTTTTTAAAGGAAGGTGAATTTTCTCACACAGGAAATGGCTTGAGAGATCCCGATTACGCTTACTTTAGACAGGTCTCTGTTTTTTCTCCTTACTCTGAGGCAAGGACCATTGGAAAGGAGAGCTATGGCTTGGATGAAATGGGTTTATTACAGTTTGCAGTGGGAAGCATTTTATCAAAGTTGGGGGAAACTCTAAAGCATCTGAAAACATTTTGAACTCATCTCCAAGATAGGATTATAAATGCGTGAAATGTTTATAGATATGTTGCTCCTGGGGTGTTAGACTTCTGTGTGCCATCACATTTCCTCTTCCCAACTTTCATGGCACTCCATAAACAGGCAGGAAGTTTGCCTAAGCTGAGTCAGAAGAAAAACTGTGAGCAGAACCCATCCAAAGGCATCAGCAGCCAAACAGATATGGTAAGAATGATGTTTCTGATGTTACAAGGCACCTGGCTACTGCCTCCCAAATTCAGGAAAATGGTACCCAGAGAGTTCCTCTGGAAATGAGTCAAATGATCCATGATGGGAGAAGCTGATTTACTCGTCTAAACTTAGGCAGGAGGCACTGAAACTACCCCCAGTCATCAAGGTTTATGCAAGGCCATCATAATATTTCTACGTTATCTCTCCCTTTATTAATCCATCCAAACAGTGTATTTGCTTTTTGGCCCAGTGTAGCCCATTGAGCAGACATCTTAATTGAGCTGTTCATAATGACGCCTAGATCTTTTTCAAGAAAAGTGCCAGCTAATTCAGAGCCCATCAGACCCATTAGTGTGTGGGAACTTTAAACGGTCTTTTTCAATATGCATTACTTTGCAATGAACTACTCGGGAGTGCACTGGCCATGCATAACCCAATCAATTTCTCTTTTTCGTTTCTTCGGGAATACCACAGAGTCATCCAGGGTTTCAGTGAGCCTTAAAAGTAATGTTATGATCTCATTGTTAAACCAATTGGCCCAATTTAATTTCTTCTTTCTTTTAGGACTCACATTTTCAGAGTTTGTTTGACTATGAAAACCATAAAGTTTTTGTTTCAAGCCAAAGTTATATTTGAAGTCTTTTTCCTTTTTTTATTTCAAAAATATTTACCTGAAAAAAAGTCTCAGGAGACTTCTATCAAACTCCGAAGAATGAGAGAAATTAGAATATATGAAATCCCATGTAGAGGATATACATTTTAATATTCAACTAGGATGATGGATTCTACAATAGAAACCACATCTAATAATTCTGCATGTATTTGAGTCTAGCAAAGTCCTGATTTTGTTTATGATTTGAAATTTATTGAAATGAGTTGTTTTAAAATTTTTGGGGGTAATTCTCTATCTGTAATAAGAATTGAAGACTGGAAGCAACCTCTAGGGTCCATCCTGCCAAGGAGATAAGCTTAATTTAAGTTTTTCTCAGGAGATAGACATCTAACATATTATAGAAGAGGGAGACTTATGCTCTGTGATATGATGATTCTTTTTGCTTTACCTGTATCTTTACAAATATGAAGTGAAAATCAATCATAATATTTGGTTCTCTGGAACGTGGAATATTTAGATTAGTTATAAGGCTAACTTACTAATTAAGCCTGTTATCGTTTCGACCTTTACTTGACGATATTTTAAAGCTACGTAGAAGATAATTCAGAATTTTTCAAAATCACAATGTGGTTATCATAGAGAAAAATGCTTACTTTATGTGGAGAAATGAAATTTGGCCGCAGCTCTACGGACTGTCACTCCAGTGACTCACTCACCCACTCCTATGTCCCAGTGCTACTTGGGCTCTTATGCATTTTCATAAAATTATATTTAATAAAGAAACTAAATACTGATAATGTGATGCCATTGATTTAATTAATTCTGACTGACTTAGGACCTCAATATAATGTTAATAGTGGTAGTAGCAATAATATTCATCACTATCCATAATGATGTAAAACAACAAATATATTTGTATTTTGAGAGTAACTTTTTCCAGGTGATAGATCAAGGTCAATAGAAATCATTTGATTCTTCATCTCTGGACTCTTAAAAATAATTTAGACTTGAAAGTGGCAAAAGAAAATGATCGATATTGCATGTGTCAATGACATGTAATGCCAGGAGTCCACATGTACTTCACCAAATTCAGACAGCCCTCTGTAATATCCGGGGGAGTGTGATTGCCAAGGATGATCAAGTGAGAAGTTGTTTATTGGCAAAGGTTTTTCTTGGAGGACAGAAGCTGAAATCATGCTCAGTTGGCTGTTTAATAAATGATTTTGGTGATAATGATACTGGTTTTACATGTGTGTGTCATCATTTTAAAAGTCCACTTTCATATGCAATTTGCCTACTCACATCTTTCTGATGTTATCAATTAGTTCCAGATCCCTGGATCCTCTCAAACTCCCTGGAGAATGATTGGCACTCACTGGTGACCAGTGTCGTTGCAAAAGAACTAGCAACAAAGAAGGTATGCACTGACCTTTCAATGATTCAGTTATTTAAATAAACCTCTATGCTGTGATTTACAAACTACTGATGCATTGAGAACTTGAAAACTTATGTGTGAAAAGGAAATATAATATTTTTTCTGTGATGACACTTTGGTACACTTTTCCCTAACTTAAAATCCTGGAATTAAAAAATAGAGTAGGACCTCAGAATCCATCATTTCAATTGTGAATGCAAATAGATATTCAGCACTTCTTCTATGACAAACCAGAAACATGGACCCTTTTTATATTCCATGTTCCTAGCAGTCAAGTTGTTTGAGGACGAAAATTTTTTTTTAGTGTACTTTGTTGATGACTCTTGCAAAAATGTAGATTATTAATAAATTTTTATTGGAAAAAAGTCTTCAACACAGAGAAGCAGCCATTGCCATAGAAAACCAAACTTCTGATACCTGTGTGGAGTTAGCAGAAAAGACATAGTTGTCTAATCCCTTTCTTCTCCAGTCCAAGGATCTTAGTTATTACATTTGGAATATCTGAGTAGTCTCTAGAGTATGCCATCATTTACCTAGCTCAGCACAAATGTCTATGGAGCAAACTACAGCAACATGTATTTCATATGCAGAGCAGAAATAAAGTAGCTAGCATAAACCAATAAAATCAAAATTAAGAAAAGAAAAAATGGAGAATAAGGAGAGTAACTTTGATGTAGTTCTAAAGTAAAAAAAAAAAATAAGGAATCAAGAGAATGTCATAAGGAAAAAAAATCAAGTTGGAAAAGTCATATTTTAATACTACAGTATAGTTAGGATTTGCTTATTAAGAAAGAAGACAAAACTGACCAAATAAGTGTAAAGGGGTACTATTTTAATACCATCTTGTGTGTGTGTGTGTGTGTGTGTGTGTACACATTTATCTGAATATTTTCAATCAACTTGATTGAGGTATAATTTACATATAAGAAAATACACATATGTTACATACAGAGTTGGATGAGTTCTAAAAATACATGTCCCTAAGTCAGCTCCACACAGTCCAGATACAAGACATTTCCTTTTACCTTAGGACCCTTTCCTTGGTTTGAGAAAAGGAGCAATAAAGTATAAACTCTTCAAACAGAGTTTTGTAAGTTTTATCAGGCCTACTGGTTGAGGAAGGAATATTAGGCTCAAGAGCTTGGGCATTGGAGTGTGAGAGCCAAAGTTTATATTAGCCAAACAAAACACTTGGGAAGAGTGCTGGATGAGCTTTCTGTAGGACTCTTTTCCTCTCTTTGTCTTGCTAAAAATTTCCTTGGGCTGTGGAGCTGGAGATGAGTCAGAAAAGCAAAGGTGGAGCCTGTGTGCTCAGGTATGGTGGAGCACTGGGGTCCTAGAAATAACCATGGGTGTTTTCAGCACATGGGGCCAGTTCCTCAAATCTCCAGCAGCCCCTGGAGTGCTGGGTGAGGGCACCCAAAGCCTCCCATGACTCCAGAAGAGGTAGGGAGTGCCAGAGAGAGGGCCCGGGGGCCTGAGGAGGTGGGCACGGTGCACTGGCCGTGAGCTGGGAGGCTGATGGGAACTCAGGCATCAGCAGTGGCTGCCAAAACAAGGGTGACATCAGCCTAAAACCAGGAGTCTCTCTCCTACCTTTTCTCCTAGTAGCCTAGCGGTGAGATAAGATCCCCAGTACTCAAGTGAACCCTGGGGAGAATAGAGAAGCGGAAATCATGAAAAGTCCATAAACTCCAGTTTGCCTAAGTTTGATAAAAGTTAAGCCCTCTGTCACCTGGTGGAATAGGGCTCAAAGCAGAAATCAGGTTGAGTTGTAGAAAAACAAAGTTACATTCTCTTTTTGTGCATTTCTAAATGCAGAGAATTTTGTACCTACTACATAAACAGAATAAATAAATCCAATATCATGTTAGAAACTAAAATTAGCAATGAATGGCTATCGCTCAATGGTATTGAGTAACGGCGTTCATATGTCACTTGAGCATTGACAAGTGGGTTTTTGTACTTAATCTCATTTGCTCCACTCAATAGTCTGCAAGGTAAGCAAGCCAAAGACCCTTCCTTCACCTGAAAATATAGACAGCTATGAAATACCATCCCTGAATAGTCATTGATTCTGTTCATTCAAAAAATCAGTGGAAGGCAACTACTTGTCGCCTATTTGACATCCCATTTTCCCTTGAGTACATTTTCCAGAGGCTGTGAGGGATATGGGGCAGGGTCATATCATAACACATATATACGGAATCTAAGGAAAAAAAAAAAAAAAGGCCATGAAGAACCTAGTGGCAAGACGGGAATAAAGACTCAGACCTACTAGAGAATGGACTTGAGGATATGGGGAGGGGGTGGGGTGAGATGTGACAGGGTGAGAGAGTGGCATGGACATAGATACACTACCAAATGTAAAATAGATAGCTAGTGGGGAGCAGCCGCATAGCACTGGGAGATCAGCTCGGTGCTTTGTGACCACCTAGAGGGGTGGGATGGGGAGGGTGGGAGGGAGGGAGATGCAAGAGGGAAGAGAAATGGGAACATATTGTATATGTATAACTGATTCACTTTGCTATAAAGCAGAAGCTGACACACCGTTGTAAGGCAATTATACTTCAATAAAGATGTTTAAAAAAAAAAAAAAAAAAAAAAAAGCATCATCAAGGGAAGGAATGACCCTTGGTATGACCAGGGAGTGACCACACCCATACACAGAAGTAGGCATGGAAGGTGAAAGGATGAATGAGTAAGTCCTTGAAAATCTATATTAGCATTGCAGAAAGGAAGAAGAGCTCATTAGCAACACTGCTGGGGGTAATTTAGATGGTGTGGAGAAGGTGAGAAGGTCCATAGGTGGAGTAGCCTTAGTGATCTACTCAGGAGCCTGCGGAGATATCAGTAACCCTGGTTGGTGGTACGAAGAACCCGGACAAGGTAAGAAAGGGGCTTGGAGACATGAAATAATTTCAGAGCCTGATCTTTGCAAGCGATCAGTGTGGCATCCTTGAGCCTGGTCCGAAGCTGGGCAAGTCCAGACATGAGGACCTGGACAAGGCACTTGGCCTCCCAGGAGCAGGTGCTATCACAGCCTGCTGGGTGGATGCAGAGGCCACTCACAGCATAGGCTCAGCCCCAGGCTGGGATGTGCAGATTCATCCAAGTAGCTCAGGGAGGAGAACAGAGCTTCAGTTCTGACTACAATTGGAGGCCTGGAGCGAAATCAAGGCAGAAATCCAGTCTGTGCTCTAGGCCCCAGGAGAGGGGGGCAGGGGAAGGAGTAATGGAGACGAGGTTTAGTGGCTTCCCTGCCGCTGTGGGCTGAGACTGCTGACCATCAGGGTGGCTGTGGAACTCAAGTGACCCTACACCACAGTCGGAGGCCATTGGCAATGCCAGTGGAAGAGCCTAGAGAAGACAGGGATTGAACATGATGGCACCCATACAGCTAGGATTTGAGCTAGACTGTCAAGGAAACCCAGCCTGATGGAATATACTAGTCATCCACTTGATACGCCACTGAGACATGAGACCTCATGAGAAAACAATTCCTCGACCAGTAAGCTATTCATCAAAAAACAAACAAAAAAACCTAACATAATTTTAACCAGACAACTAAAGGATTTTTTTTTTTAAATTGGAGTATAGTTGATTTACAATACAGACAGCTAAAAGATTTTGATACTAATTTGTAATTTTAACATGGTTTAGGCATAGGAAACTTTTTCTAGGTAAATGGAAGGAAATGTACCATTGTCCAAGCTAGACTGAGGAATGACATGAGTAGGAATATTATTTCTTTTTTCTTTTTTTTTTTTTAATTTATTTATTTATTTTTGGCTGTGTTGGGTCTTCGTTGCTGCTCCCGGGCTTTCTCTAGTTGCGGTGAGCGGGGGCTTCTCATTGCGATGGCTTCTCTTTGTTGCGGAGCACGGGCTCTAGGCATGCTGGCTTCAGTAGTTGTGGCACGCGGGCTCAGTAGTTGTGGCTCGCGGGCTCTAGAGCGCAGGCTCAGTAGTTGTGGCTCGCGGGCTCTAGAGCGCAGGCTCAGTAGTTGTGGCGCACGGGCTTAGCTGCTCCGCGGCATGTGGGGGATCTTCCCGGACCAGGGCTCGAACCCGTGTCCCTGCATTGGCAGGCAGGTTCCTAATCACTGTGCCACCAGGGAAGTCCAGGAATATTATTTCTGATTACTTCTATCATATATAGAAGAGAGTGGTCCATTTGACTGTTCATCTGACCAGCTTGGTCTCTAGAGAACTAGCCAGGCCGGTTCCATGATTTTGATATTTCCCCTAAGTCCTTAGATCCTGCAGTCAATTTTTTTTTAAAATTAATTTATTTATTTTTGGCTGTGTTGGGTCTTCGTTTCTGTGCGAGGGCTATCTCCAGTTGCGGCGAGTGGGGGCCACTCTTCATCGCGGTGCGCGGGCCTCTTACTGTCGCGGCCTCTCTTGTTGCGGAGCACAGGCTCCAGACGCGCAGGCTCAGTAGTTGTGGCTCACGGGCCTAGTTGCTCCACGGCATGTGGGATCATCCCAGACCAGGGCTCAAACCCATGTCCCCTGCATTGGCAGGCAGATTCCCAACCACTGCGCCACCAGGGAAGCCCCCCTGCAGTCAATTTTAACAGGACCCTAAAAGGGACATTCAGGAGCAACAGTTTTTGTTTTTTTGCTTTCTTTTTAACTGGGGAGCTTTCATTCTCCATGTGCACAGGGCAGAAGAGTATTAATATTGGAAGAATAGGAGCTAGCTCTTATCACGGGTTAACACCTGCAGCCTGTAGTAGAGTCACTGCATGGCTTTAGGAGCACCCAATGCACCAGATGATGGATCTTTAATTTTACTCATTCCACGTTTTAGAGCATTTTGAACCAGCTTTTCTTTGTAAGTGCCTTGTTTTCTCCCATGTAGCAGAAATAATAAAGATAATAAGAGAAGTATGGGATGTGTACTGTGTGCTAGATACCCTCTGAGATGCTTTACGAGGATGATCTTATTTTGTCTTCACAGCAAGCCTATGGGGCAGCTACTGTTATTATCCCCATTTTCTTGGAATCTAGAGAAGCATGTATCCACAGAATCTTAGATCTGAAAGACAAACATGTTAATAAACACGGAGCCCTGTTTTCCAATAGCTGTCATGCCACACCAGTGTCTCACAGGTATAAGAACGAATGAGACACCAGTGTCTTACGTGAATAGACACTGAAGCCCAGATCAGTTCAGCCAGTTACCCAAGGACATATTCTGTTATATGACAGACCTGGAATAAATGTAGGTTATTTCACATTCATTTATCTTTCAACTACACCGTATCTTCTTTTAGTTATAATTAAGAAAGAAAAGTAGTTCTCCTTAGAAATACAAATATGTAAAATAAATGAGGTCTGGTACAACCACCAGGACTAAGTAAATAAAATTCTGTAGAAGCTGCAATATATGTGCATGTGTATGTACATATATGTGTATATATATATATTTTTACACATGCTGCCTTTAACAAAACATCAGCAACGGAAATAAATGAGTACATAGAGATCTCAAATCCTTGCAAGCTTGCCAGACTTCCTGATGACCAAGTCTGTGTCAGTGGTTTGGAGCCACTTTGATCTCAGCTCCTACAAATGATCCGAAGAAAGTACCTATTAAAATTTCATAGGTCATAATTAATGATCCTGCTCATAAAATTGCTTCTAATATCTCTAGCTCTAGATAGACAGCTTACCTGCAGGGAGAATTTTCTTTGCAGCAACACATGGAAGATCATAAATTGGCCTGGTTCAGTAATTTAGTGAGTCTTGTGGAGTGAAAACCTCCCTCTTTCTAAATGGATGATTTCACAGTAAGTTTACTGCTACAGGAAATTGAGAGCTTGTTATATACCTGTTTTCTAGATCCACTATCATGGCTGGAGGTTTTGAAAATTCAAGGAAACTTGATTTCCACCTCCTTACTGTTTTTCCACATCCACACCCCCCTGTGTGTATGTCATGCTTCCATGGCTCTAGGGTGGCCACGGTGAGGACAAGAAAAATCTGCTTCTTCGATGCCCCTGCTGCATGTGCCTCCAGTTCGAGGAACCAGGAGCAGCTGCATATTTGTTGGACCATCCAGGCCCGTCCTTTCACCTACTTTGTCCTCTTCCTCCTCTATTTCTCCCTCTCTTTTCTTTCCCCCAAGTCTATTATTCTACCTCAAAAAAAACCCCACCGTCTCCCAGTAACAGTTCCCTAATTGTCAGTGTACAAGTGAGCCAAGAAAAGCATTTCACCCCCAGTTGGCTTCCTTCAACCTCTCAAAGTGTTCTTTGGCCTCACCCCACTGTCAGAGGAAATGACGTACATGGATAATGCGTTGGTTTGGCTATACTTCTCAAACGCCTATCAACTTCTTTTATATCTGTTCTTGGAATGTATAAAGGTAATTCTATTAGGGATATTAGTCACATTTTAAATTAAAACACAAGATCCATTAGCCCATTCTACATTTCTGATTATTTGCACTGATCCTCTTCCATTAGAGATTGTTGACTGAACCTAGCATTTTATCTGAAATAGTTTTACATCCTCCACAGACTTTTTGATGGCAATGCAATAAAAGTCATCAGTTGGCAGGAAAGGGGCTCATTAAATTCATTGCAAAAATAGACCCAAGTGACACACCATACCAAAAATGTTGACTTGGTTTCCCAGACCTTGTGGAAATAGGCTAAGGGGGGAGAGAGGGAAAGGTGTTAAATGCAAGGGTGAAGATATAATTTACTTTTGGTTATTAACTTAACCAATATTGTCAATAGTATATTTTTTCTTTGCCTTGGGCTAGCTGGAAATTGGTAAAATTATCTCCAAGCCAATCAACTGGCACCTGCCATTCATGGTGTGAATAATACCGTGCTTAAAGCTTGATAGAACAACCCATCTTGTGTAGACTTTGAACCATCACCACTTGGAAATTACATCTCAAGAAACCAGAATCAAATATGACACATCGACCTAAAGTGGGGAAGGGTCAATAGCCCATTAGCGGTTCCCCAGAGGGTTTGTGTTATAAGTGACCGTCCCTTGCTGCTGCCACTCTTCCCCAACTACATCAAGGCTGCTTGGGGAAGAGACAAACTAATCACTTGCATATACTAAATTTGCTTCAGGCCATTGTGTGATAAATTGCCCAATTTCACTAAGCAAGGTAGCTTGGAAAGAGAAAGAAAATTCAGTCTCACTGAATATAAAGTCTGTGTGTGATCGGGGTCTTCAGCTGTAACACAAGACTAAAAATATCTCTGTTTTCTGGCAGCCTCTGCAACTTGCTGGGGGTTTGGTGCATGGAAGATGTGACTGTTCTGATTTCTCCATATTATTTAGAAAACAGCTGCCAGATGAGACTCCCTGGCCAGAAGGACTTGAATATTTTTAATTGATATGGCATCTCATTGATTTGGGGGGTTGCATGTTAATAATTTTATTCTTTGAAGAAACCAAAGCATGGAGTATGAACCCTAAGTCTGAGGTCAACTTGGAGCCCTGTGACCATGTATTATGACTTGGTCACTAGTCAACCTGACAACCTCTGGAACATATTTCATTGGCTTTAAAAATATGAATAATAATCTGGGTTACTGTAATTTGGGTATTGGAATTGATGATATAATAAATATTACTGCTTGATCTAAGGGTTAAGCAGTCAAGGCAAATTCTAGTGGTATTTTGGCTTATATACCAAAAACGCATTTATGTTGAACCTTGCTTGCTCATTTTGCCTCAGCATTTCTAGGCAGTAATACCAAACCTTTCTGTTGGCCAATTCCAAATACACGTGGGGCGTTAAGTGGGGTTGGAAAATGGGTTGAGCTTATCTCTTGTCTCCCCTGTTTGATCTTGGCCATTGTTTGCTGTATTATTCCATCTCAGATGTTAGTTCCTTTCATTTCTGAAGTACCTTGGCCAGCCTTTCCCAAAGGGTATGCCTCCCAAAACTATTACACAGCATGCGAATAGGTGCTGCTCCAAAAAGGAGTCAGAAGTGATTGAGAAACTCTGGGTTAAATACAGTGAAATGGGTACTTTTCCACAGGATTTCTCAGAGCTTCAATTTACTAATGTGTGTGTGGCTAACCAGGAGGGGTAGACAGTATGCAGCATTTACCACATTATTTGTCCAAATATTTCTTTTGATAGAAGAGGATTTTGTAGGAGCACTCTTCCATAGGGGCATACTTTGCCAAACATTTCTTTTGTTCAATTTCAAATGCATTCAGTCCTTTAAAATGGTCTGCAGTGCCTCGCCTAGTGAACCTACTATACAAACATAAATATAATTGCGATGGCAGCGAAATGCAAAACTAAAACTTCAGCGTGAACTACCATCATGGAATAGTTTTGAAAAAATCCCAAACAAGTACACAGAATGACATGAGATTAGGAGATGCCCCACAACTGTGAAACTGGGGGAAGCATGGAAGTCTTGGAATTCTTTTCATAACAAAGCAGCTCCTGGGAACAGTGAGTGGGCACGGAAGGGAAACTCACCAGGCAAGAAATGTGGCCACGGAAGCATCCTGTTGAGATGGCACTTGACCCTGCATGAGAGCATCAGTAGCCCCAGAAAGACCCCTTCTCCCTGCATGTGCTTAACAAGACTTCCTTTTCCTCTGGGACCAGATATATCATGACCAATCAGAATTCTCATTAATATGGTTTATCTGGGGGTAGGAAAAATGCATAAAAACTGTAGTTCCTTATCATTTTTAGGTTAATGTGAATAATTTGGAAAGTAACATAATTAAAATGCTCAATAGAGAAATAGAACCTATTTTGTTATTATTTATTATTTTATTTATTTTTTGAACCTCTTTTAACAATTATCAGCTATATATATTTTTTATCTTATATGTTTATCTTCTCTCTTCCCTATTTTCTGTTTTTCACCTTCCCTTGATCTCCCTGTCCCTGCTTCCAGCCCCCAACACACAGCATTGATGGATTTGTAACTAAAGTCCACAATGTCTTCACATTAACAAAAAAAACAATTAAATCCCCAACCAGAAAAAAGTATAAAATTTTGAAGTGCAAGCTGACTCAAAGAAGAAGAGACAAATTTATTGAGGCATTTTCTGCTTTTTCAGGGAATAAAGACCCTATATTCTAGGACTCAGGTGCACTTAACTTGAGGAAAATTTTTCAATGGTCAGTTTTCTGAAAATCAAGCTGAAACATATTCACAACTGAAAACATAGATAAAACAATGTCTGCAAATGCACATTTCTTTCTCAAATTAAGTAAAGTTCCATTTAAAAACATGATCACATCAAGGGGCAAGTGATGCTTCAAAGCTGTGTTTACTTGCATTTAAGCAGAGCTGTCTATGTTTCTGAATTTCATAACTAAATCAAATTATTGTGTTGTTTTAGTTTTGCTTATCTAGTTGAATATAAAGATGTCTTCTCCGAACTTTTTTGTTTGCTATTTAACACAACGATGGATAAGTCCTTAAGTTGCAACAAGCCTTGTGAGAATGGGGTAAGTACTATTTTCTCTGTTTTACAGGTCAAGGAATAGTAGGACTTTTAGATCTTCTTTGCTCAAAATCCAGGATTCTATCTATCAGTATATAAAGCCACTTCAACATATCTAATGCTTTTAAAGCCAGAAGCATTCTGTGTATTCATCACTTCTCACCAAATATAAGAACTGTCATAGCTTTTAAAATTCCATAGCAGAATTAAATAAGCTCAAGACTAAGCAGAAAATAAGAATACTAAAGCCAGAAGAAGAAAAATGAACGTAGCTTAGCTGGTTTCTGCTGACAAGCCTATTTGTAGTCTTCTCTTTAGGCTAGAGTGAGCCTACAAAACTGTGTGTTTCCAGCCATTGCAGTGGAATCCCTGGCTTTGAGCGTTGGGCTGTTGTAGGGTTGAGCACATCCACCCAGTCTGAACGATGGGGAAATACCAGCTCTCTTTTCCTCTGAACTTCTCAGGGGGCTCACGGGCTGTCGTGACAATGCACAGCAAGCCAAAGCCTCTTCACCACCTCGTCATTCCAGGGCAGAGGGGGATAAAGGCATGTTGTGAGGGCACTTGCTCAAGGTTGCAGAAGCAAAATTAGCCTCCAGGTCCCCAGGTCCCCGACATCTAGACCTACCATCTTTTTCTGGGCTCTTCCATGTTATTGCCTCTCAAAACTCTGCAAAACTCAACAATTCTTGCTGTCCCTATTCAAAATAACTCACCAAACATTCTTAAAGTGTGTTATGGAGAAATCAGACTCCATAGGTTATGGGTGCTTAGGTGGTGAGAGGAAAGCATGGAGAAAGTGCCTCTCATCGCAGAACAAGGGGGCTATAGGCTGAGAACAGTGCCCAAGCCTTGAGAGAAAGACCTCCACAGAGGGGAAGTTATGATGGATGGAGAAGTTACTAAGGCTCACAAGGGTCTTAAGAAAGATGGAACTATGTTTCAGGAACACTAGTTCATTCCAAAGGGAATGCCCTTAAACAGTACAGATTCTGACATCCAAGTCATTCTGGCAAAACCATCTTAGATTTCAGAAACTACCAAGCAAATTCCAGATGCCTGGATTAAGCGTGAGACATCAATATTTTTTAAAAAGAAACTAGTCAAAAATAAAGAACTCTTGCTGAAAGAGAGAACTTTTTAGGTAGGTTTAGAATATTCAGTAATAAGTTGGCAAATTTATTAAATGTCTATTTGATGTCATCTTGCTAATTCTCTATGTCCAGAGCTCCTTAAAAAGGAAACAGGCAAGATTTTATTAGATCCCACATATGAGTAGTTTCTACTGCCTTTGCACTTAGACAATTTTGCTATTATTATTATTACTATTATTATTATTATTAAGAGATGGCAACTAATTTTAATACAGTTGCTTCCTATAATTCAGTGAAGAAGCAGACAAGGAAGGTGAGGCCTGATGCACTCAAGTGATTTATCCTCAGAATCAAAATTGAGTCCTTGACTGGGCTAGGATGAACCATAGGTCCTTACTCACATGAAGTATTTATACTTTTTGAAGATTTTAAATAATTTTTTTTTCTTCTCTCCACAATATTCATTAGTTCTAATCATATTATGGTCCCAATGTAGCTATTTTAAAGTGAAATTAAAAGGCAGCCTAGCTTTGGAGGGTAAGAATTATTGAAAGAGGTGTCTGGAGAGCCATTTAAAATTTTCAAGTAAAAAAAAAAAAAAAGAGTGTGTGTGAGAGAGAGAGAGCTGTTCTTTTCCTTTTAAAAACTAAGAAATCAAATAAAGAAATAGTCTAATTTACATTAACGATCTGTAATCTATGAAACAATTTTTAACCATTTTAAAGTGAAAGGCTGGTGATTATGTGGGTGAGTAGATGGAGATAATAACCATAAATCTTTAAAAGCTGTAGATGTGTGAGGTAATAGTATATAAAAATGAGGTTTGGCTAGGTTCCTGGCCTGAGAACTTTCATAAGGAGAGCCTAAGCCATCATTCTGAGCCCTCGAGGTGGTGGAACTTTTACATGTGAAGGGCTGGCCTTTGCCTTCCTGACATCCCAACACCCCATGCACGTTCTGTAGGATGTAGTTAGACCCCCAAATGAGCGCTGGTCCTTCTCAACCTCCCTTCCAGGGAGAGTAGAGCCAAGGATGGCTCAGGAAGTGGGAAAGCTGGATGTGCATGATAAAACCTCTGCCGAGCTGCTGCTATCCTAGGCGGGCTCCAAAGGAGAATCCACCCTTTGTGTTGCAGGGGGACTGGGAGGTCTTTCTCCCAGGTTGTACCACAAAAGTATGGTGGGCATCGGCTGCTGAACTTTTGTTGAGCTTCCTACTACGCCCAGTCTCTCGTTGAGAAATAAATAGTATTGCTCCTGGGGGCAGGAGCGACTGAAATGAAGGGTAGAAGAATGGAAGATGGAGGTGGAAAAGGGAGATATGTCTGAAGCTACCAGTGAGTAGAACAAACCCCAGATCATATACTGAGGGAAGACCAGTGTCTGTCAAATGACTCTGCTAAGAAGACAGAAAAGCACGCATGAGACATGCAAATTAAAAATGCTTGGAATTAGAGGCCTGATTGGAAATAGAGTCTACATGCCTTCTTTCCCAGTTCTAGATCCCATGTCATCGTTGGGGAGAAAAAATCTCATGGCAATCCACACGTAAAGCACAGCCAGAAACCAATTGATTTTAAACATGCTCAGTGATACTTTCAAAATAAGCCGTGAACAAGGAATTCCTCTCCTGTTGCTGGACTTAGAACGCATAAGTGCAATGAAAAGTATGCTCGATTGTGCTACAATAAATAGTATGTTTCTTAATAATTTTAATATCTCAACCGTAACCCCAAGTCTCTTAAGATAAATAGTTAATGGCCATTATGTGTCAATGTCATACTTTAAGGGAACTCTGTGGCATGGATTTGGTTTTATCTGACAGGTCAATACTATGGAAAGAATTTCAACTTTCAACCTTATTTTTAAAGATAAAAATGGATTTTTTTTAAAGTCTGCAGAGAATTGGTTCTAGCAATGCCATTATGTGTTATACATATTAGAGAAGGGGGCATGGCATGTACTCAGAGAGTTTGAGAGGAAATTAGAATGCTAAAAATGATCCCCTCTCTTGAATCCTGAAAAATTCCACTTTGATTTAGCACCAGTGGAATTGTTAATAGAAACTTCTTTGCACATCGTGTATAAACAGCACAGCCCAGCCTGTATCAACTTTATGCTCCAATAAACAAGACAATAATGACAAATTATCAAAGCAGGCCTCAGATGTGACCCTCAATTGGGAGAGCAGCAATTTAATGAAGACAAAAGCTAGGTGAAAGCCGCTAATATCATTTACTGATAAACAGATTTTCTCTAGAGGCTCCTAGCTGAATCCCCTAAGGACCCATAAACCTGCATAATTCCATTTAAAATATTGTGCAATTCACTAAATTAGTCTTTGAACATCCTTACTATCCAATTACGAAGCCCCAGCATGGACCGAATAATGAAATTTTTCAAACTGTGGAATGCATGTGGTCTTAACAAACTTATGACAAACACCAAAATTAGCTTTCAGTTTTGAGGCCAATGTAGCTCCCTTTAATACCTCAAGTCAGAGTGGCAACAATAAAACACTATTGCAGGGCTAAGCAGAACAGAAGAAAAATAAATCTTGACTTACTCAGAATTCTGAACACGGTCTACCTTCAGGAAAAAAAAAAAAAAGTCATAGGAAGTTGAATGATGTTTTGCATTTGCAAGCTATTTGGTCGCTTAAAATCTAGTAAAAGCTTTACTGAATAAAGGGTACAAAATACCTCCTGGACAGTTCTATCTTCCAGGCAGGCAGAAAAAGGCGAGAGTTTGAGGAAGTGAAATTTATTTCTGTTCAAGCATTGCAAGCTGCATTATTAAAGTCATTTGTCATGGTTTGAATATTTCTGCCTGATTCACCATTAAATTGGCCTTCTAATTACCAACTTTGTCATGAAAAGTGGTCTGGCTGTTTCATTCACCAGAAAACTTCAATTCTTTAATCATCACTTGCTTTCATATGAGAAGAAAGAAAGGAAAAAAGAAAACAACAAATCATATGTTTTTATCCTCAAATCCTAAAATACACGTCAGCACAATAATGCTTAAATGATCTCAAAGCCATACATTTTTAAGATGTTGATAAGTATTTAGAAAGGGAGTTATTTCATCTAGGAACTTGCCAACATTAACCTATTATTTGGTTACATAACTCAGTCTTGCTGTGGACCACACAGCCTCTCGTCACAGTTTCAGAACGAGCAGGCACCAACCATAATCATAATGTGTTAGGCAAGTTATTTCTCTTCCCCGTATATTCTAGCTTCTTGACTTCTTGGTCGGTGTATGTAACTCTAGCCACAGAAAAAGATCTGGAATCCATAGCTTATCCGAGCAGCCTAGTGAAGTCATTGACAAATTGTTTACAGCACGCTTGCTCTACTTTCACGTGGACAAGGATGGGAAACTGTGGCTGACAATCACATAGGTACAGTATCTTTCCTTCTATATTCACTTCTGTCGGATGCTGGGACCGCAGGCGCTCTTATTTTAAACTACACAGTATAGCTTCCTATACTATAGTGTTTGGGAGAAAGAAGACTAACCTACTGACTTTAAGAGAACTCCAACAAAGGCTTAGTAAGACAACCGTATTTGGGAAACTTCCATATAACAAAACAGAGACTGGCAGACATATTTTGACCCAAAGCACACCAAACTGTGAGGTATTTGACATTTTACAGATGAGGAAACTAAAGCATAGAGGGGTTTTGCAAGTTTCTCCAGGGGCACACAGCTAAGAAAATCCAATTAGACCTTCTGGAGCCCACAAACGTAACCATCTCTTTGTGTGCATGGAAAACAGGTAGCACAATGCCTCTTATGTGTGTGTGTGCATCTAATCTCTGAACTAATTTTTACATTTAGACCATCTTTAAAAAGTGTATACACTTTAGACATTTTAATTTTCTAGGCTCCAAATAAAGAATTCCATGTTTTAACTGCTACAAAGACAACTGACACTAAATCTGAAGAACTTGAAATTACATCTTTGGGATTCATGTTATTCGATTCGTAATTTCATGATTACCCTAATAGATGATGTCTTCTCTCATGAAAGCAATCTTTGGGTACGCATTTTATATTGATTTACGTGAGTAGCAAAAACAAGTAAAGCATCTGAATGCCGTTTATGAGTGCTGAAAGCTTATTTTTAGGTATTCTTTTTGTTTAACTAACTTGGAGGAAAAGTTGCATCTGCTAATAAGAGGTTTCCTCATAGCAAGATTATTTCATAGCTTCAAGATAATCATGTATACTTTCTGATTCACTTTTCAGATTGTATTTAAATAAATTCACTAATTTTATCATGGTTTTTGACATTGAACCAAAGTGGAGAAATTTGGTTAAGAATTTTCAGTGTCATAAAATATGAAATTATATATCCACCTTTAAAAATAACTAGGACATCTTTGAGAATAAAAGGGGTGTTACTAATAACTATTAAAACAGTAATAACTAAAACAGTACAGCTGAACTTACCTGCAGTAAGTTCCTAAAAAATAGGTGATGGTAGGTAAAATTTTTGGAGCCCTGGTATGTCCATATATATATTTATTCTACTCTCAGACCCAACTGAGAATAGTGATGATGTAAAATTTTTGTTTTAAAGTCATTTTGCTGTAGGATTTTGAGAGAAATTTTCCACTTCTTCTAGTTTCCTACGTTATTTTTGAGAAATCTGTTGCCATTCTGATTCCGTGCTCTTTATATATGTGATCTGTTGCTTTGTCTCTTGAATTTTTCTAAATTTCTTTCTCTTTCCTTTCCTTCTTTCTTTCTTGAAGTATTAAAGATTTTGTGTTTATCTTTGGTGTTGTGAAAATTCATGATGATGTGGCTTGGTTTGGTCTTTTTTTTTTTTTCATTTATTGGGCTGAATACTTACAGTATCCTTACAACCTGGAGACAAATGCCCTCAGTTCTGCATGTTTATCTTGTATCACTTTTTTGGATCTTTTTTTTTTTTGCTCCATTCTCCCTATTCTTTCTAGATTTCTTATTAGTAAAACATTTTATCCTCTCAACTTTTTTATTCATCTACTTTCCATTTGTTTGTCTTTTTGATATATTTTCTGGGAAATTTTAATGTCTTTATCTGTCAGCTTTCTATTAAATTGTCATTTTGGCAATCCTATCCTTAATTTATAATAGCTCTTTCTTGTTTCTGATTTTTCTTTTTCACAGCATTCTGTTCCTGTTTTATGAACACAATATTTTTTCTTGACTCTCTAAGGATATGATTATTATTATTATTTATGTAAATCCTTGTTGTTTATCTATTTTATATATAGTGGTATGTATCTGTTAATCCCATACTCCTAATTTATTCCCCCCCCGCAGCCCTCTTTGGTAACCATAATTTTGTTTTCTATGTCTGTCAGCCTATTTCTGCTTGTAAATAAGTTTATTTGTATTATTTTTTAGATCCCACATATAAGTGATATAATATTTGTCTTTCTATGGGGATATTGTTATTTTAAAAAATTTCTTCTGTACTCTGCATTGTGTGTCTGCTCTGAAATTCTTTGTTTGTGTGATTATTTTTACACTCTTTTTCAGATTGGCAGCTTTCCTCAAATGCCTGGTGATCCCTTGCTGCTGTTAAGGCTTATGAATGAAGCACTAAAAAGAAAATCAGAGGCTCCATATGTATGGATGGGACTTTTCCACTGACGGACTTCACTGTGGACTCATCAGGAAGCAAGGTGACCTTTTCATCAGAAGATCTCTAAAAGTTCGTTCAGTTTCCCCAGAGAAGATGCCTTCAAATTTCCTGCTTTCCAGTTGGTGGTGAGCACACTACGAACCTGCTTTCTCTTAATCAAATCACTATTATCAGCTCCATATCATGACCCTGACCAATTTTCTGCCTGTTGTACCTGAATCTAGAAACTTTCTGCTCAGTTTCTTCCATCTTTTTGGGAGATTCAATGACTGTCTTTTTGGCTTTGCACCGTCAGATACCTGACGTCTCCAAGTGCAGAAGGTCTCAGGGGTTCATGGGACAAACCGGCTCACCTGTGTTGCCGCTCCGTCTCTGCCAGCATTTATATTCTAATTTCCTCTGCTCTATCAAATCCATTACTACCCCTCCATCTGCTTTCTGTATTTCAAAACGTGATGAAAACTGTCTTCACATTTTTACAATTTCAGTCAGTGGAACCCAAATAGCTCTAAAAATCAGCTCCTGGTCTGATCACTAAATTCAACTGATAATGAGATGCATGGATATCTGTCTACTGATGTCCAAATTTAGCAATTGTTTCAGAGGCTACGGAAAATCTAGAGACCAGGCAAAAATCCAGATCAGAGATCTGAAGCCAAAGAATATTCTAACTTCACAAGATCCCTGCTGAAGTATCAAAGCAGGCAGCCTCCAGCCAATAAGGGGTGAATCAGAAAAGGAATTGGATAAGAAGTGGTGAGTGTGCAGAGACAAAAAAATTCTTTAAGTAAAACATAGACCTGCAATGTTAGCAGCTGACGTTTAAAAAAAAATTTAAATGATGAGCCTGTGGCTTTAACATTACGGCTCTATCCAACCCTCTGAATCTTTTTATCTTACCTAAGGAATCGTTCATTCATCTTTCAGGAATACATTAGAGCAAGAGAGTTTTCCCATAGGCAAAAGCGTTATACATATTTGCAAATGTCTTACATAATGATGCGAACACTATGTGTAGGGATGTTTTGTTGAAAGCTAGAAACAATGCAGCAGTTTCCATTCTGTTTCATTAGCTATCGGACTCCCAAGTAAAGGGAGTTTTCCTTGTTGTTTATGCTTTTTTCAAATGTTAAAAAGGCTGGCATTTAGAATTCATGGTACTGCCTCTAAATAGGAACGCTGGTTGTTATTTGATGGAAAAGGTTTGTTTCTTAATACAGATGTTTCATCTCACACTTATATTTCCGGTCATTATTTCTAATAACTTATTTAAAATGCCTGCTTATTCAGAAAATAAGTCCAATTTTTTAATTGGGATCCAAAAATATTTTCAATACATCATAGAAAGGACAGAAAACTGTAAATCTCAGCTGCAGGTACAAAATAAATTAATCTTTTTGTTTAGCTTGTTACGGTCAATTCATGTTTAAAATTTTATTTTTGCAGCAGAACCTTCAATACAATGATTTATATTAGGACTTAGTTGTCAATGTAAAAAAATAAACAAAAGTCCCAACAGTTTAGTGCCTGCTTTGCATCTACCTAAGAATTTCCCTTTCATTATACCCCAGCGCCTGGCAGCTTATCATGGCCATTGTTTAATTTGTGCTCTGTTTTTATAAATGACACTTGTACAGGCCTCTTGGGGCTGCTGAGAGAAGCCAGGCCCCTCTCTTTCCCTGGTGTCAGTTCTTTTGTGAACCTTTATAATTAGCCACTTAACAAATTGAGGGAAATGAACCTTCAGCTGCAAAGTATATCCTGAAGTTAAGTCAACCATATGACAGGCAAAACCGATACACGAAAATCTCCTTAACTCAGTTGTTGAGTTGCCTCAAGGGTTAAGAGGCATTCTACCAGTAATAGCCTGAAAGAAAAGCCTTAGAAGTGATGCTTTTGATGGTTCACTATCCAAATGCCTGTTAGCCTTTCCAAGAAACAGCACACATTAGAAATAGCACACATTTCAAAGCGTTACGGCTGCTGCTTTTTCAAATCTTTTGTTTTGCAGAAGAAAAATGTTAAAAAGTATGATTTTGAAAGAAACAAGATCCCCAGGCTTCAAAATTACACATTAAACGTTTAAGAAAGAAAAAAAGGAAGGGAGGGAGGGAGGGAGGAAGAAGAGAAAGCAAAAGCTTTTGGGCTGCAGTATTTAGGTACAGAAAATGACATCATGTGTATTATGATATTAATGAATTTGTTTTCAGAATCTATTATAGGGACCCTAAGAGTGGGGTCCTATCATTACGAACTCTTCCCTTTTTATTACTAGTTAGACTTCTAAATGTGAGTGTAAATGTACCTCAGAGAGTATGTATTAAAAAGTTGCATATGCATAAGAGATCATTTCAAATTCATCTTCCAACAAAAACTTCAACTTTGATATTTTCTCATGTTCCCACTTATACCACATTAACATAGTCTTTTATATTTAATTTCTAAATTCCATTGTGATCATTCTGTCAAGGTATTTACTTTTGGGAACTGTCTGATGTCTTAATCCCCAATTCAATAGCCAACAGTCAAGTGTTAGCAATTTAATGTATCCTATTAACCTCAGCGATTCTTTTTCAAGTTAAATGTATACTGCCTCTCATGTGTACCGTGAAATTTATCTAGTTTAGTGGCATATCTAAATCAAAAATGTATATGATACCTTTTACACAGAACTAGAGAGAGATAAATGAAGTTTATATGCAGTGAGAGTGTAGAATATTTTAATATTAGAAGATAAAAATTTTAAGATGCTGTAACATAGTAAGACACCAGAACCCTTTATGTCTTGAGAGTGATGACATGAAGCACAGTGACATTTCTGTAGTTGTCAGTGAGATAAAATTAGACAGGTTTCACTTCACATAAGCTCAAAATGTTATTGTAAATAAAATTTTTGTTTTTATTATAGATACCAAATATCTTAAAGGCTATAGCAATGTGCCATTGGTTTTGTGGACTGTTAAATCTGCTGTATAGTCTATTAAACTGAGTGGTTGACATTGCTTAGTTAAGGCTGCGTCTATACAAGATCTGTTAACTCATCCATGCTTACCTACATTTTTTTTTTTTGGCCTCGCAGCTTGTGGGGTCTTAATTCTCGGACCAGGGATCGAACCCGCGCCCCCTGCATTGGAAGCATGGAGTCTTAACCACTGGATGCCAGGGAAGTCCCTTACCTACATTTTGTAAGCTTTTATTGAGGTATAATTGATAAATAAAATTTGTATATATTCAAGGTGTACAACTTGGTGTTTTGGTATACGTTTTACATTGTGAAATAATCACAACCAAGCTAATTAACATGTCTACGCCTCACATAGTTACCATTTCCCCCTTTCTTTCCTTCTTCCTTCCTCCCTTCCTTCCTCTCTCCCTCCCTCCCTCCCACTCTCTCCTTCTTTCTTTCTTTCTTTCTTTCTTTTGTTCTTTCTCTTTCTCTCTCTCTCTCTCTCTTTCTTTCTTTCTTTCTTTCCTTTCTTTTGTGTTGTGAAAACACTTAAGATCTGTCCTCTTAGTAAAATTTTAAGTATACAACAGTATTGTTAACTGTGGTCACTGTGCTGTACATTAGACCTCCAGAACTTATTCATTTTGCATAACTGAAACTTTGTACCCCCTTGATCAACATCACCTAATTTCTCCCTCCCCTCAGAGTTCTCCCAAACTCTGCTTCTATGAGTTTGACTATTTTACATTCCACATATAAGTAAGATCATGCAGTATTTGTCTTCCTGTGTCTGGACTATTTTACTTAGCATAATGTCCTTCAGGTTGTTGCAAAAGACCGGATCTTCTTTCTTAAGGTTGAATAATATTCCCATATATATGCATATATACCTATACATATTATATATATATATATATATATCTCACATTTTTTCTATTCATCTGTTGATGGACATTTAGGTGTTTGACTATTGTGAATAATGCTGCAATGAACATACAACTCAGTAGCAAAAAAACAAATAACCTGATTTAAAAAAAGGAGAAAGGACCTGAAGAGACATTTCTCAAAAGAGGACATAAATGGCTAACAGGTATGTGAAAAGGTGCTGAGTATCATGATTCATCAATGAAATGCAAATAAAAACCACAATGAGATATCACTTGGCATCTGTTAGAATGGTTATTATCAAGACAAATATTGGTGAGGATGTGAAGAAAAGGGAACTCTTGTGCACTGTTGGTGGGAATGAAAATTGGTGCAGCCACTATGGAAAACAGTATGGAGGTTCCTCAAAAAAAATAGAAATAGAACCACCATATGATCTGGGCATATATCCAAAGGAAATGAAGTCAGGATCTCGAAGAGATTTCTGCACTCCCATGCCTACTTTTTTGAGTGATGTAGCAGTGAGAGCAAACCCTTATTATACGACTGACAGTGGGCCAGGCACTGTTCTAAGGCACTTAAAATGAATTAATATAATCATCATTGCAAGCCTATGAGAGAGATACTCTTATCATCCCCACACTACAGATGAGGAAACTGAGACCAGTGAGGGTACGTTCACATGGGCAGGAAGTGAGCAGAACTGGGATGTGAACCTGGCTGCCTGGCTTGAATCTGTGGTCTTGACCCCCAGCCATGGTGATTTGTTTCCCTGACTTATCAATTGTCCTGCTCTGTTGACCAAACTGATTAGTTTTTTAGTGTCATGTAACTAGTTCAAGAAATCCCTCCACCAGTTTTTCTTGGTTAGAAGCCTTTTAACCTGTCAGAAGCCTTCTTTCCTAAATTGTTAATAGATTTAGAGACCTGTTACCAAAGGCTGAAGTCAGATAGTATTGAAGTGACCATGTAATTTATTGTGTCAGTGGGACATTTTAAAGAAGAGAATTAGGTGCTATTAATAATCACACACCTGACAATGGGCAAAACTGGGACTGTCTAAGGCAAATTTGGACATTTAGTCATCCTAGTAAAATACCTCAAAGCCTGGAAGTTCAGTTTTTTTATGCTGGAGACAGGAGAACAGCTGGCAACTCTTGCCAATTCTCCAGATGCCCTTGCAAAATGAGAGCGAATAATGCATGCAGATGGAGACACCTCACTGACCTTCTACTTCATATATTGGAACCCCGGTTTAAAGTCAGTTTGAGAATCCTAGGTAGTAAGCCTGCCTTTTAGAAATTGTCCAAATAAACCAGGATTCTAGCCACCCTAAAAAAGTAGTCTTAGCTTTTATCCAGATTGCTGATTGATTGATTGACTGATTGATTGAATGAATGAATGAATGAATGAATGAATAGGTGAACATGGGAAAAGACTGTTGCCTCCTTGGCATTTTAACACATGGTAGCACACTGTACTGCTGTGGGATCGCAGATAGTGTTTTCCCAGTCCTTCATGTTTTAGAGAATAGGTTGTAAAATGTTCTAACTGAAAGTCAAGTTGCCTATAAAAAATAGAAAATCCACAATCTTTATTCCTGGTTGTCCTATTAGGATAGATTAATTCTGGTGGTATGGCTGCTAAGACACCTATAATTTGATGATAATGTTCCTCACTTTCAAAATGTTGTTCCAACTTTGATGGCTGGAATTAGGAAAAGTGCAACTCCATAAACATGTGAGTCTGCCTACGTAGAGAGGTGTTTCCACCTCAGAACTTTTTTGTTGGTTCTTTCCTGCTTAGGATGCCCTTGGGCCCACTCCATCCATCTAAGACCTCCTTTTCTTGGCAGTCTGGCTCAAGATTAGCTTCTTTTGTGATGATTTCCTTCCCTACCACCGTCCATGGTGAACTCCCACCCACCAGGAGCCTGTAACACACTCTGTCCGTTCCATCGTAAAAGGTACAATATGTGCTACTTGAATTGATAGACACACATTTATTCACATAATAAGTTATATAAGAATGTGTTTTACAGAGCAGATGATCGGTCTTTTTTTGTCCCTGTTTACTGAAAAATATTTATATGTGATGACATGTGTATGTGTTACAGAATTAATTCTCAGGCTTGCTTGCTTTTATTATAACATACCATTAAGTCGCAAAATTTTGTGTGAGAAGAATTTTAGTCTTCATCTATTTTTAACTTTAGAAGCTACGTGTATCTACACAAAAGAACCTTGTACTTGTGAATGGCCAAACAGACTTAGGTCAATAACAAGACTTTTAATAAAAGGTGTAAAACTTATGTGTTATAATTTTCATATTAATAATATGTGATCGCTTGGTTTATATATGAGTGCTGGATTTATAGAGTTTATTTCAATTAAAGAGTAACTGGATATGTGGATAAGTAATACATATTTACAGCATTTATTATATAATAATTGCAAGTGTGCATACCAGTTCAAGACAGTATATGTGCGGTGAGTCAAAATGACAGACAATAGGTGATATAGGAGTTCAGGTAAATGATCACTATGAATTTTAAAGTTCTTTCCTAGTACTGAAGCAACCCCTAACAACAAAACTTTTTCTAAATACACACTTAATGTTATGAGGATGAGTTACTTTATACAGATTATAGTGCACTAAACACAGCCCTAGTGTTCTAAAAGTTAGAGCATCCCACGTGAGTCCAACATGTACCAGAACTCAAGTGAAAATAGCCTGTTGGGTTTCTTCCTCAGTTTTCCAGCTCTGCCAAGGAAGAAGGAATAAAGAATAAACTCAGGCACAAGGATGCTTGTTACTTTCAGAAAGGCCACGCAGGGAGGTTTCCTGAGTCTCAGCTCTGTTTTCTTCTTCGGTATGTTACATGATGAATTTACATTTTTTAATGGGGGTGAAGTACACTGAGGACACTAGCAGGAGAATGAACCTCCATGTTTCTTTCCCCTTCTCGGTCCCCTGTCTGATAACTGTCTCTAATTGGTGAAAGCAGAACTTAAAATAGTATGATGAGAGTGGATGTTATTACAGTCCTTCTGGTTTCATCTCCACAACACTTTTCACGTAGAGGTACTCATAAATATTTGCTGGTGCTGTTAATGAAGAATTCATTCTCAGAAGAAAAGTGAGGTAAGGCAAGAGTGAAAAGTATTACCTAATTTTTCTGAATGATGCTGCAGGGCACAGCAAGAAATTTTGTTGCATCTGGGCACAGAGAAATGGTCTCTTTTGAGTTGGTAAATAGAAAATGTGTGTGTTCAGGTCAATCAAGTTAATGCAAATGAGCAGTATATCCAAAGTATCACATGTTCACGGGAAAAACAAGATGCAGGGATGTGTTACATATTTTAAAAACATGGTGCCCAAATAGCAATTTTATAAATTCTTTTGTCAATTTCACATATCATGCTTCCCAGTGACAGCCTGAAATTTTAAGCATATTATTCTTAACTACATGATCATGATGAATAGAAACAAATTAGACATATTACTCTATGTAGCAGGCAGTATTGACCTATTCTAAAATGCATTATCAGACCAATTTTAAAACAGAAGAATCAAAGTAATTGATTGGTGGCTGTGGGAATGTTGCTTCCATCAATATTTAAGTGTATTTTGAACTCTGTGTGCAGTTAAGCGAACCTAACTGAAGTCACATAAACATGAGTTTTGATGCAACAAAAACAGAAAATATTCCAAAGGGCAAATTTTAAAGCCACATCACTCCAATATTGCATTCAAAAAAAAAGTCCCTTTTCACGTTAGCATAAAATACTGTTTTTTCATCATTTGTAAAGTAGGTTATTCTCACTTTGAGAAAAATATATTTTAGAAAATTTTCCACCATGAGCTTTGAGGAATATCAAATACCTAAGATCAATTACAGATTGCCAAAATTTTAAGAATGTAAAAATTGGAGTTATAATTTTGGCAGTCTTTACTAGAATAACTATTATACTGTAGTTTTATTTAAAATATGCTGAATAGATGCATGTTTATCGTTTCTACTGCTTTTTCAATTACCATACTCCTGACATTATGGTATCTATATCTTAATTTCCTCATGAGCCTCAAATTACTTTTGCTTAAAAGTAATTAAGCAGGAGATGGCCTTCAAGATGGCGGAAGAGTAAGTCATGGAGATACCTTTCTCCCCACAAATACATCAGAAATACATCTACATGTGGAACAACTCCTACAGAACGCCTACTGAACGCTGGCAGAGACCTCAGACTTCCCAAAAGGCAAGAAACTCCCCATGTACCGGGGTAGGGCAAACGAAAAAAGAAAAAACAGAGACAAAAGAATAGGGACGGGACCTGCACCAGTGGGAGGGAGCCGTGAAGGAGGAAAGGTTTCCACACACTAGGAAGCCCCTTCACGGACGGAGACTGTGGGTGGCGGAGGGGGAGCTTTGGAGCCACGGAGGAGAGCGCAGCAACAGGGGTGTGGAGGGCAAAGCGGAGAGATTCCCGCACAGAGGATCGGTGCCGACCACCACTCACCAGCCTGAGAGGCTTGTCTGCTCACCCGCCGGGGCGGGCAGGGGCTGGGAGCTGAGGCTCGGGCTTCGGAGGTCGGATACCAGGGAGAGGACTGGGGTTGGCGGTGTGAACACAGCCTGAAGGGGGCTAGTGCACCACAGCTAGCCAGGAGGGAGTCTGGGAAAAAGTCTGGAGCTCCCCAAGAGGCAAGAGACCACTGTTTCAGGATGCGCGAGGAGAGGGATTAAGAGCGCCACCTAAACAAGCTCCAGAGATGGGCGCGAGCCACGGCTATCAGCGCGGACCCCAGAGACGGGTATGGGACTCTAAGGCTGCTGCTGCCGCCACCAAGAAGCCTGTGTGCAAGCACAGGTCACTCTCCACACCGACCCTCCCGGGAGCCTGTGCAGCCCGCCACTGCCAGGGTCCCGTGATCCAGGGACAACTTCCCTGGGAGAACGCACGGCGTGCATCAGGCTGGTGCAACGTCACGCTGGGCTCTGCCACCGCAGGCTCACCCTGCACTCCGTACCCCTCCCTCCCCCTGGCCTGAGTGAGCCAGAGCCCCCGAATCAGCTGCTCCTTTAACCCCGTCCTGTCTGAGCGAAGAACAGACACCCTCAGGTGACCTACACGCAGAGGCGGGTCCAAATCCAAAGCTGAACCCCGGGAGCTGAGCGAACAAAGAAGAGAAAGGGAAATCTCTCCCAGCAGCCTCAGGAGCAGCGGACGAAATCTCCACAGTCAACTTGATGTACCTGCAACTGTAGAATACCTGAATAGACAACGAATCATCCCAAATTGAGGAGGTGGACTTAGGGAGCAACAATATATATATATTTTTCCCTTTTTCTCTTTGTGTGAGTGTGTATGTGTATGCTTCTGTGTGTGATTTTGTCTGTATAGCTTTGCTTTTACCATTTGTCCCAGGGTTCTGTCTGCCATTTTGTTGTTGTTGTTGTTGTTTTTTAGTATAGTTTTTAGCACTTGTTATCATTGGTGGATTTGTTTTTTGGTTTGCTCTCTTTTTTTCTTTCTTTTTTTTCTTTTTTTTATTCCTTTTAAATGTTTCTATTTTTAATCATTATTTTTTAATTTAATAACTTTATTTTATTTTTTCTTTTCTTGCTTTCTTTTTTCTCCCTTTTCTTCTGAGCTGTGCGGCTGACAGGGTCTTGGTGCTCCGGCCGGGTGTCAGGCCTGTGACTCTGAGGTGGGAGAGCCCAGTTCAGGACACTGGTCCACCAGAGACCTCCCAGCTCCACGTAAAATCAAACAGTGAAAGCTCTCCCAGAAATCTCCATCTCAACGCTAAGACCCAGCTCCACTCAACAACCAAGAAGCCACAGTGCTGGACACCCTAGGCCAAACAACTAGCAAGACAGGAACACAACCCCACCCATTACTAGAGAAGCTGCCTAAAATCATAATAAGGTCACAGACACCCCAAAACACACCACCGCACGTGGTCCTGCCCACCAGAAAGACAAGATCCAGCATCATCCACCAGAACACAGGCACTAGTCCCCTCCACCAGGAAGCCTACACAACCCACCAAACCAACCTTAGCCACTGGGGACAGACACCAAAAACAACGGGAACTCCGAACCTGCAACCTTTGAAAAGGAGACCCCAAACACAGTAAGTTAAGCAAAATGAGAAGACAGAGAAACACACAGCAGGTGAAGGAGCAAGGTAAAAACCCACCAGACCAAACAAATGAAGAGGAAATAGACAGTCTACCTGAAAAATAATTCAGAGTAATGATAGTAAAGATGATCCAAAATCTTGGAAATAGAATGGAGAAAATACAAGAAATGTTTAACAAGGACCTAAAAGACCTAAAGAGCAAACAAACAACGATGAACAACACAATAAATGAAATTAAAAATTCTCTAGAAGGAATCAATACCAGAATAACTGAGGCAGAAGAACGGATAAGTGACCTGGAAGATAAAATAGTGGAAATAACTACTGCAGAGCAGAATAAAGAAAAAAGAATGAAAAGAATTGAGATTCTCAGAGACCTCTGGGACAACATTAACCACACCAACATTCGACTTACAGGGCTCCCAGAAGAAGAAGAGAAAAAGAAAGGGACTGAGAAAATATTTGAAGAGATTAAAGTTGAAAACTTCCCTAATATGGGAAAGGAAATAGTTAAGTCCAGGAAGCACAGAGAGTCCCATACAGGATAAATCCAGGGAGAAAGATGCCAAGACACATTAATCAAACTATCAAAAATTAAATACAAAGAAAAAATATTAAAAGCAGCAAGGGAAAAACAACAAATAACATACAAGGGAATCCCCATAATGTTAATAGCTGATCTTTCAGCAGAAACTCTGCAAGCCAGAAGGGAGTGGCAGGACATATTTAAACTGATGAAAGGGAAACCTACAACCAAGTTTACACTACCTAGCAAGGATCTCATTCAGATTCGATGGAGAAATTAAAACCTTTACAGACAAGCAAAAGCTAAGAGAATTCAGCACCACCAAACCAGCTTTACAACAAATGCTAAAGGAACTTCTCTAGGCAGGAAACACAAGAGAAGGAAAAGACCTACAAGAACAAACCCAAAACAACTAAGAAAATGGTAATAGGAACATATATATTGATAACCACCTTAAATGTAAAAGGATTAAATGCTCCAACCAAAAGACATAGACTGGCTGAACGGAGACAAAAACAAGACCCGTATATATGCTGTCTACAAGAGACCCACTTCAGACTTAGGGACACATACAGACTGAAAGTGAGGGGATGGAAAAAGATATTCCATGCAAATGGAAATCAAAAGAAAGCTGAAGTACCAATTCTCATATCAGACAAAATAGACTTTAAAATAAAGACTATTACAAGAGACAAAGAAGGACACTACATAATGATCAAGGGATCAATCCAAGAAGAAGATAAAACAATTGTAAATATTTATGCACCCAAGATAGGAGCACCTCAATACATAAGGCAAATGCTAACAGCCATAAAAGGGGAAATCGACAGTAACACAATCATAGTAGGGGACTTAAACACCCCACTTTCACCGATGGACAGATCATCCAGACAGAAAATAAGTAGGGAAACACAAGCTTTAAGTGACACATTAAACAAGATGGACTTAATTGATATTTATAGGACATTCCATCCAAAAACAACAGAATACACTTTCTTCTCAAGTGCTCATGGAGCATTCTCCAGGATAGATCGTATCTTGGGTCACAAATCAAGCCTTGGTAAATTTAAGAAAATTGAAAAAAAAAAAAATTGAAATCATATCAAGTATCTTTTCTAACCACAACACTATGAGACTAGATATTAATTACAGGAAAAAAACTGTAAAAAATACACATACATGGAGGCTAAATACTACGCTACTAAATAACCAAGAGATCACTGAAGAAATCAAAGAGGAAATCAAAAAATACCTAGAAACAAATGACAATGAAAGCATGATAACCTGAAACCTATGGGATGCAGCAAAAGCAGGTCTAAGAGGGAAGTTTATAGTAATACAATCCTCAAGAACCTCAAGAAACAAGAAAAATCTCAAATAAACAACCTAACCTTACACCTAAAGCAATTAGAGGAAAAGAACAAAGAAACACCAAAGTTAGCAGAAGGAAAGAAATCATAAAGATCAGATCAGAAATAAATGAAAAAGAAATGAAGGAAACAGTAGCAAAGATCAATAAAACTAAAAGCTGGTTCTTTTGAGAAGATAAACAAAACTGATAAACCATTAGCCAGACTCATCAAGAAAAAAACAAGGAGAAGACTCAAATCAACAGAATTAGATATGAAAAAGGAGAAGTAACAACTGACACTGCAGAAATACAAAGGATCATGAGAGATTACTATAAGCAACTATATGCCAATAACATGGACAACCTGGAAGAAATGGACACATTCTTAGAAAAGCACAACCTTCCGAGACTGAACCAGGAAGAAACAGAAAATAAAAACAGACCCGTCACAAGCATTGAAATTGAAACTGTGATTAAAAATCTTCCAACAAACGAAAGCCCAGGACCAGATGGCTTCACAGGTGAATTCTATCAAACATTTAGAGAAGAGCTAACACCTTTCCTTCTCAAACTCATCCACAATATAGCAGAGGGAGGAACACTCTCAAAGTCATTCTACGAGGCCACCATCACCCCGATACCAAAACCAGACAAAGATGTCACTAAAAAAGAAAACTACAGGCCAATATCACTGATGAACATAGATGCAAAAATCCTCAACCAAATACTAGCAAACAGAATTCAACAGCACATTAAAAGGATCATACATCATGATCAAGTGGGATTTATCCCAGGAATGCAAGGATTCTTCGATATACTCAAATCAATCAATGTGTTACACCATATTAACAAATTGAAGGAGAAAAACCATATGGTCATCTCAATAAATGCAGAAAAAGCTTTCGACAAAATTCAGAACCCATTTATGATAGAAAGTTTCCAGAAAGTAGGCATAGAGGGAACTTACCTCAACATAATAAATGCCGTATATGACAAACCCACAGCCAGCATCGTTCTCGATGGTGAAAAACAAACCATTTCCACTAAGATCAGGAACAAGACAAGGTTGCCCACTCTCACCACTATTATTCAACATAGTTTTAGAAATTTTAGCAACAGCAATCAGGGAAGAAAAGGAAATAAAAGGAATCCAAATCGGAAAAGAAGAAGTAAAGCTGTCACTGTTTGCAGGTGACATGATACTATACATAGAGAATCCTAAAGATGCTACCAGAAAACTACTAGAGCTAATCAATGAATTTGGTAAAGTAGCAGGATACAAAATTAATGCTCAGAAATCTCATGCATTCCCATACACTAATGATGAAAAATCTGAAAGAGAAATTAAGGAAATACTCCCATTTACCATTGCAACAGAAAGGATAAAATACCTAGGAATAAACCTACCTAAGGAGACAAAAGACCTGTACGCAGAAAACTGTAAGACACTGATGAAAAAAATTAAAGATGGATACAAACAGATGGAGAGATATACCATGTTCTTGGATTGGAAGAATCAACTTGTGAAAATGACTATACTACCCAAAGCAATCTACAGATTCAATGCAATCCCTATCAAACCACTAATGGCATTTTTCACAGAACTAGAACAAAAAAATGCACAATTTGTATGGAAACACAAAAGACCCTGAATAACTAAAGCAATCTTGATAAAGAAAAACGGAGCTGGAGGAATCAGGCTCCCTGACTTCAGACTCTACTACAAAGCTACAATAATCAAGACACTATGGTAGTGGCACAAAAACAGAAATATAGATCAATGGAACAGCATAGAAAGCCCAGAGATAAACCCACGTACATATGGTCACCTTACCTGTGATAAAGGAGGCAAGAATATACAGTAGAGAAAAGACAACCTCTTCAATAATTGGTGCTGGGAAAACTGGACAGCTACATGTAAAAGAATGAAATTAGAACACTCCCTAACACCATACACAAAAATAAACTCAAAATAAAACTCTTAGAGGAAAACGTAGGCAGAACACTCTGTGACATAAATCACAGCAAGATCCTTTTTGACCTACCTCCTAGAGAAAGGAAAATAAAAACAAAAATAAACAAATGGGACCTAACGAAACTTAAAAGCTTTTGCACAGCAAAGGAAACCATAAACAAATGGAAAGACAACCCTCAGAATGGGAGAAAATATTTGCAAATGAAGCAACTGACAAAGGATTAATCTCCAAAATTTACAAGCAGCTCATGCAGCTCAATATCAAAAAAAACAAAGAACCCAATCCAAAAATGGGCAGAAGACCTATATAGACATTTCTCCAAAAAAGATATAAAGATTGCCAACAAACACACGAAAGGATGGTCAACATCACTAATCATTAGAGAAATGCAAATCAAAACTACAATGAGGTATCACCTCACATCTATTAGAATGGCCATCATCAAAAAATCTACAAACAATAAATGCTGGAGAGGGTGTGGAATAAAGAGGAACCCTCTTGCACTGTTGGTGGGAATGTAAATTGATACAGCCCCTATGGAGAACAGTATGGAGGTTCCTTAA